>NW_023601754.1:21071921-21790834 GCF_014898055.3 Talpa occidentalis | reverse complement strand
GGAAAATCAAGGTCTGTCACCAGAGGAAGGGGACATGGGTGCTGGGAGGCCATGGTGTCACCCTCCCACCACCAATCCTAATCTTCTATGCCTGTCTTTGTCCTGCCTCCCCTGCTCCCACTCGGCCACCCTCTGGGTTTGGTGGTGTGCCCAGCCTCCCTCCTGAGGCTTTATGCCTTAGGTCTCCACCCATTCATTTATTCATTCACTCACTCCTCCAGCAAGAATGCATTGGGCACCTCCAAGGAGTCATGGGGGCTTTGTGCCTCCTTTAACATCCTCTGTTGTCCCCTCAATCAAACCTCCCTGCCTCACGCGATCTCAGTCCGTCCTAGACTGCTACCCATGTCTGGCCAGTTCCGGGCCCAAATGATGTAGGAAGGATGAGAAAGGGATTTGGAAAAATGTGACTTTCTATATGAGTAAAGGGTTGGTGGTAACTTTTAGTCATTACTACCAGGGATTGATTGTGTCCCTTAGATGGGGCAGATGAGTTAGAGTGAGGGAGTGGGAGAAAGATCTGGGTGTCTGGGGCACTGACAAAGGCAGTTCATTTGGGTGACAAGAAATGATTAAGGGGCCTCCCTGGTGGCACAAGGGGTTAAGCACAGCACTATGAAGCTGTCCGCAGCCACTGCAGCACGAATTCGATCCCTGGCCAGGGAGCTGACCCACATGGCACACAGACCTCTCCTGCCTAGCCCGCTGCTCCCCTCAGCAGTGTATTTCAGTCAGTCTGCCTGTTTTGCTCCCCACTCTGTCTCTGGTGAATCCTCTCACCCCCCACACCTCTGGCCTGTACCCCAGTTCTTCTATGCAAAAATAAATAAATTTTAAAAAAAAGGAAATGACTAAGGACATGGGTCCCCGGGTGCTTAAGTGGAGATAGAGTCACCTGCAGATAGAAGTGAAGAATAGACAGTGTGATGAAGAAAAATAACCTCTGACTTCGAGTCTGGGGGTCTAGCCCTAACATCCACCAGCTGAGCATCTCGGGATTCTGACAGGTCTGTCTGCTACATTCTGCCCACAGAGAAAAAATCCAGCCTTCAGATTTGACGTATTCCTTCCACTACATATCACTGTGGGTTCACAATTCCTCTTTATGCCAAAGCCAAAGGAAACAATCCCAACAGCCTGTCACCTAAATCACAGGAGATTTATTACTTTCAACCAGGGAGAGGCTAGCTACAAGCGGAGCATCACACACCCCTGGGAAGACATGGTCCAGCTCTCAGTGTCCTCGGCAGCCCATCAGCAGGTCATTCGTCAGAGCCCCGCCTTCGTGGTGGTGACCTGGAGTCAAAAAGAGAACTCAGAATTGTGTCCTCTGGGAGAGAGGAACATTGGGGAGATCCTGACTCCCCATGTCTCCAATAGTTTGTTAGGATCAGTTTAATCATCTCCCTAGAACAGGAAGACTATCATTTAAATCAATCCTGGGCATTTACTCTCTGGGCAGTGGACAGTGGGAATGGAACACAGCTGTCCTTCCACATACAGGGGGTGATGGCCAAGTTGAGTGCCTTCTGGACCACAGGAGGTCAGAAAGCCTGGGGCTGCTGATGTTCTTTGCAATGCTGGTTAGTGATATGAGCAGACCTGGGAGAAGATGTGTAGCTAAGAGGCCTTTTTGGGCAGACCACCAGGGGGACATTGTTTTGCCCTTGGCTAAACCACCTCCCCAAACCATAGCCGTGGACCAGGGCTGTTTCTTGGGATGCAGACCAACCCTCAGGGTGGAGTTGTGCTGGCCATAGCACCCCAAGCACTCAGGATGGCAGGTGCCAAGTTTTAAAGCTATAGGTGAGTGTGTTTGTGCTGAGGATTAAAAATCAACCTGTGGACACCTGTCATAGTCCATTATAACAAACCCAGAGACTGGGTGACTTATAATCAATGTAAATTTCTCTCTTGCAGTTCTGGAGGCCGGAGGTCTAAGACCAAGGTGCCAGCAAGGTCAAGTTCTTCTGGGAACCCTCTTGTGGATTGAAGCCTCCTTATGCCCTCATATGCTGAAAGGGATGAGTTCATATGCTGGGGCCTCTTTTATCAGGGCACTCGTGAGGGCCTAGACCTCATGACCCAATAACCTTCTGAGAGACACCTCCACCCCTCCTAATGCTATCACCTGGGCCTTAAGTTTTCAATATGTCAGCTTGGGGGGGGAGGAGAAAGCACACCATGCTTCAGACCATAGCAACATCTGGAACATCTGGAAGTGAAGTCTACCACTCTAGGGAGTGGCAAGAGCTCAGAGACCTAATAGACCAAAAGAGGCCTGAGAATGCTCATGTGCAGATGCTATAAGGACAGTGGAGAAAAGAGTCAAAACTGGGCTTGGGTTTCCCCACATCAGGGAGAAGCCTTCCTCCTTTGACGTGAATTCTTATCCAGCTAGTCTCCTACCCTTTAGGGGTTCTGAGGGTGGAGGCCACATTTCACCCTATATATTAGTCCCTCAGTGCTTAGCATAGGGCCATGAAAAGGGGCAGCAAACACCTGTAGAATGAGCTATACATATTCAGAAGGAATGCAGGAGTAAACCATGAGCATTAAGACAGAAAGAAACATCATCACAAAGTTTATGGGCTCATGCAGATCACTTCAGGGGTGAAGTATTTGGGCAGGACATAGTGGGGGGCACCATCTTGAACTGGAACATGTCCCATGTCTTGCAACAGCTTCTCTGTTTCCATGAGGATGAACATTTGGACCAGATATGAATTGTGCTGTGTGCCAATGAGGCCAGATCTTTTGAGTATTTCAAAAGAAACCTGAAATCTATATCTTAAAAATGATGACTCCACATTTTTAGTGTTGGCAACTAATCCAAATGTAAAATAAGACAAAGATTCATGTGAAGCCTTCCAAAGCCATCCTCTGGCTGAGTTCAAACCACCCCTGTCTCTTCCTTGCCTGGGTGGGGAGACAAAGGCCTAGGCCTGGGCATGACCTGCCCAAGGGTCACTGGAACAAGCAGAAGACTGTATGGGGAGGACAGCAAATAAATGCTCGGGGGCGTCCCATGCATTCTGAGTGGCAGGAAATCTCTCCTCTCCCTGGGGCCTGAGCTTCATTATCCAGCCTCCTGTAAGAAGGTTCTGGAATGGGCAGGCCACGTCTCCAACCTAATTGTCACCAAGAGGTCACCTTCATGCTCTCTGCATCATCAATGCTCCTTTTAGGACCACCTCCCCATCAGAGCTTCCAAAGCAAATGGAGCTAGAGAGGAATGGATCTTTGGGGCTTAGTTGATAACCTTGACCTTGAGGGTCTGGGAACAGGCAGCCCTGTAAACCTGTTAACTCTGTGCAGCAAAAGAGATGCAGGGAGGAGGGACAAGAAACTGCTCGGTAAAGAGTAATGGAGGTGAGCCCCTCCCTCTTCACCCCCAGGAACTATTGCCTGAGGCCCAGGGATGATTTGTTTGCCCACAAATCTAAATGAGATGACAAGAAAATCATCCCATTGGCTGAGAATGACTTGTTAATTAGGAAATAAAACCAGGGTCTGTCCTCTCAGAGCTGTTTGGGTTTGTGGGAGTTTGTTTGCTTGTTTTATTGAGTGGGTGGCTGCAGCCATCATGATAAAAGAGAGCTGATAAACAGAAAACACAGAAATCATTTAGCCATCAGCCCAAAGTGGGGGCTAGTGGGGGCGGGGCTCACGATTTCAGTGTTGGGGAGGAAGCCAGCAGCTGTGCTTGTCAGCTCTGCTTTTTTGTGCCAGAATAGACCTCTCTGCCCCGGCGAACACTCCAAATCTCTCATCTGCTTCTCCTGCCCCTGCAGCCTAGTCATTGAAGTCCAGGTTCAAGCTCACAGTCACGTATGGGTATGAGCTTGGTGGGGAATTTCCTGCATGCAGGGAATCCTCTTTAAGAAACAAAAGAGCACACGTTCAGGTATGAGGGTGAGTGCTGATTTAGAGTGTACAAAGAAATTATGTCAGTGTGCAATGTGGAGTACCCCACATACCAAGGATACATGTCCCAATTTGGGGTCCAGCCATACACCGCATAAAGATGAAAGCAGACTCTTAGTGTGATAGATCTTTAGTAGAATGAGTGTGCACAGAGAGGGAGAGAAGAGAGGGTGTTCCTAACGACAGTTTCCCACTAAAACTTCCGAAATTACCCCTCCCCTTGGGGGCAAATGCCCAGCCAACCAGGGTAGGCCTGAAGCTGGGACGCTGAGGCCTGAAACCTTGCTTCAAGTCTAAGGTACCTTTTGGTTGAGAAACACAAGAAAATGGTGAAAGGGGGCAGGCAAGCCTGGAAGAAAAGGAGCAAACTCCAAGTACAAGAAAAATGCAGCCATTGTCAGCGCCACGCCTCCCCGCCCCCCACAAGTGTCTTCACCCACGTGTCTCTCTCAGAGGTCTCCACTATCTCTCCCATGCTTCTCCTTCGAGACCCCCATCTCCTGGAGGCAAGCCAGAGAAACAAGCGCCCTTTTGCAGAACCCACCTGCCTTCCGTGTGACGTAGCTTCCCCGGCCCCTCTGCTGCACCCTTAGCTCCAGCAGCTAGTCCAAGGCCACTGCAGGTAAGTGGGGGCAGGGGACACAGTACCTCCCCCTAACAATAATGAATGAGAAAAATTTTAAATCTGCCAAGTCCCTCAAATATCAGAAAAATTAGAAAAATAACATAGTGTTTGTGTTAATTGCAGGCACCTCTCCAATACCTTCTTATTCTCTGTGTTTTGGCTTCATACTCTTTGTTTGCATATTTATATACCAATGATAATGTATACAATCTTTCTACAGAGAGAAGGGAAAGAAATTTTGTGCACCAGAAAGTGTCCATTTTGGTGAGGCGTGAGTGAGGTCCCACTCCTGAACTTCCCCCCCGGACTGAGAACAATATTAGAACAATGTCTCGCAGACAAATTTCCTGCCTGCCCATTTTTTTCACTTTCTTCTGGTGCTGAGCACAGTTCATGTGTTCTTCTGGGACCTGGCCCAGATATTGGGCCATCATGTTGGGTGGCAAGGCAACTCAGTGACAGTGAGGGCTGGAACGTTCCTGAAAGTCATTCCCACACCAGAACAGCTGCCTCTGCTTACTCGATTTAGGATTTCCTAGAAGCCATATGCTCTCTCTGGAGCCCCTGCTTCCAGGAACCCCTGCAGATCCCCAAAGCCACAGTGCAAGTCCCTTACATAAAATGTAGCATTTGATTTAACGGCCACATACTCACACATTGTGCATAACACCTACTGCAATGTCAACACTATGTAGATAGCTTTGCTACTGTTTTATTTCAGAAATAACGACCAAAGGGTGTCTATACATGTTCAGTACAGGGGCAACTATCCAAGGGCTATTATACGTAGTATAATTTTTATACGTATAAATATATACGTAGTATATATTTTCCTTCCATGTTTGGTTGAATCTGAGTGGGAACCGCAGGCAGGTATGAGGCTGACTATAATAGATCACACTCTACTCGAGCTAACTGTAACTCCAGCACCGCCTCTTCTGAGCCACATTACAGAACACCAGCAGCTAACCAGCACCGCATGGCTGCAGCGTGTTTTGGGAGAGGAAGCAACAGCCTTCATGGATGTGGTTTAAAAAAACAAATGAATCCATTGTGGTGCCTCTCCCAGGCCTTGAGTAAAAACCTTGGGTTTTCATCAGATTCTTGGTGATTCCACTTTTGTTAACAATCAGACTCTGCCTTCCCTTTGGAGGTCCTTCTCCTCCAACCTCATAGCGGAGGTTTGCAGAGAGGAACTCAGATTGCCGGGCCAGCACAGACTGGCTGTAGAGCTTTCAAGAAGTCACCAGCCCAGGGCTTCCCCTGGTGGTGCAGGTGTTTGAGTGCAGCGCTGTGAAGCTGTCCACAGCCTCTGCAGCGCCAGTTACATCCTGGCCAGTGGGGGAGAATCCCACATGGGGTGGCAGACCTCTCCTGTCTCCCCCGCTGCTCCCCTCAGCAGTGTATTTCGTCAGTCAGCCTGTTCTGTTCTGGCTCTGTCTCTGGTGAATCCTCTCACCCTCCCGCGCATCTGGCCTGTACCCCGGTTCTTGTATGCATGAATAAATAAATCTTTAATAATAATAAAAAAAAGAAGTCACCAGCTCAATCAGAGCCATGGCCACTTGCTTCAATGATGGGAAAACTCCAGATACAAAGAGAAGGTAAGTGGTACACACTTGTGGAGTATGCATTTGGCAAAGGCAAGAGCAGAATCAGGTGGAACAAGAGAAAGAATCATTTGGGAGCTTCTGCAGACCTTTGAGATAGCCACATCTATCCCATAGAGCACTAGTGAGCTGCTCAGATGGCAAAATTTATTGAGCATCTACTATAAGCCAGGCAGCCATCCAGGCAATAGGACTAGAGCAGTGAATTAGGAGACAAGACCCTGCCCTTGGGGAGCTCATATCAATTGTGGGGAATGGAGGGAACAATATTGTTTCAGGTGAATATAAATGGAGAGGATATTAAATAAAGCCTTGTGGTAGAGGAGGCTGAAATAGGCCAGCCACGACTTTCTGGAGACATATATGAGGAGGAGGGATATTTGCGTGAGGTCATGGAGGAGAGGCCTGGTGGAGGGTGTGCAGCAGTCCTGCATGTTTGAGAAGCTGGTGGAAGGGACAGTGGATAACAGAGGGTAAGAAGAGATGAATTTGCAAGGGACCTGGGATAAGAGGTAGTGAGTTAGGATTTTATTCAAATTGGCTGAGAATCCACTGGAGGGTTTCAGACAGGCCCAAGATAGGATCTGCTGTGAATTTTCATAAGATAGTTCTGCCTGAAAGAAAAATCTTTATAAGGGTTTTAAGAGTAGCTCAGTAAAGAGACCTTCTCAGTGAGGCTGAGGGATGGTGGTGGCTGGGCTGGGGTGATCCTAGAGGTGGAAATGGAGAGATATGGGCATAGTTGGGAGGCAAAATCAATAGGATTAACACGTGGACTGGATGTGCATTGGGATGAAATGAGAACATTCAAGAAAGGTTACCATACTTTTAGTCTGAAAAGTTAGATGAATGCTGGCACTTTGAGTGTTGGGATTCCCACACTTTGGGAAGTGAATTAGTTATCTATTCTGTGTAACAAATTACCCCAAGACTTGGAAACTTCGAGTAACAATAAAAGTTCATTATCTTTCACAGTACTTGTGGGTCACACATCTGGCAAGGGCTTCATGGGGGTGCTGGCTCGGGATGTCACCTGCGATTGCACTCTTCTGAAGCCTTGGTTGATGCTGGAGGACCTGCTTACAAGATATCTCTCTCACAAGGTGGAAAATTGGGCGAGAAGGTTCAGGCCCTCCTTCACCCTCCAGCATGTCCATATGATGGCTTGGGTGTCCTCACCCCAGAGGAGGAAGGCGGAGGCAACATGCTCTTTGCTGCTCTTTGTTCCAGTCACTTCTGTCGGTCACACAGGTCAACCCTATCCAATGTAGGAGGGGGGTACACACAGGCGTGAGGGGTACATGCACTTTCTTTGCATTTCCATGGAACTCCTTGAGTTGTTACAGAAAACACAGTTCAGACCAACTTAAGATGAAAAGTGCTAAATGGAAGGTCCAGTAGAGTATATGAGGCTGGATTTAGGAGCACAAATGATGCCATCAACACTCAGTGTTTCTTCTTCCTTCTGTGTTTTCCATTCTCACAGGTGAGCTGACTCCAAAGGTAGCTGCAGCATTGTGGGCTTCCTAGCCAGGCCATGCTAGCTCCAGCTGAAAAGAGAAACTTTCTTCCCCAAAAGTTTAAACAAAAGTCCTAGACCTGCTGCAGGTTCCTATTGACAGATGCAAGCTGACTGTGGGAGTTGGGAGGCAGGATCAGACTCCACCGAGGGGGCCGTGTCTGTGCTCTGCAGGCACAGAGGAGGTGAAAGCATGCACTCACCTCACAGTATGGGAGTAGAAAGTGTCTGTAAGTAAATAACTAGAAGGCAGGTGGAAAGTGCTAGAGTGCAAAGTGTGCTTGAGAGAACACAGAGGGGTACCTGAGCTGCATCTTAAAGGATGAATAGGGTTAATCTGAGGAAGAAGGCACAGCATGAACACAAGCAAGGAGTCAAGAAACAGCAAAGCAGAGGTGACTGGAGAGCTACAGGCGGTTCCTTCTTTCTAGAGCACTAAGGCAGAAGTGGCAGAGAAATGGCCTGGCTGGGTGAACAATCTCAGATCACAAAGGCCTTATGTTCCACAGTGGGGAGTCCAGCCTTCCCCAGGGGCACTGAGCTGCTGTGGGGAGACTGTGGTTAACAGCATCAGGCCTTCCTCCACAGTGGGTCTCTCTAGTGGTGAGTAGAAGTGGATCAGATGGAGCTAGGCCTGAGATTGGGGGTGGGAGGAACCATGAGTCTAGGTAGGAGGAAAGTGGGTTGGAAGGAGACAGAATGGTTTGACTGACAGCAGGTACAGACTTGGGAAGGCAGTGCAGACCTGGCCAGTACCTGCAACCAGCTGGAAGGGAGGGAAAAGGAAGACTCCTGTGTTCCTTGGGCTGGGTGACAGGTGAAGAGGCTAGAAGTGACTCATTTTCTGGAACTGACAAATCCAGCTTTCCATTCTTGACCCAGAAGAGCCTTTGCACATGACCCTAAGAGCCACTACAAAGAATGTCCCTGTTGTGCTGCTTGTCATTGAAAAAATAATGGGGGACACAGCCTAGATGTTCTGCAATGAGGAATGGCTATGTTAATTGTGGTATAGCCAGCCAGTGGAGTATTATATGGTCATTAAAAAAGACAGAAGTAAATATTCTGATGTGGAAAGATGGCCAACACATCTTGTGCAGGGAGGTGAGTTGTCAAATGATACATAAAATATGATATAATTTAAGTAAGCAAAAACAAACACACCTATCTGGATCATCTGTATTTGTATGTGCATGTGTGTCAATGCATCTAAAAACAAATAAAAAACATAAAAAGATCTGTCAGCATAAAACCAATCAATAACGGTCTTGACCTCCAAAGAAACGCTTGGAATGGAAGCATTCCTTCCCATCAGCTCTACCTGCAATGCATGAATGTTTACAATATGATGACTATTGAGTTGAGGGGCCTGTGGGACCCCATCCTGCAAGTGCTCCAGGAAGTTGGATGCAAGACTTATAAAGAAACCTTGTTCCTCGCTTGAATCATGAATGTGACTGTGCAGATTTTAGCGAGGTTCTAAATAAGATCAAGTGTAGCTTCCCTTTTTTTATTAAGCTTATGAAGACCTGTAGTAGGCCTCAATCTAGGAAGAAAAAAAGAAACAAACAAAATGTCAGATTGGAGACTTGTTCAATAAATGTTGCAAAATGCCATATTTAAATATACTCTCTCAATCAAGACTGCTTTGGCTGCAGGAAACAGCAACCTACTCAAACTCTAGATGCAAAAAAGGAAGGATACATTATGAGGATACAGGTCTGAGATCCCAGGACAAGAAGAATGACCTCAGCAAAGTCTACAATCTGGAACTGCAAAGCTGCCAGGTATTATGACCATTTTTTCTGGTGTAGGCAGAGCTTGTTAAAGGTCTCTCCCTGCTCCAAAGCAAAAGGTTGACTTATAAAGGGTTTGTGATTTTTCTTTCTTAAAAAAAAAATATCGACGCGACATGGTTTCGTAACACTATGTAGGTTTCATGCAGACAGACATTTCTATTAACATCTGTATATGCACACTGTGTTCACCACTCCAAGTCCAGCTTCAGATGGCGTCTTTCCATCGCATCCAGCTCCAGGATTTTAGGGGTTATAAACTGGATCTCTGCATCACACAGCTTCCCCTTCGGAGAGAAGACCCTTGGAATCCCACCTGAAGTAGCCAGACTGCTGAGCTCATCCTCCCAGCCCTGAGCACAGCAGTATTTGTGCTGCCCATCTGGGGCGGGGGGGAGAGAGCACACAGAGCCTGGCCCACCACCTCCTCATTGCTAATTTAGCTCCAATTTGGTTGCATTTGCTTTGCTTGCAACTTTGTGGAGAGTAGAGGAACATCAAGGAAAAGGGGAGAAAAAGCTGCCCGAGTCTTTCCTGTGACTGGCTGCTAATAAAGTTGATTAGACTGACAAGTCTCTCCTGTTTTATCACTGACAGCTTGTGTCCTCATTTTGATTTATCACCACCACACCTACCTGACTCAGGAGTGGAGATTAGCCCAAATTAAAGCTCGGGTGACTCAGGAGAGCTGAGACGTGACAGCAGGTGGGAGGAGCGGGTGAGGGGGTGAGGGCGCAGCTAAGATCTGTGGGCAGGGCTGGGGGGTGGAGACAGGCTGGACAGACCTAGGAGCCAAAGATAGCGGTCCCTGGGATTGACATTCCTGCTCTCCACTCGGGGAGGGTGAAGATTACTGTTTTCTTCCTGGCCAGGCATGAAAGTCCATAAATAAAGCTTGTGGATGTTGTGTGTGGCTCTGTCAGTCTCAGGAGGGTAATAAATCTTAACTGAGACCCATCTCTGCAGATACCTGGGGATGTGAGAAAAATTATCTCCAATATAAAATTATGCATTGTGCCCTGATATCCTTTCTGGGCACACTGCAGCTGCAACCAAAACCCAACAATTTCTCAGTGTGCGCTGCCCAGAGGTGAAAGGGGATATGCTATTTAAGTCCCTGGGATCAGTCTGGAATCCCCTCTGCTGACCCTACCCAGCACCCCTATAGGCCCTCTGGCTGCTTGTATCTCAAGATTTATCACTTAGCTGCAAATTTTGGCAATTTGGCCCCATGCTTTCTGTTGCCCCCAAGAAGCCAAATTTTGAAGACCTCTCTGAACTCTTCAAGGAACTCACACTGTAGTGTGAAGAACTCACACCAAACATCTGGTCTAGGCAAATGCTTGGCAGACATTAGAGTTATTGCTCTTTAAGGATCCCTCCTAAATAAACTTCTGGCATACCAGACTAGGAAATTTCCAGAATAAATAATTACAACATTGATGTTCACCAAGATGATCATTCAGTAGGAAAAATAAAATCTAGATAAACCCATATGCTAAGACCCCAGGATTGACTGTCCAGTCCTAGTGCCCAGGTCCTGCCTTGTCTTCTTCACTTCAGTGGTCTCCCCAAGCACAGGTCCTAGAGCACAGCGGACACTGGACGGGTGCTTGCTGAAGAAGTAAGCTGACTGAGAGTGTGCCATTCAGAACTAGATGGTGAGAAGGGTGGTCAGAAGAATGTAAAATCACACAACTCACAACTGAGCTCTTGACTCCCATATCCAAATGCCTTCCAAACATCTCCCTGTGAATATCAAATAAGGATCTCAAACACTAGACATCCACTGAGTTCCTTGTCTTAAGAGTTCAACCAAGTGGATACTCAAGGTAAAGTCTAAAAGTCAACCTTGAATTCTTTCTGTTTCTCTCATATGTAATGCATCAGCCATTCATTCTACCTCCAAAATATACCCCAATTCCAGGCACTTCTCACTCACTCTCTGCTACCAGTGTGGTCCAACTGTTTATCATCCCATGGCTAGGTATCAGCACTAACCTTTTTTTTTTAAGATTTTATTTATCTTATACAAGAACCGGGGTACAGGGAAGATGTGCAGGAGGGTGAGAGGATTCACTGGAGACAGAGCAGGGAACAGAACAGGCAGACTGACGAAATACACTGCTGAGGGGAGCAGCAGACAAGACAGGAGAGGTCTGCTTCGCCATGTGGGATTCTTGTTGGCCGGCCAGGATCGAATCCACACTGCAGAGGCTGCAGACAGCTTCACAGCACTGCGCTCAACCGCCTGTGCCACCAGGGAGGCCCAGCACTAGCCTTATAATCATTGCCTCTACTCCTGCTCTTCCATACCACCCCAGGGTGGGGGGGAGAGAGCACACAGAGCCTTTCCCACCACCTCCTCATTGCTAATTTAGCTCCAATTTGGTTGCATTTGCTTTGCTTGCAACTCTGTGGAGGGTAGAGGAACATCAAGGAAAAGGGGAGAAAAAGCTGCCGGAGTCTTTCCTGTGACTTGCTGCTAATAAAGTTGATTAGACTGACAAGTCTCTCCTGTTTTACCACCCCAGCCCCAACATTCATTATCCATACAGTGGCCACGAAGACTTTTCCAGAACATAAATCAGAGCCATTGTTTCCCATCACAACTACTTATCATAACCCCACAAGAGTCTACATGACCTTTATCTTGACTAATTCTTTAACTCTCATATGACCAATGAAATTCTTTTTTCTTCCAACTGAGCTGTTTTCCACACTAGGGTTTCATCTGCCTAAGATCTTTACATGGGGGACTCCTTTTCATTCAAGCTTCGACTCAAATCCTCTCCCTCTCTTTCTTTCAGAAATGTCATTCCAATCTCTACTAGTCCTTTCCTTATAGCACTTTTACTGATATTATCTTATTTATTTGTTTATGTGTTTATTTTCTGCTTCCTTCCACTAGAGCTGGTCTATGTGTTTATTGCTATATCCCCAGAGACTAGAACAGAGCTAGGTACACATAGGCACTCAATGAATATGTAGCTTTCTAAATTATAATGGCTCCAATCAAAACACCAAGGTAGAAGTTTTGTGGCCACACTTCTTACTCCCAAAGGAGTCAGGAATTCTTGCCTTGGTTAACTGAACTTGACCTTGGCATCAGGGGAATGGCAGCATCTTCAAGGAGAAGACTTCAAGGAGAAGCCATGGGATAAGGAAAGGGGTCTGTAAGAGCCATCCTGTGGGCCTTCTAGGGCCTTTAGGATACTCCATTTTATGGACTTTGCTTTTGCTTTCCCCAAACTCATGCCTGTGTTTTGGAAGTTGATTTGCCTGACTGCAAAGCCAGACCAGGCATGAAGAAGCCTAAATTGCAAAAACAGTCAGAAAGTTGAGTTTTCATCAGAGAAGATAAAACTCATTGTATTGATTGGAGCAAGGTAGGAAGGGTGTAGGGAGGTGAGGGGGGTGCAGAAAACAGCCAGAAGCTCCCATTTCTATGTGATTCTAATCAACTCAGAGGTTTAGCTTGTCTGTTTCATTACACCAGGGAAGAAAAACGAAAGAGCTGACTTAACCCCACCCCCACAAACTAACACACCTGCAGGTAATATCTCTAGCTTTCCAAATCTTTTTTTTTTTAAGTATTTTCCTTATTAAACTTGCACTGGGTGAATCTCCATTGGCCTATTGATTTGAGTATTAGACTGTGTATCAAATATATGAAAATATAAATTGTTGTTTCAGAGAGAAATGACTGTCTTTATATTGTTTCTGTCTCCAGGGCTCTGAATATTCCCTGGGGTTCTCGGGCTGAATAGAATCAGAACAAGAGCATCTTCTTGGCTAATGTGAAGTGAGTAAATGCTTTTGGTAGATTCTGAGGCATCTCTTGGTGCTGTGGCTAAAGGGCTGAATTTTTATTTAAAAAAATTTATTTATGCATTCAAGATGTTGGGTACAGGACAGAGGTGGTGGTGGTGGTGAAAGGATTCACCAGAGACAAAGTGGGGAGCAGAACAGGCAGACTGACTGAAAATACACTGCTGATGGGAGAAGCAGCAGGCAAGACAGGAAAGGTCTGCTGCTCCATGTGGGTAGTTTCCTGGCCAGGGATCGAATTCATGCTGCAGCAGCTGCAGATAGCTTCATAGTGCTCATGTTTAACCCCTTGCGCCAGCAGAGAGCCCCCTAAAAGGCTGAAAAGTTTTCTAATTATTTATTCTTAAGCATGGACTCAGACCCTCTGATATGTGACTGCAGTGTTTAAGTCTTGATAGTGGCCTCTGTGTGGGAACCCATTGACTGGATGGCAATGGGCCTCATTCATCCCTTCTGCGTGTCAGAGGTGGGTGCAGGGAATTGCACTGGCCAATGTGAAATCAACTCCTACAAGGTAGACAAGTAATGGGTAGAAGGGAATGGAGAGATCGTGGAGGGAGAAGGGGAGGAAGAAGTAGTTAGCTAGTGGGGGTGTCTGCTGATTTCTAGAAAGAGGTCCAGGGCAGAACCATAATTATAGATCTGTCCATGCATCTCTAAGAAAGCATAGGTCCACGATGCCTATGAAAGTCATCATATTTATACTGATTTAGCCTGGTCCACTGTGTGGTGTGGCTGAGCAGCTCATGACCTGAAATGAGATGCCTAGCTGATGGGCATTTGGGATTGAAATGGAGCTGATGCTGCCTGCTCACCATGCTGTGTAGCCCTAGTTCAGAGCTGTGTGAGCCCAAAGGATGGAGTGTCTTTTAAAATAATTCTTTTTATGATAGTCCTCCCAGCTGCGGTATCTTTATATAATTGTCATAAAGATCTAGTATGTTCTGGTGGCTAATCCAAAGCTACAATTCCACATTGCATACCCAGTTTGCTGTGATTCCACCTTTACAAAGTATTCCTCACTTCCTTCGTGTTAATTCAGTTCACTCCAATCTATTCTTCTATCTCACACATTGTGTTTTTCATATTTAGAAGTTCAAATTGGTTGTATTTTTATTTTCCATGTTTGCATTTAACATACTCATGCTTTCTTCTACTTTCATGAATATATGGAGTATATCCTTAATTGATAGTTTAATGATCATGTATGCCACTTGTATCATCTGTATCATTTTGGGGTCTGTTTCTATTGGTTGATTTTGTTTTTCATTATCTGTTGTGTTTTCCTGCTTCTGTGTGTCTGATAATTTTTGACTGAGTGTCAGGTATTATGAATTTTATCTTGTGTGCTATATTTTTACTTCTTTAAATGTTTTGGAGCTTTGTTCTGAGATCCATTTGCATTACTAGAAATAATTTAATCCTGTTAAGATTTGCTTTTAACTGTGTTAGACTGGACTGCTCTAGCCTTTATTATAAAGGTAATTTTTGAAAGATTTTTTAAAAGATTTATTTATTTATACAAGTACTAGGTACAGTCAGAAGCACGGGAGGGTGAGAGAATTCACCAGAGCCAGAATGGGGAGCAGAACAGGCAGACTGATGAAGTACACTGCAGAGGGGAGCAGCAGGCACAGCAGGAGAGGTCTGTCACACCATGTGGGACCCTCAGTGGTGACCAGAGATTGAACTGGCGCTGTAGAGACCGCAGGCAGCTTTGCAACCCAGCGCTCAATTGCTGCACCACCGGGGAGGCCCTATTATAAAGGTAATTTGACCTTACCTACTAAGCAACACTTTTCTCAGTACTACACCTGATGCCCCATGTAGATGAGATTTCTCTATTCTGACTTTTGAGAATGAAAGTTTCTAGTGTTAGGAACTTTTCTCCCTGTTCATTTCCAGAGGTCCTATTCCCAGTCTTGGATGTCTACCTACATTATACACAATTCAGTACTCTGATACACACTAGAAGAAGAATCTCCAAAGTCCCCTTGGTGAAGATCTCTACTCTTTTTTTTTTTTAAAGATTTATTTATTCATGCATAGAAGAACTGGGGTACAGCTAGAGGTGCAGGGGGTGAGAGCATTCACCAGAGACATAGTGGGGAACAGAAAAGGCAGATTGACTGAAATACACTTCTCTGAGGGGAGCAGCAGGCGAGGCAGGAGAGGTCTGCTGCACCATATGGGTCACCTCTCTGGCTGGGGATCGAACTTGTGCTACAGAGGTTGTAGATAACTTCACAATCCTGTGCTTAACCCCCTGCACCACCAGGGAGGCCCCAAGATCTCTACTCTTACCTGAAATCTCTAGCTCCTTTGGCTTCTCCAAACTTCCAGTTCTGTCCCTTCAATTCAAAGACACCACCTGGGATACCACTTCCTGATTTTGTTCTAGAAACTCAATTCAATCAGGGAGATGGCAGAATCAAGGAGCTCACTTTGCTTCCTCCTTGGCAGGAGTCCTACACCACCTGTAGTACAATGTCTGAAAACCATAGCTCCATATATTTTGTCTGATTTCTTAATTGCTTAAGGTGGGAGGAGAAATCTGGTCTTTGTTTTTCTATCTTGGCCAGAAACTAGAATGCCTCATATTAGCTTATAAAATAATTTTCTCTCATTCAAATATATATATTGCTTTCAACAGTTCAAAGCATCTTTTGTTTGTTTCTTTATTTTGGCAACAACCAGCTGACTTCAGCAGGACTGACATTTTACCCCCTTTTAAAGGTAGAGCATTCAAGGTACCTGCCTGAGAAGATTGTGCAGCCAGTGAGTAGCAGAGCTGAAATCCAGAACCCAAGCCTTCCAATATGTTCTTCCCTGCTGGGTCACCATGAATTTCTCTACCTCTTCAGGTCCCACATTAACTCACCTCCTCAGCGACCCGTCCCTGATTTTGCTGCCCTGATCACCAGCACAGCATTTATGATTTGGGATATTAAAAAATTTCCAAGAACCCTTCACAGGGGCTTAAGAAATATTTATTGAATGAGCAGAAAAGACAAGTTCCTAGATGCAAAAGCTCTTGGATCTCCAAAGGTCCAATACAGGGTTTTCTTGGACATATAATCTGGTATTTTTGCTGCCCCATTTGTGACATTCGGATTCTTTCTGTCACAAGTGACAGAAACCCCAACTTAAGTTGGTAAGAGGGTGAGAAAGAGAGAATTTATTTCTACCAGATGAAGCTGACTTCAGTCAACATTAACGCCAGCACTCTCTTCTCTGTGGTAGTTTTACCCTCAGATTCTCCTCCTGATGGACAAATATTGTTGCTGGCAGTTCTGAGATCATCTCTAAGGAAAAAGGACCTCTATTTATAATAGTCTCATGAAAGTTTCCAATTTTACCCATGTTAGACCAGCTGAGCTCACCTCTTCACCCTGAACAGATCACTGGCCAGGGGAAAGAATGTCTAGGATAAATGTCCACCTGTGGAATAAGCGAGGATGGGGTGTCAACCACCTTCACCACAAGGATGGAGAGTGGAGAATGAGTCCTTCTCTACAAGTCAGTTAAATATCCATTGCCAGACAAGAGGGAAGTGAGTTTGGGTGGGCAGATAGCCACTAAGTACTTAGGTTGGGTATGTGTTGGGGGATGGACATGGTCCCCACCTAAGCTTTCCTCTGATAAGGATTATCTTCGAGTGCTTCTTGAACTATGTTACCAAATAAGACCTCTTTGTGAAGACTCTTGAGGCCCAAGGAAAGGAAAGTGCCTAGAGGAGAAAGCATATTCCTGGAGAAACTGATGTCTGTTCCTGGAATCCTGGATGCCCACACATACTCATAGACCAACTAAAAAGTCATTTATTTAATCACCATTCTTGGAGGCTACAGCTCAGCATTAAGTGAGATAATAAAATGTTTGGGCATTCATTTATTCATAGTTGGTGTGCCAAGAGCCTGACACATACTAGGCACATGCTTAGGGCTGTGTTTGACTGGGTGAGCCTGGACAATAGCGCCCAATGGGAGAACAGACTGCAGGACTATATTGTAAATCTAGAAGTGAGGATGAGGCCAATGCAATAATCAGATCTTGTGTTCTTGGATGCTTGGACATATCCCTTGCTGCTACACAATGGTCTGCACTAGAGCAGACCTGGTGAGTGATAAAAGCAACAGGAATGGTTCAATTCCAGTTCTCAATGACCGGTTGCTCTGAGAACATCCTTCTCCACCACCACCTACTCCTCAAGTGCCAGAAAGAAAGATCCCCCAATTAAACTCTTCCCTCCCTCTTCCCATAGAATGTTGATCTCCTTTATGGCTTATTCCAAAATCTTCATTGTGATATTGGTGATAACAATTGATGATGAAGGTGAGGATGATGAAGAGGATGATGATAACAATATGGATACCATTTACCAAGTATGTATCACCTGACTCAATCCTCACTGCAATCCCAAAGTAAGCACATTATTACCCTCCCTTCACAGAAAAGGAAAATGAGGTATCAAGACCATCGAGTTGGGTTTTTACTAAAGAAATACAGCTGATATCTATATTTGGTTCCTGAATGCACATAGGTTGGACAAAGATGGAATTTTGAATCCAGATGGTCTCCTTGCATAGCTCTGCTTTTTACCTCATTGTATTACACCTATTGCACTACCTCTACCTAGGAGTACTGTGCAACACTTATATGAGATGGTGCATGTCTTTCCAAACAGCCCGAGTTCCTGGAGGAAAAAGCTGGTCTCCACTCCCATATGGCAGGGATGTTGTTCTGTACCTAGTGGGTATTTGGCACACTCTCCCTGAGTTGCAAGAGCAGCAACCTATACCCTGAGACAGAAATGGAGTTGTTTACAGCAAAGCCTCTCCTCTCTCAGATTCATCTTTTCCTGCATCGAGACTAATAGCTCATGTAAACAATATTAATCTTTTAGAATAGCTAGCTGCCTCAGCAGAGTGACTGTAAGGATCTCAGTCAGGATCTACGTGTGCAGGAGAGTTGGCTGCTGCAGCTTGGCCCAGCCTGGCCCTTCTGCAGCCTCATCCCATTTATCATCCAGTGAACTAGTGGTTTGTCACTGTGAGAAACACGCCTCTGTTTTTAGTATCAAGGTCTTGGGGAAGAAATCATAGACTCTCCCTGGGGTGAGCCACCCAGGGTGTGAACTGAGGACAACAGTCATAAATTCACAGGCCCTGAGTATGAAGGGTTAAACTATGGTTCAGTGACAGGAACCCAACTCAAGATGGCTCACACAAAGGGGTGGACTGTCTGGAGTAACTGATGGTCTCCAGAGGCTCAGGGGAAGGTGCTTCCTCTTTGTCTCTCTGCACCTCTCCCTGGCTCTCTTACTTCTTGGGTTCCCTCCAGGTACTCACCTCATCTCTCCTTCCACTCTAGGACCCTCTCTTTGCTGGTCAGGCAGAGCAGACATGCCCTCTCCAGCCCTAGACTCAACATCATGTAGTTCAGCGATGTTGGAAGAGTTCTTCTCCAGGCAGTATTGGAGGAAAAGGAAGTCCACAATGGGCTCTGACTGGCCCACTCTAAAACTCTGGATGCTGATGCTGTCCATGAGGAGGCAAAGGTGGGTTAGTGGGGTCTGTGTCAGATCCCCATCCTTCGGCTTGTGGGGGATGGTGTGATGGGATGGGCAGCCCCTCCAGAAGCTGGAAAAGGGGAGTTCACCAGTAGAAGCAGTTTGCTGTTGCAGGATGGAAGGGTTGTCCAGCAGATGTAAACATCGCTGTCCCTCGTGAGGATTCTGTGGGGAAGGTGCAGAACCGGTGGCCCAGTGGGGGGCCTTCAGGCGGGGGATGCTCCCCTTTTGTGTCTTTAGCAGAAGGACCTCTGGCTTCCTTTTCCTCTTCCCTCTCTGGTTGCTGCTAAGTCTGTAAAGAACCTGCCAGTTCCTAGCCAGGCCTTCAGTGTGAGAGTCGTCTCAGGAGCCAAGGTTTTTTTTTTTTAGGTAGGACCCTCGCCCAGCGGCTGGGGAAACAATTGGCGCTGCAGAGGCTGCTGACAGCCTCGCAGCCCAGCGCTCAACCGCTGCGCCACCAGGAGAGGCCCAATGGCACATATTAAAAAAACTAGCAACAACAAATGTTGGCGAGGGTGTGGAGAAAAAGGAACTCTCCTGCACTGCTGGTGGGAGTGCAAACTGGTCCAACCACTGTGGAAAGCTGTGTGGGGATTTCTTGACCTACTAAACATAGAGCTTCCATATGATCCAGCAATTCCACTCCTAGGTATTTACCCAAAGGACACAGAAACATCAATTCCAAAGAACACCTGCACCCCTATGTTTATAGCAGCACTGTTTACAATAGCTAAGCTTTGGAAACAACCCAAATGCCCAAAAATAGATGACTGGATCAAGAAGATGTGGTACATATACACCATGGAATATTACTCAGCATTCAAAAAAGATAAACACATGCAATTTGCAGCAACATGGATGGTGCTGGAAGGGATCATGCTCAGCGAAATAAGCCAAAAAGAAAAAGAAAAATACCGGATGGTCTCACTCATAGCAGGAATCTAGAAAACTTAAATAAGGGACCAGGAAAATGAATAACTATAAGAAAGTGAAAATCAAAATCAACAAAAAACTATGAACCAGAGACACTTTTAGGGGGGCAGGGGCGGGAGGGGAGGGATTGGGGTCAGAATGGGGGCGCTGCAATTGTATGGGGAATATAACAATAAAATTTATTATCTAAAAAAAAAAAAAAAAAAAAATAAAAACAAAAGCGGGGCCTCCCCGGTGGTGCAGCGGTTGAGCGCTGGGCTGCGAGGCTGCCCACAGACTCTGCAGCATCCGTTCCATCCCTGGCCTCTGGCGAGGGGCTCACTTGGCATGCAGACCTCTCCTGCCGTGCCTGCTGCTCCCCTCAGCAGTGTATTTCATCAGCCTGCCTGTTCTGCTCCCCGCTCTGGCTCTGGTGAATTCTCTCACCCTCCCACACTTCTGACTGTACCCAGCGCTTGTATAAATAAATAAATAAATCTCTAATAAATAAATAAATAAATAAAAATAAAAACAAAAGTGCTTGTTATCGAGATCTTGTGGATTCACTCACTGCTGGGGGAAATCTCTCACCTAGTCCCCTGCACACTTTGCCCAGTTCCCTCCGATGTAACACCTTGCAAAACTAGACAATAATATCACAACTGCAATATGGACATTTGTTAAAAAAAAAAAAGTTCCAAAAGTTTGACTTTTTTTAAGGGTTATTTTTTCCTACCTCCTCTCCTCGGAAGCAAGAATTCAAAGCTCACCACAAGAACCGGCACATAAAAAGTGCAGAGGAACTTGACTCTAGATTTCAAACAACTGACTCTTACTGTGGGAAATCTAGGATGCAGCTGGCTTACTAAGAACCTGGTGGTCACAGGAAGGATCTTGCCATTGAAAGTGAACACCAGAGCTTGACCCCTTTCCACGTGGTAGGAAGCCCTGGGTTTCTTAAACATTCTTCTCACCTTGGCGATGGATGGGCTATTGTTGCATATGGAACTCCCGGGACAAGGGGCTTCTCAATCAGCCCCTTTGGTGGACTTGAGAGTCTATGATTCGGTACAGAGGGCCACGCCCACCCTCCATTAACGCAGCCTGACACGGCAGGTGTCCCTCTACCCAGAGGCGATATTCAAAGTATTTAATAAGCTCCGAGGCCGGGAGGCCGTTGCACACAGGAGGGATGCCCCCAGCTGTCGGGCCGGAACCCTGCTCAGCCAGTGTTAAGCCTTCATTTACTGGGCAGTGTGGAGACCTGGGGCTCTCAGACGATGGGTCCCGGAGGGCACTTGGGGTAGTCGAGGCCGTCACTGTTCAAAAGGACGAAGGGATTATTTTAATGTCTTAACAACCAATCCAGTTCCACCCACGGCGAGAGGCTGCCCTGCTTGTCCCTCATGCCAAACACTCCTGACTGCTGGTTGTGACCCTGTTCACATCAGGGGCTGTTGTGCATCTCTGTCACCACAACCTCAGTGACTGACCATGGGAAGGTGCCCTGCGATGTATATGCAGGTGCCAGCAATTGGCCTTGCATCGCTTTTCTCCCTTCTCTGACTTCTTATGTAACATGGGCCAGACGAAAGCATAACTGTAAGGCGGAGCACAGCAGGATGCAGTGAGGGCTCAGCGTTGGAGGCCTGCCTTCCCTGGGCACCCCCCACCCTTCCTTTCTTGTCTTTTCCCATCTTTCTTTTTTTTTTTTTAATTTATTTATGCATACAAGAACCTGGGTACCAGCCAGAGGTGCCAGGGGTGGGAGGATTCACCAGAGACAGAGTGGGGAACAGAACAGGCAGACTGATGAAATACTCTGCTGAGGGGAGCAGCGGGCGAGACAGGAGAGGTCTGCTGCACCATGTGGGTATCTCCACGGCCGGCCAGGATGGAACCCGCGCTGCAGAGGCTGACGCTCATATTTCATTAGCAAACTATGCATTGTTCTAGGTGGTGGGGAAGGCGCAGTAAATCAGACAGACTAGATGCTTGCGCACATGGAGCTCACATTCTGGGAAAGCAGAGCATTTCAGAAGGTGCAGGAGCTACAGGGATGGCTGCACGGATGAAAGGAGCTTAGATTTAATGAGGACTTGTGAAGAGGAGGGGGGGTAAGAGGACCAGAAAATGGAAGTAATAGTAGAACAACTGGCTGGAGGTGGGAATATATCGCACGTGGGAAATATGGAAGCCTTGAAGGAGATACACACGTGAAATTGTCATGGTTCCAGGTTGCCACTCGTCACAGCCCCGGGAAGGAGACAGGCCTGCGGACATCATGAGACTAGTGAACAAGGTCAGGGGCTGCCTCACAAAGAAAATTCTGGAAATATTATGAGGAATGATGGGGAAGAGCAGCGCTGCTGGACAAAGGAGTGACAGGGAGACAGACGAGGTTGTACAGGTGAGAGATGTGGGCAGCTGGGCCAGCTCTGGCTGCAGGATGAAGAGTCAGGACAGGTATTCAGAAGCTACAGTGGGTCATCAGTGTAAGGAGGGGATGGTGAAGAGGAAGTTTGCATGACAGAAACGTCTAGCAGGGAAGATGGATTGAGCACTGATGACATAAACCAGGGTTGGTAACACTGAATGTGCCACCAGTTTTGAGGTAAGATAGGCAGCAGTGATGGGTGGTGGCAGAGGGCGGAGCTGAAGAGCAGCATCTTAGCCCTGTTGGCCTAGAGGTGCCCTCCGTCCCTCCTTGCAGTTCACGGTTACCTTGGCTGGGGAGCAGAGAGCCATATTCACCAGCCACAGAATCAATCCATTTGTGTCAGTGGGAGACCCACTGGCTCTGTCCTTCAAGAGCCCAATGATGCCCTCTGAGCAGTTTCAAGGGGGTGAAGTGCTTTGCCGATATCCCAAGCTGAGACGTTGTCCTCTAATTGGGGTCCATACGTCCTTCCTCTCCAGACTATCTCCACAAAGACCGGTATTTTATGCCAGCCTCGTCCTGATGTCCCCAATCTCCCGGCGCCAATTAATGTATCAGTGGGCCTGGGGAGTTTTCACCCAAGGTGTTACTTCTGCTGGGAACATCTGGAAACATCTTTAATTTTATTTGATTTCTTCTTTTTTCCTGAGGAATATCCTGAAGGGAGCAGATGGCAGTAAGAAAGGGCAGATCAATGCAGGGAAGCGGCCTGGTTTGCCCTTGGAGTCTCAGACTCCTGCTCTGTTTCCTGAGAGTTGTTGTTAGATGTCAGCTCCGGAGGCTATTTATTTGTGTCCCAAATATCCCCAGGGGAGTCGGAGCTTATTTGTTTGGCTTGTTGCAGCTATATTTCCAGTCAGGATTACACACTGCAAATGTTCCAGAGTGTTATTCATTTGTTTAGTAACTACTTATCGAGCGCCAACTACAGGTGAGGCACTGTTCTGGGCATTGGAGATTCAGCAGTGAATGAAACAAATCAAAGCGTGTGCCTTTATACAGCCTACTTTCTATCCTATTGCTGGCAGGTCATTGACCATCAAAGTTTTGATCCCTCCTCTCTGCGAGGCACGTGGGGGGTGAGCGGCTGCCCTCCCAGGGCATATGGCCAAGTGTCTCATCAGGTGTGCACATCAGTTAAGGTGCCTTGTTTACAAACCACGGGGAGAGATGCAGGTTGCTCTGGTCAAGAACATTTTATTGGAAAGCAATTGGGGGTGTTTGTCCACTTCCTGGACATCAGCACCCTGACTATGGACTATGTTCACAAAATTTACCAACCTTGATGCTGCTGAGCCTTTCATCTGCTGGTCCCCTAAGATGATAACGTGGCCCTATTATTTTCAGAAGGCTGTTAT
Source organism: Talpa occidentalis (assembly GCF_014898055.3). Lineage (NCBI taxonomy): Eukaryota > Metazoa > Chordata > Mammalia > Eulipotyphla > Talpidae > Talpa > Talpa occidentalis. Next base: position 21,767,244 of record NW_023601754.1, on the reverse strand, counting down.
TTGCTACCACGGGCAACCTAACTGAAAGGTGCTGAAACAGGCTTAGAAAAGGGCAGGAACTTAAAAATTTGGGAAAAGCAACATCCTCATGACCAGAATTAATTACCCTTCTACCCAGAACACCTGAAATGGGAAAGTGAGGTTTTATCTATTAAAAATACAGTTGTAATTAAGGAAGAAAATTGGTTCTGGGAGACAAAATCGAACAGCTGCACATTATACTCTATAAAGTGAAAGATCGACAGTGCTCTGAGTGCCCTCTTTGGAGGCAAGTGGTGTGGTGGGGAGGAGGCTGGAATAAGAACCTGAGCTTAATCTGAAAACTGGTGAGCTGCTCTCCAGCCCTGTACCTTAACTTTTTGAATAGATGCATATAGGGCCTCCCTGGTTAAGCAAAGGTTTAAGCACCGCACTATGAAGGGGTCCGCAGCCTCTGCAGCATGAGTTCTATCTCCAATCCCCCAGTTGGCCAGGGAGCAACCCACATGGCGCAGCAGACCTCTCCTGACTTGCCCGCTGCTCCCCTCAGCAGTGCACTTCGGTCAATCTGCCTGTTCTGTTCCCCACTCTGTCTCTGGTGAATCCTCTCACCCCTCCCGCCCCACATCTCTGGCCTGTACCCCAGCTCTTGTATGCATAAATAAATAAATCTAAAAAAATAAATGCATATAAATGGAGTTATGTTATGCAACCTTCACAACTGACTTCTTTTACTCAAGTGAATGCCTTTGAGAGCCGTACTGTTGTATGCACCAATAAATAGTTCCTTTTCGTTGCTGAGTAGTATTTCATGGTGTGGCTGGACCAATGGTTCTTTATTCACCCTTTGAAGAATTTTTAGGTTTTTCCAGTTTTGGGTGATATAAATAAAGCTACTATAAACTTTCATATGCATGCCTTTGTCTGAAGACAAGGTTTTATTTCTCTAGAGTGAATACCTAGGAGAGGGATTATTGGGTCACATGGCAAGTGTATGCTTAACCTTATAAGAAACTGCCAAACTATTTTCTGGAGTGACTGTATTATTTTCTGCATTTCAGAGCAATGTTCCAGTTACTACATCCTTAGCAGCACTCCACTCGGTGTTACCAGGGTTTATATTAAAGCTATTCTAATAAGAATGTAGTGGTATTATATTGTGATTTAGATTTGTATTTCCCTAATAACTAATGCTGCTGGTTGTTTTTTTAATTATTGTTATTACTGTCAGTCATTTACATATCTACAAAACTTTGGGGCTATGTTTTTACACCTTCATGTGTGCACATGCTTCACTCGCCGCCCCCAAACCTCCCATGCCAGGGAGTTACACCCTTCATTCCCCTGCCTTCCTCTCCTCCCTAGCACCCCCCTCTGTAACCAGTACATTTTTTACATTGTCTAAGAATCACTTTTGCTGTGCTCTGCCAGTACATGTTCTTTGGATTTTCATATTCCCTAAATAAGCGAAACCATTGGTCTCCACCTTTCACTTTCTGACTTACTTCACTTAGCATCATCACCTCAAGAGAAATCCATTTTGTCCCAAAAGGCGCTCAGCCATTGTTGGTGAGAGCTGAGTAGTTTTCTATTGAGTGTGTATATCCAGCTGTCCTTGGGCATTTCACTTGGTCCTGTGACTTGGCTGTTGTGGATAATGCTGCTATAAACATAGCAGCATAAATCTTTGATATTCTTCAGGCAAGTACCTTGCTGGATCACATGGTATTTCCATCTTAATTTTTTTGAGATATCTCCTTAACATTTCCCACAGAGGCTGCCTTCCCCTTCTCTGCACACCCTCACCAACATTGATTGTCTCGTTATGTCTGATAGGACCTCTTCTCACAGGGGCATCTATGTTTCAGCCCATGGTCTTCATTTTCACGCTGTCCTTGTTTGGTGTTAGGATCAGGTGGGGTTGGCCTCATAAAATGTGTTAGGGAGCATTCCACCATCTCCAGTTTGGGGGAAGACTTTGGGTAGGAAATGTCCTCTTTGAAGGTTTGGTAGCTTTCATAGACTTCACTAGAGAAACCATCTGGTCCTGGGCCTTTTTACTTAGGAGAGTTTTTGATTACTTTTTCAAATTCTGTGCTTGTGATTGGCCTGTCAAAGTTGTCTATTTCATGCCAGTTCAGTCTGGGAAAGTTGTATTATTCTGAAAATTTGTCCATTTCTTCTAGGTTGTCCTGTTTGCAGAGACATTCTTAGTAGATTCTTAAGATCCTTTATATTTCTGCAGCATCTCCTGTAATTTCATGTTTTCATTTCTGATCCTTTTTTTTTTCTCCTCTTAGTGAGATTTGCTAAGGATTTGTCAATTTTTTTCTATCCTTTCAAAGAAAGTTTTTAATTTCACTGACCTTTTGAAATGTCTTTTTGTTTTGTATTTCATTTATTCCCACTCTAATTTTTATCGCTTCCTTCCTTCTGCTAATTTTTGGTTTCTTTTGTTCTTCTATTTCTTATTCCTTCAGTTGTAGAGTTAGGTTGTTAATTTGAGAATTTTCTTGTTGTGTTTTTTTGGTTTTTTAACGTGGGCCAGTATTGCTGTTTACTTCCCTCATATTACCACTTTCAGAACATCCCATAGGATCTGGTAGCTTGTCTCTCTGTTCTTAGTCTCCAGATATGTTTTAAGCTCTTCTTTGACCAAAAAGTTGTTCAAAATAATTTTGGTCTACATATGTTTTGATTACTTCTGAGTTAAGTTTGTGGTTAATTTCTATCTTTATTCTGTTGTGATCAGAAAAGATGCCTGATGAAATTTCTCTTTTCATATATATATATATATATATATATATAATTTTTTTTTTGTGGGACCCTCGCTGGCAGCCGGGGATCGAATTGGCGCTGCAGAGGCTGCACAACCCAGAGCTCAACCACTGCACCACCAGGGGAGGCCCTCCTGTAATTTTTGAGGTAGGTTTTGTGTCTCAGCATATGCTCTCTCCTTGAGAATGTTCCATATGCACTTGGAGGAATGTGTATTCATTTCTTTTTAATCAATTAATCAGTTAATTAATAATTAATTAATTTGAGGTAATGTTAGTTTACATCACTGAACATGATTCAGGGGAATACATTCACACCTCCTTGGAGATGTGCCACCATGCACTGTATTCAGTTATTTTTAGGATGGAAGGCTCTGTAAATGTCCATTAAGTCCATTGGTTCAATACTTCACTCCATGTCTTTATTTCTTTGTTGACTTTCTGTCTGGATGATCAATCCCTTAATGTGAGTGGTGTGGTAAGGTCCCTCTACTATTAATGTGGTTTTGCCAATGTGTTGCTTTAAGTTTGTTAATAGTTGTTTATATACTTAGGTGCCCCACTCTTCGGTGCATAAATATTAATGATACTTATAACTCCTTGATGAATTGTTTCCTTAATCATTATATAGTGTCCATCTTTGTTCCTGATTACCTTTTTGGCTGACAGTCTAATTTATCAGATAAGAGAACAGCAGTTCATACAATTCTCTCTGTGTTATTGGTTTGAAGTATCTTCCTCCAGCCCTTCACTTTAAATTTATGTTTGTCTTTGGGTTTTAAATGGGTTTCTTATAAGCAAAGTATAGATGGCTGATACTTTTTGAGCCAATTTGTCAATCTGTGCCTTTTAATTGATGAGTTCAGAATACTCACACTTAGGATGATTATAGCTATATAAGGCTTATAGACTGTCATTCTATCTTTTGTTTTTTATTATTTTGTCTTTCCATTGTTTCTTTTTCCATTAATTTCTCTCAGCTCTTTTATTTAGATGACTTTCCCTGGCAGTTCAGTTTCTTCATTTCTTCTTCTATATATCTCCATTCTAGATTTTGCTTTGTGGTCACCATGAGGGTTATATCAAACTTTCTGTGTGTAAAAAAAAACCCTTATGAGCTGATGTCAACTTGTCATCATGTATCTATACAGATTCTACCCTTCCTTTCATTTCTTATTATTCTTGTTAATTCTCCTGATTCTGCATTCCTATTTTTTTCTTTGCTCAACATTTTGGTATCTTTTTTTTTCTTTTCTTGTAGGGGACTGCCTTTCAAGATTTCTTATAAGGGGCCTCCCTGGTGGCCTAGGGGTTAACTGTGTCTCAGGGCTATAACCACTGTGGCCTGAGTTTGATCCCTGGCCAGGGAGCTGACTCACATGGCACAACAGACCTCTCCTGTCTCGCCCGCTGCTCCCCTCAGCAGTGTATTTCAGTAGATCTGCCTGTTCTGCTCCCCACTCTGTCTCTGGTGAATCCCCTCACCCCCAGCACCTCTGGCCTGCACCCCAGTTCTTCTACAAAAAATAAATAAGTAAATACAAAAATATTTTTAAAAAAGATTTCTTGTAAGGAAGGTCTGAAGGTGGTAAATTCCATTAGCTTCTGTTTTTCAGGGAAAGCCTTTATTTCACATTAATATTTGAATAATAATTTTTCAGGATAAAGATTTGGCTGGCAGTTTTGGTCCTTTAGGATTGTGAATATCTCACTCCATTCTTTTCTGGGCTGAAAGGTGCGCCTGTGTCCATCTACACTACCAGCGTCACTCCCTCTCTGAACAGTTCCCCTGGAAATATCACACACAGTAGGTCTAATCCCAGCCCCCACCTGCTCCGCTGTCCTGGCCACAACCTCCCTCACTCACCTTACCCGCAGCAAGCTGCCAGCCTCAGTGCAAACCCTCAGGAAAACCCTGAATGTCTGTGGCTGAATCTCTGAATCTCTGAGGTGATTTCACGTAGTTTTATTTCTTTTTAGCTGCTTTGAGAGGAGAATGATCCAAACCTCCACATTCTGCTGTGCTGAGCTGAGACATGCTGTTGATTTCTTTTCATGTGTTATTTTCCATCCATATATTTTATTTGTGAAGTGTCTGTTCAAATATTTTGCCTTCTATTTTATTGAGTTCTCATGTTCTTATTGTTTTGAGACTTCTTTATAGATATTCTTAGTACAAGTACTTATGTAATTTAGAAATAATTTTGCAGCCTGTCTCTTGTTTATTTTTTCATTTTCTTCATATGTTTTGCAGTGCAGAAGTTTTAATGTTAATGAATTCCAATTCTTCTTTTTGTTCTTTTGTGGACTGTGCTTTGGTATCATGTGTAAGAACTCTCTGCCTAATATGAGGTCACACAATTTTTCTCAAGTGTATTCTTTTAAAAGTTTTATACATTTAGATCTATATCTGTGGCCAATTTTGCATTAACTTGTGTAGAAAGTTTGAGGTATACACCAATACTCCTTCTTCCCTTTTTTTAAAAAAATATGTTGTTCTTGGGGGCCTCCTTGGTGGCACAGGGGTTAAAGATAGTGCTATCAAGCTATCATCAGCCACTGCAGCACAAGTTTGATTCCCCGGCTGGCCAGGGAGCTACCCACATGGCTCAGCAGGCCTCTCCTGTTGCCCCCGCTGCTCCCCTCAGCAGTGTATTTCAGTCTGCCTGTTCTGCACCCCACTTTGTCTCTGGTGAATCCTCTCACCCCTCACACCTCTGGCCTGTACCCCAGCTCTTGTATGCATAAATAAATAAATCTTAAAAAAATAAAATTTGTTGTTCTTTCTTTTGGCAAAGGGATGTTCAATTTTTCCACCATTTGTTGAAAAGACTCTTCTTTCTTTGCTGAATTATTTCTGCATCCTTGTCAAAAACGTGTGTGGCTCTCTCACTGGAGTCTACACTCTGTCCCACTGATCTATGTGTTTATCCTACTTAAGTATCCAGTCAGCACCATATCATAGCTTTATAAGTCTAAACATTGTATGACATGAATTCTCCAACTTTTTCCTCCTTTAAAAAAATTGTTTGGCTACTCTATCTCCTTCACTTTTCTTTATACATTTTGAATTAACCTGTCTACACAAAATCCCTACTGAGATTTTGATTAGAGTTGCTTTAAATATCTAGATCAGTTTGAGAAAGAATTAGTCTCTTAATGACGAGTCTTCCATCCACGAGCACAGCATGTTTCTCTAATTATTCAGCTCTTCTTTGATTTCTTTCATCAGCTTTTGTAGTTTTCACCATAAGTATCCTGAACACATCTTTGCTAGATTTGTATCTATTTTCTGATTTTGGAACTATTGCACATACTGTTTTTAATATTTCAGTTTCAAATTGCTTGCTTTTGCTAAGTAGAGATACAGTGGATTTTTAAAATATTAACCTTGAATCTTATGATCTTTCTGAACTCTTGTGTTATTTCTAGTTTTGGCTTTTTAAAGATTTTTTTTTTTGAGATTCTCTATGTAGTTAATCATAATATCAATGAATAGAGATAATTTGATTTCTACTTTCCTTTCCAGTCTCTGTACCTTATTTGTTTGTGACCTCTTGCCTGGGATAAGGCTTTCACTAAGATGTTGATGAGTCATGTGAATGGACATCCTTTCATTCTTCTCAATCTTAGCATGAAAACATGCATTTTTCATCATTAAATATGAAGTTAGCTATAGATGGATTTTTTTATGGATGCAATTTATCAGGTTAAGGAAGTTTCTTTATGTTCCTGCTTTGCTGAGAATTTTTATAATAGATGGATGTTCAGTTTTATTAAATGCTTTTTTCAGTATCAGTTGATATGACCATGGGATTTTTCTTCTTTAATCTGTTAATATGGAGGATTACAATGATTGATTTTTCAAATGTTGAACAAGCTTTACACTTTGTTGTGATGTATTATTCATTTTTATATATTGTTGAACTTGATTTGCTAATATTTTGGTGAGAATTTTTGTGTGGTCTTCATGTATTTTCTTTTGTGTAGAAATTTCTTTAAATGTTTGGTAGAATTCATAGAGAAATGATATGGGTTTGGAATTTTCTTTTTTTCAGAAGGTTGTAAACTATAATTTCAATTTTTTTATAGATAGGACTAAGCAGGTCATTATTTACTTTTTGCTGCATTTAGTAGTTTGTGGCTTTCAAGAAATGAAGTAATTTCATCTGCTCTGATGAATTTATGTATATAGGATTATTCATGGTATGATCTTATTAAGCTTTTAATGACTGTGTAGTCCTTAGTGATGTTCTCCTTTTCACTACTAATAATGATAATTTGTGTCTTTTATATTTCCTTGAGAATCTGGCTACAGGTTTGTCAATTTTATTGATCTTTAAAGAACCAACTTTCATTTTCATTGACTTCTATTTTTCTGTTTTTAACTTCATTGATTCTACTCTTGTTGTTTCTCATTCTTTCCTTCTACTTACTTTGGTTTTATTTTCCTCTTCTCCAGTTTTTTTTAGGTAAATAATTAGGTTATTAATATGAAACCTTTCTTTTAAAAAATACAAGTATTTAATGCTGTGATTGCCTCTCTAAACACTGCTAGACCTGTGTCACATACACTTGGGAAATTGTATTTTATTTTGTTTGATTATTTGTTCAAACTGTTTTCTAATTTCCCTTGTGATTTCCTTTTGACTCACAGATTCTTTAGCCATGTGTTGTTTAATTTCCAAGTATTTGAAGATTTTTTTTTTACTAGAATTATTATTGATTTCCAGTTTAATTCCAAGATATTTGGGTTTTTGAGTCTCATGCCCTAAAACTGGAGGCAGGAATTGGGGCAATCTTTATAATTGCAGCAAAAATCCTTAAAAATGTTTGTATAGTTTGATTTAACAGTTTTACTTCTTTATCTAAGAAAATACTCATGAGTGTATACAAATTTATGTAATCCTCTAAATCTCCAAAAAAAAAAAAAAAACTCAAAAACTGAACAACATACAATAACTAATTATGGTAATCCAAACACCGGAATCTTAAGCAGCTATTAAAACTCATCCTGAGGAAGAATGTGGAGTGTTTAGAAGGAGCTTGTGATATATTATTAAGTCTTTGTCTGACAACTCCCCACTGGAAGATAACCTCAATGAAATAAACTTTGTCTTTCTTATTTGTCACTATTTCTTCAGAGCCTGGCACAGTACTAGGCACATAGCTAATACTAAGAATATTTTAATAAATGAGTAATTAGGAGGAAATTATATTCTATGTATATTATACATCATATATGCATGTGTTATAGATGTCCTGTCATTGTTGAAATATATATTATCTGTATGTGTGTGTATTTGCTATGTGTGTATGTGTATATGTATGTATAAATATATGAAACTTGTCCCTTTCTTTGTTTGTGAGTTACATTCTTGTTCCTATCCTGCCTTTCAGTGACAAGCATTTTCCACTCTTCTTTTCCCTATAATTTATTCTAAAACAATTTCAACAGATACTCCAGTGACCCGACACAGTTTTGGAGCAGATCTTATTTGGGGCTGTTTATAGCCATCATTTTTATCATTAATAGTGATGTCCTCACAATTAGTAGGTGTTAGACGTCTTTCTGAAGGACGAATATAGACAAAAATGTGAATTTCCTAAGGCCAACAGAGGTGAGTCACAGGCCAGGAGAACATGCTCCCGGAACAGTGGCCTTTCTTTCCACTGCCCTGACCCAGCAGCCCTGTCCTACCAGAATGATGGCTGAAGCATCGGGGCCCTTGATTCTACCCACATTGTTAGCCCCTTATCAGGAGTATCTAGCATTTCCGCACCATCTGAAATGCCACAGCAGTCTTTCATCCACGCTGGTTCGTGCATTTCCCAAATGCCAAAAGGGCGCAGTCTGCCATAGCAACTAACCATCTGAAAAACATAATTGCTTTTTAAAAAATATTGGGCGACCAGGCCACTTGTGCCTTGCGACTCTCTAGATTTTATAAAACAACATAAAAACCTGCCAGATACAACCAGAACCTGTCAGTAGATTTTGGTTAAAATAAAATGGGTTGGAGGGGGTGTGAACACTCAGGGAGCTGGTATTACTCCCTGAACTTGGCACATTGCTGAATCTCTGAGCATCACTTGCTTTACTTGTGAAAATGGGCCAAGTGGGCATTAAAGGTGATCCTACAAATGAATGAAGAGCAGTTTGCACCTGCCAAAGAATAAAGGGATCTTTTGTGTATCGCTCCAACTGACAACCGTGCTCTAAATTTCCTTCTAAGCATCCCACTTTCAAGACAAGAGCACTCCACTGGCCTCACGGTGTGCACTACCTGACGCAAAACCGTCTTACCTATTTGACTTGCTTCCCTCTTGTCTTTTCCTCCATCCCCAACATCCTATATTATCAGTGGTCCCTGCTGACGGGGGAAATCTTACAGCTTCTCCAGACTCTTTGTGAGACTAGAGATAGACATGGGATTTTTACCTTCCTAGATTTCTCCTGAAGGACCTTGGTAACTGGGCAAAGGCCATGTGAGTTGATGCTGAATACCAAATGCCGCTGGAGGACACTTCCATTTGAGGAAGTTCTTCTGAAGCCCAGGAACCAAGAGACCTTTTAGCCCTGATTGCCCGGGCCGGCCACAGGGCGAGGCTCAGTGAGAACAGTGTGACCCTGGGGCCCAACCCTCCTGACCTAACACCCCTCACACTGGTGCTGCCCCTGGGTCTGGAGTCTCCCTCCATGACGGCAGCTCTTTGTCCTCCACACCTGGTCTGTCTCCACTTCAGCCAGGTGAGCAGCATCTGACATCCCAGGGTCCTGGCCCCTCCATCTCTCTCTGCGCAGTGCACAGAGTGGGGTCTCTGGCCACTGGGAGCAAGAACAGGACGAGTTCATTTGAATCCTGAGCTGACAGCCACTGTGCGTCAAGGACGCACCTGCGCGCCCACCCACACCTGAAAATCCTCATCCTTTCAAGGTTTGCCAAACAGACTTTGTTCTTACGTGCAGAACTGCAAACAGCATCTCCTTTGAGGGGCTTTTCGCTCCCTCTGCCTCTTAGTGTCTGAGCAAAATGTTTTGCTTTTGATTGTCACTCTTCAAACAGCATGTTATTGTCATGCTTCTGTCATTTTCTAATAGAGACGAGGAGGGTTTCTTCGTACATGCAAAATTAACACAAATCAAAACGCTCCTCGTCTTTGATCCACCCCACACTCTGATCCACGTCGGTCTTTTTATTTTCCCGCCGAGAGCATCCGGCTCAGGGAGGATTACAGAGGGAGGAAAGCGCTTCCCACTTCCCACTTGATTAACACAATTTAGGGCAGCAATAATGCTGGGGAAGTTCATTACTTGGGAAAGGCTGCCAGGCTGGCTGCCCACGGTGTCTGGGGACTGGGGCTTTTTATTTAAAACGTAATCAAGCACCTACAGTGTGAGGATCTGTGAAATCCTGCCGAGGCTGGAGAAGGTGGGATTTCTACTTCCTGTAGGCAGACAAAAATCCCCTCCATTTGTACAGCTTTTTGGCAGTTTGTTCATTCTGTCTACAAATATTTAGTGTGGATTGTGACGTTCCAAATGCTGGGATGAGGAAAGGAGACACAGACCCTAACCAGCAGGGTGCTTCTAGCTCAGAAGGGAGAGCTTCCTCCAAAGGCAAGCGCAGTGGTGATGAGTGTTTTGAGGTAAGGGCAGCATATATCTGAGAGCAGGTAATGTGGTTCCTCTGCAGAAAATCTGGGACGACCACCCTGAGGAGGTGACATATGAGTCAACATTAGAAGTGTGAGTTTGGGGCCTCCCTGGTGGCGCAAGGGGTTAAAACATAACCTATGAAGCTATCTGCAGCCTCTGCAGCACAAGTTTGATCCCCAGCCGGCCAGAAAGAAACCCACATGGCGCAGCAGACCTCTCCTGACTTGCCCGCTGCTCCCCTCAGCAGTGTATTTCAGTCAATCTGCCTGTTCTGCTCCCCGCTCTGTCTCTGATGAATCCTCTCACCCTCCACACCTCTGGTCTGTACCCCAGCTCTTGTATGCATAGATAAATAATTTTTTTTTAAAGGAAGCATGATTAAGAGTTGATTTGGAAAAGGCAGAGTTGGAGAGGCAGGTTTGGAGGCTGCGAAAGAGGTGTGTGAGTTGTGAGGCAGGTAGAGGCCTGAGTTGCTGGAGCAGTAGCTGGGGGCCCAGTGTGTGGGCCATGGAAGCAAGGCAGAGGATGATGGACAGGGCGGGAGAGGAGCCGGTGGATGGATGCAGGCTCACGGCCTCCAGCTCAGTGTGGAGGATGAAGGGTCATCTTTATGGTCAGAGAATGATTAGAAATGAAAAATTATGATAAAGTAAAAATCAAAATCAACAGTCAACTATAAACCGGAGACATTCTGCAGGGGGAGAGAAGGGAGAAGGATCAAAACAGGGGTGGGAAGAACACAGGGGACTCTGGTGATGGTGCACGGGTGAACTGGTGGTGGGAACTTCACGGGGACTATAGCCAAGATGAAAATGCATATATCGTACAAAAATGAAAAGTGATGTAAAAAATATATAAGATTAAATTAAATAAAAGAAATATGTGGGCTCCACCTTGGAACACCCCACTCTCACTTCTGCAGCAATCATCACCACCAGGTCCTGGGAGAGGTAGGCGGGGCCCTGTGTCTTCTCAGATATGTGACGTTGGCTCTGCCATCTGGCTCACCTGTGCCTCAGTTTCTGCCTCTGCAAAATGGGTCTCTCCTGCCTCATAACATGACTGGATCAAAGAAATAAGACGGAGTCTTGGGAATCTGGAGACAGCCAGGGCTCTGGCAGTCACTAACAGACAAGCAGGGCAGGTGCTGGGTGGCCACTGGCTGGTGTGAGGAAGGAGCCATGAGTTACGTTGAGCTGAGAAGATTCTGCCCAACTTCAAGGTCTAGCAAGGTGCTGGGCTGTTGGAAATATCCTCATGTTAGTTGTGATTGAAGTTATGTTGCAGAAAAACTAGCCCTCAGTCTCTGACTTAGAGCCACAAGATTTTCTTTATTCATACCAAGTCTTCAGTCTGGCAACTCTCCTCTGTGACAAGTGAGCACATCAGATGGAGGGGGTGAAGCCCAGAGCTGATAGTCACCACAGAGCCCACGTAGCAGCATTGGGAGGGACAGAGGGCTCTGTCATCACGCCACTGGCCTGTCCTGGTCTCGGGAGGGACATGCAAGGGTCCCAGCTCTCAGAAGGAGAGAAGGGGCAATGCATGGCTACCTCAGCCCCATCACCACTCATTGTCACAAACTGCAGACTCGCTCCTTCTGCTGCCTGTGTGTTCTCAAGACAAACCCACACTATGGCCAAGGTGAAGGAACTTCATGATTTGGCCCCTGCTTTACAGCCAACTGGCCCCATGGAAGCACCCACCCTAGCCAGACAGCCACCCCTAGATCGCTGCACACCAGCTCCTTATTCTGTGTCTTTCAACCAGCATTCCTGGTTCCTGCTACTGGAGAAGACGCTTCGTTTTCATGGGAATGACGTTCTTTGAAGATCTTTCACTTCCCAACTTCCTCTCTCTATCCCTGGCCAGCTCCCCCTGGTTCAGTGGCACTAGGGTACATGGCCTCCTGCCCTGCCCTTGGCACACTGCCCCCCAGTTCTGCCTCTCCTTTATGTGCTTTCTTCTCTCCTCCCATAACATTCATCACCTGATGACACAGTACAATGTTCACTTGTATCTTGTACTTACTGTTTATTTCCTGCTCATCCCCTCACCAGGAAGGCCCTGGACTCCACAGGGTGGGAGTCTGGCTGTGAAAACAAGCAGACCTGGAGAAATGTCACAGTTTGTGGTCCTCACCCATGTGTTTACAACTGGGAGATTAGACTCCACCACAGAGCGGAATAACATTGGGGCTTAATTACGAGGGGGTGATTGGGAGAGATTAAAAAAAGAGAAAACATTTCTAAAGCTACAAGTGGCCATCCATCCTTCCCCAGAGTGTCTGCAGTGTCCAGTTGTCCAAACCAAAAGCTGTTTGTGAGGAATGGCGCCTTCCCTCCAAAGGGAGCCCAGAGTTAGTGGCGGGCAGATGCAGTGAACCAGGACCCAACATACAATGGCAGCTGGAGGTGATCACAGTGGTGCTGTGCAGGTGGCTCTGCAGCAACAATTAGGAAGCAAGACGGGGCACCGTTGGAGGGAAAAGCAACAGGAGAGCGCTCTCGAGGCAGCCTGACCCAGGCCAGCAGCTCTGGTCAGCAGGCAATCAGGAGCCAGTCACACTGGAGGCAGAAGTGGTGATCAATGACCCATCCATAGTGAGCAGTGAGAGATCTGAAGCAGAGTGTCCCAGGCATCTGCTCCCCTGCCTTTGTGGCCTTCAGGGTCCCTTTGCCCTTCCCTTTGTTCCCAATAGCTGCATGGGGTTCAAACATGATTGGCAAGTTTTCAAAACTGGCGCAGGCTTCAAAACCCAAACCCCATGGGCAGGCAGTTAAAACCCAACCTGTGCCGGGGCAAGCTGTCTCTGCTGCCTCGCCAAACCGGGTGGTGCAGACCTCCCATTGCAGCTGTTCTCTTCTCTGATGTGTCTCCAATGTCCGGATGGTGTTTGGAACCTAGCAGAGGCTCAGTAAATATTTGCTGACCATCCCAAGGGAACATCCAGTGAGGCTTCCATTCTCCCTGTGGACAGAGGAAGGACATCTTTCTTCTGGACTGTCGTGTTTTCATTCAGAGGGGACTGAAACTCCTCCCAAAGTGAGGCATTCCTTGGTCAGCTTCTCCATGTTAATAATGAATGAAAATAATTAATTGAGACCCAGAGAGAGAAGGGTCTTGTTTAGGGGTGCTGCCATAGGAACAAGGCCAGTCAGAGAAAGATCTGGAGGGTGACCTTGGAGCCAGGGGGCAGGCAGCACCTCCAAGCCCATGAAAGGGAGGGAGGGCAGCTCTTTCATGTTTTCCCTCAATGGCAGAGGCACAGGCTTGAACAAGAAGAAATTGTCTTGATTCAACCGTTTGGAGCAGAGAATTTAGGCTAGAGAAGACTCAGACACATGGAGCCACCTGGGTTTGACTATGGTCCCGGGGGAGAAGACCAGGCTGGAAGGCTTCTAGAAGTTTCCTTCCCATTTCCTAGCTGGGGTGATATCAGCTTTCTCATCCTGTAGATACTGTCACCTGCAGCCCTAGGAAGACACTTGACTCCCCTCCTGCAGGCAGAAGACACATCTGTAATTAGCCTGCACTGTGGAGGTTGGGGAGGGGGAAGCCAGTGTGAGCAAAGCAACTGGGGAGAGATCCTTTTGTCACTGGCTGAAGCCTGCCCTGGCTATTGAGCCCCCGGGCAGTGCTTGGTGATGTGATCTCTTTGCTGACAAGCTCCTGGTCTGTGGGAAGGTTTATCTGCTCGGGCTTTAATAAACTCTGCACTGCCGCAGGCACACCTGGTGTCCCTCCCCTCCATGGTGCCACCGTGTGTCACGCTCTGTTTATTTACTGCCTTGGGAAGCCAGACAAGAAGGCAAGGACTTGATGCTATTTGATAAGCACTGGAGATATAAAGGTTCATGACCTGGCCATCACTCCCCTTCAGAAACAGAAATAGCTTGCTTCTGCTGGGGCTCCAGTCCTCTCCCACTCCACTGCAGTTGTGATGATATTCTCATTTCTTTCTTCTGATATATCATCTGTGATGGCGAAAGAGAGATTGTGGGTTTGTGGTGTTGACTCAGGAGGGATGTGAGGAAATAGAAATATGTGGTGTGATGCCCTGACCTCTCCGCTGGGCCTCACATCTACACTTTATCCTTGTGGCATCCCTGCCAGGACAGCAGGGCGAGGAGTATTGTCTTTCTCTTTGCAGATGGAGGTGTTCAGTCTCAGAGAAGAGCAGAGACTCATTTCGGGGCCAAAGTGAGTTAAAGACAGACATAGCGAGAACCCAGCTGGCCTGGATTTTGCTTATGAATATGTGTGAAGAGTATTTAGTGAGTTTCTACCGTGTGCCAAACATTTTTTTCAGGGACTAGTGAAATGCTAGCTGATGAAAAGCAGGGGAGGTTTGTGCTGTCATGGGGGTTATATTCCCAAAGGTCTATGTGAAAATGCAGGTAGGGTTAGAATATTCACATGTTTACACAAAATGCTTGTCTTTTCCTGACTTGACCTTAATACAAGACTTAGGGCACAACACTGTTACTCTGTCTCTGTCCCTCTTCTCTCTCTTCCTCTTGTCCACTTTCTTTTCTTTCTTGTTTGGACTTGGGGGAATCCAAATTTACTGCCACAGCTGTCTACTCCTTCCTGTCTTTCCTAATAATTTCAATAACTTTTGGTACAATGCACCAAAGGGTTTTTCTTGCACGGGAACAAAAGGTGAAATGTTAATATGATTTTATTTGGGCTCAGATTGGATAAAGAAGACCTTTTGTTTCCTACCTTTCATCCTCAAGTCGGCACTCGTTAATTAAATTGAGCCTGTGGAAAGTGACCTTTGGGGGGAGGAAGACTCCTGAGAATATAATACGTTTTAATCAAATGTGGGCAATAGATAAATAAGCAAGAAAAGGGCTATTAGACAAAGAAACCCCCTACAAACTTTCAGATGAGAGTTCTTGAAGAGAAGGTGATTTGCTTTATCCTTGGGGTGAAAGTGCACGCTTAGGTGATGAGCCCACAGTTGTGAAATGGAGTCACTTGGACAAAATTATCCCCCACCCCAACTCAGGACCCCCCCCCCGCTTAGGATGGGGGAGACCACGCACCGCTGGACCACCAAGGTGTTTTCCTGCCTTGGTGGGGCTGCTGGATTTCGCTGCGTCTGTGCCTCACCTGGCCACAAGGGGGCGAGGAAGAGTCACTTTCCACTGCAAGAAGAGGCAAAGCTAGGAGGCCCCTGACCTCTGGGCCTGGTGTGGCTGATGACGTGGTTGGCTGGGCTTGGGGACACTGAACATATGCTAGGGGTGAGGGGTCAGTCGCACCTCCAAACCCTCTATGCCGGGAGCAAGGCAGGAAAGAAATGAAATGGGAATTTGATGGTGGGTGACAGAGCTTTGAGTTCTGAAGTTTACTTTGTGTGTGATATTAAGTGATTTTCTTGGTATTCGTACGTATCTGTTTCTTAATCTGTAAAATGGGAGTGTAACCTCAAAGGGTGGTTATGAGGAGTCAATGAAATTACAAACATAGTAAGCTGAGGACAAAAGTGATAGGAGTTCAATTGTGGATGGATGTTAAGATGCCAAAAGTGCCTGAAGGGAATCCAGAAAAATCCCACTGCCTCTTTCCTGGTGTTTTTTGTTTTTTTACAGAAAGTTATAATTAAATGTATGCAAAGTGTTTAATGGAAGTCGTCTTTGAATCTAAAAAAGTATATATCCATTTATTCACATAACCTACTATGTGCTGGGTACCCTGTGAAAAGCAGATCCAGCACATCCTCATGATGCGATCCAGTCTGGACCAGTGCTGTCAATAGATGTTCCCAGGATGATAAACATGTTCATGGCTGTGCAGCCCAATACAGTAGCCACCAACCATGCAGTTATTGAGCACTTGAAACATGACTAGGAAGTAAAAATTAAATTGTTTTTAATTGACTTAAATTTAAGTAGCCAGATATGACTAGTAGTTACTGTATTAGTTCAGATCTAGAGAATACATGTGAAAACGTTTGGCACAGGCCTGGTACACAGTCAGTGCTCAATAAGCGCACATTTCCTTTCCTTCCCTCAGTGGTGTGGTGCCCTGTGCATAACTCCTGTGCTGCTGTTGTCCTTTCCAGGGATGAGTGAGGCTGTCCAGATGTGAGACTCCAGGAAGGCAGAAACCACTGCAGATTACTTTATGTATACCCCACTGGATTTTACATGCTAGTAGGTGCTTTTTAAATGCCTACTAAGTTAAAGAGACAATGTGATATAGGGGGAGGGAACATGCTTTGGAACCAAGCAGGAATGAATTAAAATCATGGCTCCATCTGAGGCCTCCCTGGTGGCGCAAGGGGTTGAGCACCGAACTATGAAGCAATCCGCAGCCTCTGCAGCATGAGTTTGATCCCTGGCCTGCCAGGGAGCAACCCACATGGTGCAGCAGACCTCTCCTGTCTCGCCCGCTGCTCCCCTCAGCAGTGTACTTTGGTCAGTCTGCCTGTACTCTTCCCCATTCTGTCTCTGGTGAATCCTTTCACCCCCCACATCTCTGGCCTGTACCCCAGCTCTTGTATGCATCAATAAATAAATCTTTAAAAAAAAATCGTGGCTCCATCACTCACCAACTACAGGAAGACAGCAAGTGACTTACTCTCCCTGGGTCTCAGCTTTTTCTTCTGTGAACTGGGGTGCTGATAGCTCAGCCTGGGGTGGTTCTGAAGACAGACGAGCACATGAAGGAAACACAGCTCAGGACACAAAGTTGGTCTTAACAATGAGAAATCCAATTGGAAGCCAAGTATGGTCAACCCAGGAGGATGCCTCATCCTTGGGCATGACCAGCTTCATGGATGTGCCGCATCAGTTGTGTGACTCTGTTGCCCAGGCCTTGTGGATTGGCCAGGATGGTGAGCACGTGATTCCAGGTAAGCCAATCATGCTCCTTCCTGAGCTTCAACTATGCTAGCTCCTTCTCACAAATAATTAAAAATTCTTCCATTTCATGGCCTCCCTGGTGGCGCAGGGGATTGAGGGCAGCACCGTGAAGCTGTCTAAAACCTTTGCAGCGTGAGTTCGATCCTTGCCTGGGGAGCTACCCACATGGTGTGGCAGACCTCTCCTGACTCGCCCGCTGCTCCCCTCAGCTATGTACTTCGGTCAGTCTCCCTGTTGTGTTCCCCACTCTGTCTCTGGTGAAACCTCTCACCTCTCACCTCCCACACTTCTGGCCTGTACCCCAGTTTTTGTATGCATAAATAAATAAATCTTTAAAAAAAAATTCCTCCATTTCAAAAATAAATGAATACAAAAGTGAATAAATACATAAACAAATAAACTAGCCCTAAGGAAGCAGTTCAGATCTTCCCTGGTGATGGGAACTGAGACAAGTGAGGCCTGAAGCTCCCAGCACTGAGATCCTCCCAGAAGGAAGAGCTGGTCTGTGACTCATGCCAACACCTTCCAAGAGACACTGACGCCAGTGTGGACAGGCTGGGGGAGAGAAAGTGAGTCCTGGTCCCATTGACCCTGAGGCCCAACTGAGGCTTACAGTTACCCGAGTTTCCATGCCTTCCTCCTCAGACGCTCTCCTCATGGCCTGGGCGCTGGGCTGGGTTTCCCTCACTCGCAGTGCCCCGGGCTCTCATCAAAACAACACCCCATCTGACCATCTGCCTCCTGTCAGAGCTTTGCCTTAAACGCCCTGCCTTCCATGTCCACATCTGCCATGGGTGCGGGAGCGGCTGCACGGGCTGCTAATCCCTGGGAGTTAATTAGTGCGGGTGGAGTCATTTTCTGGGCTGTTCATGTGACGTTGCCTCTGGACAATTTATAACAAAAGAGAAAATGCAGGTGTGTCTGGGGTGGTCCTCTAAGGAGCGGGCCAGCACCTGGAGCAGAGAGCAGGCAGGGTCAGAGCCACCCCCCCCACCCACCCACCCAGTTACAGCCTGGGCCTCAGTTTCCTCTTCGGGGCAGTGGAGATGATAACTCACCTCACCGCTCTCAGGGGAGCTGTGTGTTGGGATGGAGGATTCAGAGATTCGATAAATCTTTGTCCAGTTGCTGTGCCGAGCCCGGCACTGTTGTGTTCATGTGAAGAGCTGGCAAGTGGCTTGCCCCCTCAGCCCAGCCGGGAGGGAAGGCATTTCCTCGCTGCCCTTCCCAGGTGTCCTACTGAGCCGAGGCCGCAGTGGGCCCCTCACAGGTGTCTCCTACATTTGTGAGAAATGGCCGATTTTGCCCTGAGACGTTCCAGCTCCGGACATTTTGCAGCTCATATAGAGGGTTCACCTCCTCATGCAATAAGCGCCCCAACAGAGCGGCCTCCCCAACCCCATTCTTTCCTGGTGAGCATGAGGGCCCTCCTTCCTTCTCTGGCTTCTGGAATCACCTGGCCGGCTCCTAGCACACACCTAAGACTCTGACCCCTTCCAGTTCCCCATCTGGACAAAACCAAGGCCGTTGCTGCCATGCACTGTAGGATCTTGACTTTACAAAGTCACAGTTTTCTGGGGTCCTCTGAGGTTCCTACCCACGCTGACTTGTTCCAGGCACCAGTGATGCCACCTGAGCTGGGAACGGGCGCCCTGGCTGGGTCTCTCCCTGGCTGGGTCTCGTCCTGACTTTGCGCACAGACCTCGGGCAGGTCATCGCTCACACTCCCTGGTCCTCAGAGTCCGCATCTATAAAACAGGACTAAAATACCTGCCCTCCCGACCTCACGGACAGGAAATTAGATTAGAGATGTGAGACGCAGCAAAACACTGTGTGACTGCGAGGTGCTAGTATTATTTTCTGTACAACCTTAAAAATCATATTACAAAGGTGATATATGTTCATTGGGGAAAACTTAGAAAACATAGATAAGAAAATGATGAAAATAAAAAATAGTCTCTAATCCCATCACCTAGAGAGAACTGCTGTAAATAATTTAATGGCTATCATCTCAGGATCTACAACTGCTTGAAATGGGACAATGTTCTTTGTGCCTTTTTGCAATTTGATTTTTTTTTTTTACATAATAACATGTAATCACCAGAGGTAAGCTTGGGCAGAGAGTCAACTTGTGGGATTTCCTCCCTCTATGCAGAGGCATTAAGTCACCTTGGACTTGCTGGAGGTCATTTCCTCCATCCTCCAAAGAGTAGGTACACACAGTTTGGATTCATTTGGAAGCCCCTTAAGAGGCCCCTGTGACCCAGGGGCTGTGGAGGGAGGGGTAGGGGGTCAGACTCGAGATTTGAGTATAAAGAGTGAAACATGTCTGTCATATAGGGGAGGACCCCTGGCAGGTAGGGGCTCTGTGGCTGTTCTTTTTCTTTTTAGAGTTATTTTATTTATTTATGCATACAAGAGCTGGGTGTAGGCCAGAGGTGCAGGGGCGTATGAGAAGATTCACCAGAGACAGAGTGGGGAGCAGAACAGGCAGACTGGCTGAAATACACTGCTGAGGGGAGCAGCGGGCAAGTCAGGAGAGTCTGCTGCACCATGTGGGTTGCTCCCTGGTGGGCTGGGGATCAAACTCGTGCTGCAGTGGCTGGCAATAGTTTCATAGTGCTGAGACTCAACCCCTTGAACCACCATGGAGCTCCCCACTTTGTGTCTGTGTTCTACGAGATTATGAGCAATGGACCCAAGAATGATCTAGTGTCCCAGAAGCTGCTTGTGTCTCTGGAGGAGGTAGGATGAGGTGTGGGTAGGACAAATGAGCTAGACACTTGCAAACTCAGTTCTAGGGAGCCCTGGGTTAGACTAGCCACTGCAGCAGTGATATTGTTGTCTCTCTCCCAGTTACAAGGTGACCAATATAAGGATCTAGGAATTATAGAATAGAGAGGGAGAGAATCAGCTGGTCAGCCTCTGGGCATCAGTTGTCCTCAATGTACTGAAGAACAGCAGTAGACAGATCCATTTCTAGAGTTCCCTCCATACGAGAGCCATCTGCTTGCCCTGGACTGTGTTAAACCCCTAGGAATTCTGGAGAAGTCGTCACCGGGAGAGGGAGAGAGTGATGTCCTAAACACTAGGAAGGTGAATAGAATGGTGGATGATTCACCCACTGGAGTGGTTGATAATGTTCACCCCAAACCTGTGAATGTGATTATTTGGAAAAAGGGTCTTTGCAGAAGCTATTCAGTGAAGAATCTCAAAATGACATCATTCTGGATTTAGGGTGGGCCTGAAATCGAACGACAGGTGTCCTTATAAGAGATAAGCACCTGAAGAGTTGAGACTTAGAGTGGGGAGGCTCCCGCTAGCGACCTCTACTGGCAGAACTCCACAGGCGGGTGGGGATTGGAAAGTCAGAGGCGGGCATTTCAGGGGTGAATGGAGAGGGTGGATTTGGAACTGAGAATCAGCACGTTTGGTACCTGGAACAAGAACCTTGGCTCTGGTCCTGCTTTAGCAGTGTCCTGTGGGTCCTGTGAGCCCCTTTCACTCTTCCAATGGTGCTATTAAGTTGCTTTACTTTGCTTCCAATCAACAAAACAAAGCAAACAAAAAACCTAGCAGGTACAGGTATTAGTTAATGTGATCCTCCTATCACTCTGTGAAGAAAATAGAAAGCGATAACTCATTTTACAGATAAGAAAATTGAAGCTTGAAGAGGGTAAGTCTCCCATGCTGGCTTGCTCATCAGAGGTGCTAGGACTGTAGCCCAGGTCTCCCCAATCCAAGGCCTCTCTCACTTTCCTTCTCACCAGAGCTGCTAGGGCCAGAAAATAGAAGGTGCTCCTGGTCTCATAAATCGGTGATGCTCTCCACTTTCTGCAGAAGAGAAAACAAAAGATCTCTAGCTATTCTTTGTAGTCAGCCAGCGAGATGAGTCTGTTTAAGCAAAGTGTCAGTCTGCCATTACCTTGATGGAAGAGAAGTGAGTGTAACAACTTCGAGTTGCTGCAGATGTTTCAATTGACTCTGAAACGAGTGGCCTTTAAATTTCTCCCCAGAATGACTTTAAGACGAGGCAGAAAGACAGGGAGTGTCGCTTTCCTTCCAAACCCTCCCTCTTCTCCTTCTCTAGTAACCTCTTAAGTGTCCTGAGAGACCCAGGGAATCTGCTCCCCAGGAGAGCTCTTTTCTGCAGTTTCCAGGTGAGACAAGGTTTTTCTGTCCCTGAAATGAATCTCTTGAAAGTTGGCCATAACGACACATTGTTAGGTGAGATGCCTGCAAGAACTCTGAAATGGAATAAAATCTCTTTGCGGGTTAGAAAATAAAAAATGACTGAGACACTGTTCTATTGATTTTCTTCCCCTTGTCTCACACCACTGGATGAATAAATTATTCTTGGAGGTTTTGTACAAATTACTCAATAAAGTCACAAGCAATGTGTCTGGTAAATGTGGTCTGCTCTAATTCCAAGTCCATAGACAAACTGCGGTGGGATGGAAAAGCCCTTGTGGGGAAGGAGTTGAACTCTCACTTCACAGAGATGAAAGATGGGAACAGAGAGACTAGGAGACCTACCTGGGGTCACAGACAAAGTGAGTGACATGGTTGAGGTTAGAACTCGGAGCACTGGGCTGCACCAAACAGGTCTGTATTTGAAGGTGGATAAGGTAGGTCCCTGTGATGGTTCATTCTATCTGTCAATTTGACTGCACCACAGGGTACCCAAACATTTGGTTAAGATTTATCACGGGGGGGCCTCCCTGGTGGCACGAGGGGTTAAGATGCAACCTATGAAGCTGTCCACAGCTTCTGCAGCACGAGTTCGATCCCTGGCCAGGGAGCAACCCACATGGCGCAGCAGACCTCTCCTGACTGGCCCGCTGCTCCCCTCAGCAGTACATTCCAGTCAGTCTGCCTGTTCTGTCCCCCACTCTGTCTCTGGTGAATCCTCTCACCCCCAAACCTCTGGCCTGTACCCCAGCTCTTGTATGCATAAATAATAAATCTTCAAAAAAAAAGATTTATCATGGGTATAACTGTGAGGGTATTCCTGGGTGAGATTAATATTTGAATCAGTAATCTAAGTAAAATAGATCACCCTCCCTAATACAAGTGGGCCTTAGCTAATAAGTTGAAGACTTGGTTAGAACAAAAAAAAAAAAAAAAAACCTAAGAAAGAGGGAACTCCTGCTTGATTGTTTGAGCTGGGTCATGGGTCTTTTTGTGCCTTGGGATTTGGCTCCTGTTGCTGCCTCTTGGGCCTAGGGCTTGCTGGCCTTCAGACTGTATTGATTAAATCAATATCTTTATCTCAATATCTATATTCTGAATTGTTTGATAATTACTGGCAGGAGCATGATGATGATGGTGATGATCCTCAGTTTCAATACCTGGGACACATTTGGGAATGGTGGGGACTATGGTGAATTCGTGGCTCAGGCACTAGCTGAAAGGACAGCTACTACTTAGTACTACTATACCACTGGCTCTCCTGGTTCTCAGGCCTTCACACTCAGGTTGGGACAGCAGTTCTCCTAGGTCTCCAACTTGCCAACTGCAGATTTTGGGACTTCTTGGTCTCTATTATCATGTAAACCAATTCATTATATATATAAAAAAAATAAGCATGTCTTGTTGGCTCTGTGTCTTTAGAGAACCCTATCACAGTGCCCATGAGTTAGAGAAAAGAAAATGATGCTTTATCCCAAAGCTTGATGGCTGAAGGAATTAAAAGAAATATTCACCATCTTTATCCAAATGTATAAACGGGTCATTACCAAAGGACCAAGATCTGTTTTCTCTAAGGATTGTTTTATTTTTTTGTTTCAATATACCGAAAGTTTGGCCCCTGAAATTGTCATACCATGTCTTCAACTACATCTACAGATATGGTCTATAGCAGAGACTTCAAAGCAATAACTTTAAGCTAGTGTTGCCCTAAAGATGTGTTCTGTTTGGCCTACCTTGCAATTTTTCCCCTGTGCTGTATTTCTGCATTTTTTTCAGCATGCTATGTTTTAAGCATTGTTAAAATGATACTTACAAAGCCAGGGAACTGCACATAAAAAGTCCATCTTTCTTGCTTTAAAACCAAAATAACAAAATCTCCCAAATGACTACAATCAGGTAGTACTAAGTTGTAGCTGTCTTTTCAGCCAGTGTCTATGTCACGAGTTCACCATAGTCCCCACCATTCCCAAATGTGTCCAGGTATTGAAGCTGAGGATCATTGCTGTTCATCCTCATGCTCCTGCTGACCAGATCAATTATCAAATAATTCAGAATGACTTTGAAATAATCAATTAATATTTCAATCAATTGACATTTCTTTACATGACTTTACCCCTAAGACGGGGTTGGGAAGTGACAGCACAGAGGTAGAGTGGGCATGATTTTGCAACAATGAGATGTGGTCACAGTGAAATGGCTCCTGTATTCATGTTTCAATCTACAGCTTTTTGTATCCTCATCAGTTATGCGACTTGCTGGTTGGATTGGAGCTGATTTACACTGGAGTGATGTGAGTGTGGAGGAAAGAGGTAGGACACTGTCAAATTAGGGTCAGTTGAAGCAAGATGGAGCTTCGTGCATGTGGGGTGTCATGGAGTAGTTTCTAAATAGGAGTCCAGCATGAAAATAAGAATAATTGTGGCAAGACCAGTTGTCCCCCAAGCCACATTCTTCCTTGTGGGTGCTAGGCTGGACTACATTTCCCAGAAGTCTCTGCAGTTAGGCCAAACCATGTGACTAAATTCCAGCCAATGGAATGTGGTAGAAATGATGGCACTTCCTGCCCTGACTCTAACTCTGCTATGTGAAAGCCTTCATTTTTTTCTCCTTTCATTTACTCATTCGATCACTGAATAAATGAGATTCTGAGATTGCAGCCATATCACAGAAAATGTCTAGATTCCTCAATGCCTGTCTGGACGGGACATCCCAGCAGACTATGGTGTGAGCAAGAAACAAAACTTTACTTTGTTAAGCCACTGATGTTTGGGGATTTATGACAGTGAAAGTAACAAGAAGAAAAGAGAATAATTTATTAAGTGCTCGCTCTTTTAAGTACTGTTCTCAGTGCTTTACATGTTTTATCACATTAAATCATTGTTATTCTATGAGGAAGAGAGTTTTATTATCACTTTAGTTAACAGTGAAGAAACTGAGGTGCAGACAGGGCAAATAATTTCCCTGAGATCCCACAGTCACTGGAAGCCATGCTTCAGACGACACGCCTGGTAGGAGGACACTTAAAGGCAGTAGAGAACCATCAGAAAGAAAAGTGAATGACTCAGAATTCTGTGTGGCCAGTGCCTGCATCTGGGCCAGCAGCAGGGCAGCTCAGGATGGGTGCAGGGTCCCCCAGCTGCCTTGCTGTGGGGGCGGGATACTTAAGTGCCCAAGCAGAAGCCCACACTCCCAAGCTGTGCCTCAGGCTGGAGGACTCTTTAGCATCTCCAAAGAGTCCTTGTTACTATTCCGCTTCCAAAACAATGAGCACACTTTTTGAAAGAAGGGCCTTTCTGAAGAAGGGCCTTTCTATCATTCCCCAGGCTGGGAGGGGTTAGGAGGATCACATTGGGGCCTGGAAGGCCCTCCCTGCTCAGGCCTGCTCAGCCCAGAGGCTCAGGGGCTCAGGGCTCAGGGGGCTGCCTCCCTGATTTCTGGGTGTCCTGCAGGGGCTTCGGTAAAGACTGGTGACTCAGTGACAACTTGTATCTGAGGATGGTGCTGCCCCAGGAGTTTCACATCCTCGCTCATCAGGTCCCTGTGACTCAGACTCTGTGCCAAAGAAGGCGATGGTACATGGACACAGCTTCCCCTTCACAGCTTTCCTGCTGTAACAGGAAGCTGTGCTAGATCAGGGGTGGGCATCCTTACCCCCACTGTCCTCCACTTCCTGGATGTTTCAGACAATCTGCCAGGATGCTAGGGAGAGGATGTTCAGGGCAGGGTGAGCAGGAACCTTCCTCACTCGAGAGTTCACATTCTCCTGTGGGGAGACAGCTAGAAAGGAAGGAAATAGACCAGCAAGATCATTTCAGACCAAGGCACCCCGTACATGTTGGGGGTGCTGTCAGGGAAAGTGAGACACTGGTTTATAATAATATATGAGAAATAAAATGATAAAATATGTTGTTGTGCCCAAGGTCAGCAGACTCGGTGAGCATAGCCTCCAAGAACCCAAAGACAGCTGATGCAAACACAAAAGGGAGTTTATTTCAGACTTGAGTCCGGGTTCACGGCACCTACCAATGCAGTGGCAGATACCGAGAGCCCTGAACAAAGGAAGCAGAGGTCTTTTAATAAGGTTAAATTATGCTGGCAGTTACTCATTGGCTACAAGGATGCGGTTCTCCAACTTTGCCCGGCTATCATTCTAAGCTGACTGGCCAGGCCAAGATGCAGCTCCAACCTGCAGCTCCAATTACAGCAAGTTTGCCCTCATTGGTGACAGGAGAGTAAGGGTGGAGTAAGGGTCGAAACTATCTCTGGAATGCAGTTCCCCAGCAAAACCTAAAATTCTAAAATGGCAGTTACACACAAAATGACAAAGCAATGGCTAAGAATACTTATGCTTAGTTCCACATATGTATTTGGTCATTGTCACCTTTTCTGGCGCAAAACTCACCAACTCTTTTGGAACTTCCTGAGCCATAGAGCAGTGGGGTGCCTTTTGTTGCAATCCCTGTGCTCTCGTCCCCAGTTCCTGAAATGACTTCAGACACCCATTGACCTAGAAGGTGAAATGAGTATCTTATCATTCCTAACAAGCTCCTTTCAATCACCACTGAGTTTATGTTAATGAGGTGACTTTGGGAGATCCTCCTAAAGATGGGAAAGGGGGTGGTGCTGGTTGCCTGGAGAACCAACCACATGTGATTACAGGCTTGGAAATCTCAGCCCCACCCTGAGCCTTCCCGGGAGGGAGAGAAACTAGAGATGGCGCTCAATCACCAGTGGCTGAGTCCATCAACAGCCTCCCTCAACAGCCAAAAAGGAGAGAGTTCCTGAGCTGGGTGGATGGACTGGGACATTCAAAGAGAATGGTTGGCTTGGAGAGAGCTCAAAAACTCCATGTCTCTGCATACCTGCCCATCTGGCGGTTCTGGATTATATCTTCTTATGATAAACCAGTCATTAGGTTAGGAAAATGTTCCCTTGAGTTCTAAGTTCTAAGCTGCTGTACCAAATTAATGGAACCCAAGGAGGAGTCATTAGAGCCTCCATCTACATCTGGTCAGTCAGAAGCACAGGTGTCAGCCTGGCCTTGGGATTCTTGGCATCTGACATAAGGGCCATCTATTAGGACCGAGTCCCTTACCAGCAGGGTCTGACTCTATTTCTGGGTAGATGGTATAAAAATTTGAGATGAATTGGAGGACACCAAGTTGATGTTGGAGGCTTATTTGTTGGTGAGGGAAACACCCTTGCTTCCCCCACAAACACACACATATACACATATACACAACCTTTTAGAGGGCATCTCTGCAGAGCTGACATTGGGTAAAGAGCTAACCACTGAACAGTCCTTGAAGACTGAGGAAAGCTTCCCGGGTAGCGAGGACAGCAAGGACCAAGGCCCTGTGATGGAAGGAGCTGACAAAGAACAAGCTTGAAGAGTCTGAGCAAAAAGAGCCAGAGGGGCTGGAGCGAGCCAGCAGAAAGTCAAGAGGTTGGAGGGGACCCGCGGGCCATGGGGAGAGAGGAGTGTGGATGGACCCCTACGGTGTCCTCTGGGTCCTCGGGGCAAATGCCTAATTGGCTGCCCAATGCCAGCACCCTAGAGAACATAGTCCTGCAAGTTCCAAGCAGTTAGGTGCCTAGGAATGTTCTTGGGGGATTTGGGAGGCAGTTGAATGAGGCAGTTAATGATGGAGACTCCCGGAGTCAGATGGCCTGAACTCAAGTCTCGTTGGTCACAATTCTCATGACAGGTCTCTGAGGATACAGCTTGGGCCCCATTCCTTCTCATCTGTAAAAAGGGGGGATACTCCATCTTCAAGAGGCTGATCTCCCCACCATGAGGGTTAAATGCAGTCGTGAATTCTGCAAACTCTGGCATGGCGCATGCGCCACAGATCTTAGCCACGGTCATTGGTTATGTTTAATAGAATTTGTCAGTTAATTAAGAGGACTTCTTGAGGGAGGGCAGCTCTTGGTTCTGTATCTTTTTGGAACCTTGGTAGTTGGTGACAGTAGCATACTGTGTCTCAGGCTCTGTGCTGCTGAACTCATAGACTCCTCAGGACTCAAGGAGTAAAAGCCGATGGCAGTTTTCAGATGAGGACAATGATGTCCAAGAGACTTAGGTGTGCCTGACTCGGAGCCTGAGACCAAGCCCTTGTGATACCTGGTCTCCCTAACCTTCTTTGAGTCCCCCAGCTTATCCACATGGCACACCCCTCACTTAGGCCCAGACATGCCACTCAGACTGTCCTTAAAGACATACAGTTACGTCCACCATTTCTAAAGCTTCCTCCAGTTTATTTGGACCACACACCCCCCTCACCCAACCATCTCTACAGTGCCCTCCTTTTTCAGATGCCCCCCAAGTGTCTGTGGGGTGCTGGCATGAGTTCCAGTGGCAAGCCTGGGTCCCGTGCCGACTGCCTTGCAGTTCTTGACAGGACAGGTGCTGGTTTATGGGCTGTACCTGAGCAGGTCCCCAAAGTATTGATGAATTTTGGTTGAATCATTTGAGATGGGGTGGAGTTCAGCTCTGGAAGCAGAGGAATGTAGCGTCACTGGATTCCCCATCCCCCAAGCTTCCTCATCTGCAGGCTTCAGTCCACGGGCTGATGGTCTTGATGTCATGAGATCAGGGAGCCAGGCTGGAAAACCCACTTGGGAACAGCAGTGCGGCGTCTGCTCCTCAGACACGAGCCATTACAGCATCAATTGCCAGCCCGCCAAGCTTCCTTCCCTCCCCCTGCTGATGCCGCCACCCCAACCCTCACCTCCAGCACCAGCAGGAGCTCTCACTCCCCTCCTGGCCCCCACCCTGCTGCCATCTGCCAGGCCGCGCACTGGCCTAGCTGAGCCCGGGAGTGGGCACTGCGCCACGGCGGCACACGGCCCTGCATGCCGGGCGGCCGGGTGAGCATGTGTGAGCCCTGCATGTGCCGCGGGGTTGCTGCACTGCCAGCTCCTTGTGCAGGGGGGTGGCCATGTGGCATGATTGGCAGGTGGGGGGAGCAAGGCCTGGGGGGTGAGGCAGGCAGGATGCACAGTTCTGCAGCTGCCCCAGAGACCCCCAATCTGAGTTGGGGTTGCAGGGGTGGGGAGTGAGGAGCTGGAGGAGCTGGGCCATAACATGCAGCTTCTGTGTTGCTGCTGAGTTAGCTCTGGACACGCCCGGAGGCATCCAGCGCCCTCTGTCTCCTTGGAAACACCTGGCTTAGTAACAAAGGCATCACTCCACTCCTGTTCACTGAGCATTTACTGCGTGCTGGGCTCTAGGTCTCTGATAGACAGCACCGAGGCTGGCCACAGTCCCTTGAGGCTCAGGTTACTGTCATCCCCATGATATGATGGAGGAATTGGGGCTGAGGGAATAAGGTTGGTGGCCTAAAGTTCCCCTGGTGGTGAGGTCAAGGGTAGGAATCAATCCCAAGCTGACTCAAGTTCAAGAGTCAGGTTTTGTCTCCCGACAGTGCTGCACCCAGGTCTCCACCAAACCTAGGAGGCCCCTGCTGGCTCCCTGCAACCTGCGTCTCCTAACCACTTACCATTTGCTCAAAGGTGCTACATACTGGGAGAGAATGAGTAACATCCATGACCTTCCAACCCTTATGATTTCATCAGGAGAGCTTAAATGGGTTGGGGACCAAGCACAGCGTTTAGGCCAGAGTCTCCAACCTGGTCATCAGAATCACAATCACACCCAAGACCATCCAGCTTCCTGAATCTGAGTCTCTAGGAGAGAGTGCTGGAATCTTCCTTGTTTCTGGGTAATTCTGATGACCAGCCCACACTGAGAGCCTTTGGGGGCTCCGTGGTGCTCAAGCTCATAGAAATGATTCCTGAGGTAGGTGTGGTCATGGAAGGCTCCCTGGAGGAGGAACTCAATTGTGAGGATGTGTGAGTGAGGAGGTATATCACACAGAGAATGGAGCAGAGACAACAGTAGTGGTCAGCAGGTCTGGGCAGCATGTGTCTGGGCGGTCAGAGGGCCTCTTCAGTCAAAGTTCAAAGCATGGAGTGAGTCTTCAGTGAGCAGCCAGAAAGCAGAGTGGAGAAGGTCAATGATGCTATCCCAAGGAGCTCCATCTATGGAACTGAAAATGAGATTTTTGGGCAATGTGAACATTTACTGAGCACCGACTAGGTGCTGGGCACTGGTTCACATACTGGGCACACAGATGGCAAGCGACATTCAGATCAGTCAGTGTGTGTGGAGCTGCGGCGTGCAGCATGCAGGCTGAGCAGGTATGGCTGCTCAGCAGGAGCCAGCTTTGCCACGGAGAGCCCTGCAGACCAGGGAGCTGCAGATGTGGGGCTCTGCCCTGAGGCCCGGTGTGCTGGGGGGGTTCACAGAGTACCTCCAGAGCAAGACTGGGGGCCTGGGCTGGGGAAGGGCCTTCTCTTTCTCTTCTGCAACTTTGAATGATGCATCTTTCTTCCTCTCCCAAACCTTCTGCTCAAGCTCCTACATTTTTTTTTAATCTTTCCAACACTTGCTTTTGAAATCAACCTTGCCACCCCTTCTCCTCACTGAAAAGCCTGCATAGCAATTCCCTCCAAGCTCCAGCTTTACCTCCTTCATTGGGTGTGATGTGGCCAGGTCAGTGGCAGATGCCCAGCTGGGGACCCCCAGTGCACCCCAGGCCCCCTCAGCTCCCCACCAAAATTAGATGCCGAAAGGTCCTGCACAAAATTTGCTCTGCTGGTGCCTTTATTCTTCAGGAAGGTAAATATGAGTAATTTGTCTCCTTCACACTCACAATTACTGTACAATTGGCCCAATGCAGCAGCATTAAGAAACTAATGTTTTTAAGTAAAAGTTAATTGATTGAAATTAGGCAGACAGCAACAGCTGTGAAATTGGCAAGAAAAAAAAGGTACTTATTTAACTGATGAAGCTCAAGTTAAACTGGGTATGGCTGTAAAACCACTTAGTTTAGAATTATGGGAGCTGTGTGTGAGAGTGTGTGTGTGTGTGTGTGTGTGTGTGTGTGTGTGAGAGAGAGAGAGAGAGAGAGAGAGAGAGAGAGAGAGAGAGAGAGAGGAGGGGTAGGATTCCAGATATCTGAAATCTCAGAATCTAGAGGTTCACCTGGCACAGCAACCCAAGCAAGGAGGTCTCCCCTCTACCCTATTCTTCAATCCAAGGATGTATAGAAAATATTTTTGACGGATTTTTTAAACTATACAAGTTCTTTTTGAAACATGTAATTCTCTTTCCCACCAAGGCAGCTAGGTCAGTGAGAGAGCGCCAGGGGAGTGGCCGGGACCCATGCCATCACCGAGGGCGTCAAATGCCAGATCCCTTCCTCTGCTCCCCACCCCGCCTTGCAAGTTGACATTTCAACCAAATCTCTTTCTGCTCTCTATTTTGGGGACACCACCCAGGAGCGAAGGCAGGCATTAGCAAAATCGTGCATGGGGGCTCTGTCTGCAGAGGCCACTGTCTTCAGGTGATGTGTGGGGAATGCCTCACTAATGGAAACTCGAGACATCAGGCGTGGCCTGTGCCTGGAGGTCCTGATGAACTTGGCCTGGTCCCATCCTCTGCGGAAGAAACAGACTCGTTAGAGAAGGCAGAGGGTAACGGAGACATTGATTGCAAGTCTCAGCGTGCATTAATACATTCCCTCCTTTGTCCCTACGTATAAAAAGAAATGACAAAAAGTATTTACATAGTGAATCCCTTTTGAGATATTTCCCTTCAATCAAACCAAGGTCAGTTGCACAGAGATTGAATTAATCACATGTAGGTTCCTTAGAAACTCAGGCGCTCACTATCTATTTCCCTGGATCTTTCTTCTCTAAGCCAGCCAGTTCCTCCCCTTCCTATTCAAGGTCTATGCTCCAGCCACATGCGCCTTCTTTCCGCTTGTAATGCTCTAGAATGTTCAGCCTGCCTTTGATTTCACCCTCCTTCAATCCAGACTTTGGAATAGTGGGTTTTAGCTGATCATGCTGATGTCAGCCTCAATTTCGCCTCCGCACAATCTTCCACCTTAACTAAAGCAGAGTCCTCCTCCTGGAGCTGGCTCGCCCTGCACAGAGAGATTATCCCCTAAGCACTAGCCACTCCCTGACATCCTCATGTCCCTGTAGGCTTGTGACTATTGTTCCTCTAAAGCAGGAGTCTGAACCCCATGGCCTGTGGGCTAAATCCAGGCCTACCGTATGGCTCAGGAGGGAAGAATGTTTTTTACCTTTTTGAAGCATTTGCGGGGAAGGGAGGAAAATTCCAGGAAATTCAAGTTTCAGAGTTCAGAATCCAAGTTTGCTGGGAGCACAGCCTTGCCCATTTGTTCTATGTTATGGCCAGCTTTCACATTGCAATAGCAGGATCGAGACTCAGGTCGAAGACCAAACACTCTGAAAAGCCTCAAACCTTCACTACCTGACCAGGCATAGAATACATTTTCTGAATCCAGATCCAGAATGATTAGAAAGCAGAGGCCCTGTCTGTTCTGCTCTCCCCTCTGAACAAGTCCTTGATCATAAGTATTTGTTCCCTAATGGATCTGTCCTTCCTCACTCAGTCCTGCAGATACATGCAAGTCCTGACATTCACAAGTCCTTCCAGACGCACACCTTAAAGTTGGGGTGAGGTGAGCCTTTCTGTTTACTGGCTTCGCTTGTATTTCCTTTATCCTCACACATCCCAGCAAGGTAATTCCTATGGGGATGTGCATTTTACAGATGAGGAAACTGAGGCCCAGAGGTCACCAGCTCAAGGTCATGCAGCTTTTTGGCAACAAACAGAAACCCTAGCTTTTGTAGTTGGACACCCCAGAGCCCACTCATAACCATTACTCTTGTAATTTTGTTCCCTTGCCTGTCTCCCTATTCAGAGGTGGGCTCTTTGGATGTGGCTGTGCCTTCATTTCTATGACCCACGTCTGATCCAGGGAGGCTCACAAATGATGTCTGAGTGAATCCATTTCAGCCGCCCCAGGACTCTTTGGCCTAGTCCACCATGTGCCTCCCCATGCTTCAGTCAAACACTGCTCCCTGAGGATTGTCAGGAATGCCAACATGCTCAGTGGACATGTGGGGAAACTGAGGCTTGGAGGAGTTCTTGGAAATGCCTCAGACCAGAGAGTGGCTGAAACATGGTCAGAACTCAGGAAGTCTGAACCTGGAAGTCTCACCAAACCCAGCTCTTTGATTCACGGATGGAAAAATCATCTTATACACAGGCACCCCAGGTCTTGCCTCGAGAGGCTCTTTGCTAGCTAGAATGGAAACAAGACCAACCCCAGGCAATTTGCCTGTGACACAGGCACCTTGACTATGATTTTGCCTGACAGGTACTACCCAGGCACACAATGCAATTAAGTGCCAGGCTGCACCCCCATCCCGGTGAGGCCCTCCCTCCCTCTTTCCGCACACACGCCTGTGTCCAAGGGCACCGGCTTCCTGACCAGCCAGCCATGCTCTAAAGCACAAACAGGGTAGGAAATGAAAACCCCGGGAAGAGCAGATGATGCGGGCAGGAGGTGGAGGTGCCTCCACTCAGTGCGATCTGCTCTGCTCCCCAGGCTGGCAAGGAAGACTTAAACATTATTTACTCAACCATGTGCAAGTTAAAACCAATATCTGCCCACCATCTGTTCAGCCCAGTGACCCCTCAGAACTTCAGTCCCCCAGTATGTCAGCAGCATTCCTCTCATCCTTCTCAGCCTTTCCAGGCTCTCGCCCCTCCCCTGAGGCAGGGTTGGCAGGGGAGGGGCCCAGGGTGGGTAGGACAATAGCTCACAGCTCATGCCCGACCTGCGGTTCTGGAAGAAACTATTAAATCTCTGCAGTTAGCGCTTGGAACTTCCTTTGCCCTATGAGTTTCTTTCATATTCAGCAAAAGTTTCATTGGGAGCCCTAATTCTGACCTCATGCAATTCCCGGAGCCCTAGTTCTGACACCAAACTAATGTGTGACTTTGGACAAGTCCTTTCCAGCTCTAGGTCTCAGTCTCCCTACTGAATACACAAGGGTATGGGCTGGCTCCTCTTCAAAGCCTGTTTAAGCCATCACGCCCCCCCAGTCCTTCCTTGGCTGGCATAACCTGCTTCTGACTCAGGACCCCCACTCCAGACATTGCCAGGTTCTCCTCCTCCAGGGAAGTCTCTTCCCTACAACACCCACTTACCTGTATCTGCTAAAGAAGGCTCCCTGCCATGATGCCTTCCTGTTACCTGGCAACCATCACCGCCATGCAGGGCTCTGTGAGTCTGCCAGGTCCTGGCTTCCAATATGCACACATGCACTCTCTCTCTCTCTCTCTCTCTCTCTCTCTCTCTCTCTCTCTCACACACACACACACACACACACACACACACACACTTACACACAAAGGCTGGTGAAGGAAGAACCTCAAGACTCAAAGGAGAGCTGTTATCAGGGCACAAAGGACATTGCGTCGAGGATAAGGAGCACCAAGTCCCCTGCCCCTATGCTGCTGCCAAGTTGCTTGCTGTGTGTCTTTGCAGAAAATCCTCCCCACTCTGGGCTGCAACTTTCACATTCGTTCAGCGAGGACAATATGATTTCCCACAAGCTCCCAACTAACGTTCTTTGGTACAACACAAGATCTGGGTCTCAGCATCCTGGAAAATATG
Organism: Talpa occidentalis; assembly: GCF_014898055.3. NCBI lineage: Eukaryota > Metazoa > Chordata > Mammalia > Eulipotyphla > Talpidae > Talpa > Talpa occidentalis. The sequence goes on along the minus strand of NW_023601754.1, from coordinate 21,733,193 downwards.
TGCAATTAGCATCGCTCTGGAACCACAGCCCTGTCGTGTTTCTCTGTGTGCGGAGAGGGGTGAAGGCTGTGGCCAAGGCGAGTTAGATGGCAGCCTGTGAGAGAGCCCTCTGTGAACACCTCTCCCCAACTTTGTGATCTGTGCAAAGCTTGCAATGGCTGTGGTAGCGTGTTCACTCCATGGAAGTGGCAAGTGCTACAAAAACAGGGATTTTGTCTTTTGGATTTGTTGCTTTCCGTTTATCAGCACACCTACCGCCTCCCAGCCCTTTCAGCCAGCCAGCCGTGAGGAGTCTCACCAGGGACAGAACTTCCTCTCTCCCGAGTCTCCTCCATTGGCATCCACCCCCTGCATCTGGGGAGCACCATCCACCGCCCACAGAGCTGCCGGGTCGGCTTGCAGGAATGCAGGTGCAGAATGAGTGGGGTTGCCTGTTTGTGGCAGCCGGAACGAATTGCACAGAGACTAGAGCATCTATACACTATTAAGGAAGACACGTTAATACCAGGGTGTTAAAATATATGTAAATAGCATAAACATGCACCACATCCTAATTACTGTTTTGCATTATCGAGTCATTTACTCTTTATGACATTTTACGACTGTTCAGCTGTGTCAGCAAACACTGAGCAGAACCTCCCACCGTGGATGATGGACACATCTCTGGGGCTCCTGTGCTGGGGCGGGGGCCAGGCCAGACAAAGCCCCTGTTCCAGGTGCCTGGGCTGTGGAGGAAGACGCCCCTGGTCGAGGCTCTTTGTGTGAACAGCATATGTTCCCGCTTCCTGGCATTTTCCTTGTCGTGCTCTCATCCCGCTTCTCGTGGAGGCAGATTTATATGCAGGCTAATGAGAGCTGACATTTCTTGAGCTGGTTGCTGCACTCGCTGCATTGATTTAATGCAGTGCAGGTGTCAACCAATCCCGGGACCAGTTTCCCTGAGCCCTTCTTCAGAGGAACGTAAGACACGCAGAGATGCCCCTGCTCCATGGAGCATGGTGGATTCTTGTGACCCTGCCTGGGTCCTGGCACCAAACTGGCTCTTCAGCTCCCCCCAGCACGCAAGGAAGGGGCTTGCTTGTCAGCACAGAAGGATTTGCACTTGATGGCCACTTGGTCCTCTGAAGAGTAGGATCAACGCAGAGTTCCCATACAGGCGTTTTCAAACTGTTCATAGACGTAATTTGGCCCTCCTCAGTATTCAAAAAAATGATTTTACTTGTATTTACAAAATTGGGACATTTCACAAAGAAGTTCAGATTTCTGGCATGTCTGAAAAATCAGAAGACCCAGCAATGCTTGTCTGATGTTAGTGGGTGGAAGTGATTGGTTGGAGGGCGGAGTGGGGACGAGCTGGGGAGCAGCAGTTTGGGTCGGAGGAATTTGGCTGACGACTTTGGACGGCCTGGGTTCAAATCCAATGCACAGCTTCATTTCTCTGTGATTTTGGGTAGTTGACTTAACTTCTCTGTGCTTCAGTCCTTTCATCCACAAATTGGGGGCCAGTCCAACATCATCCAGTTCTCAGCACTTGGACAAGCACTTTGCCCTTGCCAAGTGCTATGGAGACTTTGTTATTATGCTGCATTTAGGTGGGGTGCGTTATCCTCCTGGGTCAGACCCTAGACTTACTCAGGTGAAGACATGGGACCTGATCAGGGTCAGATGAAGCTGTGGGCCAGGGGTGACAGTTGGGGGGAGCCGGTGGTAGTACCAAGCAAAGCCAGGGGAGGCATAAAACGGGAAGGGGCATTCTCCTCGAGCTTCCCTGCTCCCCGAATTTTACTACTAGCTGTTTATATCCGTCATGGTCCAACGTGTTCTCCAAATGACAGGTTCACAGAGTGAATAGTTCTGCATTGGAGATTATCACAGATCAGTGTTGCTAGCAGGAAGAGGGGAATAGATTGGTGAGTGGAAACAATTTTCATTAAAATGGGGTTGGGAGACCAAAGGCACACGGAGAACTATGTTGAGCTGAAGGCAGGTGACATGGGATTCAAAACTTAATGAGCCTTAAATGCCATTGGATGAATATAACCAGAGATGCAGTTATATCAGAAAGGCCCACACAGTTGCATGCTTTTCCCATAATACTCCATTTTTAAAAGACTCCATAGAACTAACAAGCTAAAACTCAGTCAAATGAGGGAGTCATAACCATTTGCAGCTAAGCAAGCTCTTGGTTGCAAAGGGAGAGGTAGCCCTAGCCTACCTGGCAGCTGGTGCCACCTATGTGGTGACTCAGGCCCGCACACTCACCTGAATGCTTGTGCCTGGCAGCCTGGCCCTTTGCAGGCTGTGCCCTGTGTCTCCTGCCTCCTTTGCCCACACCCTCGGGAGATGCCCCCTTTGGCTTCTCAGCGGGGTGGGTTCTGTTGGTGTCTGTGACAGTTGTGTTCCCTGCAGGGTGCCGCTGAGTGGCTGGGCTCAGCTAAAGGGCTTGCATTTGTCTAATGCATAAACAGGGGGAACCAAATTCCTTTCACAGCTGAGGTTGTGAGCCTCTGACAAGCCCATGGAGTTTGGAAAAAAATGAAATCTTACCCTGCCTCTCAAGCGCCTTCTGAAAGGCCCCCGGGACTGCATGAGTTCTCAAGAGCCTCCCTGGTTCCTGGGCTGGTTCCCAGTGGATCTCCTTGGCTACAGCACATGACTCCGAGGTCAGGTCTTCCTGGGCCAATTACAGTAAGGGAGTAATGGAGACGTTGGAGCAGGCTAGAAACCTCTCTCGCCTCCCACCCCCAGCACACACGATCGATACTATATACACTTAGCCTTGACAATACCAGTCCCCAAAGCAGCCCCATTCTCATGCCACGGTTCTTACTCTTGCTATAACCCTGTGTCGCATTAGGATTAGTACATTCAGATCCCTAGGTTCTCCTCGGTGCAAGCAATATCTGTGAAGTCACAGGTGTGATGTGCTGGCTTTATTATTTTCTACCAGACATTAAACCAACTATCAACATGGAAAATGTTTCTCTGCATCATCCTGTAAACAACCAATGATGAGGAAGGAAACTTCTGGAACACTGTTCTATGGGTGATGGGAAGCACTTGTCACTGCAAGAGAACTCGGAGAGGTGGCAGCCAGGCTCTGTGACCGAGGAGGATCTAAATTCAGAGCCACGGCATGAAAGAAGCAACTGCTCTAGAAGTGTTTTGGAGACATATCCACGCCCCCACCAAAAGACTTGATCTTTCATATTAAAGATATTAAGCATTTTGGGCTAAGAAATCCAAACAAGAAATTGAAGCTATAAAGAGCCAGGGAGGGACTAGCTGAGAGAAGAGGCAAAGGATTTTGTTTTGGGAGGGAGAGAGGACTGTGTTTAACAAATTAGCTCCCAGAAGCTGGGAAAAGTAAACTGGAGGAAAAGTAGGAAGAAGAGGAGAAGGAGCAGCAGGAGGAGGGGGAGCAGCAGGAGGAGGCAAATCAGACTGCATCATGCCCTGCTCAAAGTCCTCCAAGGAGTCCCTTCCTCTTAGGACACACTCTGAACTCTGTAGGGCGGCCACGTGGCCTTATCACATGTCTCCGACCTCATCTCCTCCCCGCTCTACCCTTATGTATGTATCTAGCAAACTCGGTTTCCTCTGTTCTTAGCCCATGTCAAGCTGATTCTCACCTGGATTTGGGGCATGCTGCTCCCTTTCAGCTCCTTCCACGCTCTTCCTTAGACAGGCCTTCCCCAGACCCCTCTGGCCCTCTTTGGTGTCCTTGTCACAAGTGCCAGCAGCTGTCAACATGCTGCATGTGTTTTCTGCTTTATTCTCTGCCCCTTCTCTAAGCTTCATGAGAGCAGAAGCCTGACAGCCTCAGGCATCCCTGTGTCCCTGCACCCAGCATAGTGCATGGCACGTTGGGATTCCAGTACTTGTTGAATGAATGAGTGAATGAATAAGTGAATGAATGAGTGAATGAATGAGTGAGTGAGTAAAGTCACAGTGGGCCCCAGGCCTACTGTGCCATGTTATTAATAAATTGAAGATACGTTTCATTCAGATTTATAAAAACTAAAGGACTCATTTCCATCAACAGAGAGAGGTGTATAAATTCAGCTTGCAGTGAGGACTTCCCAGAATGTGTATTGGGAGACCCTAGACCTCCTACATTTTGGGGAAGATGAATCACAAGTCAGGGCTGTGATAGGGGCCAGAGGGAAGCAATGACCAACATGACATGGCCCTTCCTCAAGGAAACTGCTGACCGGAAGCACAAGACAGACACATGAGCACACTTTGCTGTTTGGACACCAGCAAAATGACATAAAACACAAACTGTAGGTAAACTTTGGAAGGAACAAATGAGCTTTGGTAGCTTTGCTGACTGAGACAGTAGCCTGTGTCCCTTGTCAGCTGATTTCAACAGGAGGATGTTAATTATATTGCTTAATTACACCAGCGCACATGGGGATTTTTTTTAACATTAATTCCCGCCTGGGTGCCTGATATTTGCCTTCCATTATTGCCAAGCACTGGAGAGGAGCAACAAACACAAGACGGGTCTTAATATTTGGAATTCCCAACCCTGCTGTGTGTTATTTGCTTTTCCACTTGAAGTTTGGGATTCCAACCCTTCATCTGTTCCTGAGACCTGTGAGATGATCTGCAGGAACCAGGAGGAGGGGACTTGATTGGGACGCATCCAGGGAGTGCCCGAGACTCTGCAGAACACCAGAAGCTTTGTCATTTGAACTTCTCCACAGTCACTGGAAGGAGATCGCTTGAAGGGACCTGTGCCTCCATTTCCTCATTTTTTGAAAAGATTTATTTTATTTATTTATGCATGCAAGAACTGGGGTGTAAGCCAGAGGTGCAGGGGTTCAGTAAGAGGGTTCAGCAGAGACAGAGCGTGGAACAGAACAGGTGGATCTACTGAAATACACTGTTGAGGGAGCAGCGGGAGAGACAGGAGAGGTCTGCTGTGCCATGTGGGTAGCTCCCTGGCCAGGGATTGAACTTGCGCTGCAGTGGCTAGCGATAGCTTGATAGCACTGAGACAACCCCTGTGCCACCAGGGAGGCTCCATTTCCTCATTGTTAAAACACCAACTCTAATCGTTTTTCACAACACGTGAGCTTTTTTACCAGGATATTTACATTGGTGCCAAGTCACATGATAACACACTATGTAACTTATCCTTTACAAATAGTATTTTTTTCCTGCTGACAGCTCCAGGTTAGCATATGTGTTTTATTAACATTTCTAATTAAAACCATGATATGTAAAAAGCTAATATTTTTCAGAAGTTACATTCCTCCATAGCTATAAGGCATGCCAATTTGCACATGCTAGGTAAATAATTTTAATTTTCCTAGTAAGATCTTCTGATGACATTTTTCAAAGTGGAATTAATGAGAACTAGTTGAAAGCTCTCAACCAGCTCTCTTCCAAGGCTCAGACAGGGAAGCCTGCCGGGATTGCTGCTGGAGGTGGGACAGACAGAGGATGCCCACATCCTCTAGGATAACATGTATCTTCTGCAGAAGAAATTCACTCAGAGGAGACTGGTGGTGGGCTGGTTGGTATGTTACAGCAGACTTCACTGCCACATGGCAAAGAGGAAAAAAATCTAGAAAGAGATGGGTATAAAGCAGAGAGGGAATTTAAGTGAGGATTGCTTTGGTTTATGATCCCATGTCCACATGGTCTGAAAGAGGATTAAGAACAGGTTTTGGCGCTTGTTCATCAACACATATGGCAGATGGCTCTTGTGTGCATTGAGGTTTCCCAGATCTTCCTCCTGGCACAATTTTTGCCACAGGCTAGAAATCCTTGTCTTATTGTTCACCTAATACTTTCACCTCAAAATGATTCATCAGACTTATATAAATTTATTTACAAAGGAATCTTCATACCACTCGCATATACAGAAAACCAGCATAAATGACATGTGTCTATGTTGCGTGTTAAAATGAACAGCTACTAGAAATGTCTGTGGGTGTCCAAGAACCACATCATCCAATGTCATGGCCAGTGCAGCGACTCTGTCATTTCCTGCACTCCACCCCATCAAAATATCTTCACCCAGAAAGGGTAGAGTGTTAGAAGTTTATGATAACAACTCGGTGGTGGTAGTTAAAGCCGTAACTGAACTGGTAGACATTTCTAACTGTCAAAGAGTAGTGATAATTAAGGTAGCCTTTAAAAATATAGGAACTAAACAAAAGCAGAACAAAAAATGTGACATAACACTACCTGTCCTTTAGTCATCCAGCTAGTGATGGGGAGTTACTCTCCCTACCCCAGGAGTGCAGCTGTGTTGGGGTCCTACAGAGCCCCAAGCTATCATGGGCCCTCTAAGTCTCAAGCACTGGGGATCCCTCTGGAGAAGTCCACCCCTAGTCCTCCACGTGGTTCTGCGTCTCCACCGTCCCCAAGCCTGGGGCGCATTCTCTCTCTTCACAGGGGTTGGGACTGGAACACTGCCTTTCCCCTCCTCCTGTCTTCAAAGACACCTCTCACCCAGTTCTTCTCTGTTAGAACTTAGAGCAGGAAACATCAGCAGTCAAATGCTTACGTGTGTGTATGTGGAGGGGCTTAGTCCTCCTTCTATGATGGCAAATTGGGCACCATTTGCCCATGGGTAAGCGTCAACCACCTCTATCCTTTCACAGCAGCAGAGAAAACCAAAACCAAAACTTGGCATAAAAAGCAAGCTGTGTTTCATGCACCACCAACAAAATCCTAACATGGTTTGATTTTTCTTGAGGCACACTGTGCCTGCTCCCCACCTCTGTGCGTGGATACCACAGCCTGAAGCCAGCACTGCTCCCCATCCCGCACACCACGAGTGAGGAGTGGAGGCTCCGGGAAGCTGAGCAAGGGGCCAATGGGTGTCATGGGCCAGTCAGTGAGAGGCAAGGTCCAGACTTGCCCCCCAGCATGCTCACCTTCTGGCGACTTTGCCTGAGAACCTTGAAGCTTCCAGGGTGATTTGTGGGTCCGAAGTATCTTGCACACTGCAAGTAACTCTACCAAGATCAGACATTATTGTTTCCTGATGCACAGCACTAGTTATTCTTACAGATAAGAGCAACAAAGGAGGTGATGTGACAAATTCCATTTCTCCTGATCAATCAATGAGCACCAGGGCTAAAACTATACTGTGGCCGTGAAGACATTCTGGCTACTGATGCCCACACGAAAGGAATGACGTGGAAAGTTTTTTTCTAATTAGAAAGGAATATGAGGCAAAAGTAATACTGGTAACACCCATGGTGGCCAAGCAAGTCCTTTCATACCTTGCAGGTAGGAGAGCTGGTTGGAGTGTGGCAGAATCGACTGCAGTTTTTAAAAGCATATAATTCATAACCAAGAAAGCTATCTAGATGATAGATGCTTACCCAGGTACCCAAAGTGGCACAATCAAAAATGTTTGTACAAACAGAAGTCATAAATGACCCCATGCTATTGAACAAGGGGGTGACTGAATGTACTAGCACATCCTGGCTGCAGAGTTCATGCAGTGGATAATAAGGCGGAATTCGGCGACAGCTTTCTGAGATGCAAGATTAAGAGGACCGGAAAACTTGCAGACTAATAGGCATATTATGGTCCATGTGTTAGCTTTGCTTTGAAAATCTGAAAGAAACCCCTCTGTTTTTGCAAGTGTGCAGGTACATTTGCAAGGCAATAGAAACTGGGTGGAAGAACATGAACCAAACTCATTAAACTGGTCAACTGGCAGGTAGAAAATGTTAGCACTGTTTGATTTCTTTTTACAGTGAGAATATTCATGACGACCAATAACTAAAAAGCAACAATGAATAATGTTCATCTAGATATCTTTAATATGCAGATATGTGGGTGAACCATAAGGAAAATATACACAAATTAACAACAAGGTAATCATCATTTAGATTTTAACATAATATTTTTGCCTTTTTTTGTTTTTATTACTTGCTTTTTTAATAGAATTGGAAATTGTTACATTTTGTTAAGTACAGTTGTTTCTAGTGCCACTATAGCATTTCCTCATAAATTTATTTTAGGTCACAGCTCTTTAGTTATATATAACATAAATGTATGTATTCCATAACAAATTTATTTATGCTTGTGTATTTTATCTGATATAAATGTATTATCTATACCTATTTGATATTTATATATAATTTTAGGTAATAATATAATTATAGGCATTATAGTATATATAATTATAGATGTTATACATTATGTATATAATATATTTATTACAAATTATATTTCCTGAACCACTATTATATTGATGGACACTTATCAACTGCTGTTATTATTATTTATAATTTATTATTATTATATCACGGATAGTGGTGTCACACTTGCATATTCACATTTGTCACATCTCTCATGATTTTCTTTTTTTTTAAATAATAAATTTTATTTTTATATTCCCCATACAATTGCAACCCCCTCATTCTGACCCCAATCCCTCCCCTCCCGCCACCCACCCCCCCAAAAGTGTCTCTGGTTCATAGTTTTTTGTTGATTTTGATTTTCACTTTCTTATAGTTATTCATTTTCCTGGTCCCTTATTTAACTTTTCTAGATTCCTGCTATGAGTGAGACCATCCGGTATTTTTCTTTTTCTTTCTGGCTTATTTTGCTGAGCATGATCCCTTCCAGCGCCATCCATGTTGCTGCAAATTGCATGTGTTTATCTTTTTTGAATGCTGAGTAATATTCCATGGTATATATGTACCACATCTTCTTGGTCCAGTCATCTAAGGACTACATCAAATTAAAGAGCTTCTGCACAGCAAAAGAGACAATAACCAAAACAAAGAGAAACCCCACCAACTGGGAGAACATTTTTGCACACAACACTAATGATAAAGGACTGATCACAAAAATCTGCAAAGAGCTGATGAGACTCAACAACAACAAAGAAAATAATCCAGTCAAAAAATAGGCAGAAGAGCTAAAAAGAAACTTCTCTGAAGAGGAAATGCAAATGGCCAACAGGCATATGAAAAAATGTTCAACATCACTTGTCATCAGGGAAATGCAAATCAAAACTACCATGAGATACCATCGTACACCAGTGAGAATGGCACATATTAAAAAAACTAGCAACAACAAATGTTGGCGAGGGTGTGGAGAAAAAGGAACTCTTCTGCACTGTTGGTGGGAGTGCAAACTGGTCCAACCACTATGGAGAGCTGTGTGGAGATTTCTGGACCTACTAAACATAGAGCTTCCATATGATCCAGCAATTCCACTCCTAGGTATTTACCCAAAGGACACAGAAACATCAATTCCAAAGAACACCTGCACCCCTATGTTTATAGCAGCACTATTTACAATAGCTAAGCTTTGGAAACAGCCCAAATGCCCAAAAATAGATGACTGGATTTCATGATTTTCTTAACTAGATTCCCAAAGTGAACCTATAGGTGAAAAGATATAAACTTTCAAGGCTCACAACATACGCTGTGAAAATAATCTCCATCATGATCTGTTCAAAAACAGACAGTAAGCCCAAAATGGAGTCCCTCATGTGTAAGCCCACAGCTAACCAAGACTTACTGTTTCAGGGGCCTCCCTGGTGGTACAAAGGGTTAAGCACAGCACTGTGAAGCTATCTGCAGCCTCTGAAGCATGAGTTCAATCCCCGGCCAGGGAGGTGACCCACATGGAGCAGCAGACCTCTCCTGTCTCACCTGCTGCTCCCCTCAGAATTGTATTTCAGTCAGTCTGCCTGTTCTGCTCCCCACTCTGTCTCTGGTGAATCTCTCAACCCCATACCTCTGACCTGTACCCCAGTTATTGCATGCATAAATAAATAAATCTTAAAAAAAAAAAGGAGACTTACTGTCTCAGATCCTCCAGAAATGGAATCTTAACTCAATCAGGAGTCACCTGGCCAGCGCCAGTTAGGTTATCTGCCTGATCAAGTCCTGCCCACCCCATGAGGAAAATAAGCCTGCAATAACTAATCCACTTTCTTGCCTGCAACCTCTTTGTTCCTACTTCCTTCTGCCTATAAAATCTCTTGCCCTGCATAGCTCATTGGAGATCTCCTTACTGTCGACTAGATTGACTGAGGCCCAATTCATGAATCACTGAATAAAGCCAGTAAGATCTTTAAAATTTACTCAGCTGAGTTTTGTGTTTGTACAGCGAGTATCATTTATGCTTCTGCTAGCCATGTTTGCAAGCATCACCTCACCCCAACTTTGTCCTCAATGAGAATTATCACTTCAGACATTTGTTAAATATGATGCAACACTGGTGTCTACGCCTAGATCTCTCTGGTGCGGGACAGGCCCGTGTTTAGCATCACAAAGATGTTCAGGACATGCTGCACTGGGGCCAAAGGCAGAATCAGTAAGAGGAGGCCCTAGAAGTGTGATAGGATCAGCCTCTTGTCAAATAGATTCCCATTTTTATCCAAAGGCCAATATTTTTTTTCAGTGAATATAAGCAAACAAGCAAAATAAGACATTTGTAGATGGGACATAAGTAGGTAGGCAAAAAATAGCATCAGTATCTCATTATTTTGCTTTGCCTGTCTCTGATTAGAGCAAGGCCAAAATATTCTTTTCAATATTCTTGGCTGCAAATGTCTGCCATTTTGTTTATTTTATAAGAACTGTTTAAATAGTAAGAATAGTAAGAATATTAACTCGCGCTGGTAATGATAACTAGATTTATTATATTGAGGTAACATTGGTTCACATCACTGTTTAAGTATTAGAAGTATAGGATCTCCCCCATCAGGTGTTGTTACATATTGCACCCACCACAAGGCACAAGCACTGTGAAGCTATCTGCAGCACAAGTTCAATCCCCGGCCAGGAAGCTGACCCACATGATGCAGCAGACCTTTCCTGTCTCGCCCGCTGCTCCCCTCAGCAGTGTATTTCAGTAGGTCTGCATGTTCTGCTTCCGCCATTGTCCAACCCCCGCCATTGCCCACTGTGAATAACAAAATATTTGAAAATACAGATATCCAAAAGCACTTCTCATTTCACACACACACCAAGTTCTCTTTGGTAGTTCCTGGTAACTCTGTTAGTGTCATGTCACTGCTGTAAAAAAGGCCACAAACTTAGTACCTTAAAACAACACATATTTACTCTCTAACATTTCTGGGGGTCAAAGTACCTAGCATGTAGGTGTCTGTGTGACTGTTTCCTTCTGGACGTTCTGAGGAGAGAACCTGGCTCCTCTACATTTTCACTTGCAACGGCCGCCTGAATTCCTTAGCTTGTGGCCCTTTCATCCACTTTTCAAAGCACATCCACTGCTCCTATATCATATCACCTTCTCCTTTGATTCGGACTCCTCTGTCATCCCTTTTATAAGGTTTGTTGTGATTACATTAAGCCTACTCAGATCCTACCCCATCTCAGAATTCCTAACCCAATCACACACCAAGTCTCCTTTGTCACATGTATTAAAGTAAACAGAATTAATAGGATGTGTAGATACACAGATAGATAGATAGTGTAAGGAAAATGAGTGAATTAGATTATTTTTCGCCTTCTACACAACAGGCAGCTCATACCTTGAAATACCATTTTCCACCATTTAGACAGCTAGCAAGCAACAGATGGGCCTTGCATTTGCAACAATGTATGGATTGTGTGGCTGTGGTCCCCTAACAGTGTAAAGGGGTTCTGCCTCTCTCAGTATCTGCCTGCCTGTGTGTACAGTCCTCTGCCTAGCATTAAAGGACTACAGTATCCACCAAAGTCTCCAAATACTCTTTTTGTCTGCAAAAACTGACAACGAACCTACCCAGCCTGGTATGGTTGCATGACAGAGAGAGAGAGAGAGAGCGAGATTGAGATTTTTAAGGAACTGGCTCATATGATTGTGGGGGCTGACATGACTGTAAGACTAGCGACCCAGGAAAAAGTTGATATTGCAGTCTTAAGTGTGAAGATAGCCTGGCTATGGAATGCTTCCCTCTCTGTGGAACCACAGTCTTTTCTTCATACTGACAACTGATTAGATGTGGCCCACCTACCTCATGGAGCGTAATGCACTTCCCTTGAAATCTACTGAATTTTGATTAAAAAAATTAAACCTACTGATTTAAATATTAGTGATATCCAAAGAACCACAAAACGACCTTTATTACATTTAGACTGTTGTTTGACCAAAGAACCAAATACCATAACTTAACCAAGTTGACACATTCAAATTAACCATAAACAGTGACATTTGCAAGTCGCAGGGGTTAGGTAGGATAACGACATATTTGGGAGCCCATTGTTATCCTGTGACTATCCCCTAGGAAGAAAAAGAGTATGTCCTCTTTTGAGAAAAAGTAGATACTAATTCAGACTAAAACACTCCAAAACTCTCTCATCAGAATTTTATAGTAACAGAAGGCATTTTTCCCATGATTCCTTTTACCTTCATTATGTGCCGTTTTGAGGAGAATTTCATATCGTATTATCCTCAGTAATAAAAAAGAAAGATCTGCTTCTCTGATTAAAAGCCTTTTTTCCCATACTTTTGAAGAAGAAAAATCTCTCTCTCTTTCTTTTGAAATGCTATTCTTGGCAGGAAATATTTGATCAGCTCAGACTCCTAATTGGATAGGGACGTGACAATTGTGGTGTTTTACCATGCAGACAGGGGACTTCTGGAGAGCTGGGGACACATTGAAGCTGGAATCTGCTCCTTTCAGTTTCTCACAACATTTGAAAATGACTGAGAAATGAAGAAATAGCAGGATTCCTAGGGAATGGTTCCAAGTTGCTAGAACTTCAGTCCTGAACTGCCTGCTTCCTCCTAAGACAAAAGAAACTGAGATTCAGGGGAAGAGTCTGCTTGACAGGAAAATCTTGCTTGTGTTAAAAACATAAAATAACATCCATTGCTATTATCTGGGTGATTAATTCTGCTTCATCTTCCTTGCTCCCACTAACCTTTTGTCTTCTTTACCAAGGGAATTTTAATTGCAATGGGAATCTTTCTTCTTTTCAATATATCATTTCCAAAAATCCTGGGTTATGGGAGACTGGGTTGGACATTTGTGAGACTGAGGATTTGGTCCGGCCCTTCACACCCTAGTTAGATGGACTAAGAGGCCCTGAGGTTTGGGGAACATGGATTATTCTCCATGTGTCACCCTATGTGGAGAATAATCATAATAACGACTGATTTCCCTTGAAGACTTACCTGCGCCAGGACACCTGTTGAATGCTCGACACACATTATGCTAGTCTTTACCTGAAAATATCCCTGCCAGACAGAGCCTGTCATCACCCACATTTAACATACGAAGAGACAGAGGCTTAGATGCACTGGAGGGTTCATCCTGGTCAAGTCCCACATCATTAGTGTTCAGAATTCAGGACTTCAAGTCAACGGGGCCCCCTTGAGCCCTGCTCTGGGTTTAAATCCCCGCCACACACCCACAAAACAATTTCTATATTCAGGTCCTAACCCTCAATACCTCAGAGTATGACCTTATTTAGAGAGAGGGAATCTTTACAGATGTAATTAGCTGAGGTAAGGTGAGGTCATCCTACAGAGCATGGGCCCTGGTTCAATGTGAATGGCATCCTTATAAAAAAGGGACATTAGGACAGAGAGACAGACACACGTAGAAGGAGAGTGATGTGGAGAGGTGCAGGTAGAAGACGCCATCTACGAGTCAAGGAGAAAGGCCTGGTGCAGCCCGTTCCCTCAAAGCCCTTGCAAAGAACTACTCCTTCCTTGATTTGGGACTTGCCATCTCCAGAGCTGTGAGATAATAAATCTCTGTGTTCTAAGCCCCAGGTATGTGGTGCTTTGTCATAGCAGCCCCAGAAAAGGCTGAGATTTAGGGGTACAAGCACCGCTCAGCACAGAACTTCAAATACTCCGCTCAGGGAAAGTCTTCCACACCAGCTGACCCCCTGACCTGGGGGACCCTAGGACCTCCAAGAGGAAAAGTCTCAGGATGGAGTTCCCTGGAGGGGGACGCCCCTAGACCTGAACCCTCGACATGGATGGTTGCATTGAAGAACCCCTTCAGCAGGTGGGAATAAACTCCTGTCGGGGGGGGGGGGCGAGCATGGAGACGCTCCCTGGGCTGGAGAGGGGTCAAGCGTGCTGCCCTTGCCTAGCAGAGCATTGCGGGTTGAAGGTGAGGACACGCAAGCAGGGGAGCCCCAAAGCACCAAGACACACACGCCTACTTCCTGTCTCGCCAGCGCAGGTCCTGGCATGGGGTTAATTGCCCACTTTCCCGACACTGTACCTGGAAACCTTCCCAGACTGCACATCTGTCAGGGCTGGGCGGCGCCCCTCTGGAGGAGGTGGGGAGGGAGGGCAGGGAGGTGGACAAGTCAACTCCTCCTCTCACTTCTCCGCTGCCACAGCCAGCACCTGGGCACCTCCCCGCAGCCCCTCCACCCAGCCATCTGGCCCAGCACCATCTGCCGGGCAGAGGGGTGTTCTGATACAGCTCTGCTCCCTTTTGTCAGTTTGGATGTTTAACTCTATGCTTAGCTGAGCTAATGGACTCCCAAAGAGGCAGGGCTTCCCCACAGAGGCCAGGGGGCTGGCTTGTGCTCCCCAGGACGCAGGATCACCCACTGAGCCTGCTCTATCTTCTGCATCGAACTGGCTATTTTCACGTATTTGTTATCTCACTTAACTCCTCCAATCGCGGGAGGCGGAGATGGGGGTGGAAGGAAATTTCCTGATCCCCATCGCATGGATGAGAAAGGTGAGGCTCTGAAAACCACCAGGACTTGCACTTGAGGACCTAAAACTCTACCCTGACTGGGAGGTCCCTTTGCCTGCTCCTCCCGCCTCCCCTGCGTGGTGGCAGGATGCAGGGGAATTCCTCTGGGAGAAGGGTATGCCCCCACTCTGTCTCAGGGTTCTCCCACCGAGAGAGTACTGAGTACCAGCTCTAAGTACCAGCTGAGGGCCCCTGAAAAAATGAACGCCAGCTCCTCAGATGGTTTTATTGGCGACAGGGGTAACGCACAGGCTGGGTCAGCTGCTGTGTTTGCAGTGAGCGCTATGGCATGAGGGAAGGGGGGGAGCATCAGGGAGGCTTGGGAAATGTTGCTTTACATATAAATTACACAATTTTGTACTTAAAAAAAAATGTAAAGTGGGGCCTCCCTGGTGGCGCAAGGGGTTAAGACATACCACTATGAGGCAGTCCGCAGCCACTGCAGCACGAGTTGGATCCCCCAGCCAGGGAGCAACCCACATGGCGCAGCAGACCCCTCCTGTCTCGCCCGCTGCTCCCCTCAGCAGTGTATTTCAGTCAATCTGCCTGTTCTGTTCCCCACTCTCTCTCTGGTGAATCTCTCACTCCTCACACCTCTGGCCTGTACCCCAGTTTTTATATGCATAAATAAATATATCTTAAAAAAAATCTAGAACATTAAAAAAATCTAAAGTCACCAAAACACTAGTGATATTATTGTGGTTTTGCTCTAGCAAGTCCTGAGTGGTGAAACACTTTCCTTCCTGCTTTCTGGAGTGACCATCCAGAAACATCAGAACTATCGTCATTTTCTCTCTCTCTCTACATAGGGCCTTGGGAGCTCGCCGGCACACACATCTGGCCACTGAGACCAGAAGCTGAGCCACAAGCATGGTTTGCTCATTCAGGAGTTATCCTATTGTTTGATTCCAAAGACGCACCAGAGAAAAATGTGTGGGCATGGTGCCCGGGAGCCCCCCGACATGGAGACATGACCCCATTCATTGCGGCCCTATAAGAGGACATTGTGCTGCTCTGGTGCTTCTTCCATGATCACCTCATCACACCCCTTCAACATCATGGTGTCACATGCATGGCAGCGTGGGGTAAGAGGCCGGGATCCTTGCTCACAGGTCACATGTCTGTCTAGTCTGTGTTCAAAACAGGACCCCAAGCCTGGGCACATGCACCCCATTGACAAGGACAGGCTGGTGGCGGGAAGCCTCTGCAGCTTCACATCTGTGTGACCAAGGAAGTTCAGAGACATTCTTCCCTTCCTGCCAAGTAAGATTTCCACCCTTGGTTCTCGGTCATGGCTGTGTATTAGAATAATCTGGAAGGATTTTGAAACATAATCCAAGACAGAAAATGACCTTGGGGCTTCCGATTCCCTTGTCTGGGGATGGGGCGTCTCTACTGGACTAGTTAATTCTCCCCAGAGTTGAGAACGTCTGTTCTGGAGAATGAGTGGTAGAACATTCACCTTCTCAGCCAGGGGAGGGGCTGCCTCGCCCACTTACCCATCTAGGTGGTGAGTCTTTTGGTTGTTTTAGTGCTTTTTCAATCTGGCCTAACTCCCTGATTTTCATGTGGCCAGGACTAAAGGGAAGGAGAGGCTACAGGGTGGGGAGGAGAAAATGCAAGAGGAGAGGGATGGTCCACATCAGGTTGAGAGGGCAGCATGGGGCTGAAACTCAACGGTTAACACAGTGGCACCCCAAGGCTGCTGGAGGACAGAGAGGAGGAGGCCTCTGGATTCACCATCCACATGGGGAGCATATGTGGCAGATTTAATGACTTCTGTGTTCAGAGCAGCTGCTAGATGAGTTACGGACCCAGACTGTCCCTTCCTCGGCCTGGCCCTGTGAGCTCCCAAGGGCTGAGGATGAGGTGGGAGTGGGGTCTTCCGAAGGAACTGGGTGGGCCCACCTAAGCTGGGTGTCGGGACCCCTGGCATTCCTAGTTCTGCTTATTTCCTCTGTGAACTTACACAAGTCCTGCCCCTTCTGGCTTCATCCCACAAACATTGGAGAGGGACTCACTTCTTTTACTGATCTCCCTGGACTCCAAGATGAGGGTGCAGGTGCCCTGGAGGAGCACGTGGGGCTTCTGTGCAGAGACTCTGAGAACAGGCCAGGACGGGCCACAGAGAGTAGGGGGGCTGCTGCTGGTGCCCTCATTTATCGTATAAGTCACTAGTGTTTGCTGGGCTGGTCTTACCTCACTTGCTGTCTACACTGTGAAGCATTTAGCATCACTGCACCTATTTTGTAGATGAGAAAACTAAGGTAAGTGCAAAATTGACACATCCCCAGATTGCTGTCTCCCGGAACTGAGCTCTCAGCCCTCAGGGTGACTACCCCAGAGGTCAGAGGCTTGCAGTGTGGTTAAGAGCCCAGATTGTGGCCAGCTGACTGGGGCTCAAATCCTGGCACCTGTCCTACCTGGCAGGACCCTGCGATCCTCAAGCAGAATTTGGAAAACAGAAGCAATTAATGCTTCATCCTATGGAATTGAGTTGTCAGTTTTGTGAGCCATTCCTCATACTTGATTAGGGTGAGCACTGTTCTTTTAGTCCCTCTGTCCCCAGGGGTGACCAAAGAGAACTTGATGGGCAGAGGAGAGCCGAGGGGTGAGGCGTCCAGAGCTGTGAGTGGGGGTGGGGGGAGTTGCCAGTGGGCCCAGGTGTTGCAGAAAGCATATCTAGCCCCTCAATCAGGCCCCAGCCCCGAGGGTGTCCAAGCCTGTGCTTGTTTGCTAGAAGCACATCCCGGCTTCCTAGAGGGGAGCTCTTGTGGCCCGAGAATGGGCTGATCTGGGGGTGCAATGGCTGTGGTGAGCTAATACAAAAATAGATCTGTTTCCCTAGCCCTTTTATTCCACACACAATGGGATCACCGGGCCACTCTCTCTTCCCCTTTCCAATGACAATGATGCCATCAATACCCTCCTGGGGACATCTTTATTTAAAGACTGGAGGTATGAATTTTATCACTGCAGATAATCCCACTGGTCACAAAATATTCTAAACAAAGTGAAACACTCCAGCTGCCCACTGAGGCCAACTTGCTAGAATGGAACAGGCTTTTATGGGCTGGGTCCTCCTGCCCAAGCCCCCAACCCTTATTCCACATCTTTGCCAATGGAGAAAGGCTTTCCAGAAAGTCATGAAACTTGACTTCAGTCCTGGAAGTGTTAGCAGCCAGAATGAGCGGCACCCCAGGAACCTCCAAACCTGCCTGCCTAAGTGGGTTCTGACATCCACCACATATAGACAAAACATATACTCTTTAGTGTGTAATAGAACTTTAATACAATATAAAAGAACTTTAATACAATTAGTGTGCATGGGAGAGGAGAGAAAGAATATAGTTAAAATAGTTTCCCCATGAAACACCAAAAGTTACCCATCCCCTCCTGGGTAAATGCCCAGCCAAACAGGCTTGGCCCAAAGTGGGGCCACTGAGCCCTCAAAGCCTGCCACAAGTCTAAGCCACCTTCTGGTGGGGACCCCCAGGAAAGGGGCGGGAGGGGCCAGGCAAGGCTAGGACAAAAGGAGCAAAATCAAAATATCAGTCAAGATAAAGGCTGCCATGGTCAGCCTCTTCACGGGTCTCTCATCATGCGTCTGTCTCTTTCAAGTGTCTCCTTCCACGTACCCCAAGTCACTGAATTCTGTCAGTCTGAAGTCTGGGGCCAGACGGGGTCATAAAGAGGGTGTCCTTGAGTGCATGTTTGAGGCTGAGACGCAAGTGTGGCTTCTCCAAGTGTCTCTTTTCTCCACTGGCCTCCTCCAGGTCTTCTCTTTCCTCTTCTTCTCCATCTTCTCTCCCAGTTCTTTGTCCCAGTCATTTCTAGCCGCTCAGCCCCACCCTTCTTTGGATGTGGCAGGGAACATGGACAACCCCCCCTTTCCATGAATGTCCCATGTTTACAAGATCACCTAGAACTGAATTCTAGTTGAACCTTGCATTTTACAGCTGGGAAAACTGAGGCCCAGAGAATGTAAGTGACTGAAGTCACAAAGCAGGCATCTGAGGATGACCTCAACAAAGAAGCAGCTCTTTCCTCCCCACCCCAGTGTCGCCAGAGCTGCAAGTTTCCTTTTAAAGGTGCCCACCCACGGGGGCTTTCCGTGGCCCTGGGCATCCAGGGCCATCAGGTGATACTGATTCGTGGAGTGGGAAAATTATCCCCTTTTCAACTTTACTCTTACTCAGGATTACAGCAGGGAGAGGCCATTTGCTTCTCATTCCTCTGTAACTGTGTTTCTCTCCCTTGGGAGCAAACACAGACCAATCTGTGACTAGGTAAGAAGATCTGCTCTGCACTTAATATCATTGCTTTGTTTTCATTGTGTTTCTTTTTAATGTTACCACCTAATATTACTCATTTTCCACTTAGGGTTTTTTAATAACTTTATAAATAGCTGTACTTTTCATAAATTTTAAAACGATTTTAAGGTTTTTTTCCTAAACAAGTTCATTTGAAGCAGGAAATCACTGACAGTACGGGCGGACTCTGGGTGGGGCAGAGCTCATGAGAGTAGCACGGGAACTCCCCAAGCGTGGCTCAGCCCCTCACTGTCTTCAACTACATGTGAGGAAGCTCTGGTTCGGTCAACCTATTAGGTAACCTTTAAAGGCTTCCTGTTTTGGGGCCTCCCTGGTGGCGCAAGGGTTAAGACACAGACTGTGAAGCTGCCCACAGCCTCTGCAGTGTGAGATCGATCTCAGGCCTGCCAGGGCAGGGAGCAACCCACATGGCTCAGCAGACCTCTTCTGGCTCAGCAGACCTCTTCTCACTCACCCGCTGCCCCCTCAGCAGTATACTTGGGGAGCAATGTACTTCGGTCGATCTGCCTGTTCTGTTCCCCACTCTGTCTCTAGTGAATACTCTCACCCCCACACACACACCTCTGGCCTGGATCCCAGCTCTTGTGTGCATAATAAATAAATATTTAACAAATAAATAAATAAAGGCTTCCTGTTTTACCTATGAGGTCATAGAGTATTATGGGAGCCCAAGAGCCAATCTGGAGGGATTTAAATCCTTTCTCTGCTCCTTAGCTGTGTGACCTTGGGCAAGTTACCTAACCTCTCTGGACCTTGGCTTCTGTACCTGTAAGTAAGTGACCCAGAGGTGGGAGCCAAGACTGGGGAGTGCCTCATGCATCTCAGACTCACTGGTGAGACTCCTTTCCCCAAGGGCATCTGTGGAGTTAATCAGGTAGATGGGGGAAGCCTGAGGAAGCTGCTTGGTTCTTCACATGATTGCTTCTGGTGCTATAGCCACCATGAGATCCTTTCAGGGGAAGGTCCCACTGTACTAGCGCACTGCAACGCACACAGTGAGCAGGAGGGCCTTAGGCCAGATTGATCCAACTGAGCCATGCTAGCCATCCACTCATCCAGCAGCTCTTTGGGGGCTTCTGTGCTGTGGCAGGCAGCGCAGCCTCCTGGGTAAGAGGACAATCTCATGTCAGCCAGACCTGGGGAGCCTACGACGCACCACTTCCGGTATGACCTTGAATGTGTTATAGGATTCTTCATCTTTCAGTTTCTGCATCAGAGTCTAGTAATAGAACTGACCTTATTGGGGGAAGGGGTGTGGAAGAAAGGAGGAGAAAAGCCTGGAACATCTCTTAGAAAAGTATGAGCACAGAGTGAATGCTCAATGTGTTTTAGCATGGGACTGTTGGGTGGAGTCGTGAGGGAAACACACCCTGTCCTGCCCTCGTGACGCAGAGGGTCTAGCAGGGGAGACAGAAAGAAAACAAAGGTCTGCAATTTAGAATTGCGGCCAGTGCTGTGCAGGAAGCAGGTGGTGGGAGCTGCCCCTTCAGATCCGGGCGTCAGGTCAACCTGGCTATGAAGGTAAGAGCTGAGGACGAGGATGGACAAGTCATGCATAGGATCAAGGAGGGGTTCAGAGAGGGGGGCGGCCTGTGAGGAGACTCTTGGTGGGGTACAGTGGTGTACCTGGGCTGGGGTCTCTCTTCCTGGAGTCTTCTGGAAAGAACACTTCCTCAGATTAGACAAGATGTGCCTTTACTAGCCAGGACTGACTCAGTTACATTGACCCAGA
This sequence comes from Talpa occidentalis, assembly GCF_014898055.3. Classification (NCBI taxonomy): domain Eukaryota; kingdom Metazoa; phylum Chordata; class Mammalia; order Eulipotyphla; family Talpidae; genus Talpa; species Talpa occidentalis. The sequence goes on along the minus strand of NW_023601754.1, from coordinate 21,712,447 downwards.
AGCAGTGTGCCTGGGGTTCTTTGGAAGGACTTCTCCTTCTGCTGTTTGCCACGTGTAACTGGCGTTTGCATCGATAGATACGCTTCTTCCACCTGCAATGCTTGCCTTCATAGTTCTGCCACTTTCATAAAGCCAGGACATATATGTGGGCAGAGATGCACGAAAAATGGTGGCCACAGGGGAGACTGAGGTTCTGAGGGCTCCACCGAGGGCCAGGCCAGGTCCAGGCCAGGCAAGGTGACCCGTCCAGTGATTCAGGTGTCACCCAGCTCCGCTGCGTCCTCGACTCCTGGATGGTGGGGTGCGGGAGAGATTTATGGCTTAAACTTAGATCTCCCTGTATCAACTTGTGAACAAGTCTGTCATTTAAAGCAGAAAATTATAGGCAGAAGATATGGCACTTAAATCACAGCCTCTGGTTCTCTAGTTTGGCTTTGAGGGCACCCTGACATTTTTCTGCCTGGCGGGGACCTGGCTGGGACACGTCTCTATTTGCACATTAACTAGTAAGAGCAGCTGACACTGGCCCAGCACTTAGGACCCAACCGGAGCAAGTAGCCTGCCTTCCCCAGAGAAAGTGTTGGAATCACCTCCATGTCCCAGAGGGGCCATCTGTGGCCAGGTGGAGTGACCTACAAGGGCCACACAGGCTGTCACAGCAGGGCTATGCTGCTCCCACATTCAACAGACTCCCCACCCAACTGAGAATCAGGAATGGCTCTCACCGAGTCAAACTCATTTGGGGGCAAACTCAGCAGGCACTAGAGCACCCAATAAAACTCTCTTTAAGAGAGTGCCCATCTGCTCTGAAAAATATTAAGAGTGACATGATTTCAGGCACCTGACTACTTCATTTCATTAGATGCCAGCTAGGGGAGGCTCCCCTCTCTGCACTGATAACAGCCGTGAGTGTGTGTGTATCTGGCCAGGTGACTTAGCCCCTCACTGCTCTCAGGGGGTCCCGGGTCCAACAGCTCAGACCTCACCTGAAACTTGTTGGAAATGCAAGTTGTAAGTCCTGCTGGGTCCGAATCTGCACCCGAACAAGCTCTCCTGGTGGTCTCATGCACCTAGAGTGTGGAGGTTTTGGGTTAACTGCCATGAGCGCTTGGTAATTTTATCTAGACAAGAAACTGACTGCCAGTGCCTGAAGCACCGTGGCCCCGGCCCTCCTGGGTGCACAGGCACAGATCAGGGGTGGGAAGGCAGCGGGGGCAGAGCTGTGCCTTCGAGGAGTCTAAGGATTCTGTCAGTGATGTCTGAAGTCTGGGGCCAGACGGGGTCATAAAGAGGGTGTCCTTGAGGGCGTGACACCCAGTGAGGCAGGTGGAAGCATGGAGATTGGGGTTCCCCAGGCAGCAGGGAGCTGGCTTAGAAGCTGTTAGGGCCCAGAAAGGCTGCCCCTGGTTGTCTGCCCTCAGACCTAGGTTCAGATTAGAGTCCACCTTTATTTGCAGGAAAAAAAATAATATCTGTGAAGTGTCTGGTTAAATATTTCACGTTAAGTGTGTTGGATGGCATTCTGGTAGGAATACAGCCCGGCCTCCCCTGCGGGTAAATACTGCCACTCACTCCCCCTGCCTGCCCAGGGCTCACTGACACCAGCCTGTGTGGTGCCCCCTGCGGAGCTCACCCAGGGTGAGGGCAACACAGCTGCCCGCAGTCACCTCTCCAGACGGTCATTCAGCGGGGGCCAAGCACCGCTGGAGGCCGCTCCTAATTTCATCATCTGTTTCAATGGCAATGATGCTCAGGCAGTAACGACCCTTGCCTGTTCCACAACCTTGTCAATTGTTAAATTGTGCAGAACCACAGGCCAGGTCTGTGAAGATTTATTCCTCTCCCCTGGTGCTCTCTATGGGGGCTTGCTGGAAGCCTTCCGAGAGGGGAGATGCCTTGTCTCTTCTCTTGATGACTTGTCTCAAATCGGGCGGCAGGCTGGCTGGCCAAACAGTGAAGGAAGTGCCCTGGGAGCACTGAGGCCTAATGGGGAGCACTGAGGCCTAATAGGGAGCACAGGCACCCTGCTCTGGATCGCCGGGCTTGCTGGAGGGCTGCTCTACTTCCACTGGGCAGGTTTCAATAGACTAGTATTTTGTAAGATCCTGATTTTCAACATTTTAATCCTTCCAGCACTTTGTAGCACTGACTCTCAGCATCACACGTGCTGTGAATGTCAGTGTTTCTGCCTCCCTGAATCCTGGAAAGAACCAGACTGAACCAACCCAGATTTTCACTTCTATTTGGTTGGGCTGTCAGTTCCTTCTCCCAGGATGGCTGAGTGTGGGACACCTGTTACCCAGAGGAAACAAGTAAACTCGACCTTCTGAGTGGTTTGAGCCCAACATTTGGGTGCCTGGAACCAGGCAGGACACTCACACTAGGGTCACACAACTTCTCATTTAAATGTTTGTCAGATAAGAACATTTACTCAACACCTATTTATTGAACACCTACTACTATGTGCCAAACACTTTTCTAATCAGTGAGGGTAAAATGGTGACTTTTCAAGCCACACACAAATAAAAAAATAAACTAATAGTTTTCTGAGTGTAAAAGGTGTCTTGAAAAATGAGACCAGACAGTGTGTGAGAGCTTATGCTGTGCAGCCTGGCTCGCTGTGAGTCCCAACTGGGGCCAAATAAAATCAACCTTCTTACTCAAAAGGGCATCATCTTGAGGTCTGGAAAAGACCATGGAGTTGGAAGTAGCTGACTGTGGACTCTAGCTCTCTCACTTAGCCTGTGGACACAGTGCACGCCACTTAACTTCTCTGTGATTTCTGTTCCCCTCCGAGGCTGGGACTAAGCAGCAGCAAGAGGGGCAGGAACAATGATGTAAAAGATACCTAATAAAAAGAAAATAAAAAAAAGAGAGGCAGGTAAGGAGCAAAGTTTAAGCAGGTGGTCATTGTCAGGGTCAGCAGATGGAGGGCTGGCGTGACCTTGAAAGTGTGCACTTCCTTAAGCTCTGCACCAAGGGGTCTCTGTGGCCTTCCCCTTCCCAAAGCCCTGATGTGGCCCACGCAGGCCCACATTTTCAGCAGGCCAGGTGGCATTATTGGACCTACCTTGTAGGGTTGCTCAGCTGTTGACAAGGTACCTCCCAGCTGTGAGAGAGCAACAAGAGACTGCCTTGCAAACCGGCCGCTCTTGCTTGTCAAGGGGAGAAGCCAATTGGCAGGCTCAGGCTGTGCCAAAATCACAGGCAAGGACTCAAGCCTTTGCCCCATTTTCCAGTGCTTGGACCTAAGAAAAAGTGGGGTAACTTCCATTTGCTGCGAATTCTTATTAGCACCAAAGTGTGTGCTTACCTTGCTCTCGCCATGTGCTGAGTATGTTTCCCCAGGACTGCCAGATCACAGTCCAGGGAGCACCTCAGCAGGAAAGAGTGAGGGGCCAGCAGGATGCCAGTCTTCCTCTGAGAGGGCAGGTAAGCCACAGAAGGTAGCCACCAGAAAGCCAGCCCCACCTCCCCAACCTGAGCAGCGCACTCCCCCATGAAGCCACCCTGCCAAACTTGATCCAGCCAGGGGTGCCTAATGAAAAATGGCTGGGCTATTAGCACTTTGCAAATTAAGGGTCCTTTCATTTATTACCGTGCTCTGCTAAGGATGAGCATTAATTTTTTTCTCAAAGCAAATTCACTGGAAACAGACAGTTTAGAATTTATGCTTGTAATGATGGCTACACGGGCCATTAAGACCACCTCTAAGTGAGCTTAATTTGTAGCAGATAAATGTATATGTCTACATATTTTTCAACATAGTTTATGGTGCATCTTGCACAGCTGCGCCCAACTGATTAAATCCTCACAAAATTTAAATAGGAAACCCATTACGTAGACAGTATTATAGTCATTCATCACGGAGGCAGTTTCAGGTTAACTCATTCAGTGCCAGGCTGGGAGAGGTGCCGAGGAATTTTTGGTTGTTGCCAAAAAGGCAGGGGGTTTCCTGTCCCCCTGACTTCTGTGTCATTTCTGCCTGCGTGGGGACACCAAAGAGGTCTTCATCCTTCCTGGTGGACTCAGGGTGAAGTTTCTAGCATGAGAAAGTTACCAAGTGCCGGTCTCGGTTTCTCTGAGCCAATAAAAGGAAACAGAGTTTGAGGAAAAGGAAAGTAATTTGGCAACCAATTGAGAAGGGCAGCTGACCCATGTCTGAGAAAGCACCTCTCTTTGGCAGAGGGCAGGGGTGTCTATCCAGAGTTACAAGGGAGCAGAAGGTGGAAGTGGGTGAGGGTTGGCATGTTCATCCTTGCAATGCAGGCATCTGGAGATTTGGGGGAGATTCGGCTGGTGCCCACTTGCTTTATTATCTACCTGGTGGTCAGCAATTCAGATGGTGTCCTCTTAGGGAAGTTCTTTTCCCTTGGGATGTAAGAAAACATGGTTGTTAAACCTAGAGGGTAAATAAAGGTCATAGGAACGCTGACCTGTGGGACAGGAGAGAGACAAGTCCTTTTTCACTGTATCAAGAAGACTGTCCAGGCTCACTGAGGCAGGGACCTCTGCTGCCTGGGAGCAGTGATCTTCACAGCCCTGTGTGCCCACAGCATGTTGGTCATGGAGCCCAGGGCCCAGGGCAGAGCAACTGGACCACAGGGCCCCATCTTGCACCTGTCAGTGCCTGCCAGCTACCGAACCTGCTTAAATCTCAGTAGCGTGTAACAGCAGCATAATAGTAACCAGAGCCTGAGCTCTAGCCTCGGGTGGCCATGGGATTAAGTAAGTGCCAGCTCTGCTGCTTGCTGCCACTGTTCAAGCCTCTCAAGAATCTGAGAGCCAAGTTTGCCAAGTGCCAGCACTGTGCCTGGACATGGCCAGTGGCCAGTGAGTGGACATTGTTCTTGTTCACATTATTTGCAGAGACACTGTCATGGCCCCACTCACAGCCCTGGGCACCCACCTGGCCATGGGCACCAGCTGCTTTTCACTGGAGCAAATTTATGCAACAGGCAAGTGATTAGTGTGTAGTGGGGGGGGTGCTCCAGGGTCTCTAAATTCAGACTCTTCCCGTAACTATATTTTCAAGTCAACTTTGTCTTGAAAGAGGTCACCTAGATAGACTCCCTTTAACACAATAAATGTATGCCTGAACATCTTCATTAGAATTCTTTAAGTTCTTATTCTAAATATATTTTCAGGATAGGGAAAAGGGGGTGATTAAAAAGATTGTGAACCTCATCAATAGTCAATCAAGAAACCTATTTCTTATGCCCTTTCTAGTCTACTTGGACTGATTTCAAGTTTGTTTCTGATTCTTACTGCCTGTGTGGTCTTAAACAAGCTGCTTAACCTCTCTGAGTTTGTTTCCTCCTCTGTAAAGTGGAAAAGGTAGTAGTACCCACCTAATATAAATATGAAATATAAATGTTGAACGATTACTAAATATGAAAAAATCCACTTGAAGCCCACTGGGTGTGGCACCATGATATAGCAATGCAAGGACCTTGATGTCAGCTTGTTCCCAGTTTGAAATGGAGAGCAAGCTTGAATGCAAGGCACTTGAATGGGGTGAGATTTGGTCAACGATCGAAATATATTCATGTTGTTACAAGAGCCAGTAAGCAACTCTGTTTCTATGCAGGTGACTGTCAGAAAGGGTTTCACAAAGGTAAGAATATCAGAACTGAGCTCACAGGTCTGGAGGTGCGGGAAAGGAGTGGAGTAAAGTTTCCAGGACAACAAGGAAAGGAGAGTACCCTGGGGCTGTGCATCCCTGGAGAACTGGGAATCTTTTAGGGCTTTTGGTCTTGCTAAAGTGTCCCACTCTGTGCAAGAAGGGAAGAGCAGGGGGCAGTGAGGGAGGCGGCCTTGGGATCTGGAGGTGCTTCTTGCCATCATAGGAAGCTGAGACTTTATCCTGAAGTTAACAGGGAGTCTTTGGAAAGTTTTAATCAGGAGCATGGCGGGACCGAATTTGCATTTTAGAAGGATCTCCTTTGCAACCACACAGAGAATAACTTGAAAGGGAGCAAGAACGGTGGCTGGGGGAGCAGTTCCGAGACAATGGGAGGTGTCTCATTAGCACAGCAGACGAGGGTCTCAGCCAGCGGGAATGGGGTGGGGAGACTTCTGCATCGTCAGACTTGGTGATTAAATATGGGGTGTGAGGGAGGCAACAAAGACGATGCCAGGTCCAGCTTGGTACCAACCGAGGTAGTGAGGTAACTGGTTTTAGGGGCGGTGAGAAAATGGGGCCACTTGGGGGCATGTTGTGTTTTAAGTGTCTTCAGGGTAAATTTGAATTTCCATTTATTAATCTCACTTAAAGACTGATCCCTCCCTCAGCCTGAAACAATACCTCCCAGGGGATGAGAAGTTGATGGATGGGTAATTTGCTCTAAAACCCCCAACAGATGGTTGTTGGCACCCAGCAAATCTCCTTCTTGTAAACTGCTTTTCAGTACAGCGAGGGTCCGACTGGCTGTTTATTAACTCCGGGGTCACAGTAAGCAGCACACGTCAGGATGTGACCAATTAAGAACAAAGCCGAGACGTGGGCCTGTCTCTCCCCGTGTTTGAGAGGAATCAAGTGAAATGTTCTAAGTGTTCAATTTCACCTGTCAGAGTCACCAGTCATCACTGATGGCTACCCAGTTCTCAGAACCTGTAGGTTATTAGCACGTCGCCCCATTTCTAAAGAACTGTGCCATTCACTCCCCCCACATCGGCAGAGGAGCTGAGTGGAAACTTCCATTTTCTCCCAGACATTGTGAAACTTCTTTGTTCATCTTGAGTGGACGGGCACAGGAAGTAGTGGTAAGGGACGATAAGTTACTTAAGGTAACTCTTAAGTACCCAGGAAGTGTCAGACACCGCGCTGGTGACTTTATTCTAGTTGTGAGTGAAGAGGCAATCAGCCATCACCATTCAATGGGAGATCGTGGTCAGCACCCGGTTAAGTCCTGCAGGCACGGGGCCTGCTTTCTCAGTTCTTAAGGACAGAGCCCATGGTTATCCACATTTTACAGATGAGAAAATGTAGGCTGGAGAGGTTAGGAAGTTCATGCAGTGAGTAAGCGGCTGAGCCAGTGAGTAAGTGACTGAGCTGTGATTCAAACCCGGGGTGATGGACCCTGAAGTCATGTCTTTGTGGCTGCACGATAACTTGGGCTCTTTATAAACCCTGTGGCTGCCTGATTCTGTGGACTGGCCTCACCGTGTTCCTCTTCTGGCCCCCACTAGACACTGAGTGCTGGGGCAGGACCCTGGCACAGGATCAGACCACCCAGAGGAGGTACCCACTCATGTCTGCTGACGGGAATGACTCCAGCTGCCTCTCCTCTCGGCTACATGACTCTTCCTCCTGCCTGAAGTTTCCCCTCTTCCTCTCACTCTCTGTTTATTTTTCTCTATTTTCAAGTTTTGCCCAGTTTGGCCTCCTCCAGGAAGCACTCCTGATTAATTTCTTTGCCTGGCTCCAGGTATCTCAGCTCAGACTGCTCGGACTACCATATCTATCTGCTCTGCATAACTCAGGTTCTTCTTCAGACTGTGTGTGTGTGTGTGTGCATGTGTGCATGAGCATGCAGGTGAAAGTATGTGCCCATGTGCATGTGTATATCCGTGCATTTGTGTGCATCTGTATGAGTGGGGTGTGTGCATGTGTGTGCATGGGAAAGTGTGTGCACATGCATGCAGATGCATGTGTGTTGGTATGTATGCATGTGTGTGCATCTCTGTGTGCATGTGTACATGTGTCCTTGAGCAGATGCTCTGCTCTTTCAGTGTAGGCTTCACTTTTAATATTTCCTCCCATGATCAAAAATCATCACATGATAGACAACCTACCTATCTGGCTGCTTTATCTCAATCAAAACTTTCTTCTTTGTCAGTTATTGGTTGTAGGATCTTGGGCAAGTCAATTAAACTGTGGTCAATGTTTTCACTGCAAAATGGGGGCCATGGTAGCACACAGCTCAGCAGCTTGCTTTGGGGATGGAAGGACAGCAGGCATGGGTGGGCCATAGGACAGCACTGGTCACCAAGAGATGTCCGTTATCACCATGGAACCAACAGGGGGATGCCGGACAGCGCCTGTGTCCATGAGAACCATCCTACACCAGCGTGCAGCACTCATGGTTCTGGAAGATGTTCTCCCTTCATTGTGTCTGTGTCCACACAACCGCACAGGGAAGCAGAAAGAGACACACAAAGAGGGAGAAGACTTAGCATCACTTTGGGCAGCTGTGAGGGCTGAAGGAAAACTCAGGGGCTAACCTGGGTTTTATGTATGGACCCTAGCAGAGCTCTGAACCCCTAAAACATGCATTACTGTGCATGTGTAAATGTGTGCTCTTCTGAGGAGAGGATTCCATCATGACATTAGATTCCCAAAGACTGAGAAAGGTTGGTCTAATCCAACAGTCCATGTTTTTTAACCTGTGGAGATACTGAGGCCCAGAGAAAGGGGGAGTCACGTGACCTAATGCTCCCAAGTTAGGCCAAGTGGGGCCTGGGACCTGGTGTCCAGGCACCCAGGCCAAGACTTTGCCACCTTCCAGACTCAGCCTGGCACAGGTCTAGTCAGATGAGTGAGCACAGCCACAGGCCTTAATGAGGGGAGCTGGGTCCATGAAGGCTCCACAGCAGGAGGTGAGACTTCAGGGCTGGAGACCTGGAGCCCATCAGAACCTGCTTATCGTGTGAGGTGGACAATAATTGCTGTGCCAGGGAGTTGTTGACTGACCGCTGGGGCCGTGGCTATGAGCTCACTGAGAAGCTGCTGCAGCTACTGATGGCTCAGGGGAAGCAGGGCAGGAGGGTGACCATGAGGACAGGGCCTGCTGACCAAGCAAAGGCCAGCTCATGGCTTTTATGTGTGTTTTGTTTTATTATCTTGTTAATGTGAGGGGTAGAGGCGGGGAAGAAAGAGCATGGTGAGGGTGGGGGGAGAGAAGAGAGAACGAGAAAGATTGGGGAGATACTTTAAAGACCATGCACACACATGCCCAAGCCTGCCCACATGTATACACACACACACACACACACATACACACTCCTGTTCACTCTGGGATTTGGATGTTAAGGGGTTGCGCTTCCTTCCAAGACCTCCCCACCCAAAAACAATTGGTGTGAAGGGGATGGTCCTGAGTTACTGGCAAGAAGGAGTTTTTAGGGGGACCTTGGAAGGGTTGCAAACCCCACAGGCATTTTGATGACAGCCATGCCAATAAAAATCACCCTTAACACAGATGAAACATTTCAAAGTTTGTTTCACTGTACGTTCCCACTAGAGCCTCACACAACCCAGAGAGGATGGTGCATGTCTAACCTTTCTATTGAACTGACCCAGTCTGAGTGATGATTTCATTATCACATACATGGGCGCACAAGACGAACACAGCTGCAGATATTTGACATCTCACTTGTGTGCAACACGCACCACACAAAGGTGTTAAAGATTTTTAATAGGCTATTGATTTGGATTTCAGGGAAAAGATTGTGTATACCCATTCAGAAAACCAAAAGGTGAGAATGTGTGGTGTGTTTGTATATTAATTTACAGAAAGCCAAAATGTTAAACAATCAAAAGGAATGTCATGTCAAAAGTGAGTTCTCCTGCCTTTTAGGGAAAGACCCATTCTCTGGGGGCAATCAAAGTTTGGCTAGGCTGAGCCTCACTTTGTAATCCCAGAGAGGGCAAGCAGTTAGCCTGGAGTTGCACAGCTGGGCTGGGAGCTGAAACCCGCTGTGAACTCAGGTGCTGCCTGTCATGTTTTCTTAAGCTGGGGTCCAGGGTAGTGTGATCCTCTGAAACTATGAAATATCATAAATTAGATTCAACTCCATCAGAGAGCAAATAAAATCTCATGTGTACCTGTACACATGGACTTGCTGTGGAAATGGCTTGCATGATTTTTAAAAAGATTTTCTTTTTTTTAAAGACTTATTTATTTATGCATCCAAGAACTGGGGTACAGACTAGAGGTGTGGGGGGCATGAGAGGATTCACCAGAGATAGAGTGGGGAGCAGAACAGGCAGATCCACTGAAATACACTGCTGAGGGGAGCAGTGGGTCTGCCGTGCCATGTGGGTAGCTCCCTGACTGGCCAGGGATTAGACTCTTGCTGCAGAGGCTGAGGATAGCTACATAGAGCTGTGCTTAACCCCTTGCGCCACCAGGGAGGCCCAATTTTTAAAAAGATTTTCAGGGAGAATCTCTGAAAACCACAGAAAGGGGCCTCCCTGGTGGCCTAGGGGTTAAGTCTCAGCACTACCATTGCTAAAACCTGAGCTTGATCCCTGGCCAGGGAGCTGACCCACATGGTGCAGCAGACCTCTCCTGTCTCGCCCGCTGCTCCCCTCAGCAGTGTATTTCATTCAGTCTGCCTGTTCTGTTCCCCACTCTGACTCTCTGGTGAATCCTCTCCCCACACTTCAGACCTACACTCCAGTTCTTCTACACAAAAATTAAATAAAAAATTAATTATAAAAAAAGGAAACCAAGGAGATTAAGAACTATAGCATTAGAAGTAACCACTCAGGAAGTATAACTAATACAAGTAATACTTCCTATTATTAAAACCTATTATAACTAAAAGGAAGTCAACGTTGTCACTCTTAGCCAGAGATTTCATAAGAACAACAAGCTGTGTAGTTCAGGCTTGGGGATTATTTCAATGTTCCTGGATAATCTGGGTGTGTTGTTCTCAGCTGTAATCCCTGGACCAGCAGCAGCAGCAGCAGCACTTGGGAAATCCTTAGAAATGCAAATTCATAGGCTTCACCCCAAATCTGCAGGGTGGGGTGGATTTAACAGCCCTCCAGGATTTAACCATGTGGATTTAACAGCCCTCCAGGTGAATCTGATCTGCATTAATGTTCTAGGTCACTAATTTTTGAAAAAAATCAAAGTTTCTAGTTGGAAGTAGTTCCATTGTTATTTTTTAAATGTTCTGGGTTAGGTCTGTGATTTACTTTAAAAAAAGTTGGATTTTTTTTTTCAGGGTTCCATGATTTAGTGCTGTGCTCAGGCTGGCTCAGCTCCCCCACTCCTCCTGCAATTGCAAATCACCTCTGGAACAAGGCCCTCCAAACAGCAGCTTGCTCGGAGGTCAGCCAAGGGCCAAGCAGTCCCATATAGGAAAGTTGCTCCACCAGGACCACGGCAGAAACAAACGTTCGAAGCCACCACCCAGACAGGACAACCAAGACCTCCCTCTCATTGCTTTGCTGTCATCAGCAGTGTTCCAAGTCACCCCACAGCTGACTAATGACACAGAAGCACAACATGGCTCCGAATGGGCAGCTCTTCTCTTGTTCACCTCTCCATTTGGAGAATCATTCCAGCTTACCTCCTCCAGGAAGCCTTCCCAGACTTCTCCAGTCCATCACCCTTCTCTATATACCTTTTCACATCAACAGATTCTCATGATTTGGCACATCATTTGCTTTACTTTGATTGTGGATTTGGGTTCATCGATTTCCATTCACTACTTCTAGTACCTTCATTCATCCCAACTCAGCCATTCAATAAAACACATTTTGAATGCCTGCAAAGTCTGTACTCGAGGTTAGGAACAATTCAGAACCATCTCACAGGTTGACAAAAATAACTGCAGCAACCACCACCACCTTGCTAAGCAGGTGAATGCTTTATCTGATCACACCCATCCTCTGAAATTATCTTGTTTCCTCATTTGTTTCCCTCTTTATTCACGGTCTCTTCCACTAGCAGTGAGGCTAACATGGGAGCAGAATCCTGGGTCACAGACTAGGGGTGTAGTTCATTTTATAAGAAACTACCAAAAAGCTTCCCAAAATGCTTGTAACATTTTACACACCCACTAGCAAAGTATGACAGTTCCCATAGCCTCACATTGTTATCAACATTTTGTGATGACAGATTTTTAAATGTTAGTCATGTTAGTTAGTGGGTGTGAAGTAGAATCTTAATAGAGTTGAAATTTGAATTTCCCTGATGACAAATGCTATTGAACACCTTTTCTTGAGCTTATTGGTCATTTCAATGTTTTTGTTTACAAAGTGTCTTTTTAAGCCTTTTGCTCATTTTAGGGTGGCTATATTTCTTTTGATTATTGACTTGTAGGATACACATTTAATTTATATCATCCACACATCCACCCACCCACCCATCCATCCATCCACCCATCCATCCATCTACCTCCTTCAAGTACTGTGCCAGATATATGTCAGATATACAAATACCTTTTCCAGTTTGCCTTTGCTAAAGATGTCTTTAGATAAAAAGACATTTTAAATTTTTATGAAGCCCTATTTGCCACCTATTCATGGTTTGTGAGTTTAAGGCCTTCTCTAAGAAATCCTTGCCTACCTTAGGCCATGAAGATTTTCTCAGAGAAATGGAGTTGTAGAGTTTAAGCATCTGCATTTAGGTCTTTGTTGTAGACCAAATTGAATTTTTGTATGCTATCAGGAGGTGGTTGAAGTTAATTTTTTTCCTGTGCAGATATGTCGTTGTTCAAGTCTTTCTTTTCCTCCACTGAATTATTCTGATACCTTAATTGAAAATTAACTATATATCGATCTCTAAACTCTCATTTTTCTTGCATTGTTCCATGTCTATTCTTCGGTCAATATCCTACTCTGTTTTGTTTTGTTTGTTTTTTTTTTCAATTTTTATTGTGGCTTTTTAGTAAATCTTTAAATCAGGCAGTGCGAATCCACCAACTTTGTTCTTTTTCATAAATGCATACGTTTTCTGGGTCCTTTGCATTGCCATATCAATTTTAGAATTAAATTGACAATTTTTTTTGTTAAAAAAGCGCCCATTGGTATTTCGATTGGATTTACATTGAATATATATATCAATTTGGCAACAGTTGTTAAGACTGGACTAGCCGGGCATCCCCCGGTGGCACAGTGGTTGAGCGCTGGGCTGCCAAGCTGCAAACAGCCTCTGCAGCTCCGGTTCGATCCCCAGCCGCCAGGTGAGGGTCCCACATGGCGCGCAGACCTCTCCTGCCGCCCGCTGCTCCCCTCAGCAGTGTATTTCGGTCCTTCTGCCTGCTCTGCTCCCCACTCTGGCTCTGGTGAATTCTCTCACCCTCCCGCGCTTCTGACTGTACCCAGTGCTTGTATAAATAAATAAATAAATCTTAAAAAAAAAAACTTAAAAAAAAAAAGACTGGACTAACCAATCTAAGACCAGCCTGATTGTTCAAATCTTCAGCTTATCTCAGCAACGTTTGGCGGCTTTCAGCGTAAATGCCTTTGACATATTTTGTTACATTTATGTCTACCTATTTATGTTTTTACATATTTTGTAAAGACAGTTGCTTTTAATCTTTGTTTTCCAGTTGTTCGCTGCTCCTGTAGAATTTATTTTTATATAATGATTTTTCATGCTTTGCCATTCCTATCTTGACTTATCTTTTGACAAATATCCCATGTGTCCATCAATTTATCTGTGTTATGTATTTAAAGAGTATCTTTAGACAGCATCTAGTGTGGGTAGTTTTTATGTCCATTCACATAATTTCTGCCTATTAACTGAAATGTTTAGTCAAAATTCACTTAATGAAAATATTGCAGAGATATTCTCTTTAACCTCACTTTCACTTTACATTAAAGTTTTTAGCAAAAACAAAACAGTTTAAGTCTTGCTACCAATCCATCAACTTCTGCGCTGTTTTTGTCATATATTATACTAATATGTAAGTCATCAGTTCCACACTACAATGTTATTACTTTTTTGTTTTAAACAACCCAGGTGCCTTTTGAAGAATTTAGTAAATAAAATAATATTCTTTTTTTTTTACATGTATATTCACTATGTCTTTTTGATCTCCATTCCTTATAATATATTTGATTTTTAATTTGTTTCTACTTTCCTTCAGTTCAAAGACTTTGTAAAAATGAAATCACAAAATAGATACTGTTTTTGTGTGTGTGTGTGTTTTCTTAGATTAAATGCCTTTGAGAACTATATATATATATAGTTATATATATATAACTCTCAGAGTTATATATGTGTATATATAATTTATTTATATATATTTATTTATTCATTTATTTTGTTCCTTTATTTTGGAATTTGTTCCTTTATTTTGCTGAGTAGTATTCCATTGTATGATGACATTACACAACATTTTTTTTAAGTCATTCTACTATTAATGGACACCTAGGCTGTTTCCAATTTTGAATATTATGAATAAAGTTGTTGTGAATTTCTTATACAAGTCTCTTTTTTTCTTTGTGGATGTATATTTTTCATTTTCTTGGGTAAATAAAAGGAGTAGAACCATTTTGTTATAGTGTTTATTTTATTTTGTGAGGAACAGGCAGAATTTTTTCAAAGTGGTTGTACTGTTTTGTATTCCTACCAGCAGCATATGAGCATTCTGGTTACGATATATGTTTTCAATATTGAGCATTGTTGGCTTAATTTTAGCTATTTTATTGTATGTATTTGCACACATTCCGGTTTTAATTTTCATTTCCCTAATGACCAATAAGTTGAGCATTTTCCATGTGCTTATAGGTCAATTATGTATCTCTTTTTTGTAAAATGTCTGTTCAAATTGTGCTTTATTTTTAATTTGAAGTTTTTTATAATTATGAAGCTGTAGGCATTCTTCTTATATTTGGGATACCAGTCCTTTGAGAAATACATACTTTGAGGATATTGTCTCCAGATCTGTGGCTTGCCTGTTCCTTTTTAAAGTGGTGCCTTTTGAGGAATAAAAGATTTTAATTTGATGACATTCATTTTATCATTTTTTTCTTTTATAGTTATTGTTCGTTTCTCTTTGTATCCTTTAGCTTACCCAAAATTTTCTCCTGTATCTTCTTTCACTTACTAAATTTTTTGCTTAAATCTATGGATTATCTTAAGTTGTTCTTGGGGTGGAGTATAGGGTTCTTTTCTTCCCATATTTCCGTCCAGTTACCTCAACATCATTTGCTCACAAATGACATTGAGAAATCCTGACCTATTTTTCTAAAGTCAATTGACTATCTAAATTGTGGTCATTCATTTTCTAAAAGCCTCTTTTTAAGGCTTTTTTTTTTATGTTGAATCATTTTGATTGACTCATCTTCACGTTTCCTAACCCTTCATCCTGCCACCTACTCCATCCAGTGAATTTTTCATGGCAGATATTATAATTTTCAGTTTTATCATTTTTATTTGATTCTTTTTTCATACTTTCTACTTCTCAGCTAGAAATCTCCATTTCTTTGCTCATTATGTCCATCTGTTCTTTTAAGTCCCTAAACATATTCATAAGAACTGATTTAGAGTACTTTTGTTAATTCTAATATCTGCACACTTAACAGTCTGTTTCAATTGACTACCAGTTTCTTATTTCCCCAGTTTTATTGAAATATAATTGACAAATAACTTGATGTTCATTTAAGGTGTATAACATAATGATGTGATAGATTTACACACTGTGAAATGATTGCAATAAGCTTAGTTAACATCCATCATCTTGCATAGTTATAATTTTTTTCTTGTAATGTGAACTTTTAAGTTCTACTGCCTTAGCAACTTTCAAATACACGGTATAATATAATCAGCCATTTACTACCAATGTCTTTTTGTGCACCAAGTAATGTTTTCTTGTAAACTGTACATTGTGGATGATAACTTATAGAGAGGTGGGATTATGTTGTTTTCCTTTAAAGTCTACGGCTCATTGCAGACATTTAAGTGATCGATAAATCCCATTTGGGTTCGTTTTGCTTTTTGCTCTGTCTTTTCTATTTCAGATTTGTCATTAGTCACAAGATGTGGCTCTCAAGAGCAGGGATTCTCAACCAAGGGAGCTTGTGTCCCCCTAGGGACACCTGGCTTATCCAAAGACATTTCAAATGGTCACAAACTGGGGTGGGTGCTATTGGCATTTTTCAAATACACAACGTAGTACTGTTAGCCATTTGATGCCCAGTGTCTGTGGTACTTGCACCTGAACATTCTACAATATGCAGGGTCGTCCCCACAGTGAAGCATCATCTGTTGTAAACATCAGGTAGTGTTGAGGTTGACAGCCCAACTCTAGGGTGTGGCACTTACCCAGGAGCTTGGTCCTTGATGATCCTAATGGGGTTAGCTGAGATGCACCCCCAGGTTCCTCCACTCCAGCTGAGTTGGGGCTCCCAGCC
Organism: Talpa occidentalis; assembly: GCF_014898055.3. Classification (NCBI taxonomy): domain Eukaryota; kingdom Metazoa; phylum Chordata; class Mammalia; order Eulipotyphla; family Talpidae; genus Talpa; species Talpa occidentalis. Next base: position 21,696,348 of record NW_023601754.1, on the reverse strand, counting down.
CTGCAGAGCCCCCAACGCCTCCATTCGAGTTTAGGTCCTTGGCAGCTGCTCCCTGCTAGGCCTCACCTCACTCTGTACCTTCCAGGCCCAGGCTTCCCCCGAGGCCTCCCAGGACAGGCCCATAAGGACCTTGAGGTCTCTCCTCTCTGCAGATGTCCTCTGTAGTGCCGACTGCACAACTTCCTGCCACTTCAGCAGCCCAAACTCCCACCTTCTCTGCTCGGTTGAACCTCTGCAGTCTGTGTGGGCCCCCGCCCTCTCTTCTGCTTCACTTTAGAATGTGCTCCCAGGAGAAAGTGAGACAAACTTGGGGCTCTGGGTCCTGTGTGTCTCCTTCCCTCAGGGGTCACAATCCCTCCCCGTCCTTGTCCAGGGCCAGGAAATGGTTGTCTTGGTCTTGCTGTTCACTTCAGTTTTAATAACAGAGAGAAGGCAATTAAGATACTTAGGGGGTTTTGAAAACACAGTTTCTTTGAGCCCCATCTAGAGAGATTATGACTCATGGTCTGGGCTGCAACCTGGGAATTTCTATTTTAAACTTTTGGGAAGATGCTGATTCAACACCTCATTTGGGACTCACCACTGTCAACCCCACTGGGGTATAAATGGTGCCTCTCCTTCTTCCGGGATTTTCAGAACTTTTCCACTGGACTGAATGGCTCCACACTGTGGGTTTGCTGCCTTAATGGTAGGGGTCCTTCCAATTGTGCTGTATACATAGGAGCTGCGGACCCTGGGCAAGGAGGTCATCTGAAGGTGAGCCAGGCTCAGCCCCTCTTTCCTCTGGGTCTTCCACTCAGTCACCCCCCAGGAGATGTTCACTCACTCACTCTGCATCTGGGGACCATGCAGCCTTTGAGGTCCCTCCCTATGTGGCTCCTGGGCCTCCAGGTAAACTGCCTTGTTGCAGCTATTAAACCTTCCCTGAAGGCTCCCAAGAGCCAGATCTGGGACTGAGGAGCCCAGGTCCACTGCTCACTTCACCATTAATGGTAATTGATGAGTTTTAATCACTATGCCACACAGGGAAATATGGCCAGGCATCATTTCAATAAGGAAACCCATCTATTTTTGTACCTCGGCCCTCATCTCTGCAGCATCCTCTCCAAATCTGTTCCAAACACCTCATTAAATGTTTAGAGAGAAGTTCACAGACATCCTTTCCTCCCTACCCCAGACAGTCATCTCCAAAATCTGAGGTCCTAATTATCGAAAAACTCCAGCCAGGCTGGCTTTAACAAGCAGGGCAACTTTGCAGAATTCACCCAGATGAACACTTGCACTACTGATGCAGTTGATGGGGTCAGTTCAGGATTTTGTAGACACACTGTGCTCACCTGCTCATACTCAGTCCTTGTTTTATTTGCTCATTCACCAATCTCTTCATTTGTTTGCATATTAATCCATGCATACAGCCATAAAATATGGAATATCTGACCTTTTGATGTGCTAGACCGCACTTGGCTCCAAGGATATGGAGACTGATAAGCATTCATTTACCCATTTGTTTCATGAACCATATTAGGCACTTACTGTGTGCCAGGTAATCTGCTTGTTATCAAGGATCAGTGGTAAAGATGACAGCCAGGCCACCACGCTCTTGATTCATTTTGTAAATGAAGGGAGAATACAAAAAAACAATTAGTAAGAAAATAAATAATATCATATTGAAATACTAAGAGATATGATGGAAATGGAACAGGGCACAGGATGAGAGAATGTTCGGTGGCAGAGAAGAACAGTCAGAGACTTTTCTCTGTGGAGTGACATTTGAGACCTAATTGATAAGACACAGTCAATTGGGTGAAAACTCAGAGAAAGAATGTTCCAGGCAAAGGAAATAGCAGATGCAAAGCCCCCAACAAATGTGGTATGACTTGAATGATGTGGAAGAGGAGGAAAAAGATGAAACTAGAGAAGGTGCCACACAGGGGCTTAAGGATTGGGAAAAGCTTTTGAATTGTTTCTGCCTGGAGACTTGTCTATTCTCCCTGATGACTGTATGTAGGCATTTATAGCCACATGGACTTACATATTTATTTTATTATACCTTGAACTATAATCCAATATTACTTTATTAATTGTGTTGCTCAACTTACTCCAGATTTGGCCATTGGTTGCTGTGTGTTGAATGGGCTCTGCGTGTGTGTGTATGTTAGTATTTTTTTCACTTTAATATTTTCTTACTTTCTGGCACTATAAGATGTTCCAGGCTAGTAGGCCCATTGGGCTTTATTCCAAGTGCAAAGGGAAAACATTGGATCCCATCTGCCTGACATGGCAAGGCTCAGTGATCTCCTTTCATCAAGCAATTGACCAGATCTCAAAATAAGGTCATGGGTCCTTACCCGTGTCTGTTATCTCTGGTCTTTCTGGTGGACCCACCTTTACTGTCCAAGGAGGGACCAGGAAGGAGGAAGGAGGCGAGTTGGTCTGATGTGCTATTCTGTGCTTGTGCTGCAGAGATGAACACACATGCACACACACACACACACCCCTCCACACACACCCCGGTGCACAGGCGCCTGCAGCATGCACAGGATTCTGAAAGCAGGGACGAAGTCCTGCTAGCAGCTCACCACACCTCAGTTATTGGTGAACAATTAGGATTAACTGAAATCAGCCTGATTGATTGGTTCGCATAAACCTTCATTGCCTCAGCTGAATTGGCTCTAATGGACCTGAGTCTGGAGGAAGAGATGCAAATGGAGGTCAGTTCTGATGTTCAGGGGGACTGACCCCACCAGCACCCCTCCCTTGGCCAGAGTTTGAACTTTTCTTGATACTGAACAGGGGGTTCCAAGTGGAGGACCTTTGGTGAACGATGGTCTTGACTTCCTTGGTATATGGTGTGTGCGTGGGGTCCACCTCATGACTCTTATCAACTGCTGCCTGTGGTCAGTGTCTTCATGGTCTAAACTTCTTAGACTTCTGTCTGCCCCTCCTTGGTTCTAACTGTCCAGTCCTGCTCACCCAGTGCTCTCAAGTGGTGAGGTGCCCTTGAGTCACACAGGGATTTTGTTAAGATGCAGATTCTGATTCAGCAGTTCTGGGATGTGCAGGTGACAGTGATGATACTGGTCCACAGGCCACACATGAGTGGCGAGATCCTGGACCACTTCTTCCCTTGTGTTCACCCTTCTGCCCTCTTCTTTTCTTTTTTTTTTTTAAGATTTATTTATTTATGCATATAAGAGCTGGGGTACAGGCCAGAGGTATGGGGGGTGAGAGGATTCACCAGAGACAGAGTGGGGAACAGAACAGGCAGACTGACTGAAATACAGTGCTGAGGGGAGCAGCGGGTGAGTCACAAGAGGTCTGCTGTGCCATGTGGGTAGCTACCTGGCTGGGGATCTGTAAGTGCCAGACTGGACACAGAGCAGGTTTTCTGATCCCATGCAGACCGGGTAAAGGAGGAGTCAGAGTCCTCAGTAGTTTTGCAGGTTTTTTATTGGGGTTCACCAGGCATATGGCAGGCAGGGGTGCTGGCTGGGCCTGCCAGCCTCCCAGGCCCCAGCAAGTCTTCACTCTATCTGGGCTCTCTAGCGTTCGTTCTGCTGCTTCTCGGCTTCTCTTTCGGCTTCTGCTTCGGCTTTTACTGCTGCTACTGGTGCTGCTACTGCTGCTGCTGCTGCTGCTGCTGCTGCTGGAGTCCCCGTGACGCCGCCCTTAAAAGCACAGTCTTAGCTTAGCTGAATCCCATCTACCTATGCCCACACCCTATTCCAGGTGCCCGCCATCAGGCATGCATTCAGGACAAGGATCCATCATCTATCCTGATGGCGGAAGGGCAGAAAAGCCTGACATTTTCTTTACCCTACAGGATCAAATGGTGCTGTAGTGGCTGTGAATAGCTTCATAGGTTGCGTCTTAACCCCTTGCACCACCAGGGAGGCCACACACACCTACTCTTGAATGTGCTCCAGGGCCCTTTCCAAATGAAAAGAGTGAGTTCTATTTCCTCCAAGGGCACAAGACCCAGGATTTTATCAGGGTCTGTTCAATACCAGAATGAATGCGGAAGTGCACAAATACTTAGGTCTTTGTTTCGTAAGTTTGTAAACCCACTGTTCTCATTTTCCCTTGGTGCTGAGGAAGAGTATTTCATGCAGTTTCTTTCCAGATAACCTGATATGGTTACTTCTCTGGGTTTATACCCAAACATTTCCACAATTATTTAAAACCACCAGATATTGAAATGTATGTTGACTCTTTCAGGTATAGAATTTAGTTTTTATCTAAGTTTTGTGCTTCATGCCTTCAAATTAATGATAACGAATAATAACTGGGAGATTCTGAATGTTTAGTGAAAACTGGGTAATCTGCTAAACCCCACACACATGTTATCTGATTGAAGCACCCAATAACCCAGGGAGGTGAGTGTCACCGCCATTTTATACCCATGGGAACTGGGACACAAACAAGTTTTAAATAATCTTTCCAAGGTCACATAGCTCATGACTGACAGAGCTGGGACTCTCTTCCAGACAGTCTGAGAGAAGCTCTCACTCCCTTAACCAACTTGTGGTATTGGCCAAGGCTCATTGGCTGCTCCTCTGGCCCTCAGGAGCTTGATGTGCTTTTTCTCTAAGAGCATGGTGGTCTGGGGAGGGAAATGTAACTTCGGAAAATATTGAAACTTCCCCAAATCATTTCTTTTCTCACAATGGACATTTTGCCCTACTAAGCCTGTCAACAACCCATTTGCGCAATCTCTGATGGGCTCAAGATCATCTTTTGTATCGTGACTATCTCCCTTGGGTGTTAGCACACCACAAGTGCATATTCTTCAGTAATATTAACTATGTAATAATACCTATGTATTCACTATGTAATAACTACATAATAATGCCTACTATTTAATAATGCCTACATGTATTACTTTACATATACTTATCCTCACAACAGCCCTAAAAAGTAAGATTTCTCCCTCCTATTTTAAGGGTAAGGATTACATACTTTTCCAATTAGCTGAATTACTTTTTCCAATTAGCTGCGATGAATTGCTCTACTTTCTTTGCTTTGCTTTCTTTCTCAAAAACAGTGATTTCTGATCTGTCTCTAAATTACATTTTCAGATTTATTTCCTTTCACACATCTTTTCTTTTGCTAAAGTGTTATCTCACTACTACTAAGATACACCTCACACCTTTGTCCTTGCTGTTCTCTCTATCTAATTGCCATTTAAATATGGAGAGATTTGTAACACCAGATCAATAATCCTCATTATGCAGCAATCATAGTCTGCTTTATGACATAATTAGGTACAACCTTTTTTTTTTTTTTTAAAGATTTATTTATTTATTTATACAAGCACTGGGTACAGTCAGAAGCACAGGAGAGTGAGAGAATTCACCAGAGCCAGAGCAGGGAACAGAATAGGCAGACTGATGAAGTAGACTGCTGAGGGGAGCAGCGGGCGGCAGGAGAGGTCTGCGCACCATGTGGGACCCTCGCCCGGTGGCAGGGGATTGAACCAGCGCTGCAGAAGCACAACCCAGCGCTCAACCACTGTGCCACCAGGGAGGCCCAGGTACAACCTTTTTTTTTTAATAGATTGTGGTTGATGATGTGTGGATCTCTCTTTGTTACTTTTGTAGCTCTTTCTTTAAAAAAATTATTTATGCATACAAAAATGGGGTGTAGACCAGAAGTGTGGGAGGTGAGAGGATTCACCAGAGACAGAGTGGGGTACAGAACAGGCAGACTGACTGAAATATGCTGCTGAAGGGAGCAGCAGGTAAGAGAGGAGAGGGCCACTGCCCCATGTGGGTAGCTCCCTGGCAGGCCAGGGATCGAACTCATGCTGCAGAGGCTGTGAACAGCTTCACAGTGCTGTGCTTAACCCCTTGCACCACCAGGAAGGCCCCTAAGCTCTTATTATAAACACCTAGGCTGACATATAAGTATATGTATATTTCTTTTTTCTTTTCAAAGTTTTATTTATTTATTTGTTTGTTTATTTATTTATTTATTTGTTTGTTTGTTTATTTATACAGCACTGGGTACAGTCAGAAGCACGGGAGGGTGAGAGAACTCACCAGAGCCAGAGCAGGGAGCAGAGCAGGCAGAAGGACCGAAGTACACTGCTGAGGGGAGCAGCGGGCGGCAGGAGAGTTCTGAGCGCCATGTGGGACCCTCCTCCGGTGGCCGGGGAGCAGCAGGGGATCGACCGGCGCTGCAGAGGCTGCAGGCAGCTTCGCAACCCAGCGCTCAACCGCTGCGCCACCAGGGAGGCCCAAGTATATGTATGTTTCTATGTGCTCTTCTGCATTTCTCAGACTCCCTTGCAGCTAGGTGGGGTCATGTGACTGGATTTGCATTACTAGAATGCGAGTAAAAGTGATGCAAGTCACTTCCAAGTGCTCTATGTCTAATTAATAATAACTGGCATTGACCCAATGGTCTGGAGGCTCCTTGGCTGATGGATAACATCCAAGATAGAAGTGGCCTGTGTCCCTGCATTGTCACCTGGAAAAGCTGTGCAAGGGAACTACTGAACCCACACTTCACTTTTCTGAATGGGGAAAAAAACCCTTTCAATGTGATTTAAGGGATTTCTATTGCAAGAACTGTCCTTAACCACTTGACTAACAGAGGTGGTGTCCGTACCTGCTTGATGAATAAATTAACACCTGAAGGAAGTCAACAATAGGCATGTCAGGCTTGTATTTTGCTGAGTGATTTTACTTTTGATCACATATTCTACCTCTACTCACACTTTTCCGTGCAGAAAATAAAATGTCATGCCATAGACCAACCACAAGAACAAACAAGCTTTATGTTGCTGTAATCAGTGTTTAAATATTTATATTTATCCCTCCTTTTAAAAAATATGTTTAACTTTATTTGTAATCCAGAATACTAAGATTAAGCATTACTAAGAAACTGCTAAACCCATTAAAGTTGCAAAATCATGCAGTCTTTGACTAAGGGTAATGAAAACATACTTCCCTCTCCTCCTTTCCAAGTGTAGAAGATTCCAGGCTTGTTGCCTCATGGGGCAGCAGCATTGGGAGCCGTGTGGCATAAGGGAAAGATTGCTCAAAGCCCATGTGAAGCAATGAGAAGCCTAGGGGGCTACACCAGAAGTAAAGTGCAGGCCTGATCCAGTGGGTGTCTTGTATTTATTAGCATCAAGCACAAAGGTGGGGTAAGTATGTGTGGAGTGTACATGCCAGGGGGGTATATGCATGGGGATGTGTTATTGGGGGTGCAAGCTAGGGCGAAGTAAGCAGGCGCTATTGCCTGGGGGCCTCCATTGTTTCTGCCAGTCTTATCATATTATCTCTACTCTAACATGTGCCTGCTGTTTTTAGCAGATATTGGTTTCCCAGTATGTTTTTCATACCAGAACTTTTGCCCTTGGTGAGAGCCCCCTGCATGACCCTACACCTAGGTGACAAGCAGAAACTTTGGGCACCAAGACTCTTTCTGTGCAAATAAGGAGGGCAGGGGATCCCACACAGGTTTGGGTGACTACCCAATACTGTCATCTTAACATGAACACTGTTGTCCCATCAATGGTGAATTCCTTTATGCCAGTGACATGTGTTTATTACTTTATTACTTTATTCCATAGATTCACTTAGTGATTCCTGATTTGAGGCCTACAAACCAATTTGGGGCTGCACAATTTCTTAGGTCTTTGTTTAGTAAATTTGTAAATTCACTATTCAGCATTTTCCCTTTGGTGCTCGGGAAGGATGTTTCTGGTAATTTCTTTCCAGGCTACATTAAATGACAAGAGGAAATGTCTGGGTGATTGGAAATGAGTCTTTCCCCTGGAATTGCTCCAAGCCCATCTTCAAAGTATTCAAAGCTCTTCTTACAATGGCCTAATGGCCATTTCCTCCACCAAGGAGCAGGCCTTTGTTAATGTCTTGTTAAGTTGAGAAGGAATCAGGAGGTATTCCTGGAGACTACCTTATTCTTGGGTTCTCCTGCCTGATCAGTTCTTGATTCAAGAGACCTCAGGTTTATAGTTGCTTGCTGATTTTGACTTTTTCTTTATTGTAATTAGTCTTTTTTCTGGTCCCTTATTTCAGTTTTCTAGATTCCTGCTATGAGTGAGACCATCCGGTAATTTTCTTTTTCTTTCTGGCTTATTTTGCTGAGCATGATCCCTTCCAGCGCCATCCATGTTGCTGCAAATTGCATGAGAGACACACTACGGGGTTGGGGTGTGGGGAGAAGAGGAGGGATTAGGGTCAAAATAAGGGGGAGGGAATTGTATGGGGACTATAACCAAAATGAAAATGCATGCTTTGTGCAAAAATGAAAATTGATGTAAGAATTATATAAAGTGAAATAATTTTTTAAAAAACAGTCCTCAAAGGACAGAACTGGCCCATATACAGTCCATCTTGGAACCCAGGAAACAGCTAGAAGCATTTTGAATCTGGGCTCCCTGAGTCACGGACTCTGGATATGGACTAGCAGAGGTCAGGGTACATGCTGAATGAATGAACCAGTGAACAAATGACTATCATAACATGCCGCACTAGTTTAATGTTGTGTAGCTCACAAGCTACTTGGACACATCATTTTGTTTATTTCTCACAATCACCACATTTACATGTGGAAAAAGACTAAAACCTCTGGCCACCATTCTTGAGAACCCCTATAATCTTGTTTTTAAAGATTTATTTATTTATGCATACAAGAACTGGGGTACAGGCCAGAGGTGTGGGGGATGAGAGGATTCACCAGAGACAGAGCAGGGAGCAGAACAGGCAGATCTACTGAAATACACTGCTGAGGGGAGCAGCGGGTGAGTCAGGAGAGGTCTGCTGCGCCATGTGTGTCACCTCCCTGGCCGGGGATCGAACTCTTGCTGCAGTGGCTGCGGACAGCTTCATAATGCTGACACTTAACCCCTTGCACCACCAGCGAGGCCCCACCCCAATAATCTTGCTTTGCCGATCTCTTTGATTTATTTCCTACAACACTTCCCCAGCCCATGCTGTAGCAGACACACTGGCGTATTTCTTAGATACTCTGAGCAAGTTCCAGATTCGAGGTCTTGGTACCTGCTCTCCCCTCCACCCAGGACATTCTTTCTCAGATAGTCACAGGGTTCACTTCTTGGCTCAAGTATCACTTCCTCAGGGAGGTCTTTCCTGTCCACTCTTTCTGAAGCCGTGATCTCCACTCACACATCCTCACTCCAGCCTGTGTTTACTTACCTAGGGGGATAACAGTACACAGCCACTGTGAGAATTACATGAAATCATTGATGTAAAATGTTTAACCCAGGGCCAATCCATAATGAGTGGTCAATAAATATTTGACACTCTTGAAGTTGCTGTTATTATTATTCTCAGGTCTTCCAACCACTCTCCTTCTAACAGCCTCTGCTGTACCAAAGGTACTTCCTAGGAACTCATGACAAATTTAAATTGGGGAGCACCTCCACCCCCACTAATGGGAGAGAATGAAGGAGTCAAGGGGCACTGCACATGTGTGGCAGGCATTCTGGTTCATTGTTCCAACTTGGTCACCAGCTCCTGCAGCATCACTCAGAGGCTGAGTCATTGGGAAATTATTTTCTTAGTATATGATGCAAGTTAAACCCAGAGGAACTAGGCAATTGTTGAAAGACCTCCCAGCTCAAGGAAAGAAAAAGAGGAGACTCGAACCTCCAACAAAAAGAGATTTAAGTCCCTGGGGTATATTTTTCTAGAAAAATATGACTCTCCCAAGCATGTTCTCACTCTCTTTTCCATGGCGTCTACATCTGGGGCAGAGCAGACATGCCCTGACCACCCTGGGCTACTGGAGATGCAGACCCCACGCTCCCCTTCCCAAGGACCATCACGCACTCATGCATGCTCAGACCACCCTGGCTTCATGTCAATATAAATGTATTTAATATTGGTATTTTCTTTTCTCCTGAAAATCATATTATTTACTAGCTGCATTGATTGCAGTCATGTTTACATTGGTGACAAAGTAATTTATCTCATTGGAGTAGTCTGTGCGGAGGTAGCAAAGGGCCTGCTGGAAGCTAAGATATTAGCGAGCTTGCATCAGCCCCATCTTGATTAGCAACAAAGTCACCCAAAATCATATTTTTGAGCAATATTAGCTACATGGCTAATATTGACACCCTGAGACTTGTCCACGATGCAGGGAACAACCAGAAGTCTCTGGAGAAGTTACCCAAAAGGCAGCCTGCTCAAGGAGCATGAAGGAAGAGCAGAGATGGAGCACCCCAGAGGATCCACACTGTAGACACAGGTGTAAGGCACAGAGCACCTCATCAGTGTCCAGTAAATGCCAGCACTTGTCAAGCTGTGGGAGGACAAGAGTGGCAACTTGATCTCTGATGCTCCTAAATCCTGTGATTCTATCAAACCGAGACCCTGTGCTTGTGATTCTGGGATTTATACATAACAAGAAAGGCTCTTAGGACCCAGTCAAGCTGCCTTTATGGAAACGTTAATAAAGTGATAAAATTTTAAAAAATGTATCTTCAAAATTTCCAACTAGTCCTCCCTCCTATAGAGCTGGTACCAACCTCCTTCAGGCAATGCCCCATTTTCCAAAGACCCACCCCACAGAGTAATAGAAATAAGCCCACTCCCTCCATCCAGATAACCCCCCTGAATATTTGACAGCACTGAGCCCTCCCCTACAAGTTCCACTTCTTTCTATTGAGACTTAAGGAACGAAATACGTGCTCACTTTTCTCAGGCCCCACTCCAATGAATCAGTCTCTCTTACTATAGAGTGTCCACAAAGGAAAAAAAATACTTATTTCACTTATACATATTCAACAAAGATTTACTGGGCACCTTCTGTGTGCAGAGGACGATGCCAGGTATTGGGGATCTACTGCAGAATAAAACAGACAGAATATCTACTCTTGCAGGCGCCATTTGCATGGTGGGCAACCAAAGAATCACTCAAGTGAATTCACTCTTACAAACAGCACTGACTGAAGGAAAACTGATAGGTGTGCAGAACATGACAAGAGGACCTGGTGTGGCAGGCAAGTCGTCTGATGAAATTTAGTAGTCAAATTGAAGTTACCCAGGCAACATGGGAGAGGAAGACAAAGTTGCCATGCAGGCAACTTTGATGGACAACAATGGGACAGTCAAGGAACAGAGAATAAGGCGGTGTAACTGGGACAGATACCCAACACGTGGGGTCTCCCTGTGAGGCTCACAGGGTCACTAGCTGCAGAAGCCTGAGTCAGAACCTGATTCAAACTGGCCTAAGAATAAATGTGGCTCACATGACTGAGAGTTAAACCGGGGATCTAATCTGAGGTTCAACGTGGTCTGGTTGAACTTGAGGTTCAAACCAGGCAACAGAAAATCAGCTCCTGCCTCATCTCTGCTTTCCTCATCATTGACTTTGTTCTCAGGTAAGCTACCTCCCTAGGGGAGTTCTGACACAGGGGGAATGTTAGTGACACCCTTAAACCAAAGGCATTGAGAAGAAGGAAGAGATGGCTGCCTGAACCACAGAGGGAGGACAGAGTGGCAGGAACACAGTCTACTACCACCCCCTTCTGTGTGCAGGTATTAAGCTCCTAGTGTATGAATAGAGACTGTTGGGGCCACTCCATGCAGCAGCCCTTTTCCTTCCCTGGAGATCTGAGTCCTTCTTGTCCCTGCCCCCATACTGTCCTCCATCTCACTTCTGTTGGACGGCAGCACAGACCTTCTCTTTTCCAAATGTTCATTCTGAAGAGTTCTCATTGGCACATCTTCTGGCGCCAAAGAAATTGTCTGTCGTGATGGAGCTGCTTGTCAGGGGAGATGGACTGTGCAAGAGTCTGATCTCATAGCCTTCCAGGGGTATGATGATGCTTAATGACCGCTCCTCACCAAAGGAATTACAGCAAGAGCGGGGATAACAGGTCGTGGGGGTGGCAAAGGGGTGTGAGTTGCCAATGTGGAACAAGTGGAAATATTGATCCAGGTCAAGGTGAAGTGAAAATGTGTGTTATTTAAAAGCCAGGCTTTCCCTCTCTGTCTTGCAAATGAGCTGGAGAGTGAATTAATAAATGAAGAAGCAAGGGCCGATATGAGGCGCCATTTCTTATGGAGAAAATCTCCTTGAGACACAGCAAAAAGGGAAGGCGATCTGGTAAGAAATGGACCAGGTATTGGGGATCTACTGTATCTCAGTTTCCTTGTCTTTATACTGAAGATAAAAGCAAATAGCTCCCAGAACTGGTGTAAAGGTTAGAGGCATTATCACATAGTGGTACAGCGGGGCCTGAGCCACCAGTCAGCTATTATTTACACACTTTGCAAATGGAATGGTGAGGATTGTGGTGGCGCAATTTGCTCCGAGCTGCCCACCCAGAATGGTGTTGGGATAAGAGGCTGATCTCCAGCCTCCTGGCCAGCAGATCCCTGTCCCTTCTTTCATCTCTAGGACTTTTGTCCCCAGGGTCCCCTGTGTGAACGTGGGCACCTCCTCCCCAATCACACAACGACCCAGCTCACCTGCCCCAGGGAAGCAGAGTGGATCAGCCCTGTTTGTTGCGTAGCTGTGGCCACAATTCCTCTGCTACCTTTGTGGCTTAAGGAACAGAAAGTCTTGACTCTAACTTGGGATCTCTCCATGACTCACTGGGTCCCACTCTAGGTGTCAGCTTCCCCAAGAGGATCAGCATCCCCTAACGGGTCCTACTGTCTCTGGGGTCTAGGACCGTGTGAGCCAGCCACTTGCACCCTTCCTGTCTCTCTCCTTGGTCCCAAGGTCAAAGACCTGCGATGCCTCCTTCGGCCAGCAGACTCCCCTTTGCGCAAGGAAGCCTGGGCTGCCGAGCTCTCTGAGTCAGCCAATTGCACCGCAGAAGCCACAGCACAGACTATGACTCCTTACGAATGGCTGTGCTGTGTGCTTAATGCCAGGCTTCCCGGGCAGCCAGGACCCACTGGCAAGTGAGCAGTGAGGCATCGCAGCCCCGCCCCCTCCGTCCATTAGTGGGCCAAATGGGTGTTTTTCTGGCAATGATTAGACTTAGCTTTGTTAGGTTTTATTGGTTCTCTTTGCAGTTTTCCCCCAAATGGGTCATAATATTGGGTTCTCTGGAGTTTGCATCTCAGGCAAAAATGGATACATGTCAAGTGCTAGAGGGAGGTCTAATAAATACTAAATTCATAAAAGAGCTTTCCATAAACCCTCAGAAGATGTGTCGGAGAGAAATTGAGAAGGAAACTGCTGAACAGAAAAGTGTGAGCGCTCACTGGCTGTAAACTCAAACAATAGACACAGAAAGGACAATAGAGCTGTGGAGAGAAGGGACAATTTTAGGCTGCCTTGATGGGCGATGCTGACTGCCTCTACGGAGTGATGACCCCACTGTTCTATAACTGATCTGCCAACTAGGATTTCTTTGACAGAGAGTATCAGAAAGCCTGACTCCACTGGCTTAAACCGGAAAAGAGAAAATTCATTGATTCACTTAACTTATCCACAAGTAGACTTTATCCATAAGCTCTATGTATCCATAAGTAGACTTCAGATTCACTTGACCCAGGGTGCAAATGACATGCCTACATTCTCCCCATTTCTTAGCAATGCTTTCTGGAAATGGGGTCTATTCTCAGGCAAATTCTCACTGGTCTTTGGATGAATGCCAGAAACTTAAGACTCCAAAGTCCAAATTGAATACAAAGACAAAAAGCAAGAATCTTATCAGGCCTCCCAAGCCACCATCCCTTTGCATGTCCTTGTTGAGATCAGATCATGTGGCCATACCTGGATCCGTCACCCAGGGGGATGGGATGCACTGACTGGTTTAGGGTCAGGGGGTACATTCTGTCTCTCAGTCAGGAGTGGGGTTCATTCTACCTGAGGCACATGAGCTGAGTGGGGTGAGGGGGGGCTCTCGCCAGGGCAGACATTTAATACAATGACCGCCCACAAATGTGTTCTGTTCTATGTTGCACTCTGTGTCATTAAAGAACCCGAGGAGACTAGACCAGAGCCAGAGAAGAGTGAAAAATGTGTAATGGAGATTTAAAATCCGTCACATAAAGAAGATCTGGAAGAAATGAGTTGCTGCCCAGAGGATAATGGAGAATCACAAGCACTGTCAGTAAGTGCCTGAAGTGGTAGAAAGATCTGGGTTGTCTCTGCCTCCAGGGGTGGTGGATGGGGTCGGAGGAGGGAAGAACTGATTCATGCATGCAGACTGTGGCTCACTAAGTGATATGGGTCAAGCCACCATCATCTCCTGCTACAATGGGCTCCAATAGCCACACAAATGGATGCTGTTATGACTCATTTGTTCCTCCAATTCTGTCCCTACCCTGTAGTCAGAATAACTCCTAAAAGTTCAAATGAATTACTGTCATCGCCCTGCTCAACAACCTTCATTAGCTCCCATTGCCATGATTACCTCTCCCGTGTGCTTCAGTGCTCTGTCCTGCTCACCTTGTTAGCTCATCTCAGAGCCTGCCCCTCTACACTCACACCATACCTGTTTTCTCTCAGAAGTGCCAAAGACATTTCCACCCCGTGGCCTTTGCACTTGCGGTATGCTCTACCTGAACTAGTCTAACTCCCACACCTCATTTCAAATATCCACCTTCCACCTCTGGAGAGAGTTCCCCTAAACAGCCTCTAACAGTCATCACCCCAGGCACCCCCATGCATTCTCTGAACCTGTCCCTATTGCACATGATACCACACTCCTCACTTTCCAAAGCTATCTTACTTGTATTGTTTATGTATTAACATAGGGACTATCTTCTTTCACAAGATCAAAATGCCCTGGAAATAGAGATCTTGCTTCCTTTGTTCACTGCTGTATCCCCTGTGCCTAGACTATCTGGACTCAGATATTTTGTCAGGCAAATGCACAAATGGATCATTTCTACAGCTGTTTGGCCTGATAAGGTGGCAGACTTCTAGCACTTGAATGAATCATAGGGGACTAAGTAAGAATTTATCAGAGATGGATTTCTGTGTTTGGGGAAGCAGGAAACATGTCCCAGGGTCCCCAGATGCAAGGAACAACTGATGAGGTCCCACAACAGATAAAAGACAGCAACCTTGGATACAATTCCTCTGCTCTCACCACATGCCAAATGGAAATTTCTTCCTAGCCCATACTGCTGGTACCGGGTGTTTTTTAATTAAAGACACTCTTTGAGGAATTGTGTTAATCCTGCCAGTACCTGACTTTCTAATTCCCTCTGTCTCACTGTGAAGGGAAGGCATATTGGCTATTCTGGCCCCAACTGAGTTGTTTTCCAAGAGAAGGACTTTCCACGCACAATAATGAAATAGGATACAAAACAGGCCCATGTCAATAAGTCTACAGGAGAAAGGTCAGGTTTACATGCTGGATGGGATTGGCAAATACATTTGTTCCTGCGATGTCTATGTTTTAAATGCCACCCTCCTATGAACCTGGTGCTGAAACACACTTTGGAGTTTGATGAGATGTCAGTTTTGCTCAGTCCTGATCAAATAAGATGAATGAAAGTGAAACAAGAACAAAAATATTACTTCTGTCATTTTTTTTCTGCATTACAGGAACTGGGTCAGTCGGGGAGATTTTTCTTAAACAAATACCAATCCCTGCACAATGTCACCCATTGATCTGCCAGCCATTGCCAATGATCGCTTTCATGGAGGAAAAGGCACACATGAGAGAGGCAAAGGCCAGGGCAGCACCTGAATCATAACATCTCTCACTTCAAATCTTCCAAATCCACCCTTCCAACTTCTATTCCCTCTTCAAATGGTGCTAAATGAGAATATGGATTTCTTTCCGCATTGAGCAACTGTGGTTAAAGAACAAGAAGGAATTTATCCTGCAAAGAATTAGAATCATTAATTTCCCATTTACCCAAATTAAAATATGTGAACCAAATTAAACAGAGACCTGTTTGACCCAGTCTGAAGGCCATGGGGTTATAGCCTCCAGATAAAATTTGAGATCTGGGATGGGAAATAGCAAAATAGCAATTATTCAAAAGGAGTCAAAGACCAGGATCCAGGAAGGTGCATGAAGCAACAGGAGACTGGCACTACGGACCATGTGGGCACTCTGGATCTGACCCCTAGTATGGGGTCAGGATGGGCTTCTGGGGCCCAGCCTGACCAGCACATATGTTTCCCTGTATGGGAATGAAGCCAGCACACAGCTAAGCAGAACCAAGAGAAGAGGAGAGGCAAATTCCTACTAACTTGAGCATCTGGATCCAGCCTTGGCCACCAGTTGGATATGCCAGACTTCTCAGTTACATTAAAACATAAACAACATGAAGACAAGGGTAGCTGCCTGCCCAAGGACCTTGCAAGGGATCTTAAATCCATAAGGACTAGGAACACTTCTGTTGGAAAGGGAGGCTGACCCTCCAGGGGCAAGTTCACATGAGCTCCTGCACCTCTTCTTCCATGGGTCCCCATTCTCCCAGCTAGACCAATGAAGAACTCCAGGGGGGACAATTACTAAGAATGAGGTCCTGCAGAAACAATTATAGACCCTCTGGTAGGTTAGTGGGTTTATTCTACTCTTTCTAACTTTAACGATCACCAAGGATCACCGTGGACAGAGGATGCTTTCCATGTGCTGTGAACAGAAAGTTCGCAAAATTCTCTCTGGAGATACAGGCATGCAATCTCAACCTTGAAGGGCAGTTTCCTTTCTCACTTTGGTATCCCTGGTGCCTAGTGTATGCCTGGCCACATAGCTGATGACTGTGTGTGTGTGTGTGTGTGTGTGTGTTTGTGTGTGTGTGTGTATGTGCGCGCACGCGCAGGCACACACGAGTGAGTTTAAATGAAAGTGCAGGGATTTTCTATCAGAATCCCCTGCTACCCATGGGAAAATACAGGCTTAAAAACAAAATAATTATCTGAACCATGGAGCTCAAAGCAGAATATTTAAAGATAATAGGTATCTTCTATGAGAACTGGGTCTAAGGATTCTGGGGGTGATCAGAGCACTGATTTGGTTTCCCATTGTTGCTCCTAAGTGCTCTAGAATTTTTCTTTTTTGGCCAGACCTTCTGAATAATAATATACAATTCATTGTCTTTTTTTCTTAGCAAATTTGCATTTCAACTTTCCTTGTTGAGTGATGGACTTCCTACTATTCCATTCAACTGATACTAGACCCCAGGGGATTGAGCCTAGAGAAATACTTGATGCCACGATTTTCAGAAGAACCTGCATCTCTGGGCTGGTGGATGGAGTGCAGGAGGGACCCTGAGAACAGAAGTTTCTGATAATGGTCAAAGACAGAACATAAGGAGCCACTTGGAATGGTGCAGAGAAATGTCCTGGGGACAGGGGATTCTCCACCTCCCCCGGTAAGGTCACTCCCACTTTCTGCTTTAAAAGTGGGTTTTGCAGAACAGGAGTGGGGGGTGGCTGAGATGGGAGGGTGACTTATATCTAGTTCCCTGGTGAATAGTAGGAAACAGAGAGGTACCTGGGAGAAGCTAACTAGGGAGTGAAGGCAGCAGGGACAGACAGAGGAAGGACTTGAATGGCTACACAAAGCATTGGGGATGGGTTGGCCTTTCTGACTTGTCCTGCCTCAGGTTCAGGGGACTTGGCTGTCATAACCTAGCAACAAGCCTTTGGGGGCAGCCAGTACCTCCTTGTCCAGTAATGCCTGGAAAGCAGCCAGCTGACATCCATCAGCTTCCAAACACCCAGAAATCAGACAGCCAGTGCTACAGTCCTGATGGGGAACCTGGGTAGTGACCCTAGAACCCCCCAAAGACAACTCTTCAAAGACTATAACACCATTCAGATCTACTCACTTTATACAACAAGTTCTTGGGACAGTTTCTCCAAGATTCTGATCTGCCTGTTTTGCAGGGGAAACTCACAAGAAGAAGGTTATTGGAAAGATCTTTTATTTTTTATTTTTTTAATTATTATTTTTTAATTTTATATATTTTTACATCATTTTTCATTTTTTGCACAATGCGTGCATTTTCATCTTGGTTATAGTCTCCATACAATTCCTACCCCCCTTTGTTTTGATCCTATTCCTTCCTCCCACCCCCAATAGTGTGTCTCTGGGTTATAGTTGCTTGTTAATTTTGATTTTTACTTTATTGCAATTAGTCTCTTTCCTCGTCCCTTATTTAGGTTTTCTAGATTCCTGCTATGAGTGAGACCATCTGATATTTTTCTTTGTCTTTCTGGCTTATTTCACTGAGCATGATCCCTTCCAGCTGCATCCATGTTGCTGCAAATTGCATGAGTTTATCTTTTTTGAATGCTGAGTAATATTCCAGTGTGTATATGGACCATATCTTCTTGATCCAGTCATCTATTTTGGGGCATTTGGGTTGCTTCCATAGCTTAGCTATTGATCTTGTCACTAAAAATCCTGCCACTGAAGCTAATCTTAAGACAAAACTGATACTCATTGCCTTCCTTCTCGGCCCATTCCAGTCTCCCTTTGTCCTTGGACTAGCATTTCCACTGGCCTGAGTGGCTTTCCAGATAGCTAGCCCAGGATTTCCTCCCTGTGGGGTCCCATGTCCTCACCAGACTGAGGATGCTGGAGTTCTTTGTCACCAAAACTGAGTACAGAACTACAGAGAGACACATCCGCGGATGCCAACCATAGTATTTTCTGTTCCCATTTGTTTTTTTTTTTTAAAGATTTATTTATTTATACATACAAGAACTGGGGTACAGACCAGAGGTGCAGGGGGTGAAAGGATTCACCAGAGACTGAACGGGAAGCAGAACAGGCAGATCGACTGAAACACACTGCTGAGGGGAGCAGCAGGAAAGACAGGAGAGGTCTGCTACGCCTGTGGGTCACCTCCCTGGCCAGGGATTGAACTGCTGCTGCAGTGGCTGCAAATAGCTTCATAGTGCTGTGACTTAATCCCTTAAGCCACCATGGAGGCCCTTCTCTTCCCTTTTGTAATGTCAGCCACCCACTGAAGCCATTGCACCCATTGGCCAGGGTCAGTGCCCCTCCAGAATTGTCTCCTCTACACCCCTATTTGTCAGAGTCCAGACGGCAGTGACTGCTCAAAGGTGAACGGGATTTGTGGTATGTCTTCTCATGAGAGCATCATTCCCCTTTCAGAACTAAGACAGCCCCATGCATTGTAGTTGAGACTGAGTTCATCTGCTCTTGCAAAAACCCCACATTTGGCATATACCTACATTGGGACTACTCCCTGGTGGACTTAGTTCATCACTGGACATTTTCATCCTCTGGGTCCTGTCTGGATTTTATAGGATCCAGATCTGTGATTCAGAAGACGATGGGAAATATACCTGCATCCTTTACTCTTTAAGTGTAGCACTAATTTCTGCCATTCCTCAGGTTTGCAATTGCTAAATTAATATTAAATGCTAAATATTAATTTGGTAATTAATATACTTAAGAGGCTTCCTCTTGGTCTTCCTGCTATGTTAATTCTACAAACTTACTCCCCACCCCTGGTGTGCTGCCGATCACCATGTAGATCTGGGGAAATGGCTCCTGTGGATCTATTGGATCCAACATAGTTTAGACCTGGGTCAGGGCTCCACTTAATGCTTGGACCCCGGATGGAGTGCTTTAATAGAAGGATCACAATGGTGCTTTGAGTCCCTGCAGTGTCAACTCAAATCTTGTGTCCCATCCAGTGTTTAGACATCCCTTTTTTCTCAACAAATTGCTAAATCTCCCTTTCTAGAAGAGCTGGGTGAATCACTTCTGTCCTCATTGCTGGGGACCTGGCTTTGTCTTCAATCAGTTAAGTTCCTTTAGCTAGTCAGATGCACACCTACTCCGTAATTTTGTTCTGGGACCACTGCTCCCACACTACTGTTGGTTTCTTTCGACCGTGTGGGTTGAGTCACACAGTTGATGACTTTCCAGCTACCCTGCCCGGAGTGCTGATCCTATTAGTTATCTCCATAGTTTTCCAAGGATCATGCCCCCTTGGCTGCTTCCCTAACCTGCCACTTATTGCAATATCTGCATCTGTCTTGTTTCTGATTGTTGAGTGCTGCCAACCATTACCAGCCCCTGCCTTCACTGTTGTCTGGAGAGTCTATTATTTCCACTGCAATCAAGGAGTTCAGCACCATAACAGCATTTTCCCTCACTAGCCAGGGCCACAGAGCTCTGCCCGCCCTGAACTTCTCCACAACGCCCATGTCCCTCTTGCTTGTGTTTTATCACTTAGGTAAACAGTGTCTTCTGTTCTCAACTGCCAAATATAACCATCTAGTAAACTTGTGGGCTTTATTTACTATATCAACTCTAGATTGCCCAATTCCATAAACATTTGATCCCTTTTTTCAGAATTGCCCTAGAAATTCTGGTATGTTTATGTAGCATGGACTCTCATTTTATCCATGACTTCAGGGGCCATATTGGTGAGTTCTCACCCCTGTTGTCCGTCAGATGCAGGACCCTCAGTCCATCATACTCTCCTATCTCTTGCTGGGACAAGTTGGCTTCTTCCCATTTAGTAGGCCCAGGGCTGGCTTTGACAGTTATGTTGTGACTTAATCCTTATAAGATGTCTGTTGGCAACAAGATAAGTGGAAGGTAGAGCCTGGGGGGATGGGGCACATTTTCTTGCAAAGCAGATTCTCTCCGTTATAATCAAAAGAGTTGACGTGCTACCCTTTAGTGAGTGACGTGGGCCACACTCGCACCCAGAGTGTGTTAAGGGATTGTGGATTCAAGAATTTTGGATGCCAGGTGTCACCACCCCTCCATCCCAGTGCCCCACCCCTTCCTACCCTGACTCTTGCTAAGCACATTTATCAAGGTTGAGAATTCAACCACTCCTGAACCTTTGATGTGCTGATAATTCAAGATGGGGTCTGGCCCCTTAATTTTTCATATTCTTTAACTGCAAAGGATGAGAAACTCTTTCATATACAGCCTAAGACACCATCTGTCCTTCAACTTAGTCTTTGATTGGCAGACACCCTCTGATACTCATTGTCTTTTTCCAATGCATGGATTCTCACAAGAGCCATCTGCACCCAAAGGCCTTGCAATTTCTACTTTCCTTACACTTCTCAACAGTCTGAGGTTTTGGTCCTTGCAGTATATTCTCTTCCACTGTTGGCTCATCCTATAATTAAACCACTGAAGCATTCTGGGGGCCATTCAGCTCCCTGCGCTCTACCGACACCCAGTGCTGGTGTCTGGTGTCAGTTTCTTAGCAGGTGCCCCAGCTCCACGCCCCATCCTGGAGTCTGCTTCCTCACACTGCTCTTGGCACCACTTATCTTAGATTAAGTTTTCAGGGAAATTGTCTCTGAGATGGAGGTTTGTCCACAGGAAGTTTACTGAGGAATACCTTCAGGGGAGTGGAAAAAAAATTTTGTGCAAAAAAAAAAAAAAAAGGGTGGAACGCTGTGGATGCAGTCACACAAAAGCCTCAGCCAGTCTCTCAGAGATCTGGTGCAGAGATCATGATCCTTGTTCCACCTTGAGGAACACCATCTGGGGGCAGTCCCTGTGAAGGGGGCATGACCTTGGATTAGTGGCTTTCTTCATCTGGGGGCAATTCCTGGAGAGCAATTCAGCTGAGCTCTAGCTGCCAGTGCACTGCTAGCAACTGGGAGGAGGGGCACCCCTGTTCTGAAGAAGCAACTGGGATGGCCGATCACAGCACCCACTCCAGAGAGGATTATCTATTTCCAGGAGGTAGATTCTTATTTTCCTCTCCCTCATACATTATGTCTTATTCAAAATATAAATTTGAAGGCTGGGCAGAAAACATTCATTCTCTGTTCCTGATCAGTCCAGAGGTGACATGAATTCTGCAAAATCACTTAAGAGTTTGTAAGTGAGAAGACTGGTTATTTTTTAAGTGTGGCGGTGACTTATACTTGTTCAACAAAACCCACTTCTTCTTGGGCACACAGTAGATTAATTCCTGGCCTCTTTGGCAGTGGAGTGTGGCCAGAAGACTGAGCTCTGGCCGATGAGATGAAAGCAAAATTGGTTACTTGCTGTCCTGGGCCAGGAAAGTCTTTCCACACACAATCCTCTCTTCTCCTGTCTTCCTGATGAATTTAAAGGATGCAGCCTGGTGGCCCAGGATCACAGAGGACAGTACAATTACATGAAGGATTCGGTGTCCTTGGTGATTTCATGAAATCTTGCCAACCCAATACCCACAGTGCATTACATGAGCAAGAAATAAAATGCTACCATGTTAAACCACTGAGATTTTAGTTTGTTTATTATAACAGTTTGCCTGCCTGGACTAAGACTGTAAGTTGTCCTGGGATCTCCAAGGGCCATAGTTTTTTACGAAAGTGTTGCTATATTAATAACAGATCACACAATGGAAAACAGAAAAAGTTCAATCAGCCTAATCTGAACATTTCGATCTCACTGGCCATCTCTTCCAGGTCTTGGTCTTCAGCTGCATTAGGGACAGAGGGTACCCAGTCCTGGACTCACACTGTGGGTGCTCGTGAGAATCACTTCACCACCTTTGGCCTCTGTGTTCTCATCTACCCGAGTACATAACAACATTGCCTACTTTCTGGGGCTCCTGTGAAGAAGGGGGTGGCCAGGTGCCCCACATAGGCCGACATAGCCATAAACACACAGATATTTGTTCTTAAATACCTTTGAGTCTTAGGAAACCCTGTGAGCCAGAAACATACTTTTATTCTTATTTTATAGTTTGGAAACCTGAGTCTGTAGAGTCTAAGCTTCCCATAAGGCAAAGAGCCCAAACTAGACCTCAGATCTTGCAACTCATGATTTCTTCTTGTTCTCTGCACCTCGGCCACACTCGTCAGCTTCTTAGCCAGTTGTTCTCAGTCGTGACACTCAGCCCCAGGGGGGTGGGAGAGCTGACACCTCAGCTGAGAGCTCGCACTGCTGGGGTGCCATCTGAGGCAAGGCAAGCACTACTGCCACCAGCACCCCTTGTTCCCCAGGCCCGCTGCCCTGCCTCCTCCCAGCTGCCAGGTAACTCCCCCAGACACTGATGCTGGGAGGACTCACCCAGGAGGCCACATTCAAGTACTTTGTGGTCATCCTGCCTCATTCTCTCAAAAGGTTACAGTAGAGAGGCAGGCGGTGTAACAGGAGGGAAATGGACTTTATATTAGGATCATTTCAGTGGTAAATGATATAAGCCCAACTCAAACTGGAATAGCCTCTCTCTGTCTCTGTCTCTGTCTCTCAATACAAGAGACATTTGCAAGATCTGAGGTTCAGTTTGAGTTTTCTTATGAGAACCGTGGAAAACTCTGTAGACCCAGGTCTCCAATACATACATAGAGCTATAGCGATAGATACAGATATAGATAAAAGTACAGATATCTCCAGTAGTGCTATGGCTTGAATATCCCCCTCACCCCATTCATTTGATGACATCCTAATGCTCACTATGACTGTATTAGGAGACGGGGCTTTGAGGAATATTTCAGTCATGTGGGTTATCCTATTAGAACCTGGGCTCACACAGTCTCTCATTTCCAGTTTTCTTGCTATGTTCATTTTTAAGCAGGGGCTCTGCTTTGGTGGCCCCCAGCCAGCCCCTGTAGGAAGGAAGATTGTTTTCAACAGTTTCAACCCAAGTCCCACAACTGAATGTCACTGCCTCCAGTTGGGTCACATGATCTTCCCTGGCCAGTCACTAGAACCACAGCATCTGGTGCTTTGACTGGACAGGCCTGGGTCACATTTCCCCCTGGGGCTGGAACAGAATCGAATATGCTGGAAGCTTGAAGATTGACAATGGGAGAAGTGGCTTCTATAGGAGGTGAAGGGAAATGTTGCTGGAAAGGCAAGGGGAATTGGTGAGGCAAGAAAGTAAAATGTCCTTACACTTGGGATTGTCTACTTTGTTTAGAGGGTGGTATCAGTTCCCACCTTTAATCAGTTCTGGGGACTCCAGCCAGTCAGCACTTTTCTCCATTGCTATTAATTCAAGATTAAATTTTGTCTTTGGACTCCTAAGCTTTCGTACTTCCACTTGGATAATCCCCAGGTGCTCACTCTACCACCCAGTGCCCAGTTTAGCATTAACTGAACCATGTGTTGGGGTAAAATGTTTATGTTCTTATTCTAGGGTAGAAAATAGACTAATCAAATTATCAAACTATCTCATATCACATAAGGCCATGTAACATTTCTAAAGATTTATTTTATTTTTGCATATGAGAACTGGGGTACAGGAGAGAGGTGTGTGGGGGGGTGAGAGGATTCATCTGAGACAGAGTGAGGAGCAGAACAGGCGATTAGACTGAAATACACTGCTGAGGGGAGCAGTGGGCGAGTCAGGAGAGGTCTGCTGTGCCATGTGGGTAGCTCCCCGGCTGGCCAGGGATCAAACATGTGCTGCAGAGGCTGCCAATTGCTTGATAGCACTGTCTTTAATCCCTGTGCCACCAAGGAGGCCCTCATGTGACATTTCTATTTCTTGATCTTAGATCATGCATTTTTCTTGAAATACTCATAACTGGTATTGGTTTTAAATTCATATCATGTAACGCTCCTTGAGGAGCCTCATTTGGGTCCCAATTTATGAACCAGTAATACTGTTTAGAAAGCATGATTTTATGGCAAAAACCATTTTGTATGCTTTTAAAATTCAGCTAAGCTGCTGAGATAATAGTAGGGTGATTCGAAGATACAATTCTTATTGCTAATATTTCTCATTATATCCTCATATTATTATCACCATCATAGTTTATATCATTTAGTAAGAATTTCCTGGATGCCAAACGTTATGGTAACTGCTTCGCACATATTCTCAATAGATCCACCTGATAACCCTCCCCAGTATCTTCAAGTTTGGGGAGCAAGTCTTCTTCCCTCCTCCTCTGACCATCCACACCTCTCGCTTTTTTTCCCCACCAACAACTCTGTCTTTTCCAATCTATAACCCAGCCTCTTCACTGTTTATTTTTCTTCCAGATGTATTTATTGTTTCCATTAGCATCACAAAGAATCCCAGTTAACACCCAGGCACATCTACTCCTTTTCTGGAAAGCAAGAGGCAGAGGGAACTCATTGCTCTTTAATCCAAAAGAGACTCACCCCAAATGCCAAAAGCCATGCTCACTTGCAGAGGAAGGGCTGAAAATTCCAGCACATATAGCGCATCAACACTGCTGAGGAAGGGTGCATTGCTGTGCAAGCTGGGGTAAGCCGTGGTGACCTCCAGGAGTACCCCTTCCATGCTTTGTGTCCCTGAAGCCTGGCAGGGCCAGCACCGGAGCTAATGAGATTCGTGTCCGCGAGAGAGCAGGATCTCCAAGGAAAGCCAGAGGGGCTGCACGGGCTTAAAATTAACAAACAAATAAAATCAGTTTGAAACAAATAATTTAGCTAGATGCCCTCAGTGCCCAACATTAATATGTTTGTATTTGTACACCAGCAGGCCCTTAATAAATATTCCTTCTTGTCCCATGGAAATATCCTGTAAATAAATACCAAGACACCCCCTTTTTTGCTGACTAATAATTTTTCGTTTCATCTGGGTGCCAGTTGCACTTTATAAATGACTTTAATTTACAGTGCATTATGTGTCCTTATATTTCTTGCCTCTAAATCCCCATGCAATATTTTGTCTCTTTTCCCAGGATAGTTTAAGTGTCTCTAACCTTTTCAGTGAGGTGTGTTTATGTGTGTGCGCATGAGTATAAATGTGTGCTGTGTATGAGTATACACGTGTGCCTGATAACACCGGCCACCTATTTCATTCCATTGTTTTTAAATGGATTGAAGTTTGTTGGTTTTTCCAAGTGTTTTGTCACCATTATGCTTCCATTAAGATCAGTTATATTTGCTTTGTGCAAATTGGCCCCTGGATGACTGTGACCAGAAAGAGCTGATCCCTTTGAGGTTAATGTGGAAGGAGAAAATGCACTGGGTCTGGAAAGTTCATTGCTGAAGCCAAAACAGATGTCAGTGGTCAGTGGTCTACCTCAAATATAATTCTCCTTGAAAACTCTTGGATGTTGTCCCAGAAAACACCAAAGTGCACTACTCCACCTAAGGTCAAGTAGTCATCATGACTGTTTATTGAGCACCTACTGAATGCAAAGTCCTTTATTGCCACAGCTTATGCTTCTTGACAAAGAAATCCTAAGAAGTGGGCACTATTCTTGTCCCCATTTGATAGATGAGGGAACTGAAGCCCACAGACGTGAAGGCTTTGCCCAAAGTCACATGGAAAATTTTAAAAGTTCAGTTGCATTTTGATCTGACAGTAAGGCTGCCTTTGAGTCTCTGGTTGGTATAGCCAGACTCTGATTTCTGATGGTGAGAGAATGAAAACATTGCACACAGTGCCAGGTCTCTTGCCAGGGAAATGGATTCCTCACTTCTGGCCTGGAGTCACCCAAGTTGGCAGTCACCTATGGCAGGTCCAGGCAGGCATGAGACTGGAGGGCTGAATGAAACTGGCCTGGCTCCCCAGAGCCTCAGGGCCTAGGGAACCTCTAAATTAGCCATCAGATGCCTCTACCCCATTGTGAAGTGGGGGCCCATTCATGTAGGCAGCAAATATTTATTAAACTCTGTGACAGATGCTTTTGTGAGCACTAGGGGCCTGGAGCTCACACTAAACAAATTAGTGACATGATATCCAATAATTAAAAGGATTCCACATTAGTTGCCTATTGTTGCCATAGCACATTACACAAATTCAGTGGCTGAAAACAATACCTATTTATTATCTCACAGTGTTGGAGATCAACAGTCCAGATGCATTCAAATTCTCACAACACCAAAATCAAGTTGTCAGCCAGCTGGACTCTTACCCGGAGGTTCTGGGAAGGATCTTCTTACAAACTCCTCTGGGTTGTTGACACACTCCCATTCCTTGTGGTTGTAGGACTAAGGCTTCTGTTTCCTTGCTGGCTCTCAGCCAGAAGCTGCCCACATTCCCCCTGCTTTGAAGCTCTCTGACTTCCTCCTCTGCTCCCACTCTCTGCTTTAAAGGCTGCATATGATTATATTATGTCTACTTGGATAATCCAAGATAACCTCTCCCTTTAAGGTCAACTGATTAGTAACCTTAATTACATCTGCAAAGTTCTTTTGACCAGGTAATCTAATGTATTCAAAAGCATGACACCAGAGGACAAAAGTCCCGGAGGCCTAAAAAAAAAAGCGATAATCATTCATCCAATAATTATTTGCTGAGCACCAACCTGATTATTTCACAGAGAACAAACAGAAATGATCTGCCTCCCCCTCTGACTATCCACACCTCTCGCTTTTTTTTCCCACCAACAACTCTGTCTTTTCCAATCTATAACCCAGCCTCTTCTGTTTATTTTTTTTCCAGATGTAACCATTGTTTCCATTAGCATCACAAAGAACCCCAGTTAACAGCCAGGGACATTTTAATGTAAAGGAGCTTATGTTTTAATGAGGAAAACACCAATAAACATAATAGATAATAGAATAAAATACTATAGATACTAACTATTGCTGTGTACTAGGGAGAAAAGTAAATCAGGGAAGAGGCTTGGGTGGTGTTGAGGATATGATCTTAGTTTGAGATCCAGTGGTGAGGGGAGGGCTCCTTGTGAAACTGACTTGTGCACAAAGCCCTGAATGAAAGGAGATAGAGGCCATGTGCATAACTAGAATGTTCCAGAAAGAAACAACAGCAGGCCCAGTGACACTTAGGTGGAAGTGTGCCCAGCATGTCCCAGGAGCAGCAAGGAAATCTACGCAGCTGGACCAATAAGGGGCAGAGATGGATAAGGGGGTCTGAGATAACAAGAGCTAGATCAGGCGGGGCCCTATAATGGTTAGTGACAGGAGGTACAGTGTGAAAAGGAGGGTGCTCATTTGATTTTCAGAGAGGGTGACTGGCCATTTATTTCTGCCAGGCAAAGCAGTGGTTTACAACCACAAATGTTTGTTTGCTCAGTTTCTATGCATCTGGAGTCTGGAAGTGGTTACCTGGCCTGAGGCTTTCAGAGACTGCAGTCAAGTTGTGGGCTAGGACCACAGCCATCTGAGTCTTGGCTGAAGCTGGACGATTCATTCCCAATCTCCCTCATGAAGCCATTGGTCCAAATTATCAGCTCTTGCCAGGCAAGGTTTGCCCTAGGGTAGCTGAAATATCTCAGAGCAAGTGATCTGAGAGACTAGGCAGGGGCTAGGGGTGCCACACTGCCTTTTATGATCTGGTCTCTGAAACACACACACACACACACACACACACACACTCACAATCACACCTTAATCTAGGCTTCAGACCCCAGTCACTGATTCTACCCCCTCTTGGTGGGAAGACACCCCATGAGCTTGCATGTTCCAAGAGGAGGACATGTCTGGGGCCATCTTGGAGACTGGACTTCTCAACAAATGGGCTATTTGATCTGATGATAAGAATAGCCAACCAGCTCTCTTGAAGGAAGAGCAAGAGCCCAGACCTTGAGACAGAGAGAATGAGCCAGAAACCATAGAAACCTGTGTGTTGGGCTGAAGCAGAGGAAGAGACTAGAACAGACCTCGATTCTATTCATTCTAACAAGGTCCCAGGCTGATCATGCGTTCTCCACCTTCTCAAATGTCCCCCTTCTTCCTTTCCCACTTTATTTCCCATTGGGGCAGTGTAGAAGAATTGGGGTGCCATGCCCAGGGGGTTTCTGACCCCTGTTCCTTTCATGGGCTCTTCCTCCCCATCACGACATTCCCCTCCTACCCTCTCCCCTGAAACCTGACCATAGTGTGGGCCACGGGAGCCGCTGTTCCTGGAAGCCACCCCTGCTGCTGGAGACCATCCTGCCCCTTCCCTGGGTCAGATAAAAGTCATGGAAAACCAGGCCTCCCTGGTGGCACAGGCTGTTGAGTGCCACACTGTGAAGCTGTCCACAGCCTCTGCAGTGCAGGTTCGATCCCCACTAGCTGCTGAGAATCCCACATGGTGCGGCAGACCTCTCCTGCCTCACCCGCTGCTCCCCTCAGCAGTGTATTTCAGTCAGTCTGCCTGTTCTGTTCCCCGCTCTGGCTCTGGTGAATCCTCTCATCCTCCTGTGCATCTGGCCTGTACCCCGGTTCTTGTATAAATAAATACCTCTTTAAAAAAAAAAGTCATGGAAAACTTTGCCTCACACCTCCCGTTCCATTGAAAACTCCCAGAGGGCGGGCCGACTATTGTCCCTATTTGTGATGTTTCTAATGACCCCTGCCTTGGCCAGGGTCCCGGGCATGAGAACTGGCCCGCTCAGCTGGGTCACTTGAAGAGTGCTCATAACAGGTCAAGTTTACAAGTTTTAGAGGATACAAGTTTACAAGTTTTAGAGATAGGGTCCCTGTGATAAGGGACCACATCTAGGGCTCTCCTCAGCCGGGAGCCAACACCCCTGCCCTGCAGGAACAAGGAAAAGCAACAGGTCCCAAACTGGAGAGAAAACAGGGAGAGAAACAGCGCTCTGGAGTTGCGCCCGACGGAGCCCACCCACACCGATGTGCAGGAGGAAACGACACATGATGTCCTTCTGTCTCCATTGGCAGCTCCGATTGACCGGCTACAGCCTGATGCCAGAGGGCCAGGGAGTCCGAGGGCACAGGTCAGCCTCTACAGCGGGGAGCAGGGCTGGAGCGTGGGGAGCCAATCTGCAAAAGCGATGGAAGCTCCCAGCACAAACCCGTGTGCCAGGCTCAGAGCCGGTGCCCAGAAAACGCTGTCTTCTACCCCGGGCTTTGCCCACTGACCTCCTGGCACCTCTTCCAGCCAAAATTCACATCACAGGACATCTGCCCCACCCACAGCCCCCTTCCCTCATCAGCTCTGCGGCTGTGTGGAAGCTGCCTCTCCTTGGCTGGCTGGCTGGAGGACAAAGCCCAGGAGACACATCTATTGTGCTGAGGTGGACAGCTGCCCCCTCCCCTGCCATGCGCACGTGAGCCAATGGCAGGACATCCTCACCCTGAAGAGAGCAGGTGCCTCCGTGCCTGTGGAGCCCTTTGCAAGGGTGAGGGCCTCGACCCCCATGCTAAGGGACCCCTTGTCCCATCTGGTCCTCGTGCTGCACTTGGAACGTCGAAAGCCACTATTGGACTTTATGCAAAAGCTCTCGCTTTTAATTAAGTGGCCTAGTTTCAGCAAATAGTGTGACAGGGACGAATCTATCAGTGGGGACCGAAGTTATGAGCGAAAGAGCTGCCAGACTCCATGGAAATACGGCTCCCATATGGCAGGGCTTGGAGGGAGCTGCTTTGGCAGGACACTGCCATTTCGGTGATCGCAGACCAAACAGAGGCCACCAGCGCGGCCGGGGTGGAAGGCAGCCAGGACGGGCTGCTTCCAAGAAGAATAGCTACAGACCCCACCGGTCCCTGGATGCCTCAAGTGGAGAACCACTGGAAGAAGCCTAGAGACCATCTTTCCAGCTGCCAGGCCTGGCTCCAGGCACAGGCCTGGTCCGCTGCAGTCCGTGAGAAAGAGAAAAATGGCCTCAAAGTGAGAGGTTGCAGTTGGCTAAAGTGATTCAAGTTAAAGAGCTATTTTAAGTTCATGTTATTATAAATTATATTATTATAATATAGCTTTTTTCCATATTTCTTATATTATCTGATGTGAAAACATCTTTTCTTTAACTAGAGCTGGTAATAGGAGATAGTAGGATTAAAACACACACACACACACACACACACACACACACACTTAGTGTCCTAACTTGAACCCCCACTCCCACACACATGCATCTGAAAATATTCTTGGTCCATGGAATTCCAATGACTGGGAGTTCAGGCTCGAGTGCACAGTTGTTCAGATGGGGAAGCTAAGATTCTGAGACCTAAAAGAGACCCAGGAAATGTGGTTAAAAACTTGGTCTCTAGGGGGCCTCCCCGGTGGCACAGCGGTTGAGTGCTGAGTTGCAAAGCTGCCCGCAGCCTCTGCAGCGCAGGTTCGATCCAGCGCTGGTTCGATCCCCAGCTGCCGTCGAGGGTCCCACATGGCGTGCAGACCTCTCCAGTCGCACCCACTGCTCCCCTCAGCAGTGTACTTCATCAGTCTGCCTGTTACGCTCCCCGCTCTGGCTCTGGTGAATTCTCTCACCCTCCCATGCTTCTGACTGTACCCAGTGCTTGTATAAATAAATTAATAAATCTTTAAAAAAAAAGAAAAGAAAAGAAAACTTGGTCTTGCTGCAGACTTGCTGCCTTTCCCCAGCACCCCCACCCCCACCCTGACCATGGTACGTTGGCCATTGTGGGAGGAAAGAGATGGGGTTTCTCCCAACCCAGCTCCACCAAGGAGAACATGGAGCCCCACTTGGAGCTCTGGGCACCTAAACCAAAATGTCTTCACATAGGTGAGAATTAGGCTTCATTGCCCCTTCAGCTCCTTTTCCTTTGACTTGCATGGAATCCGGATCATATCTACACCTTCACCTCCAGGTTTTAAGGCTTGTGTTAACTGTCCAATAAGATAGACCCAAGACTGGAAATCAGACCCATGACTGGCCAGGCCACTTGAATAGCAATAACTTGTATGTGGTAAATATCCTAACCTCCTGGATTCCCCAATACCTAGTTATTTACTTGCTGTCCACCAGGCCAAAATCTTATTTATAGTTCCATCTGCAGCACCTAAGTTCAGTACCCAGCACCCAGAGAATATGTGGCCAAAAAATCTCATTCCATAAGAATCTCAAGGCCACAAGCCCTTTGCTTGGTCTGTGTAATGCGGATGATAATGATACTGCCCACCGAGCTCTGTAGTAAGGCTTTACAGAGTCGTGGTCACAAGCCACCCAGAATCAAGGATGGTGCCAGGGACAGTTCCCATCTGATCAGGGTCTAAGATTTCCCAGGACCCAGTCCTGGGGGGCGTCAGCTGTCGTGGGATCTATAGAAATCCAGAAAGGCCCCCAGCTGACCTGCCAGAGGCTGCCAGAGAGGCCTTCCCAGAAAATAAATTAAAGGGCGCACGGAAAGTGCATCCTGGCCTCTCCCAGGCCCCGGCTGCTGTACACAGGTGTCTTTCCTATCAGGAGACACTTTCACAAAGTTGGTATTTGTGTCACACACCGAGATTTCAAAATGCTGTATTTGGAAACATGAATGTGTAATGTCTCCCTGGAAATCTACACCTTCTCAGTGAAAGATACAAGTGCAGTCCAAGACAGACATGTTTAATTAGTGAGCAAACTTGACATTTCCAGTGTTTGGACTAGACAGAGGAAAAGCCAAGAGCAAACCGAGATCATTCCTTCCTTCCCTCCCCCCAGCTTGCTGACAGAGAATAATTTATCGGGTTTGAAGAAAAATGAATGTCTTTACAATAACAGGAGAGAAAAGGCCAGAAGATCCAAGGGTGGGTATTAAATAATCTGTACCTCCCCCATTCCTGCCACCCTCAATCCCTGCTTGATCAGTGTGGACCAGTCTCGTGGGGGCCAGGCCTCGGAGGTGTCTTTATGCCACCATTGCCTGTAGCCCCCATATCTGAGATCTGAAATCTTACATTTTTGATATCTAACAGACCCGAGTCCTCCTCATCTTTCTCAAGGCCATGATTGAATGCAATGACTTTCTTGTGCCTCCTCCTGTCTCCCCCCACTCCCAGGCATTCTACACATTTCTGCTGGGTGAGCTATGCAGATTATGGCTGTAAAGTCCCCTTCAACAAAATGTTTATATCAATAATTCCAGTATTGATTGGAAACCTTTCACGTGCCAGGAACTAGGAGTAGATGGGGACTAAGGTTGCTTTACAATGAAGCCCAAACATTAGGCTAGTGCTTCATCAGATCCTAATATGCCCTGTTTGGCTTATACCTTCCAATACTCTCCAACCTTACTTTCCAGATACATCCACTGCCTACCTCCTCCCTGAATATCTCCACCTTCAGTTCATCTTGAGCAAGAAACTTCCATGTATAATGTTGGACACTTGTCATCCTATTTCTCATTTATTATTCACACATTATTTACAATATGACTAGGATTCTTATTGTTCATGCCCGTGTTTACACAAATCCCCCACCCACAAAGCTCTGGTCAGCCTCTTTCTTTTTTTTTTTTTTTAAAGATTTTATTTATTATTAGTAGTAGTATTTTAAGTATTTATTTATACAAGCACTGGGTACAGTCAGAAGCGCGGGAGGGTGAGAGAATTCACCAGAGCCAGAGCGGGGAGCAGAGCAGGCAGAAGGACCGAAGTACACTGCTGAGGGGAGCAGCGGGCGGCAGGAGAGGTCTGCGCGCCATGTGGGACCCTAGCCCGGCAGCCAGGGATCAAACAGGCGCTGCAGAGGCTGCGGGCAGCTTCTCAGCCCAGCGCTCAACTGCTGAGCCACCGGGGAGGCCTTCATCCTCATTCTTAATGGCCAAGTTAGACACCATGCCTGATACTCCTGGCTAGTGTTAACATCCCCTATATGTGCGTTATTATAGAAACGTCCTTGATGTCATTGATACTACCTGCCACTCTTTGTCCTGTATGACAGATATTCTTGGTGACAAAATGCCTCAGAAATGGATCATTAAGGGGATGTCTTGATCAGAATCCAATCAGGGGAAAAAGAAATCACTCTGGTATAGCAAACAGAAGGTACTTACACAGGGAATGGAAGGACAGAGAAACGGGGCACAAGATGTTTAGCTAGTCCGAGATTAGCCATAATGAAAAGCTGCTACCTGTGGAGGTAGAGTTCCTGAAGCCCAAGTCTGAGATCACCCAGAAGAAACTGACAATTGGGCGTGTCGTCTAGCTAGAACCAGAGCCTCAGAGGAGGCACAGCCCTTAGCAGAGATGTTGCTGGGGGAAGTGGGGAGGAGACCCCCGGCTTTTCATTTCATCTCCCGCCGGTGCATCCTGTGCCTGTGCCCTGATGGAGGTCAGCGGCGTGAGGACCTGGGCCATCCTGCCCAGTGATGCAGGAGCAGGGGTAGGGTGTGAACAGCACAGCTCAAACCAGAACACTTCACTAAGGTCACAGCATGATTCACAGCCTCATCTCCAGTATGAAACTTTACATAACACTTTGAAGGAAATGCAGACAACTTGGAATAGCTTCTTGCTCTCGTGTGCTCTGTTACTAGCAATTCTTCACTTAAGTACAGTCTCCTTGAGTCTGTATTAAGGAAAACTGCCTAACTTCCCAGGGAGGAGGCTCTTGACTCATCTCTCATCGAGTTTAGCTGTCGGTTTTATGATGTAGCTTCATTTGCTCTAGTGAGATTCGAGTTCCTCCTTTTCTAATGCCCACTGGTGTGAGGCTTGCTCATGTCTGTCTCCTGCATCCCGTCCCTGAAGCTGGTTTTCAGGCCCCTCTGGGGGTGATGGATGTGCTCCGCTAGGCGGCAGCAGAGAGTAGAACTACTTTGGTGTTCAAGACCACTCTCTGCCCCCTTCTGGCTACCAACCCTGGACTCTATGTGACCCCCTTGAAGTCACAGCTACTTCATCTGAAACATCTAGGCCAAGGGAGAGCATGCCTTGGTTATGGTGAAGATTAAAGGAAATGACCCATGCAAAATGCTTAGCCAGTGTCGAGCAAATCACGTGTCTAGTAGCTGTGAGTTACACTGACACATCCTGCTAGAGCTTGGGTTATACGGGCATTCAGCACTAGGTCCTGCCACAACTATTTTTTTGACCAATTAAACATTTTTCTAGGCATCACATTGCATGCTACTAGGTCCAAATCATTTCCCATTCTGCAGACTGTTTTGGGGTGTCACAACTGGTAGATCATCCAACTTAGTTTTCTCTCACTGTGTGGAGAGGTACTAAAGCCCAGAGTTAGTTGTCCTTTGTGAAATGCGTGTGTGTGAGTGTGTGTGTGACCTACAAGAAGTCAGGAGAAAACATAGAAACTCCTCTAACCAACCCCTCAAATATAACCCAGTTATCATTTTTCTATAAAACTAGTCTCCTCCTTATATTTTTAACAAATAAAAACGGAATTACAGTGTACTCACTATTTTAAAAACTAATCTTTCCAAGTCATTACCTATCATTTCTAATGGCTGCATTCATAGAAATATGGGTCATTTATTTTATTTAACAAATTTTACTTTCTAAAGAGCTCTTTCTGCAGACATTCAGGCTGTTTCAAATCTTTCACCATTATAAATGACTCCAAATGCTTCTGAGAGGGCCAAGCACCTCCTTCTGTGGACATTTGAATGCTTTAGGCTGCAGTGGCGCCTTGGCTTTCCATGCAGGCTCTCGTTTCCACACAAGCCACCTGCACTCAACTTCTTGACCATTGTTATCCCACCCTTGGGCAAGACCATCAGCCCAGTGTTTACAGGGCTGTTCTGGGCAAACTGAAGAGAAGCTTTAGTTAGAACTTGCTGCTTTTCTTGATCTTTTCCTGGGTCGAATCTATCCAGGTGTTTTTATCAGTGTTACAGGTATTGAGGCCTTCCCTGAGACACTGCAAATGCCTTATTCAAAATGGCACATGATGTCATCACTGACATGTGATGTCACCAGCCTGGTGTCTTCTGCTTTCCAGGACCTGTGGGCAGGCTCTGTGGCAGAGATGAAGCTTCTGGAATGTGTTCCTTGCTTCTTCTGAACTGAGCACAGCCCCTAAGGAAGCAGATGAGACTCCCCCAAGATTAGAAAGAACCTCAGAAGTCAGTGTTTCATGCTCTTTATATGTGGTCGATGCTGGGGCATTCTCTAATCTAGGGCTTTCTGTGGAATCAGAGAAGGAGACAGATTTCCTAAGGGTAATTAGAGGGCACTGGGAGGGTCCCTCACTTCAAAACGTATTCTTCAATAATCTGTGCTCGTACCTACAACGTCACCCCAACACATAGTAAATTCCTCTGACAAAATCCACAGACTCAGGGCCCCCCTAGTGGCACAGGGGTTAAAGTCTCAGAGCTATCAAGCTGTCGCCAGACACTGTGGCATGAGTTCAATCACTGGCCAGGGAGCTACCCACATGGCACAGCAGACCTCTCCTGTCTCGTCCACTGCTCCCCTCAGCAGTGTATTTCAGTAGATCTGCCTGTTCTGCTCCCCACTCTGTCTCGGGTGAAACCTCTCACACACCCCCACCTCTGGGCTACACCCCAGTTCTTGTATGCATAAATAAATCTTTAAAAAAAATCCACACTCCAGATAGAAGTGTCCTACTAGCCCACGACAGTCACTGCCCTCCACTGACGTCCCCTTGTGGAATGGGAGGTATGTGTGTGCCATGGCCGCCATACAAGGGATGTGCTAGGTAGGCGCTAACTAGTGCTGGGGTGACTGGAACACCAGAGATGTATTTTCCCATAATATCCAGGCCAGGAGTGCAAGATTAGGGTTGATTTCATCTGAGGACTGCGAGCAATCTCAAAGGAAGAGTAGAGTGGGAAATAAGCTGCAGAATGATCCATTCCACATGCTGGCATGAAACTATTTTAAAGCACATAAACTAAAACTTTCCCTTTGCTTATGAATTCACAAAACAGTAGATACATGGACAGGAAGGAAAAAAATCAAATTTCATAATAATTGCTCTTTCTGAAAAAGGGAGAGAAACATAGAATTGTGAAAATTTAAAAAGTAAATTTTTCACTGTCTAGGATGCATTTTTAACTGAAATATGTGACAAAACATCAATATTCATTTATTCTGAGGGTGACTGCATATATGTCAAGCAGAATATTCTTCGTTATTTCCTTTTTTGACGTCTTCTATGATTTGAAAAATGGAAAAAAGAGGCCAGACACCATCGAGGAACTTTCCTTTGTTTCTCTGTTGCCCTGAGGATGATGGGTTGCATTCATTTTACCTCTTAGATAGGTGGGAGGGTCACATGAAGGTCACATTATGGCCCCTTCCCTAGAGACATGGCCCCAGAAACTA
The DNA here is from genome assembly GCF_014898055.3 of Talpa occidentalis. NCBI lineage: Eukaryota > Metazoa > Chordata > Mammalia > Eulipotyphla > Talpidae > Talpa > Talpa occidentalis. The sequence goes on along the minus strand of NW_023601754.1, from coordinate 21,659,596 downwards.
GACTGTAAAGCGCACGGGACCAGGCTGCCCTTCCTGAGCCCCCTCCCACATTAAGATGGGTTTGGGGTCCCACATCCTTCTCCCTCTGCCCATTTAGCTGCCCCTCCTCATCCATCCAGCCCTCTGACATCCTCCACCTTCTCCTCCTCCAAGAGCACTGAGTGTCTGGGAAGTGTTTACCAGACTTAGCAGGAGATGGTGCCCTGTTGTGAAGCTTCTGAAGGGAGCAATGGAGCCACCTGTGCCCAGGTCTCTGTTCTGTGCCAAGCACAGGGGACCCACCAGCGAAGAAGGCCTCCTAGTTCTGTGAAAGGGGAAAAGTAGTTTGGAGGCACGCCAGCCACTGGGAGCACATCTGAATCTTATTTTGATTTTTTAAACCACCTTCGTGGGACTTTGGCATCAGGCTCACTTGGTACTCACAACACACTCTAACGAGGCATGTAACCAACTAAGCACATAGTTAGTAAGTGGCTAGTAGGCCACATCTCTCTGGAGTGTGAATTTTTTTTAATAAATTGTTTAATTTTTATTATTAACAAATAATCAAAATAAATGATGTAATGAGCTTTCAGCAGACTTAAAGCACATATATGGATTATATAAAAGATTATATCTTGGTCTTAGATAAGTCAATATAGAATAAACTAGAAAGTAGAGTGCTTATAAAAAGTAGAAACCAGGCCTCCCCGGTGGCGCAGCGGTTGAGCGCTGGGTTGCAAAGCTGCCCGAAGCCTCCGTGGCGCCAGTTCGATCCCCAGCTGCTCCCCGGCCACTGGAGGAGGGTCCCGCATGGCGCGCAGACCTCTCCTGCCGCCCGCTGCTCCCCTCAGCAGTGTACTTCGGTCCTTCTGCCTGCTCTGCTCCCCGCTCTGGCTCTGGTGAATTCTCTCGCCCTCCCGCGCTTCTGACTGTACCCAGTGCTTGTATAAATAAATAAATAAATAAATCTTTAAATTAAAAAAATATAAATGGTTTAAAAAAAAAGTAGAAACCCTCATAAGAGGGGAAGATATTCTAAAATCATTTTTCTTTCTTTTTAGTTTTTTAATTAATATTTCATTTTATATAATTCTTACATCACTTTTCATCTTTGCACAATGTATGCATTATCATTTTGGTTATATTCCCTGTACAATTGCACCCCTCCCCCTTATTTTGACCCTAGTCCTTCCTCTGCCCTTCCCTTCCACCCCCCTCCGGATTTTTTTTTTAAGATTTATTTTATTTATACATACAAAAATTGGGGTGTAGCCCAGAGGTCGGGGGGTGAAAGGATTCACCCAAGATAGAGTGGGGAGCAGAACTGGTGGATCTACTAAAATACACTGCTGAGGAGAGCAGCAGGTGAAACAGGAGAGGTCTCCTGCGCCATGTGGGTCAGCTCCCTGGCCAGGGTTTGAGCTCATGCACGTAGCAGTAACCCAACTTCTGGCCCTGAGGCCCTGAGGTGAGATGTGACTAGACCTTTCTCCTGCCTGTCCTTTTGGGTAGTTCAACTCTTCCTCCTCCAGAAAGTCTTCCTCAGGCTCACTAGAACACACACATAACTATCCTCATATCTTCAACAAGCTAGTGGTTTGCCCCACTCTTTTGGAAGCTACCCTCTCTCGTGCCTGGCTTTTTCTTCCATGTCTGATCCTCTCCAATAGATTAAATTGTGAGATGAATAATTCAGATGCTCTACTCAAGGGTGCAAAAACATGGAATTCCTTATATTTTGCAACATTTCCTATGAATCCCTTCCTGCTGAATAGCAATGAGGAATTTAAACTCTCCAAAGGACATATAAGTATCAAAGGATAACTAGCATTCTTCAGTAAACATTTAGGAAGTTCAGGCTTTAATCAGTGCTGTCTCCTCTCCACCTTCTCTGACTTTAAATTTTAAAGATGATGATGAGTTTGAGGGGTATTGTATGTGCTAGACTAGTGATGATAAGGAAGGAGCTTTGGGGCCAGGTACTGTTTTAGGGGTCCAGGGCGTCTCTGGTCTGCTTGGTTGGGAGTAGTCTTGTTCTGAAACCACTGTTGATTTCATAGTGATAAAAAACATCATGCCCCAAAGAACCAAACCTTCTTTGATCCCAGCTGTCACAGCCCCACCCAAGCTCCAAGGGGCCTACAATGCAACTCAACTACCAGCTTCATGCCCTTTAAAAGCCCATGAGATTCTGGTGCCTCTTCCATGACTCACTAGATTTAGGAGACTTGAGAGATGCTAATGACAGCCTCTCCCTCCTTCCGCAGCTCTCTCTGCTAGTCCAAGTTACAGACTGTCAGAACCATGTTGTTCCAGCCCCACACTGAACGTGAAGATTTTTCTTAGAATCTGGCAATATTTCCAGATTGATTCACAAAAAAAGGAAGTTCCCCTGAGTTGGAAGTTTTCCCAATTTAGTGGACATTTCTAAACATTGCCTGTGTCTCCACAACCTCTCCCCACTATGAGTAATCAAGAACATTCATTTCTGACTTCCCTTGCAGGAAGTTTTCTTTTCTTCTTTCCCGATATTTTCTTTGTATCAGCTCTTGAATTTTCCCTGCCATGGTTAGCAATGAAGTTCCAGAGTCCCAGGTAGTTAGGTCTGGCACTGATTTATGCAAAAGACAGTTCTTGGAATTTTGAAAATGCTTGGTTTTAAAAACCCAAGTATTGTCTTAAAAAGTTAGTTTTCAGGCTCAAAACTGACCAGGAAAACAAAATATACAAGAAAGTGAATATATATTAGAAACTATCTCTGTACTGCAACCATAAACATTTTGGAATCAGCACAAATCTAAGTGAAGACTTGTTATTACATTGATATTAATTGAATTAATTCAAGGAGATATAAATAATGCTCCATTCCTCATCACCCAGTGCCTGTGTTCTGCCATGTCAAAGTTTCATGAGTGGTAAGCCAGGAGGCTGAAGCACCACTCTGAAACTCTAGATTACCATTTTCTTCCAGTCTAAATAATTTATCTCAGGCTCTCCCCCACTGCTCCCCACCCTGTCATTCACCTAATAGAGAGCTGGGCCACTGCTTTGAAATGTCACACCTAAAGTTAGCTCAGCTTGAAAAGTTTAAAAATAGTCAACTCGAGGAACAAAGGTGTTTACTAGAAACAAACACTGTTAACAGCTCCTCCTAGACACACTTCAAGTTCCCACAGGGTGACAGAGTTGATGTGTGAACAAGGACCCTTTTGCTTCCTTCTTATGCTCTCTGGCTGGCTTCAATATCCAAGCTCCTTTCTCCCTGGGTTCCAGCCACAGAAAGCTGAACACAGAAAGGTTCCTCTTCCCACACCTGAATCTTTGACCCTTTGTCACAATCTAATTACTCACATCTGTTTCAATGTCAGTAGTGGGAAAAAATTTTTGCACCAGTACTTAATATTCTATATTATTATCTCTCATTTTATTTGTTTATTGAAATGCAGTGTAGTAATTAAGAACAAATACTTTTCATCATGATTGCTTGACTTCAGATTCCTGGCTCTGCTGCTTGCTAAGGTGCTTGACTTGATTGCCTGATCTGTAAATAGAAATAATAACAGTTTCTATATCACAAGAGTTAAATGACTCAATATATGTAAGTAATGAGAATAAGACTTGACAAGTGTTTGCTGTTCCAAGTATTGCTGGATCCTTTTCCTCCACCAGATCATATACTCCCTGAAAGCAGATGCTCTAATGAGGTGAGGGCTTCAGCACCATGGACAGGACCTGACACAAAATAAAGGGCTTAGTTATTCTTTTAAAAATGCTTTTTTAAAACTATTATTTTTAATTCAATTTACATTGACCTTACATGATTTAAGGGTCTATGTGTATACTTCTTGAGATGCATGTTAGCACATCACCTACAGCACCAAGGCACCAATAACTTCTACCAGAGAGAGAGAGAGAAAGAGAGAGATGGATGATAGATAGATAGATAGATAGATAGATAATACATAAATAGATGATAGATAGGTAATAGATGAGATAGATAGATAGATATTAGATAAAAATACATTAAAATCTAATTGTAAGATAAATAAATAGATAGGTAGATATAAATTCTATATCTATTTGTTGACATAGTCACTTGGTGAGCAAGGGGCATGCATGCTTCCACCCTTTCAGGATCACCTCTGCATGCAGCAAGCCTACCACACAGTTCTCCTGCACTCTGCTCTGCTTCACCTTTTCTCTAATTATTTCCAGGACCAGTAACATGCACATCCTTGTCATTATTTTAAGTTTATGAGGAATGGTGATGTGACATGGGTCAGGGCCAGAGTGTTTGCAGTCTAGAGATCCTGATACCTGGATATATTCCAAAGCATCCTTTCATGAGGCGCTCCTCGGCTGCCCTATCTAAATTACAAAGCTTACTGTGACATTTCTTGTTTGTCTTCCGTGCTTTAGTCTTTATCCTTAGCATTTATTGCTACTTAAATTCCTTTTTATTTTACTTACTTACCTTGTTTATTTCTGTCTCCCTTAGTAAGAACATAAACTCCATGAGGAAAGCTGTATTTATCCATTTATTTGTCTTCGTATCCTTAGATTCTAAAACAATGCCTGATATACAATAGGAACTTGATGAATCTCTTTGAATGGATGTGTGCATACATACCTTTAATAGCATAATCCACACAAACCTCTAGGATGAGAGATTTGATTTTTGTCTTAATGTTAGACCTGTTTAACTCACCTCCTTCTCCAAGTCATATTTAAAGCTTGCATGTGACTCAAGACTGCCAACCCCTTCTCCCTGGGATCACAAAGAGATGATCTTGGTGATGTATAAAAGCAGGAGGAAAACACTCACTTGACATTTAACAGTCCATTGAAATAGCAACCTGATGCAGAGAACCAGTGCATTTCTTGCAGCTGCCTGTTTCCTTCACAGTAAATGTCTTACTTATTTGGTTCTGTCCTCTGACATGACTCTGCAGCAGAACCTGGCAGATTTGGAAGGAAACATTAGCTGTTTGGAGCCCAGTGTGGCCCCCACCTCTACCAAAACATCTTAACAGAGATAGCTGTGAGGCTGCAACAGCTAGAAATTCCAGGACTCTACTAGTGGTTTTTCAAAGATGATCCCTCTTACTCTTTAAGTACCCCCAAGGAGCAAGCATCCTGGTTATCATTTTGTAAGTAAGAAAATGATGATCGGGAGTGTTAAATTACTTCCCCAAAGTCCCACAGAAGGTCAGTTATAAAGCCAAGATTTTAATTCAAACCCCAGGCTCCCTCATTACACCACACTTTGCTGCTTTGCCTGAGTGTGAAGCACAGAGAGGTTGCCAGTTCTGTCTCATGGGATTGGATGCATCAGTTCAACTCACAGCTCATGGGACCGAGGATTGGCTGCAGCAGTTCAACTCACAACTCAACTGGTCATCAAGCCCCACCCAATCATAAGTCACTTGGGAAATGAAATCACACCATGATTCACAAAGGAGAAAGGCGACCAGACTATTTGGCAAACAGCACCGATGATCACATTCCCAAAGCAGCTTGGGGAAATCTGGGGTGTGGGGATAGTTCCTTTTCATGGCTGAGGTTGAATGCTCCTATACCCTAGTGGGCTGGGAACTCAGTTCAGAGCAAATAAAGGACAGACATAGTTTCTGCTCACAGGCATCTGTGAACTGAGCCTTCCACCTGCTAACTGTGTTTGAATTATAGCAAATACATTTGAATTTCATTGCATGGATTAGGTTCAGTCAACACTCCCATGGATAGATAATTATAATCAACTACAGCCTGAATTATAAGGTAACAAAATAACATGCATCATATTAGAGAAGTGAACCTGACCCACTCATTGTTTTTCCAAGTTGTACCACTATTGAGATACGGACAGCCCAAATTCTTGGGGTGGTTACTACTTCTGCTGTGGCTTATTAAAACCCCCTTCTCACCATAAGGTCAGAGGAATCCCTGCTGCAGCTCGGGAAGCAATAACTGGCTGCCTAAAATGAATGACAGTGATCTGGCATAGGGCTGAGGAGCGGAGAATGTGACAGTGAGGTCACAATGCATTGTCTATTATGTAACCACTCAGCAATCACTGAAAACCTGCTTTGTATATTAATACTAGATACACACCTCAGGAAGATCTGCAGAAGCAGCTGTGGAAATGAAAAATCAAAACCAAGAGAAACAGGGCTGGGGATGTGTGGGTCCTTCGGATCCTGTGGCTAAGCCATTGACTGTTGGGGAGTTGAAGCTGAAATGAGAGCTGAGCCGCCCAGCCAGAAGAACCTGGTAGCTGAAGGGCCTGGAAACCACTTACTTCTCTCATCCAAGGGCCAGTGGGGTGGGAGCAGGGCAGGGGCTCTTCTCGCTGACATTTTGAGGGTGAATTCTGTTCCGTGCTGTTAGCCTGTGGCAACCAGGCAATGAGATGAGACTGCTGCGTCCCCCAGCCCATAAAACCTGGCCCTGCTGCACAGTGAAAATTACAGGCTTATATTACAGGGCGCGTGTTGGGGAAGTAGCCGGAGGTTGCTGATACAATCAGAGTTCAGGTAGCTTTATTGAGAATCGTGAAATGAAACCGTGTTATCCATGTGCCCGAATTTGAAAGTGAAAACTTTTCACCAAAAAAGAAAAGAATAACTGAAAATAACTTTATGTTTTTTTCCCTTCTTTCTTTTCTTTATACAATTATTGTAGCAAGCTGTAGCCAGAAATACAGAATATTTTTTCCACTTAAGAGAAAGCAGATTCCATAGAATAAAGAAGCACACTATGGTCCGAAGGAGAAAGAAGATTATCGTCACCAGGAGCCTGCCTGTCAGTTTGCAGAGGGATTTCTAGGGAGCCAAGGGCCAGCAGACACCTCAGAGGATGCTTAGGGCACAACCCGGCCAGGCCTGGAACCCCGCGCCTCTGACTGTGGATGTCTGCTTTAATCCTTTCAAACACCACGCCATGGCCCTAGAATTTCCAGGGAGCACGGAGGAGACTCTAAGCGTATACCTATGAAGCTACACTCCCAAAATGCTATCATTGGTAGTCATTGTTTGGGGGCTTTTTAATTTAAATGCCTAAATACTGCAGATATGCATGGCAACAATTTTTAAGGTGAAATTTACATTAAATCAGCTCTGTGCCCCTCCCACTCTCCCCAGGTAAGCCTGGTGATCAGGCAGACTTGGATTGGAAAATAATGGGTTAAATTAATTTTTTTGTAAGTGATGAAAAAATAAATAAAATATTCAGGATGTGGATATGATTTTCTTAGAAGAAGCTTTTTTCTTTTCTTTCATTGCTTTTTAAAGGTCTTTTTTCTTAAGGCAAACGATGGTAGACAAAAACCAAGAAAATAATTGTCTGCATGGGGCCTCCCCTGGTGGCGCAGCGGTTGAGCGCTGGGCTGCAAAACTGCCTGCAGCCTTTGCAGCGCCAGTTCCAACCCTGGCCACCAGCAAGGGTCCCACATGGTGCGCAGACCTCTCCTGCCGCACCCGCTGCTCTTCTCAGCAGTGTACTTCGTCAGTCTGCCTGTTTTCCCGGCTCTGGCTCTGGTGAATTCTCTCACCCTCCCGCACTTCTGACTGTACCCAGTGCTTGTATAAATAAGTAAATAAGTCTTTTTATAAAAAAAAAGAAAAGAAAAGAATTGTCTGCAGACAAGATTATCTGGGAGGGGGGAAATGGAATGAAATGGGATGATGAAATGCTCCTGATCTTGAGAGGCGTTTGGGTGACATGGGTGCAGGCTTTTGTCAAAACTTTCCAATGGCACATCCAAGACTTATGTATTTCATTGTATGTAAATTTCACCTTAAAAATTGTTGCCATGCATATGCTGCAGTATTTAGGCATTTAAATTAAAATGCCCCCAGACAAAGATGGATTTTTAGATGGAGAGAGAAATAGGTAGATAGACTTATAATAATAATTTTTTAAAAAGTAATAAAATGTCAGTGTTAGAATCTAGATTATGGCTATACCCAGGTTGACTTAAAACTCTTTAAATTTTTCTGTACGTTTAAAATTTTTCGTAGTGAAACACTGAGGGATAACATTGCTTTTGTTACATCAACATTGTGCAAACTTTGCTGATTAGAATCCCCTGAATATTGGTCTTAAAAAATATCAATTCAGGACCTCGCTTAGAAATTCAGATTCAATAGAGCTGAGGGGAGAAGGAGCTCAGTCACCTGCATTTTAAATCAGTTCCCACCCCTGCCCAGGTAAGCCTGGTGGTGAGGCAGTCTTGGATTAGAAAATAATGGGTTAAATTAATTCACCCCCACCCCCCAGAGAAACTGATGTTGTACTTAAGTCAGAAGTGTGACCAATGAAATGATGAGGGAGGAGGACAGGTTCTCGCTGCTGAACCACTCTGGGTGTGACTCCAGGAGCCTCTGGGTTAGCAAGCTCCTCCAGGGCTTACAAAGGACTGTAAGCTTTGAGAAACCCCAAGACTGGAAAATCTGCCCAAAGAGAAAGGTTAGCTCACCACACTCTGGTTGACTTTGATCCTATCATCCCCCTCATGTGTCATTAAGCTGCAAGTCAGGAAGATGAAATGCACAACTCAACTGTCCTCTTTTGGATAAGAGAAGCTGCAGTGAAAGTAGAGGCATCCAGAGAGGCTTCCTGGAAGAGGTGGCACTGCAAGCACACTTAGAGAATTAAGCATGATTGCCTCACCAAGGAGCAAAAAAGGAGAGCCAGTGGCCAGGGGCTGTGTGCACCACTGTCTAAACTCATACACACACAACAGTAGTGCAGGTGAGAATTAATTGTGATGTCAAAGCATGCAAGGGGGTGTACAGAATGGCCTCCCTCTTTTTAAAAAAAAAGTTATTTATGTATGCATACAAAAGCTGAGGTGCAGACCAGAGGTACGGGGGCAGGGGGTGAGAGGATTCCCCAGAGACAGAGTGGGGAGCAGAACAGGCAGATTGACTGAAATACACCCCTACGGGGAGCAGCAGATGAGACAGGAGAGGTCTGCTGTGCCATGTGGGTCAGCTCCCTGGCCAGGGATCGAACTCAGGTTGCAGTGGCTGCGGATCACCTCATAGTGCTGCTGCGACTTACCCCCTTGAGCCACAAGGGAGGCCCCAGGCCTCCCTCTTGAAAGAAGGAAAGAGGAGAGAATGAAGGAGGGGCTTTTACACCATCTGTACAAGTTTATTTCCCAAGAGAGGAGGAGACAGAGTCAAGAGAGAGCTGGAGTGACTCCGATCTTTGTTTTTTAATCTCCCATTGACACCTTTGATGGGTGACGTTCAAACCCCCAGTTTTGATGAAACTTACCAAGATGATGTAGGGAACCGCAGCGCCAGGACCCCGCGACCCTCATGGCGCCCTGGCCTGGTTAATGGCCTTTCAGCGGCGGGGCCAGGCTGGGCTCCATCCTCTCTGGCTCAAGTGTGCATTTTCCATCACCAGTGGCAGGAGGGGGCCTGTTATATAAGCTGTGTCAGCTCTAAATAATGATACTAAAAAATGTCGAGCCTTAGCTCCTACCGTCGGGGTTATGGTCTTTCACCCGAGTGGGTTCTAGAGACCAAGGTGAAAATCAAGTAAGTCCAAATTACCCTTGAACCTACTTAAATCACCAATAAAGTGCAGAGCTCGGTGTCTTGTGAGGATAAGCACAGCGTGGAGATGTGCCCCACAGCCCGTGTTCAAGGAAGAGGGGTCATTTACAGACGCACTCGGGATGGCAGAGGATGCAGAGGACCTTATGTCAGGATCAGTCACTCCTGAGCGCAATCACTGGAACCAGTTAAATAGTTTTATTTCTTTTTTATTTTGTTCTATGTGACATACGATATTTCCCGAACATAGAAGAGATGCATGTAGGTGGGTCCACTGAGCCAGGTGGAAATGAGCAGGAGGTGGCTGGAAATCAATCAAGGCCCCCAGCCTTCCACCACAACCACCTCCTCCCTCCATGACAACCATCTAGCTGCCACAACCACCATCCACCCGCCACGACCACCATCCACCCACCGCCACCACCATCCACCTACCACAACAACCATCATCCACCAAGACCACCAACCTGGTTTATGTCTGTTACTGCGCTGCACCCCACATTCATGGTGGGGCTACTGTCCAGCCAGTGCATGGGCAGCCACAGGGCACACAAACCTTCTGTCCAGTGGTACTACTGAGAGAAGGGGTGTGATTGGTTTCTGCTGAAATCTGAGAGGCACCTGGAGAAGAGAGACAGGGCCTGAGCTGAGGAGGCCTGCAGTCCAGGCATCTGCTCTGTTCAAAGGCAGGAGAGAGGAATGAAGGGAACAGCTTCTTGTCAGTCCTGGGGTTCCAACCCACCCTTCCCAAGTGTCACCTCAGACCAAAAGTTGCAAACTGATGTCCCACAATCGCTTTTTGATTTTTGGAAATCTGGATGCTGTCACATCCTAATTCACATTCTAGTCTTCTCTGGAAACACCAGGGGACCTGACAGCTCGAGGCTTGCATCCAGGTAGCAATGAGGCAGCGGCCCTGAGTCACAGCCCCCCTCTCTCCAGGTGGACTGTCTCTACTATCAGCCTGTCCCTGATGGCTGGTCTAGGGCCCTGCCCTCCGCCTTGTGGTGAGAAAGTTGGTGAGCGTGTGGGCAAAGAAACATGGGCTGGGGCACATCCTTTTGCAGTTTTCTCTCCAAAGGGGCCATTTCCTGGGAGGAAGGCCAATCTCAGATCCTGTTCTTTGACACCCTCGGGCTTCTTGGTGTGGCATTTTCTTCTAATGAAACGCTCAGTGCCACTCAGGGGAGACTGGCATCCCCTGTGTCACGGAGAGACTGACAAGGGTGAACACACCTCTGGCCCAGCCCTGGAAAGTAGGCACCTGTCACAGCGTCACACCGCGCCCTTCTCACGCTTTCCCTCCAGTCCTGGCCTTGTGGGGAGCGCCCTGGGGAGGCGAGGTTAGGGCCTGAGGCAGGAGGCAGGAGGCGGGAGGGCTGAGAGATACCTGTTGAACAGGAGCACGTGTGAATAATTTAGCAACTGCCTGGTTCTCTTTGCTTCCACCTCTACCTATAATTTTAACTTTCACGGAACATTAGTAAGTGAGAATTGTTCTGCAAACAGCTCAGCTCCTGGTTCATTTTCAGAGTGAAGCAATTCAAGTGGATGGACTTGGACCAGCGCTGGTAAACTAGTTTTCTGCAAAGTAAGAAACTCGCACTTGCATTCAAAGAGCACTGACAATTTCCAACGCACTTTCACGACTCCCTTATATATTTCTCAGCCTGCTAGTGAGGAGTTCTTTTACAGCTGTGGAAACTGAGCCCCAAGAACATAAGTTGCAGGTCAAAGGTCACCCTGCTGAGTGGCCTGGAGGAGACCAGGTGCAGGACCCTCCTGAAATCCTTGTTCCCGAGGATTTCATAATAAGCGGGTTAATGAGGCCCGGTGGCCATGGTACTGGGAAGGGACACTCACCGGGGCCTGCTCTGGGACAGACCTTACCTATAGCTGCGAGCAGCCCCCAACAGGACCAATCTGGCCCCTGGAGACCCTCAGGGCCCATGGGATGCCTGCAGATGCCTTGAATGAGCTGTCACTGCTCCCTGCCCTTGCAGGCTGACAGCCTCACGGCCCCCCCCTACTGTGACATTTCTCAGCATCAAAACTCCAGCAGACAAGCTCCGCTGGGCCAAGACAGTTTGGGCAATCAAAGCCCGCAGCTGTGATGGAGGCCTGGCATTTAAGCCTATTGATCAATGACAGAAGTAAAACACAAGGCGAAAAATGCTCCGGGAGATCTTGTTGTCAGAGCCAAATAGAGGCTACCCCTCTCTGTTTTGAAGGCATCTGAGAAGATGGAGGGGAAAGGAACAGGGAAAAGCAACCACAAAACCCAAGGAAAGTGACACCTAACGATGCTGATGGGTTTTTAAAGGTTTGAGGCAGGCACAGCTGCTAAGCACAAAGGGTGGCGATGCCTGCCGAGGGCTCCCGGGAGCGCAGGGGGAGGTGAGCCGGGTGAAGTTCTTAATTTCCAGATGGGGAGACGTTCTGTTTGTGTTTGGAGTCCAAATGCAAATGTTGTGGCTGCACACTCCGGAGGTGACAACTTCCTGCCGTAAGTGCAAGACAGGCCACGTGCCTTCTCGAATGCTATTGAAGTGACCCAGTTGTAGGTGTTCTTGTCCCCGTCAGTGCCATCCTCAAGGAACGGCTGAGGTTTCTTCTTCATTTGTCTCGCTGCGAGAAAGAAGGCACATCTGTCTGGGAGAAGGGGGCAGGCAGGGCTGGAGGAGGCGAGGGGCCCGTGGCCAGAGGCAGTGCAACGGGGGAGAGGCAAGATGCCAGGGCTGTTGGGAGCCCTGGGGCAAGCCAGTAATCCTCTCTGAGCCTCAGTTTCCTAAAAAGCAAAAAGGGGGAGGAAATGCCCTTGAAGACGCCTTCTGACCCCATGCAATGACTTCAATAATTCAGCAGCCTGAGCACTCAGGAGTGGAGCAGAGCGGTGAGCCAGGCTGAGCCTGTGAAATGAAGGACAGGCGTGTGCCTTGGAAGCAAGGGAGCCCTGGGGGCCTGGAGTTCTCAGACTTCGTGAGCACCAAGGCTTTCTCCCCAGCCCCCACCCCAGGATGTGCAGAGAGTCTCATCCTGGTGGGACCCAGGAACATGCATTTGGGCAGGTTGGCCATTCAAGGCAATTCTGACTCAGCTCACACACGGAGACACTGGCATTACCCTTAAGGGCTTTGGATTCAGAGCCTGGAGCTGGTCCCATCTCTGTCACTTTCCAGCTGTGTCCCTTGGCCTAGTGGCTTAATCTCTCTGAGTCTCATTTTATTGATTTGAACAAAGGGGGTGATACCACCCACCTGGCAGCGTTGTTTCAGGGATTAAGCGAGCTAATGTATGCAAAGCCCTGAGTCAAGCCTCACATGTCAGGAGAGCAAGGTCAGTGGGAGTTGACATCATTATCGTTTCATACTTTTGATGGTCTTGGGAGGGGCTGTGGGTGCCAGCATGTCAGCTGACGGAATTGCTATGTAAATTTAGCCCAAGGATCAAAATTCCTCCGTAGCCCACAGCCATGTTTATCAAGACAAGAAGTTCTTGATGATGTGTGACGTAAATGTCTTCATGACAACTTAAGATTTTCATCTTTATCTGCCCAATCTTACACTGGGCTGTTCTTGAAAGAACCATATTAGACATTCTGGTTTAAAGTAAGGAATTCTGAAGGTTCCTACCTTTTTTAAAAAAAATATTTTATTTATTTATGCATGCAAGAGCTGGGGTAGAGGCCAGAGATGTGGGGGGGGGTGAGACGATCCACCAGAGACAGAGTGGGGAACAGAACAGACAGACTGACTGAAATACACTGCTGAGGGGAGCAGTGGGTGGGACAGAAGAGGTCTGCTTCGCCATGTGGGTTTCTCTCTGGCCAGCCGGGGATCGAACTCATGCTGCAGAGACTGTGGATTCTTCATAGTGTGGTACTTAACCCCTTGCACCACCACAGAGGCCTGGTGTCTGCCTTTTCCAAAGGGCAGAAAAATCTCCTCACCATTCTCCTCCACAGCAGAGTCCACACACCAGCAGACCCCTCACTCAAAATTGCCCTCGGCCTTGGACACAGTGGTGGGCCCTTTCCTGGTGTGGGTTGAGGGCCAGAAGAAAACAGAAGATGACTCCAAATGCGCTTAGATTTTGGGGTGGGGAAATCCTGTAGGACCAGGCAGGAATGGAGGCAGCCCTGGAGAGGAAGTGTCACCATCTGTATCTACCGTTACAATATCATACAGACTCTTTTGATTGCCCTTGATTGCTCTTAAGTTCTTCGCTCCTCCTCCATACCCCACTCTCCCCCTTAGCCCTGGCAAGCACACATCCTTTTTCTCTCTCCATTAATATTTTGTTTCTCTCCATTATTTTGTCTTTTCCAAAATGCCAGGTGGTTGCACTCAGGTGATATGTACCCTCTTCAGATTAACTTCTTTCACTTAGTAGCACGCATTTAAATTTCCTTCATGTCATTTTATAGCTCAGTATCTTGTTTCTGTTAGCACTGAGTGTGTTGCATTGTCTGGATGTTGTCCACTATTGCTCAGTCTACTGTTCCACTCACCCACTGAAGGGCATCTTAGCTGCTTCCAGGGCCTGACAATTATGAATCAACACCCCAGTGCAGGTATTTGTGTGGGCATAAGTTTTCAGCTCCAAGGATACCCAGGAGAGCAATTGCTGCCTCCTATGGTAAGAGTAGGTTTAGTTTTGTAAGAAAACACCAAACTGTCTTCCAAATGAATGTGGTGCTCTGCATTCCCACATCACCCATTTGAGTTTCTGTCGCCGCACATCCTCACCAGCTTCTGCTCTTGTCCGAGTTACAGAGTTGGGTCATTTTGACAGATGTGTAGTAGGATCTCATTATGGCTTTAATTTGCATTTCCATGACAGATGATGTGGCACTTCCTTCCACATGCTGACTGTGGATCTGTATATCCTTTCAGTGAGGTGTGTGTTAAGGTCTTTGGCCCATTTTTTAATTGGGTTGTTTCTTTCTTATTGAGTCTTAAGATTTCTTTGTATATTTTGGATAATGCGCCCTTATCAGCTATGTCTTTTGCAAATATCTCCTCCCAGTCTTTGCTTAATTTTTCATTTTCTTGACAGTGTTATTTTCAGAGAGGAATTTTTTAATGAAGTCCAGATTAATAATTACTTCCTTCATGGTTAGTGCCTTTGATGTTGTATCTAAAAGTCATCAGCAGTTTTAAGGTCATTTAGATGATCTCCTATGTTATCTTATAGGAGTTTTATGACTTTGCATTTTACATTTGGGTCTGTGATCCATTTGGGGAGTTAATTTTTGGAAAGGGTATGAAGTCTAGATGCCTCTTCTCTACTTGTAGTTCAATATGGGGAGTTTGGGGCTGAGAAATGTTGTTTTAAGGATTTTTTAAATTTTACCATGCAGTTCACTCTACAGAAAAGAATGGAGCACTGCTATTTGACCACGGATACTCCAGTGCAGGGAATTTGGGCTCCTGGAGCACTAACAGCCTGTTGCATCAGCCCATGATGTGAACTCAGGCTGTGATGTCCTTTGGAAAACATGGTAAGAGTCAGAAATTACCTCACGGTTGTGTCTTTGAACACTGTATGTATTTAATCAGGAAAATCAGCGACTTAGAAATTTCAGTTTCAACCAAGCTGAGGAAGGATGCTGAGAATGTTTTCTTCAATGGTGAAGGGGCTTCTCCTGATGATTAGCTGTTTCTGTGGCCTTTGACTCCAAAGACATTGGAAGTTTAGCCTCTCAGAGATGTGCAGGTCCAGCATGCACAGCAACTTCATTTGTAAAAGAATGAGAACAAATATTTGAGTAAAATAGACCCGAAAAGTTAACTCTAATTGAGATTTCACATTTTGCAAAATTCCTTCCCTTAATGACCCTGCCAATGAATAGGGAAATGAGAACCATTGGAAGGAAATGGCCACTATTCTTGCCTCCCACCTAAGTGAAATGGAGGATTAAACCAAATATATAGAATATTCATGTCTGCTACCATGGGGCTGGTGTAACAGACAAGAGTAGGAAAGAAATATAATTTTAGGGAAAAGGAGAACAAAGTTCTATGATATTATACTAGAAGATCATGTCTTTTAACTAATAAGTATTTTTGCACTGGACTCTCAAAGACAAGATAGGCTAGGGTTAGCAGATCTTATCATTGAAAAATATGGCTCAGGGCTTCCCTGGTGGCCTAGGGGTTAAGGCTCAGTGCTATCAATATGGCTGCCTGGGTTCGATCCCCAGTCAGGGAACTTATCCACATATGGTGCAGCAGACCTCTCCTATCTTGCCCGCTGCTCCCCTTAGCAATATATTTCAGTGGATGTGCCTGTTCTGCACCCTACTCTGTCTCTGTTGAATCCTCTCACTGCCCATGCCTCTGGCCTCCACCCCAGTTCTTCTACACAAAAATAATACAATCTTTAAAAGAAAACTATAGCTCAAAACAGAGCCATGGGTGCCTTGTAAGCTACTCAAAATGTGGGTTTCACAATGGACTACCCATCTTTAAAAGGTCTCCACCATATACGTCTTAGAAGATCACGTTCTCACCCTGGTTCCCAATACGGGTTTGCTCCAATGCATCACGCCATGCTTACTGGTCAGGGAGGCTTTCCACGTTGTGGTCCATTGTCTTTGAAGAAATTGTTCCAGTCGACCTGTCCTGCTCTTCCCTGGGAAGCACCTTTCCCCACAGGGATTACCCTGTGGCAACTGTGTTTATAATATAATAATAGTGCTCAGGGTCACCAAAGTGATCCAGTTTTTTCTAGAGATTTGATTATCCTTAGGTTGTGTTGACCCAAAACATGCCAGATTGTCTCTCCTGAAAAATTTCTGGTTGTGAGAATTAGGTGAGGACAATGAGCTGACCCTAAGTCAAGCTCAGCTCTCTAGAAGGATAGTCTATATACTGGTCAAAATTCATTTTTTACCAGCAAAAGAGACTGAATATGGTTATTTTTTAAAATATGGATACCTTGAAGGATTATTGGCAAGCTAAAGAAAAAACTGAAAAACACAGAATAAGGAAACCCTAGACTTGAAGAAATGGTAGCTCCAGGAATAGTTTTATGGGACAAAAAATCTCGCCCTGGCACTACCGGCAGAATAGATCAATCCCAGTTGTTTTTGATCATTTTAAATTTCTGATCTAGATTCAAATTCTAGGAAGTGAAGATATAATTGGCCCATCTGGATCATGTGGCTCCCTGTAACCTAGGGTAGTCTAGGGTCCCCATTTATAATTCCTCCGGTTTGTATTCAAAAGAGAAAGGAATGCTTTTTCAAAAGGAAATTGGAGTGATGACTGAAAGGGGAATGAGTATTGGACAGTTGAAAATAATAGTGCTCAGGGTCACCAAAGATGTCCTGTTTCAGTTTTTTCTAGAGATTTGATTATCCTATCATTCTACTATACCATGAGGAGCCCCTCTATGCTTCCAGCAAGTTCCTGTTTAAGCTGGCTTACACTGGTTTATGTGACTTTCTATCAAAAGATTCTTAACTAAGACCTATTCTTCCATTTTCTCTAAGAAATGAACTCATCTTTGATCCTTACTCGAAACAGACCTATGTATTGATTGGGGGACCCATAAGAAATTAGTGACCTGTAAATCTGAATCAGTGTGCACCAAATGATAGGGGTGTGTGTGTGTGTGTGTGTGTGTGTGTGTTTGGCCTCGGATCAGTGTCCCAGTGTATTCATTTCCATTCACTGAGACTCTTAACACCCAGTCATGCCCTCTTCTCCAGCTTCTGAGCAGATAATACAACAATTTTTAAATACAACATGGGGTATGAGGTTGGAAATGCTCTCTCAGCAAGCTAAACAAAGCCAATGGCGCCATGGTAACAGTGCAGATGTGTGTTCAGTTACCTTGAATCCCAGAGAAGAGAATATGCTTATTGAATCCCCTGGCTCCCGGGCCAGTCAAAGACAAACATCTTATGGTGAGCATATTCTAGAGTCCATTTTCCTTAGAGAAAAGAAAGGAATTTCTCTCTATTTAAGTGAGTGAATGAAAACAGGGCAGCTCTCTGGACCACAGAAAGAGGGGGAGGATTCTTTAATGGCTTCAGCATCTGTTTCCATAAAAATGCTCTTGCGTGAAGGAATACTATTACTAGAACAATAGCAGCATGAGTAATAATAATAGCTCAGTGCTGTTGCATGGTGCTAAGAACCTAAGCTTGTTCTTTTCCTTCAATGGGGTAGTCATCTGTGTCTACCTTATCTGCGCCTCTCTTTGGATGCTTAGCGTTTTCTTTGTGGTCATTCATTTCTCTGTGGTCATTCATTTCCATGTGCACTGACTGAACTGATTTTGGAAAACTGAAATGTGGTGTGGTGAACAGAAGTGAAATAAGATACGCATCTGCTCTCCAGGAGCTCATAGATGCATAGAAAGGACACACACACGGAAAAGCTAATAGTTAAATCACAATGTGCTGTGGTTCGCATAGAACTGTTTCCAATCCTGTGGCAGTAGAGAGCAGATACAAGGGAGAAATTGTTTCCTTCTGGAGTGATAAAGAGTAGGAAAGAGCTCCTGAGCTCTTGCCTGAGGCTTGAGAAGCAGTCTGCAAGGTGAGTGAGATAGTTCTTATCTCCCCTGATCCTTCTTGGGGATTTAAAACATTTAATGCAACTTCAAATCCTATGTCATGCTCACCAATCTCTGGTCAGGTGGTGAGGTGTTGCACACAGTAGGTGCTCATGTTTCTTGGGTGGGTTCAAAGAACATCAGGTCTCCAACTCAGATTCATCCTCTCTTGATTGTTTTAAAAATAAAAGTCAACAAGTTGTGTTTTGCTGTGAAAGGTATAGACTGGCATGTTTAAGATGAAGTGTAAATCATTCTAAGTTTGAACTGTGTGAAAGACTCTGAGATCCCTTCCTTTTTGGGAAGAGGGAGAAGAGCAGGTTATATATAGACTGATGCAATTAATGATGGAATTTTCTTAAGTGAGGTTAAACTTAAAATGTAATCTTCTCTGTTTAGACTCAGGGAGTGTAGGATTTCAAGATCCTGCTAGGCACTCCACCTTCCCAACCTCAACTTCTACCACTTTTTTCCTGTTCTCCACACAGCCACACAGACCATCCAGATGCTCCACACACACAGAATAAGCATCCCTATCTGGATTTGCCACCATAATTTGCCATGTCTCTGAAAAGCAAAGTAGCATGGAAGAGCACCAGGAATCCAGATGCCACATCTTATCCGATGAGTGACCTTGGACAGCACCCTTGGATGGAGGCTCAGTCTCCTCATTAGATGGATAGGGACGAACTGAGACACAGTGTATGAGTGTTTTGAAGCTCATTTCTACATTTAAGGCCACACTTTTAAAGAATTGAGACTCTTCATTTGTCAGTGATTCCAATATTGCCTTGTGTGAATTCATTGATAATGTTAACAAGACCCTTAGGAGCTAAAATACAAGACTGGGGGATTTAAGCCTGAAAAGAGTGATTTGAGAGGAGTTGGGGAGAGGTTGGTTCTATACATGGAACTCTTAACCTGGCCTGAGGTTTCTCCAAGAAAGTCCTAAAGTCCTAACTCTTAACTCAGAGATTATGATTGTGTATGGTATATACATGAATGTGGAGATATGCATTTTTTTTTTTTTTTGGTATGGAGACTTAAGTTTTCACAGATTCTCAGAGGTCTGTGATCCAGAATGTCAAAGTCATTGGTTAGTGATGGTTTGAAAGAGTGGATGCCACAGAATGGGATCAGGAAAACAGAAGCAATTTTGGAGCTAGAATGAGGTGGGTAAGAGGGCCAGAAGGATGAGCTAATCAAACTAGCTCAATCATTATGTGATCTGGAGACAAACCAAACTCCAGTAACAACCTATATCACACTTAATTCCTGGTTCAATTGTTTTTGACGCATCACAAGCCACCCCAAATCAGTGGGGCTCACTCATAAATCTGCAATTTCTGCCCAAGTTGTCTGGGGACTGGCTGACCTAAGATGGCCTCATGTGGGTAACTCACCACTTGTTCACATGGCAAGGATCCAAGAGAGCACCCCACAACTTCTGCTGCATTGTATTAGCTGGAGCAAGTCCTCAGACTTTTCTATATTCAAGAGAAGGAGAAATAGATTCCATCTTCTGGTGAAACAAGATACAAAATAATTTTTCAAAGGACACAGATACAGAGAGGAGTGAAGGATTGTGGCTACTAGGCCCTTGGCCTAATTTATCAGCCAATTTTGGTCCCTTTTGTGATTGGGAATCCTGGTCTTCTATTATACCATCTCCTTTTGGGGAAAAAATAGCCTCAGGTAGAAAATATGTATAACATCAGGGATCCAGAGAAGAGAGTGACTCAGTTGAGATCAGAGAGCAAGCAAGCAGGGCGAGCACTCCCTTCTGTCACTGTCACCAGCTAGTTCACCCCACCCTCATCACTTACAGGTTATCCTAAGGTGTTGGGATTTGTAAAAGCAAGAATCTACACAGCATTTCTTAAAGCCTTTCTGATGAAGACCAGTTTTTGATCTTGCTGTTTTCTTGGCTTTATTTCTAATCAATCTAGACTCATTAGTGAATTTGACAACACCAAGTGTTTTAATAACCTCTTTATTGAAGTGAGGCCCCTGCTCATACTACAGTATCAAGTGGCTGTAAAAGGTTCTAAATACTCTCATCTTCTGCTATTATCTTGTGCAGGTTGGTAACCAACAGCTGGAGAGTGATGTTCCTTCAGTAACATTGCTGTGCATCCAACGTCTTATTCTATCTTCACCATATTCCAACAAGGCAGAAAAAGTGAAGCTTAGTGACCCATTTGAATCAGATAAGAAAACCGAGGTCTAGAAAAGCAAAAGACTTGCCCAGCACCGCACAGGGCTAGGCCAAGAGGAGGACGCAAGGACCTGGTCATCCTGTCCTGTCCACTTCTCATCCTACCCCATATCACTGTGTTTCCCTCAATCGCAAGTTAAAAAAAAATAATAATAAGCAAATCTGCCTAAAGAAATTGGCTTTCTTTTCACATCCCAAGTCCAACACTCAACCTGAGTTACTGAGGTTGATGAAAGTTTACGTTTTACATTGGGGATTTATGCATTATTTACATAATCAGATTCCCCCCCCCCCAGGCTCAGAGAAACTAATTCAAAATGCAGTTACACGATATTTCATATTTAAACATTTAATGGGTTCTTTATCACTCCCCTACTTGTGTGTGGGTCCTAGGGTGTGATCAGGAGGTTTCTCCTGGGTGATTTGCCGAGGAAACTTGCCAATTCAGCAGAACCACAGGCCCTGCTTCATGCAACCTGTGGCTGCCTTCTCCTTGGATTAACTCCAGCAAAGTCAGAGGACAGAAACTGGGAGGCCAGAAGTGTTGCAGGCCCCTGATTTGAAAAGGTCTCATGGCTGTTTTTGTTCTCCTTGGCTGTGGAATAAATGGGGTACAGAGCACTCACCAGCAACTGCCCGCCTTCCATGTGGCCCCAAGAGCACGCACTCCTGCCCACCATTCATGGTCCAGGCTTAAATCAACAGGCTGAGACCCTTTCCATCTGTGGTGCTGGGTCCTGGGAATTGCCTGATTCTCTGATCATGGAAGAGGCATACCCTCCCCAAGCTGAATCCCACTCTCTTGGGCTTGGGGCCTGTGCTTCTTCTGTGCTAGGGGACCCTTCCACTTTGACTTAACAAACTTACAATCCCAGACTGTTCTATAAGCATAAAACAAGATGGAGGGGCCTAGCAAATAGCACGCTGAGATCTGGTACTTGAACTGGGGAAGCTTCAGGGCTGGCGGTTGGACATTAAGGCACTGAAGATAGAAGCAGGCCCCACCTTTGGATCTGAGAGTCCAGAAAGGGGGCCTAGACATTTGGGAACCTAGAATTTCAGGGCTGATGGGGAGGTTTTTTATGTAAACTCTTCATCCAGGCTTTGACAACTATGTTCATTGTTTTACATATTTCCTTTGAACAAAAAACTTCAATAACTAAAAGGAAAAAGCAAAGGAGGGCCTCCTTGGTGGCACAAGGGGATAAGCACTGCATTATGAAGTAATCTGCAGCCTCTGCAGCATTAGTTTGATCTCCAGCCCACCAGGGAGGAACCCACATGGCGCAGCAGACCTTTCTTGACTCGCCCGCTGCTCCTCACAGTAGTGTATTTCGTCAGTCTGCCTGTTCTGTTCCCCACTTTGTCTCTAGTGAATCCTCTCACCCCCAAAACCTCCTGCATCTCTGGTCTGTACCCCAGCTCCTGTATGCATAAATAAATAAATATTAAAAAAAAAAGAAAAAGAAAAAGAAAAGGAAACCACCAAGGTATTCCACCCTCTCTATTCTTAATTGGAGAAACTGAGGTCGTAAGCAGAGAGTATGCTTTACGCATCCAGCTAATAGAGAGCAGGAGTAGCACCTGTAGCTTTTCCCCTCTGGCCAGGGATCTTCCTACCACACTCCTTTGACACCCCAGTTCTTCTCCATTTTCAAAGTATGGGGTAGAAGGTAGATCTATTTAAATTGCCAAAGGCCTCCTACACTTTGGAGAGTCTGCATTGCTGCCTCATGTTCTCACACATTCTATCTGCTTGGAACACTCTTCCTTTAGATGCTCAAGTGGCTGGCTCCTTTGTGGTGCTAAGACCTTTTGATCTGATGTCACCTTAGAGAAGTTTACCTGCCTTTCCCTTATAAAGCAGCCCTCCCGCCCTACAGACATATGCCCACCACTTTTTTACACCTCTCCATGTTATTAGCAACTGAACCATCTTGTTTATTTGTCTTTTTCTCCCAACAGAATGTAGAATCATGAGATCAGGGATTGTGTTTCATCTGCAATCTTACTCCTAGGTCCTTGCACACTGCCTATCACAGTAGTCCCTTAATTATTCCTCAAATGAGTGTATGTCAAGGCTGAAGATATTCACAATAACAGCAATTTGCTCCCATGTTCAGTGATGTTTTTCACTACAAATTGCCCTGATCATACTTGTCACATGCATTTGTGAAGGAATCTACATGAATTCTTCATCTCCAAGATGCTCACTGCAGAGCTACTCTGGCAACATCCCTTCTGCTAAACATGAGGACCATAAACAAAAGCATCGAGACCCACTTGGACTTGGTTTCCCTGGTAACCAAGGTTGTGTGCTTAGATAGACATGACCAAGCAGGACTCTCTCAAGGGAGGTGAACGTTGAAGACTCAGGCACCAGCCACATGTTTTTTAACTCCCTTAAGTAGCCATTGCCCAAGACTGACCACCATTTAAATGGCTTGACAACTGGGGCCAAATTAAAACTCTCAGTGGACAAGTACCCAAATGTTTACTTCCAAGCTCAGAAATGCTGGGCTCTAGTCTGTGGAGATTTAACTGCACATTTATTTGCATTTTGTTGTATATGCATGATGAGATCAGACAAAAATTAATAGCACATTTTTCTATACATGGACAACAAAGTCATGCCTAATATGCTGACATAAACATTTTTTTTTCATTTTGACTTTCTGCTTAAGAAGAGAATGGCCATTAAAACAATTTCTTTTTGGGGGGCCTCCCTGGTGACAAAGGGGTTAAGCACAGCACTATGAAGCTATCGGCAGCCTCTGCAGCACGATTTCGATCCCCAGCTTGCCTGGGAGCAACCCACATGGTGCAACAGACCTCTCCTGCCTCGCCCGCTGCTCCCCTCAGCAGTGTATTTTGGTCAGTCTGCCTGTTCCGTTCCCCATTCTGTCTCTGGTGAATCCTCTTACCCCCTGCATCTCTGGCCTGTACCCCAGTTCTTGTATGCATAAATAAATAAATCTTTTTTAAAAAATTTCCTTTTCTCTTTAGTTTCACTGAAGTCTCAGTTTCCAGAGAAACTGAGAATACAGAATGTTGTGAGTAATAAAAAGCTCATAGGAACAAGAATGAATAATTAGGGGTGTTTTATTGGCCAAGGTGGTATTTTTTCTTAATCAGTTTCTGTGATTGAAATATCAGGTGTGTCTCACCGAAATTCAGATTTCCAGGTTTTCTTTAAATATTGAAATCTGGTAGCAGCATACCTATGTCAGAGCTTGGCTTCCCTGGAAATCAGTCATTAAGTAAAAGCCAAGGATATAAAAAGTTACATCTAGTTTATGTGGAAGTTGCTCCCAGAAATCAATAGTAAGAGAGTAGAAAGATGAAATAGTTCAGGAGGAAAGGTTGACAAAAGTTAAATTACTGCTGGGTGTAACAGAGACTTGAACTGCACAAGAATTTCTAGCAACTAGGTAGAATATTCTCTAGAATTAATGGCCTAAAGGATGAGAGGTTGTGATATTTATGTATCAGTGCTCATCTCAACTAGAGAAGTTAACTTCCTCATACTTCTGCTAACTTTGCAAACCAAGCCATGTTTGCTCATAGGCTGATTGGACTCCATGACAGGAGAAAGTTCTATAGCTAAAAAGAGAAACACATATAGCACAAATTTGAGAATTTGGCCTCCACAGTAGCAGCAAAAATCAAAAGTAGAATATGTAAATGTAACAAGTACCAAAAAGAATCTGTTACAGTCCACCCCTTTGACCTATCAGCTGCATTTGCTAACAACTAGTTACTTCTAGCATGTGGTATTTCTTATGATATGTATCTTGGCTTATAAAGGGAATGCTTTGTAAGTTTCCATTTGTCATTTGCTACTTAAATGACTCTTATTCCACTCAGAGACTAATGAGCGAGTTATACAACAAAGAATACCCATTCAACTTCTATGACTAAATCTTGGTAGATCTACTGACCCAATGGACATGGGTCAAGATTTCATTTATTATCTATTATCCTCATCTTTTTCTCTAACCAAGGGCTATGATGGTGTTTTGATTCTCCCGACATCATTGTAATCTCTGATTGTATGCAACAGTCCTAGTAAATTCTGAGTATTCCCCTTCTCTGTTTAAACTTATTCTGATAAATTGTTGACAGCTCTTGAGGGAAGAATTAAGATAATATTTACTGTCTAAATAAACAAAATATCACTGTTGTTGTATTTCAGGTTCTTTCTTCAAGAGGAAACAGTCTCCCTTTAACCTATAGACCCTGAACCTGAAAACTGATACCTGTCTAGAAACTGAGTGAAGAATTGCAGTCTTCCATTTCTGTGACTGATGTCAGCCTTTGCTCATCAATTCTCAATTATTTCCCATTATGTAAGTCAAGCAATATCCTAGGCATCTTCACAGCAATCTCTCTTCTAAGAACGTCACCATCTATTAGTCATTCTGACAGATTGCTGTGAATCAGAGATCTCTGGTTGTCATGCTAGCTTTGCTGCCAACTGTGGTCATTATGACCACATTTCCTTTGATGTGAAGGGCTACCAGCTGGCTTCTGAAATTCTGGAGCTCAATTCCACCATAGTGTCTCCTACTGTCAATCCTGTCCTTCAGCATTGAATTTTACAGTCATGCTCTTGCCCCCTCAGTAGTACAATCTTAATTGTCCAATGAAAGTCATGACTTCTGAGCTCTCCCAGAGAAATAGTGAGGTTAACAGTACTTTTTTTTTACAACATTTTGACTTCTCTTAGCCTTATCACTCACCTAAGAACACTTTGCCATATCAGGTTCGCTTATTGTATTTCATCATCAGACCCAAGTTTCAAGAAACCATTCCAGAAACTTAACAGACCAACTCCAGATGTCTTTACCTTAATTTTAAGTCTTTAATCACAGAAGAGAGGTCCTATATCATTAAATTCATCCTCATAGAGTTTTCTATTCTGCCCCACCTAGTCTAACTCCATTAAGATCTTCTTTCCAACACGTCTCAGGTTCCTGATGGTACATATTAGCCAGGCCCTAAATTCTTTTAGTGAATAAGTTTTTTATCCTTTGGAAAGGGATTGTATTTACTTGCTTTACTTATGGTGAGAGCCAGGAGTATATTTTTTTGTGGGGGGAGCATTATTTTAAGAAGCATCAATCTGAGAAAAGGTGTCTTGAGAATAGAAGACACTTCTAACAGAGAGAAAAGGGGTTGCTTCTACTGTCCAAGAGAATTCAGGGAAATCTAGGAGTTCAAGTTTTATAGACTCACTTGCCCAAATGTCTCAAGTCCATGTTTCAAGGTCACACACACTCCTTCCCAACATGGTCCTGATTTTATTATAGGACATCTGTTGCAGATGCATTTCCATCTCCAGCCATAGGAGATGAGTCACTTTAAAACTTCTATAGAGACTTTCTGTGTTTTATAATATGATTGAATTCTTTAAAAGGCAATAGGAGTTCAATTATACTTAAGTTCTAGAAAACATACAGAATACTCTTTAGAGTTATCCACCATAAAGATGAAAGAGCTGAAACATCTAACCATGTGCTCTCATTCACTCTTTGGTTGGGACTGCCTAGGGTATTATCTTGCCCACACTTTAGTCTCCATTTGTGTGCATATCAGTATATCCCGTTACTTTAGGAAAGATCCTGAGGTAGAAAGATGGCATGTTGTCATCCCCACATGACTAAGAATTCACATGACTCGACCCTTATAACTAAAATAAGAACTAGCCAAGAGGGTACAACATAGCACTTTCATCTGTTTAAAAGCATATTCTAATTTCTCATTTTTTATGTGGCAATAACTTTCTGGAGATAAGGAGTGAACACACACTCCAGAAATTATCATGGTTCCGCCTAGCAAGTTTCACTAATTAAGATAAACTTACTTTGCTTCTAAAGTAGGCATTAGACTTCAAAACCTTGAACTAGGAGAGTCAGGAATATAAAAATTTGGAAGTAATAAAGAAATAATATGGGGCCTCCCCGGTGGTGCAGCGGTTGAGCGCTGGGTTGCCAAGCTGCCCGCAGCCTCTGCAGTGCCAGTTCAATCCCCGGCTGCTCCCCGGCCACCGGAGGAGGGTCCCACATGGCGCGCAGACCTCTCCTGCCGCCCGCTGCTCCCATCAGCAGTGTACTTTGGTCCTTCTGCCTGCTCTGCTGCCCACTCTGGCTCTGGTGAATTCTCTCACCCTCCCGCGCTTCTGACTGTACCCAGTGCATGTATAAACATAACAAACAAACAAATAAATAAATAAAACATGCCTCTATTAAAAAAAAAAAGAAATAATATGAAGCAATACCTTCATTCTATAAGTATAAATACAAAATTTGGAAGGATAACAACTAACATGAACCAATACCTTTAATCTATACGTGAACAACAGGCCCAGCAAGATTTAATTGACACGTGACATTATAATTTAGGTAATCTAGTTCTGCTATTCTTCCTGATTTGCCTCTCTATATACCTCAAAACCCTACTAATTTTCTCATGAGAGAAAGTAAATGAGTCTATCAAGTTCCTGACTGTTTCTGGAAACAAATCTATATTTACCAACCCAGGTTCTGGCTTGCCTCCAGAACAATTGC
Source organism: Talpa occidentalis (assembly GCF_014898055.3). NCBI lineage: Eukaryota > Metazoa > Chordata > Mammalia > Eulipotyphla > Talpidae > Talpa > Talpa occidentalis. The sequence continues at coordinate 21,632,690 of NW_023601754.1, read as the reverse complement.
CCCCTAGTTACACTCATTTTGATGTTTCACATCTATTTTAAACTCAAAGCTATACCAAAGTGAATCATGTTTTCTGCAAAATCTACATCTCCTACTTTGTTAATTCTGCAGTTTTCTTTTGCCATACCCTGTTGCTCATGTCTATTTTGGATTTGATGTCATCTTTTACTTTAGCCACTGTATCATGTCATCACTGGTCTTCTTGCATTTAGTCTCTTTTCCCCTTATTCCATCTTCCATAGTCCTGCCAGAGTCACATTATTAAAATGTAAAATGGAGAAAGCACCAATAGGTGCATGAAAAGATGTTCATCATCACCAACCTTCAGGGAAATGCAAATCAAAACCACAATGATATGGGACCTCATGCCTGGCTGTTATCAAAAAGATGAGAAGAAACAAGTGCTGGTGAAGATATAGGAAAAAGGAGACCCCCTGTGCACTGTTGGTCACAATGTAAATCGATGTATCCCTTATGAAAAGCGAATGAATTTTCTTCAAAACATAAAAAGTAGAGCTACCATACATTCCAGTGATTCCACTTTAGTGTATTTATGCCACAAAAATGGAACAGTGATTTGAAAAGATATACCCCTATATACACTTTCATTGCAATAGCCAAGATGGAAATAACCTAAGAGTCCGTAGAAGGATTAGTGGATAAAGCAGAAGTGAGATTCTATATGAGAATATTATTCAGCCATTAGAAGAAATGAAATATTTCCATTTATGACAATGCAAGAGTAACTTGAGAGCATTATGTTAAGTGACATAATGAGGCAGAGTAAAACAAATTCTGCATAATCTCCTATGTATGGAATATAAAACAAAAACAACCAAGCTCACAGAAACAGAGATGAGATTGGTGGTTGTCAGAGGTTGAGGTGGGGAGTGGCAGAAATGGGCCAAGGGGCCAAACTCCCATTTGTAAAATAAATAGGTCCTGAGGGTGGACTGTACAGCATGGTCACTATAGTTAATAATACTGCATTGTAGGGCCTCCCCGGTGGCGCAGCGGTTGAGCGCTGTGTTGTGAGCTGCCCGCAGCCTCTGCAGCATCGGTTCAATCCCCGGCTGCTCCCCGGCCACCGGAGAAGGGTCCCGCATGGCGCGCAGACCTCTCCTGCCGCCCACTGCTCCCCTCAGCAGTGTACTTCGGTCCTTCTGCCTGCTCTGCTCCCTGCTCTGGCTCTGGTGAATTCTCTCACCCTCCCGTGCTTCTGACTGTACCCAGTGCTTGTATAAATAAATCTTCAAAAAAAAAATACTGCATTGTATATTTGTGGGGTTTTGATAGAATAGTATTTAATCATAAAAGGTTATTAACATACAAATTCATAGAGAAAATTTAAGAATGAATACTAGGGGCTTGGAGAAAGGGGTAGTAAGGAGTTAGTGTTTGAAGATATTAAAGAGCTTCAGTTTGGGATGATGACGTATTGCATTTTTGAAAGTTGCTAAGAGAGTAGATATAAAAACTCCTGATCACAAGAAAAAAAATGTAACTATGTATGAGGATGGATGTTAACGAGACAAATTGAGATGATCATTTTGCAATATATACTAATACTGAATAATTATGCTCCACACCTGAAACTAACATAATATTATATGTCAATTATACCTCAAATTAAAAATAGTTAAAAAATAAAAAATGGGAAAAATCCAAAGACTCAGTGACACATAGTATAAAATTTATTTGTTCATTTAAGAACAACAATAAAAAATGACTGAGCCCCTACCTATTCTCTTGCTAGGTCCTGTGTTTACAAAACCAAGTCACTATAGCCTTGCAGTGTCAATGTAACAGAATTTCCAGTGCTATACCCTCCTAAGTGTAGTCTACAAATACACCCCTGCTCGATTTCCTGCTCACTTCCCAAAGTTATTTCTTGAAACAGTTCTACCTCTGCAAATGATTCCAGTCATATTGCCTTGCAGTTCCCTAAAGGAACAAAACCCCATGAGGAGAGGGACTGTTTTATTAGTTTTGCCTGCATGTAGCACATTGACAGGCACGTACTAGAAAGTCAGCACTAGATTCACTGAATGAACAAATGAACTGTGGACAGCCACAGGGAAAAATCAGGATGAAGTACCCAGCGCATAAAATTTAAGGAGGCACTCGATCTCGGAGTGTGCCCTGGACATCTTTGCCTCACCTAATCTGGGTCCTGGACAGCCTTCAGGAGGCGGAATTACAGGGTGGGCAATGTGAGCTATCCGTGGTGCTGAAGCTTGATTCTCGATACAGGCTTTTGAGGACCATACATGGTTCTCTTAAGAACATGCACATCTCTGGTTTCCTTTGCCTGTGCAGCCCCAGTTTTCCAAAGATCTTTATTGGAGACTCAAAGTGGCAAGGGATGTGGCTCAGCACGGCGTCCAGACTGCTCTCCAAAACGCACTAAGAAAACCAGACAGAATATGCTTCTGCAATTTAGTATCAGAAAAATAGGAGCTGTACAGTCTCAGGTGCCTAGGGAAGCTTGAAAATACCTACCTCCAATTCTATGACACCGTTATGAAAAAGTGCTGTCCAAACTGTATCTATTGCTAGTATACAGGATTTTTCTATTGCTCGTGTAATAATAGCTTTCCATCATGACAGCTAGCAACTACTTAAAGAGTTTAGTTGGAGTTTAGTCAACTCACCTAGTCTCAACATTAAGTCAAAGTCAAAGTCAGATTGTTTGCCAGTCAAACAATCTGACTGGCAACTTTCATTGCCAAAAACCTGTACAGGCAAAAGTTTTCCTGCTGGATTTAATGCTCTCCAATACCTGAGTTAAAGGGGGAAGTATAGGTTGCTCTATGACAGCATACACCAAAACAGAGGTTTGGATATTTTCACTATTATTTTTGGTTTTGTGATTCATTAAATGAACAAAATTAATGTGTGAAATTGTACATTGGTTTCAGTTGTTCATTCAAATTGTCTTGCAATGCACACACAGACTCAGGGTGGTGGGAAATTTCATACAGTGGGTACACAAAATCCTAAAATTATAGACCTTACCTAACCTACCTTCTGAATTTAATAAATAAAGAAGCTGAGGTTAATGCTGAGTATAAAAATGAAGGTCATACAATAAGCTGGTGGTAGAGCTAGAACGAGGGTCAGGTTTTCCTGCAGTCAAAGAATATTCTTTCCTCCATCATCAAACCTGGAGATACACCCTGACCCCAAGTTCTGGCAACCAGGTGTCACAATTATTAGAAGAACAGATAAAGAAAAACAGGAATATAAGATGGCAATAAATAATAATAACGCTGACTACTTGCCAGGCAATATGCTTTAAATGGTAACTACGAATTAGATATTATTAATATTGGACTTTGGTGGTTGTGGTTGCTGTCATCACCATCATCATCGTTGTCATCATCATCCCTTTACAATAAGAAAATCAAGACGTAGTCAAGTAACTTACACCAGATCACAGAGACAGTAAGTGAATAGGAATTTGAATTTACATTTGGCTCCAAAATATTTGCCCTTTCAGCCCTGCACTGTATTGCCTTCCTATTTTCTTCTTGAGCTTGCTTCCTTCGAAAACATTTGGTTTTTGTGTTCATCTCCATGAAATGACTAAATCTCTGGGGATGAGGGTGTTTAACATTTCTAACCAGATGCAGCTGAGCAGGTCGATGCATGAGGTAAATCACAAAATAGAGAATGAACTTAATGGGCAAGTTATTTAGATGTCTTATTACCTATAATTACATAAGCTTGGTAGAATTCAAATGAATGGGACTCACATTGTCATGTTTAGCCACCCCCGGCTAAATAATGTCTGTTATTATTATTGTTGTTATTTTTATTAATAAAAGCAACACACATGCATTGAGTGTCTATTGAATGTCAGATTTCTAGCTCTAACGGTCCCATAATCCTCAAAAAGCCTTGCAACACAGGCAGTATTTAACACCATTTTATGGATGAAGAAATGAAGGCTCGGAGAATTTAGATCACTTGTCCACCTTTTCTGTGTCATTTTGGCTGACTTTGATGTTTCCAGGACTTGGCCTGCTTCAAAGGACAAGCTGCTTCCCAGTGGGGCTGCGACCCACATTTTGCTAATCCTGCCAGGGCAGCAAGCGCCTGGCTTAGTTCATTTTATCTTTGTTCCAATGCATTTCAGTGTATATTGTGATAGTTGCTCAGCAGAACTGGATGCCTTACACATTGCCAAGCAGCTCGCTTATTATCCCACTGCTGAGCATGTGTTCGTGTTGTTTTCTTGTCCTGGAAAGCCCTCCTTTCATCTCCAAATAACTCAAATCTCAATAATCAAGGCTCAAATGGCAGCTCCTCCATTGTGCTCCCTGACTTCTACCCCTGAGAAATCATCTCTTCCTCTTAGCTCCCAAAGCATCTCATCTAAAAGACTCCTTCCGTATTTCACTTCCTTGTTAACTCAATCATCGAGCAAAGGAGGCTCCACTTCCTATCACACACTGTATTCAAAAACTGGGCTGGTGGGCCTCCCCAGTGGTGCAGCGGGTTGAGCGCAGTGCTGTGAAGCTGTCCACAGCCTCTGCAGTGAGGGTTTGATTCCCAGCTGGCTAGGGAGCTACCCACATGGTGCGGCAGACCTCTCCTGTCATGCCCGCTGCTCCCCTCAGCAGTGTTTTCAGTTGTCTGCCTGTTCTGCTCCCCATTCTGTAACCGGTGAATCCTCTCACCTTCCCGCACCTCTGGCCTGTACCTCAGTTGTTGTATAAATGGATAAATCTTAAAAAAAATAAAAATTGGGCTGGTTAAACAAACGTCACTTATTGAAACATCTATTTGTTACATTCCACTCGTTGTTCTGCTTATTCATTTTTATCCTACGTCTATTCTAACACATGTTAAATGCTGGGAAGACAAAAACCATATCTCCTTTGCTTTCATTTTACACCTCCAAATGCCTAGGAGAATGTTTTATGCACAGAAGATACAATCACAAGCAAATGTTCAATGAAACATTAAATATCATTAAGAAAAACATGTTATTTGAAAAAATGAGTGTTGCTTAATTTTACAATTTACATAAATTACCAAATTGTTATTTTTCATAACAATTGGCCTAATCACATACAAAGTAACCCAGTGATGTCATTAAAAAAAAAAAACACAACAAAACAAAACAGGGAGAGAAAGGAGAGCAATATACACATTTCATTTGATTTTGGCCTTTTTATTCTGAAATATTTTGTTTTGTTTATTTAAATGATCTGCCCCAAATCTCTAGTCAAAGCACATGTTAGGCAAATTGGTGCTAGAGGGATTTTGCAAAATAGCAATGAAGCTTGCAAACAGTTGAGAAAGTCCTGGGCACACTGTGGGGGCCCATTGTCTCCCCCTCACCCCACCGAAATCTTGCCTACAAGGAATTCAACCACTGAAACTCTTCCTAACTTGTCTTCAGTTCCTTGAGCCCTGGATACCTGGCTCTGTGTTGGTCTTTTTTTCCAACCATGTGGTTCCCTGGCACCAGGCAGCCTCTTCGCCTCGGCTGGTGACTTCACTCTCTGCCATCTGCGAGCTCACCGCCTGCAACTAGAATCTATAAAACTCAGTGGGGTGAAGTTCTTGTTTTTGTATTTGTTGCCGAGCTGTTTTGTTTTTTTTTTTTTCAATTTCCTTTTAAAAAATTCTTCTGTAATTTTAAAGAGTCCTCAGCCTTGCACAGGTAAATAATCATGAGGTCATCAGCCAACAGTTCCAGGTGGCCCTGAAGCTGCTTGCTGGAACTTTTAGAGAAATCCAGGGATGGATGCTGGTGTAGATCCCATTTCATGCCATGCCACACCCTGGAGTCTATTAGCCCAAGTTACTAGGGAAAGGCCTGACCGTATCATCTATGCACGGGATGAACATCCAGTTCACTTCCAAATCTGCTTGAAAAAATTCTGTCCTTTCTCCTGCAGCTGGCAGTGGTGGCAGCTGTATGTGTTGGAGGATGAATTCAGGGCAGGTCTTAAATTGTTTAAGTGCATCTTAATATCCTCTACATCCACTAAATTGAACTGTCTGAAGGACAGAGGTAAAAGGGAAAACACAGAAAAGCAGAACATTTCCAAGATACAAAAGAACTCTTCCAAAGTGTTCAATTTCAGTGAAGTATGTCTTGTTTAGATGGTAGTTTCCCTCTTTCTCTCTCTCTCTCTCTCTCTCTCTCTCTCTCTCTCTCTCTCTCTCTGTGTGTGTGTGTGTTTCTATCTTTCCTTTAAAAGTTTGAGAATCAACTGGCAAAAAATTTTTTGTCAAAGACTGAATAGCAGTTTGGTGATTTTATCGCCCATCAATTACCTAGGAATATATCTATACATATATTTTTTATGTTAGAGAAGTCTTTCTTTCTTTTTTTGACACTGAAAAATCTGCACCTAATAAAACATCTGTAAATCTCTTGCCTGTCTTCTTGTAGCTGCCACAAAGCAGCCACAAAGCTGCATTGTTATGGAAATGCAGCAAGCTGGGGGCACATGCACTTCCTGCCTTTATCATAATCATCTCTGCCCTAGGAAGCTATAGAAAGCTCTCTGGTGCAAAGCCACTGTATTTAACTTCATTTCATAGACTATCATTATAGGAACATCTTTATTCCATGTGAAGGACTTAAAGGCCATGGTGAATGGGTTTCCATCTGGGAGAGGGTCAGCCTCATGGAATGAAGTCCTGTGTAAATTCCAGGTGTGATCACCTCCATTCTGAGGAGAGCCACCCCAAGCACCTGGCTCCAGGTTAACAACAACGTGCTTGGGAAGCAGGAGACCGTAGCACAGCGCAATCTCCATGGCTTTTTAGTGTGTCCTTACATGGGAAATGTAGAGAAAATAGGTCAACAGCCAGAAATTCAGCTGCTCCAGCTGATAACACTTAGGAAGTTTAAAAAAAAAAATGGTCTGTGGTAACCAATGAAACAAGATGGGTAGACGCAATACAGCATGAGTTAGTAAGCAAAGCCGTAGGAATCTCGAACGTTAACCCAGTTTCCCTATTATGATAAAATAATTTCTTTGGAGAGGCACATTTTCCTTTGGAAAATCCCTGTTTTGTAATAAATAATTCTTGAGCCTATTTTGTATACTGAGTCACATAAATTTCCCGTGGAGTAGTTAATGTGGAGCTTAGCTTTCAATTCTGACTTATATTGTTTCTCTGAGTCTTATTTGTTTTCTTTTCAAGCAATTAATATTAATTCTAACATTGAACTTTATTATAAGGTTTCTATCCCTGACGCAAGTAAAAGTGTCTCCCTCTGTTATTAACTGGGTGACTTCAGGTAAGCACCTTCCAATAGGTGCTCCATGCTTCTGCCTAGGTTTTCAGTTGTGTTTCATGGAAAATAGAGAGTGGACTCTACTTTGTCCCTCTTAGCCCTAAGCCCTAAGACAAGTTATTTAACTTGTCCAGGAGAGGACGTTTCCTTTTACTTCTCTGGGTTCTTCTCTGCCTTATCTAGTGATCAAATTAATATCAGGGAGATTAGTAGGAGGAAAGAAGAATGGACAATCTACATAGACATGGTGTGGACAATGAGGGTAATCATGAAGCTAAGGATTGGACCTGAGACAGGGGCATCAAAGGACAGGAGAGGAGAGGGTGACTTCAAAGATGAAGATCAATTGCTGTGTAATGAGATTTTCGCACCTGCCATAAAAATAGGGTTCATTGATAGAAAAGTGATTTCTAGTAAATATCTGAATTCTGAATAATAACCCCAATCATTGGCCAAAGATTCTTATGAACTCCAGGGCCTTAATTGACCTCAGTTCAAAACAATCCACATGCTAAAGTCACACACATCTTGGGAAGGCCTGTATTGAACATCTTGTGGAGGTTGAGACTTCAAACTCCTTGGTTCTTGTTTCTTGGTCTAAAATAGAAGTCAGGGACCTCCCTGGTGGCACAAGGGGTTAAGACACAGCACTATGAAGCTATCCGCAGCCACTGCAACATGAGTTTGATCATCAGCCAGGGAGCTACCCACATGGCACAGCAGACCTCTCCTGACTCACCCCCTGCTCCCCTCAGCAGTATATTTCAGTAGATCTGCCTGTTCTGCTCCCCACTCTGTCTCTGGTGAATCCTCTCACCCACACACAGACCTCTGCCCCGTACCCCAGTTCTTGTATGTCTAAAGAAATAAATCTTTAAAAAAAATAAAATAGAAGTCAGGATACCTACATCTTAGTGTTGCTGTGAAGGTAAAACTATATAATGCATGAACATCCCTGTCCTGATTTGCAGCACAAAAAAACTGTGGAAACTACAGAAAAAGTTAGCCGAGAGGCCACTTTTTTCCCCAGATGCTATTTTAACTAGGACAGACAAGAAACTGAGTCAGAGAGATTCTGCTTAGGGCTAAGAGGGACAAAGTAGAGTCCACTCTCTATTTTCCATGAAACACAACTGAAAACCTAAGCAGAAGCATGGAGCACCTATTGGAAGGTGAATACAGTGCAGGAAAAATTACATTTGAAAAATAATATTGAAAATTATTCCCAATTTAGTAAAGACATAAATCTAGAGTTTAAAAAATCCCAGTGGTTGGAGCACTCTGGAGGCCTAGGGGTTAAGTCTCAGCTCTGTCATAATAGCCTGAGTTCAAACCACATATGGCACAGAAGGCCAGGGAGCTACACACACAGTGCAGCAGACCTCTGCTGTCTCGCCAGCTGCTCCCCTTAACAGTGTATTTCAGTAGATCCACCTGCTCTACTCCCCACTCTGTCTCTGGTGAACCCTCTCACCCCCTCCACCTCCGGCCTATACCCCAGTTCTTTGACAAAATAAATGAATAAAAATTAAAAAATAATAATAATAAATGCCAGTGAACCCAAAATAGGAAAAACACAAAGAAATCCACACAAAGACACACCATCATCAAACTGATGGAAACCAAAAACAATGAAAAAAATCCCAAGAGCAGCAGAGGAAAAGGCAGTATTACATGCAGGGAGAGCTGTTTGAATTACTACTGGTTTCTCATCATAAATCATGAAAGCTTTAAAGTAAAGGCACATTTTTAAAGTGCTGAAAGTAAAAACAAACAAAAACACCCTCTCAAACTGAAATTCTATATTATCCAGCAAATAGCCTTCAGGAATGAAATTGAAATTAAAATATTCTCAAATAAAGGAAAACAAAGAAGAATCCATGACCAGCAAAACTGCATTAAGATAAATACAAAAGAAAGTTCTTAAAGTCAAGTGATAACTTTAGATAAGGAGGAAGAACAACAGAAACAGTAAATATCAGGGTAAATTTAATAGGTTATTTTTTTATATTAAAATACTTAAATTACTGGGCCTCCCTGGTGGCACAGGTGGTTGAGCGCCACACTGTGAAGCTGTCCACAGCCTCTGCGGCGTGGGTTCAATCCCAGCCCGCCAGGGTGAAACCCACATGGCGCAGCAGACCTCTCCTGTCTCACCCGCTGCTCCCCTCAGCAGTGTATTTCAGTCAGTCTTCCTGTTCTGTTCCCCACTCTGTCTCTGGTGGATCCTCTCACCCCCCACACTTCTGACCTGTACCCCAGTACTTGTATGCATAAATAAGTAATAAATCTTAAAAAAAAACTTAAATTACTTAAAAATTAGTTAAAATAAAATGACAGTGTAAAAATATTTCTTCTGGATATATTTTGCTGGTGTATGGCTTTAAAGGAATTGGTTCATTTTATCTAAGATATCAAATTTATGTACATAAATATCCATTTAATATCCATGGGTCTTGTGATAGCCCCCTTTTCATTCTTGAGACTGGAAATGAACATATCTCCTTTTTCAGTCTGCTTAGAGATAGAATAATTGGATATCTATATGTCCAAAAGTAATAAACCTTGACATAGATCTCCCATCTTACACAAAATTAACTTATCCATCTAAATGTAAAACTATAAAACTTCCTGGAAAACAAGGAAAATCTCTATACTCTTACATTAGGTAAAATGTTCTTAGATATATGGCCCCAAATGCATAATTCTTAGAAAGAAAAAAAAAAAACAACTTCAATAAATACCCCATTAGAGAAGAACTCAGTAAAAATGGGGAAGTGATTTGAAGAAAGCTTTACTCAAGCAGACACAGTGATGACCAAAAAAAAAGTGAAGAAAAATATTACTCAAAATCATCAATTAAGCTGACTTTGTCAAGTGCTAAGTACAATAAGAGCAACTGGAATTGTCAAACATCCCTGGTAGGAATGCAAAATAATACTGTTGCAGCCACCCCGGGAAGAGTTTCTTATAAAGTTACACATTTGCTTACTCAGATCCAGACATTTCACTCCTATATATTTAACTGAGAGAAAAGAAAACATGTCTATTTAAAAAAAAAGACTCACACAAATGTTTATAGCAGGTCTATTTATAAAAGCTAAAATCTAGGAGCAGCCCAAATGTCCATTAACAGGTGGAAGGGTAAATTGCGGCACATTCACACAATATGACATGTGTACAAGGATTAGAGCTCAGCGATCTACAGGAATGCACTGTTGCTGGACACGACTTTCAAAGATTATAAACTGTATGACTCCATTTATACGACATTCTATGAAAGGAAAATTGCAGGGATTTGGAGTGGGGAGACAGATCACAAAGGAGGAACCACAAAGGAGGTAGGCTTTTGGGCTGTGGTCACAGCTCTGTGATGGTCATCGTAGTTACTTGAATCTGCATGTGTTAAAACTTCTGGAGCTAGTCACCAAAAAACAACTTCACTGTTTAAATTTTTTAATATAAGCTTATGTTTAAAATTAACATTTAAGGGGCCTCCCTGGTGGCGCAAGGGTTGAGATGCAGCCTATGAAGCTGTGCACAGCCACTGCAGCACGAGTTCAATCCCCGGCCAGGGAGCTACCCACATGGCACAGCAGACCTCTCCTGACTCACCTGCTGCTCCCCTCAGCAATGTGCTTTGATCAATGTGCCTGTTCTGTTCCCTGCTCTGTTTCTGGTGAGTCCTCTCACCCCCCGCGCCTCTGGCTTGTGCCCCAGCTCTTGTATTCATAACTAAATCTTTAAAAAAAATTAATTAATTTAATTTAATTAACATTAACATTAAACATGCTCTAGTTTGCAAGTCTGTATTTGATGAAATCCTCCTCCAAATTATAACCGAGGGACATCCACAGAAAGGGGAGGTTCCAGGTTCCCTGCTCCTCCCAAGGCAGGGTGGAGCTGAGCAGGGAGGAGCTGAGCAGGGAGGGGAAGCTAGAAAAAGGGCTTGAGAGAGAAGTAGGTAGAGAGGGAAGAAGGAGGGAGAACACCTGGAGGAGACATGTGGGACAGAAAGGCAGGCAAAGAAGTCGCACTTGCTTCTCAGCCTTGTACCAGGAACTCGCAGGACATAGGAGACATTTGAAAGAGACAGAGACGTGGGTGAGACCTGTGGGGAGGCTGATGATGGCAGCCTTGATCTTGACTTATATTTTGATTTTGTTCTTTTCCTTTTCTACTTGTCTGGCTCCTTCTGACCCTTTCCTGTGCCTTAAATTTGTGGCAAGATTTTGGGTCTCAACAGCCCTGCTTTCGGTCAACACTATTAGGCATTTACCCACGAGGGGATGGGTGACTTTGGGTGCTTCTTGTTTTTCTTTTTTGGCATAGAACTGGGGTGTAGGCCAGCAGTGCAGGGGGTGAGAGGATTCACCAGAGACAGAGTGAGAAGCAGAACAGGCTCTACTGAAATACACTGCTGAAGGGAGCAGCGGTCCACAGGAGAGGTCTGCTGCACCATATGTATGTTAGCTCCCTGCCGGGGATCGAACTCAGGCTGTAGTGGGGATAGCACTGAGACTTAATCCCTAGGCCACCAGGGAGGCCCCTGCTTTGGGTGTTTCATGGGGATACTATTTTAACTATTTTCTTTCTCTCCTCTCTATTGCACACTAATTCTATTAAAGTTCTTTTCCATTGAAAGTCTTACACTCTAGAGTATGTTTTGTCTTTATGCAGTAGATGGCAGAACCCATAAAGAGCAGGAAGTTTGGGGGGTCCTGGGGTACCCCTTATTCAGCCCACTAACAAAATCACTGAAATAATTGGTGATATTAACAAATATAAAATGCAACTCAGTCATAGACACTGCAGTCCATCAAACAGATTGAAAGCCCCCAGGTTATTCAGTTATTTGCCACGTCTCTCACACACTTTTATTCCCATTCAAGAAGGCATCTTGGAACTTTAGTGACCATGATGCTTTAGGGATAAACCTGAATCTAGCATACATTATAAAAAGATGCATAATTCACAAACTTTAGTATTTTGGTTACTTTGAATATTTTTAATAATAAATTGCTTGCCTACTGTATGAAGTTACTGAAACCTTAGAATAAATTTTTATAGTCATTTTAGCCAACATTGAGGAAATGTGACATTATCCCCAGTGTTGAGTAGAGTTTATTCTTCTTCTCAACTCTGCCGATATTAAGTGGTGAACACAGCAGATAAGAAACCAAACCCCCATGGAGCTTGAACTCAAGTGAATTTGAAGAGTTATGCTACAGACATAGGTTCTGAGGAAGAAAGATAAACTATGGGTTACAGAAGTGGGAAAAGAATTTCATGCTACTAAGAGGTCATTTGTGTTGATGGAAATACTAGTCAAGACTCTTTTTGAAAATTGTGGAAAGACAACTCAAGTTGGGTTATGAAAAAGAGGGATATCATTGGCTCTTGAAATTCCAGGACTGGAAAAGACTGCTTGGGGTACTTGATCAGCCACCCAGCTCTCCACTCTCCATTCTGCTCCCCTCCCTGTCATTCTTCTCACACTGCCCCGTCTCACGTGGGGACTGGGTGGCCGCCAGCAGCCTCATCTTACCTTCTGCCAGCAAGAGAATGTGCCTTTTCAATTTTCCAGAGATTATAGGATTGACCTTTATTGTTGTAGGTTGGCCCACAAATCACGTGCCCAGCTCTGGAACAATTCCAGAAGCTTGGAGTTAATAGTGGATTGAGTGGCCAGAGCCAAACCACATGCCCTCTCCTGGACACAGGCTAGAGTCATTCAAATCTGAACTGAGAGTAGGAGAGGGGAAGTTTGCCAACCAAAATAAAGATTGGTTTTTAATTTGGATGAGGAAGCAATGACTGATGTCAGCCAATGCAGTGGTGCTGATGTGGAAAGTGAGCTTAGTCCATTCCAGATCCATGGATAAGATTCCAGAAAGACCCTAGCCTGGGAGAGTTCTACTTCAAAAGTCTACCCTCCATAGGTACTCATCATATGGCAGCTTTTTATTTCCACATTTATCTCAGGCTGTCATTCACTCCAGAGTTTGAGTCTTTACTATTATGTCTTAGAACTTCAGACTTAAGACCTTTCCTGAGTGACTGGTAAGGGAGTGGGGGTCATTTTTCAAGGAAGAGTCTCATGAACTTGCCAACAGATAGTTTGCATGTGCACCCTGAGTCTCTATGCTTACCTGACTCTCAGCCTTCATTTTAAAAATGCATTTGGTATTAGAATCAAGTGAGATAATGGATAGAAAGCACTTCAGGGTTTTGTGTAAAATTCTAGCAGAGGACACTATTGTTGGTGGCTTCTTCTAAGCTGATCTTCAATTGCCAATTCTATTAAACACTGCTGGAGAGAAGACAATGATTTCTCAATCTATTTGGTATCCCAGAAGGCCTCACCTGGCCCAACAGCAAAACCTTCCTAACTTCTTATCGAATAGCTTGGTGAGTGGGACAGAAGGAATGAATGGCTTTGAGTTTAGATTCCAATACAAATTCCTGAGAATGATTCATTTTATCATGTTCAAAATTTTTAACATCAATAGGTAAAGATAAAAGTCTGGTTCTCTGATCTCTGGAAATATTGTGTGGAGTTCTGGCCATATCTTTAAAAGACATAAAGAAACTGGAGGAAGTGAGGAGGAGGGCATCGAAAATGATCAAGGAGATCGAGGGACAAATGCCATTCAAGGATAGATCAAAATGGGCTACTTTGTTCTGGAAATATAAAGGCTAAGAAAGACATGATCAAAGTCTTTGAAATCCTGGGGGGGATGTATGAGGTGGAGAAGATTCACCCAGCCCCCAATGTCCCTTAATGCCCACATCCCAGACAGCACGGTGGGGTCAACCCAATGTGGTGTTTTTCATTGAGAGTCTGAAAATTAAGGATCACTTTTGAATGAGCCATTTTCCAACTCACCTGGTCAATGAAGGCATTTGAGCTACTTAGACATCTGGGGTTCACTGAAGATGAGGTTGAAGAGCTTGTTCTGAAAATAATTTTTAAAAAAAGTGAAAATCCTGCAGAAGAACTGCTGGAGAGGCCAGTCTCTGAAGAAAATCTGGGAGTACCCTAAAACTGTAGATAGTACGGGAACAAATGTGTCTGAACTTTACAAATGGGTGGAATTGGAGAATTGCCCTCATAGACTCCTTCAGACTGAATTGTGGGTTCAGCTTCTTTAGGGAGCCTTCTGCTATCATCGAGCTTACTGGCTCATGTCACAGCTCTGAATCGTACTGCTAAGTAGTAAGCACAGAATCGTGACATCAGGTGAGGATTTAAGTACCAGTTGTACAACTACACTAGTTAGTGTCATTTTGCTGCAAGTGATAAATGATCTAATTCAAATTGACTTAAGCACTAAAAGAATTTTTGGATCAAGTTCATGCAATTGTAAAAAACAAGCAGGGCTCAAACAATCTCTCTCTCTGTCTCTCTGTCTCTCTGTCTCTCTCTTCCCCCTACCCCTCAACCCCCCTCTGTAACTCCTAATGGCATGTGTCAACTTAATTGAACTAGGACATACCCAGATAGTTGGTAAAAAACTATTTCTGAATATGTCTGTTGGGTGGACAAACTTTAAGTGAACTGTGTAGTGCTAAGGAGGCAGCGTATCTCGAAAGAGGGATGGTCGGTCCCATTGCTGTGCGGAGCCCCTTTGGTTGCTGACTTGGGCACATGCCAATACCAGGAAGGCCTGAGACCTGGCACTGAGCTGAATGAGGAGGGGCAAAGTGGGCACCCAGGAAGGAGGGCGCATGCTGAAGGCTGCAGTGCTGGTGTCCAGAAAGAGGGTGACTGGCTTGCGTCCAAGGTTCTCAACATAGAGCAGCTGGAATCTGAATCAAGGGGAGAAGTAAGTCAGGGCACTGGGTAGCCTCGCTCAGGAAGCTACTCCTTGAAGCTGAGGTCGGGATATTCAAAACACCCCTACCCACTGCCCACCCCCCAGGGCTAAAAACCAAAGAAACACTTGAACAAACTAAAGCTCAAGGACCTGTCAATAACAGAGCAAACACCCCTGGATAAGACTCAGCTGGAAAAGAAATGAGAACATCTCCCAGCCTGTGACCCCATGGCAGCCACAGCCCGTGCCCAGCGCTACAACTACTTATTTAAAGAAGCCTCATGGGGAAGTGGACACAGATTGTAAGTAGCACTAAGAGGAGGGTCTGGCCTAAAGGAGGCATCCCTGTGGACCCCACCACTCTACTGGGGTGCCCATGGCACAGTAGGGAGTCTGAATCCCTGAGGCTCACTGGAGGTGACCCTTTGGTGCCTGGCACCCAGGTCCTCCTCGCCAATTATTTCAACAGGTGCAGAGCCAACGGGCTGAAAGTCCAGCCATATGATGCCCCATAAAAATTAAAAATGAGAGGGCCTCCCTGGTGGCCAGGGGTTAAAGACAGCGCTATCAAGCTATTGCCAGCCACTGCAGCACAAGTTGGATCCCTGGCTGGCCAGGGAGAAACTCACATGGTGCAGCAGACCTCTCCAGTCTCCCCCGCTGCTCCCCTCAGCAGTGTATTTACTGTTCCAGTAGATCCACTCTGTCTCTGGTGAATCCTCTCACCCCTGCTCCTCTGGCTCATACCCCAGTTCTTGTATGCATAAATAAATAAATCTTTAAAAAAAAATTAAAAATGAGACAGAACAACACACCACACATGCAGGAGAAAAAAACAAGAGAGGAGGCCCAGCCTGGCAGAACTGCAAGTCATGGCAGAAGAGGCACTCGAGAAGGGGGATGGAGAGGACAGAGGGAAATGAGACTTTGACAGAGAACTCAGCCAGTCCTCATGAGGATTTGGAATCAGGGTGGCTCTTCGGAGTTTTGCAAATTAAGACAAGATGCTGGCATTTTGCACTGGGCAGTCTCTGGCTGTGGGCCACCCACGAGGAGGGCAGAATAGTTCCCCACCCAGCCAAGAGTCAGTGCAACTGACATTCCCAGCCACTGAGGGGTGCACTGGCCTTGGAGAGGGGGTATGGATGGCACAGCCAGGACCAACGAAGTGTTCCATCTAGTCTAAGCTATTATGAAATGTCCACTTGTTTTTAAGTCTTAATGTGAATTATCTGGCACATAATCTCTATCTCCAACCTGTTCCTGCCAAATCTTAGTACCAGATGTAAGTGGAGTCTGGCTGCGTGATCAGTTGCTTAGATTAGAGTTGGGAAAAAATAAGAAGTGGAAAAGTTGGACTTGATCACTTCCCGTAGAAGAGTCATTTCCACTAAAAATAACTCCTTTCTGCCTGCTTCTACCTACCAATCCCATTTTCCATTGAGCTGAGCAAGGTGAAACCATCAGAACAACTTCTTACACACAGAAGCTGGGTCGCCAACAGGCTCTCTCCTCCAGAGAGCCACGGAGCTGCCGACACCCATGGAGTGAGCTGGTAAATACTCAACAGCATTCTTATTGGGGGCTAGCTTATTCACAGCTTTTCTGTGGTTAAACATTCAGCCATGGACAATTTCAAGCTACCACACAACACCACTCAATTCATCAGAGCTGGGAAGACTTGCCTATAATCATCTCTCTCACGATGGGGCAAGCATCCTCCTGGCTGGAATGAACTCAGAACCAGATTTGCCAGCCAAATGGATTGAAACAGTGGTATATGACTTTTTCTCTCTCAGACCTATGGCTGAGAGAGGTGTTAGAAAAATAGAATTGATTTGCAGGGTGGTGAAGACAAAGTCTTATTTTGAGCTCACTTCTCCCAGTTCCAGCCACACCATCAGCATGATAGTGATGGGTAGATTGCAGAGGAACTTACATAAAAATACCACCTGTTCTGGGCCTCCCCGGTGGCACAGTGGTTGAGCGCTGGGTTGCAAAGCTGCCCGCAGCTTCTGCAGCATCAGTTCAATCCCCGGCCGCGGCGAGGGTCCCACATGGCGCGCAGACCTCTCCTGCCACCCACTGCTCCCCTCAGCAGTGTACTTCATCAGTCTGCCTGCTCTGCTCTCCGCTCTGGCTCTGGTGAATTCTCTCACCCTCCTGCACTTCTGACTGTACCCAGTGCTTGTATAAATAAATAAATAAATCTTTTTAAAAAAATACCACCTGCTCTAATTTATTTCCCCTAGGGCTTTGGCCCCATTCTTGGTTGAGGTCTCCTGGGGCTAAAAAAAGCACCCCTCTCTCTTTCTCTCTCTTATCCATATCTCCATCTTCCTCTCCTCTCTGAACTGGATTCCTCTCTTCTAATCTCCTACCTTGCTGATTTCCATCCTATTATCTCAGCCCACTTTCAGTATGTCTTTGCATTGATGCTCAAATTTGACTATTTGATTCTCAATCATAGTATTTCTCCTGGGTCTTTTAAGTGTCTTATGGTTCTATATCCTGCTGCTCTTAGCAGCCAGTGACTTGATCCCTCATTTATTCATTTACGGAACAATTTAAACAGTACCAGAAGTAGACATGGCTCAGCCTTGTCGTACTAGGATGTGTTTGAAGAGCCTTGAGAAAGAGCAATAGGATGTCCTCGATGACATTTATCTTGATCCATTCAGGGTGCTGTCACAAAATGCACAGACTGGGTCATTCAGAAACAACAGAAATGTATTTCTCACAGTGCTCAAGTTTGGAAATCCAAGATCAAGGTGCCACCACGGTCAAGTGAGAAGTCCCAGACTTCTCCCCTTGTCCTCAAGTGGTAGAGGGGCTAGGGGAGTTGCTGGGATCTCTCTTACAAGAGCAGTAATCCAGGGCCTCCCTGGTGGCACAAGGGGTTAAGTCTCAGCACTATGAAGTTATCTGCAGCCACTGCAGCATGAGTTCGATCCCTAGCCAGGGAGCTACCCACATGGTGCAGCAGACTTTTCCTGTCTTACCCGCTGCTCCCCTCAGCAGTGTATTTCAGTAGATCCACCTGTTCTGCTCCCCACTCTGTCACTGGTGAATCCTCTTACCCCCCACACTTCTGGCCAGCACCCCAGCTCTTGTATGCATAAATAACTAAATCTTTAAAAAAAAAAAAAAAAGAACTGAATGTGTCTCCCAAGATCAGGGGTCAGCAGACTCTGCCCCATGTTTAGACTTTGTGAGCTTTCTTGGTCCTAGCGACTTGGTTCTGCTATTGAAATACAAACCCGGGCTAGACAATATGTAAACATGAGTGGGTCTGTATGCCAAAAACTATTTATGGACACTGGAATTTGAATTTCAGATCATTTTCATCTATAAGAAAACATTATTTTTCTTTTGATTTTTTCCAACCATGTACAAATCATTCTTAGCTCTCAGGGACATACACAAAGCAGCCAGGACTTGGTCTGTGGGCCTAAGTTTGCCAGCTCCTATTCTAGAGAGTAATTGTTCCTAACTGTTCATTCATTCTCTCTCCATCCCTGCCTCCCTCTGCCACTAGATTCTGAGCTCCTCAGGAACAGGCTCCACCACCCAAGCCTTTGTTCAGAAAGCACCCCCTCACCTCCCCCATCATGCCCCCCCCACACTCCTCTCATTCCAATAGCTTCACACCTAACCAGCACCAGTGCACTTAACCTCTCTGCTCTAGGACTCTGTCCCCCAACTTCAGAGTCTCCTCAGATCTGCCCATTGCCACCATCCTGTGAGTGGACATGCCCATAGAGAAAACATGTTCTCAGGAAGTTTCCTTTTCTCATGAACACTAGAAATAGGAGACAACATTGCCAAGTGTTTTGCGAGTCAGGGAAAGGTCTCCTCAGCCCTTCCGATGACACCTCTGTGAAGACTCCAAAGTCCTGTAGCCACACTTCGGCACCACTGTCCAGTCCACCCCCTGGACCCTGGAAAGTCTTTGTCACAGGCCCTGCTCACTGCCTGCAGCTTGATGGGCAAGGATTGTCATCCTATTTTTACAGCTGGCGAATCACTGCTGAGAGAGGTTAAATAACTTTCTCAGAAGCTCAGCATGCCAAGGAGGGAAAGCAGGTTGTCTATGCAATTTTTCCTCTCCTAGGGCTAAAGAGTTAGAAGTTCATCCAAGACTGCAAGCAATTAACTTGGGCTTCATTTGCTGAGTCTGAGGCGGACAGCCTGCTCGGCCAGGGTGGTGTTTTCATCATAAATTCTCCTCCACCCCGCGGTTATGTTCGGCTTTTCCCCTGGTCTTCAGAACACAACCACATGCACTTGCTGGGCCAGCCAAGAGTTTAAAAAATGTCAAACCATATCTGGCATTGCGATTGGCTCCCATGATAGAAATATATTGCTTTTGCCTTCCCAGCAATGATCTTGCCATTTTTGGTGACACTACCTCATTTTTTATTTGGAGGAACAAGCCCTTCTTCATGCTTGGCCCACTGGTGCACATGGGGGTTCTCATCTCCCAGTGTCTGAAGGATTCCATGACTCGGTTCTGAGCAGTATGAATATTTTATCCCCCTGGGCCAGGGGGTCAGCTCATGAGTGTGGAGTCGGCTGACTCAGGGAAGTTTTGGGGAGTCTGTGGGAATTATTCTCAAAGAGAAATAGTCTGCTCACTGGTTGCTGAGTTGGGAGGACATAAGACTGGTTTTGCAAGGGCCCCCCTTATAAAAAGGGACTGAAAGTGGAGCTGAAGAGCAGGGCAGCCCGGCAGCTGCAGAGGAGAGAGCAAGACACTCCCCATCACTGTTTCCAGTGGAGTCTCAGGGTCCATTGTGCTGGAAGTCTAGCTCTGTCTCTCGAGGTAGTACATCTCCTTTGGGGTTCTTCATCCAGCTTGAGAAGGATTTCAAGGGCTCTATTGCCCCTAAGCCTATTGCTCTCATTTCCCACTCCCAGCTCATGTGATTTCTATGCTTTGAATCCCCCCTGAAAGTGTTTCCAAATCCAGCCCAGGCTTCAAGGTCAAGGTCAAGTCCCATGAAACTCTTCCAAGCCTCTCACACCATGGATCCCACAAGAATTTGTCTCCTTCTACATCGCCACGTGAAGACCAGGGTGATCACACAGACAGGACCCGAGGTGATGGATACAGAGATCTTTTGGAAACACAGTGAACAGGATTCTCAATCGCCGTGGTGGGTTACATGACTACAGGAGTGCTGTGTGCGGCACCAGTGTTTGTTGAGTTGGTTATGTCCATTTTCCATCTGATTGCACTTTTTCCATTTAAACTACTACAAAAGCAGATGCAGGATATATATTAAGGACACCTGGATTCCATTCTCATTTGCTTCTGACAGTTTCACGTCCTTGGGGTTTCATCACTAAGCTTAAAAACTAAGCCCCAAGCCTTGCCCAGCAGACAGGTTTGGGAGGCTTGAATAGATAAGGGAATGGCTATGGTTGCTATGGGAACCAGGCCATGAGACCAGGTCACTTTAACTATGAATGTGGAAGCAGGGCCAGGACACATTCTGTGCAAAGGTCAATGCCCCCAAGACCAGACATCCCAGGAAATAACTGGCCCAGAAGGGCACCCCAAGTAAGAAAACCCAAAAGTACAAAAGAGAGTCTCAAATCCTTCCTGCGCATCTCACCCCCTGCTCCCTTGCAAGGAACTTCAATAAACCCACGTTTTCTGTTCTCCACTCTGTCTCTGTTGAATTCTTTCACCCCCATGCCGCTGGCCTCACCCCGGTATTATGCTATCATGATACTGTTTTCTTATATATCTAATAAGATGATAATAATGGAAATACTAATGCCTCAATTTTCAATCTATAATAGTAGTAAAAATACTGAGAGAATTTACTAAAGGTGAACATTAAGTGAGTCGAGCAAGTGAGAACACTCTGCTTACAACAGTGCCAACGTAACTACCAGCATTAGTACGGCGACGTGATCAAACACATAAATTCAAATGAATCATATGACAAGAATCCTATAAAGACATTATCCTAATGATCCAGAATATGATCACATCAAATCTTTTAGACTCTCTTCAAAATGGAAATGCAAAATTTTAGAGAAATCAAGATCGATCAGACTGATTCACCAGAAGTTGAATGTTTCTATGTCAATAATAGGCTAACCAAAGAGATCTTTGGGTAACAAGGAAGAAGTCAGAAGATTCGGACCAGGAGAAGGTTGTGGGGGCAGGGACCTGAGACATGAGAAATGGTACCTTTTCTTGATCTCAGACTGACTTGAGAGCTGACTACAGCCCTAGAAAATGTTATTAGACTTGCAGCACCAGTGGAGTTCAAATGCATTTTTAATATCTTCTAAATGCTTAATTTGGTTTTGCTGGAGATGTGTTTCACCATTCCCTCCTGCCCCTTAATTAAGCTAATGACTTTATTTCTTTTCTCCTTTCTGATCAGCTCATAACACATTTCCCAGGCTGGGCTCCCTCCTCAAGCCTGTCGTATTTGATCTGGTTATTAGCTTTCCAGCTCGCATTGTTTTCCATGTGTTAGAATGTTACTGACTGAGACCCATCCATTCAGAAGGCTCTTGGGCTGGGGGGATCCCAGCTGGCAAGTCCCTCCCACCCCCACAAAGAACAAAATCCCTTACATGTGCACGCCACCAAACAATTTACTAAGCGCTTGCACACATTATCTTGACTGATCCTCGTGAGAAACCACTGAGGCTGGCATTATTAACTCCACCATTTTACAGACCGGGGGTATGAAAGCCAGAGAAATAAACTGACCTGGGCCAAACAAGATGAGGGTGTTAGAGCCAAGATCTCCTGCTCCCCGGCCAGTGCGCTCTGCTCACCACGCATCCTCGCCCGCCCACTGTGCTTTTCCAGCGCTGCAGGCTCCACAGCCACAGCCTCGCAGGTGGGTAGGTGGGAACCATTCAGGGCCCCAATGGGGGTCAGAGAAGAGCTCTGCTCTGCATAGGAAGCCATCCCTCGGTTTGCTTTCTATGGAGCAGCTGCTCTTTGGAAAATGCAGAGATCATAGCTCTGTCCACGATGACGGTTCAGTGAAAGGAAGCCCTGGGGTGAGGGTGGGGGGCTCATTCTAGGGAATGACTGGGGGGGGGTAATTATCTGCCTGATGCAGAGGGTCCTGCAGACTGGGTGAAGGGGGTGGGAGAGTACTTACACAGCCCCCACCCCCACCCCCCCCCACACCCCTGCCAGGGACGGTTGGCCCCTTACCACTAAGAACCCCTGGAGATAAGAACTTATTTACCTCCCGGGGACTGTGTGAGGCTGACTCCTGCTTCAGAGCCACAGGCACATTAACAACACAGGAAAGGACATTGCCAAATGGCTAAGGTGCTCTCTGGGCTCTGCGAATTTAATCAACTTACTTTACAGGGAAAGAAACTAAGGCACTGATGGTGCAAGTGACTAGTCCAAGGTCATCCATATGTAGTTAGTGATGGTTACCCAGAAGGGAATCCACTCATAAGGACTAAGCAACGCCTTACACTGCGAGACACCCCAAGAAGGTAGAGGGATTAGAATACACAGATAACTTACATTCTCCCCCTCTTAGAAGAAATACCAATGACACTATGTCACCTTAGGGGAGGTTCAGAAGTACTATTTGCTCCAGTCTCTGTGCTCGATCCAAACTGAGTCATTTACAAAACCAAAGTTTCCTTTATGATGAAGATGAACCTGCAGAATCACGGAGACACACAGGCTAGAAGTCATCAGGGGTGCAATGACCCAAAATGGAGCAGGAGTCTAAAATCACTCCCATTTTTGGGACCAACTGAAGGTCCCTGGTAAGACACCTCATGTTCTGCTGGGGCACCTGCCCCACACCCCTAGGCTCAGGAGCAGCCAACAGAACTCTCCTCCCCCCCCCCTATAAAGGGGGAAATTTTAAAGAGACTTGGTGGGCCAAGCCTGAGGCAGGAGGAAAAAAAATGGCTCAGACTTCTGAGCTGAGAAGTTGAGAAGCAGAACAAAAGGACACTTCCCGGGGCTCTGAAACAGGGAAGCTGCCACTCAGTACCCGAGAGACTGGGTAGCTGCAGAGAAATGAGACAACTGGCTGGGACTTGTGCTGTGGAATCATAGTATGGAGATGTTTCTTTCTGGTCCCGGAAATTCACCATCTTTGAGCTGCATGAGAAACTGAGTGGATTCTCCCTCCAATGAAATAATCACTGTGTCCAAGCTAATTATGGCCTTAATTACCTGACTCCTGCAGATGGCAAACTGGGAACAGAGAAGGTGAGTGGCCGACCCAAAACCACAGAGTGAGTCAGAGTGGCAGAAACAGAAATAAGGCTGAGTAACCAGTGGCCCTTCCTATTGTTGCTGTGACCAAGAAGTAAATCCTACCCTCCTGAGAAGCTGTGGGTTCCCTGGGGCACTTCTGTGAGGCTGGCTCTGCCCGCTCTCTCCTCCCACTGCCCAGGTGAGCTGCCCCTGCAGATCTGCTGTGCTCAGGAGAACCTGCTTGCTGGCTGCAGGATAATATTAGCTCACTTTTATTGCCCTGGGCTGGGTGCCTTCCAGCAGCTTGGCTATAAACCTTTGATCTGCTGGGCTCCAGAAGCTGCTGATGCCCACACAGTCCCAGAGGCAGGTTGAGAAAGCAGGGACCCAGAGGCAGAAATTCTACTCTTTCTATTACAGGGCAAGGAGAGGGGAACCCCAGAACCCCCAAGCCTGCCATCCTCCACATCAAGACAAAGCCTACTCTAGTGCCTAAGAACTTTAATGGAAAGGAACTTTATTACAGTGAGTGTGCAACCAAGAAAAGACAAAGAAATAGTTTCCAAATCAAGCACCCGAAGTTCCCCATCCCCTCATGGGAAAATGTCCACCAAACAGGCCAACAGGGTTGGCCCAAAGCAGGGCCTCACCCAAAAGCTGCCACACGTCTAAGGCACCTTCTGGTTGGGACCCATCGGAGAGCGGCAGAAGGGGCCCATATCTAGGCAGAAGGAACAAAAGCAAAATCAAGATAAAAGCTGCCATTGTTAATCTCTCCACGGGTCTCTCACCCACATCTGTTTCAACCAGCCCAGGACCAAGAATCAAGTGTCGCTTCTTCACACGTCTCAGCTCCATGCACCTCCTCCAGGTCTCCTTCTGGCTCTCCATCCTGCTTCCTTCCTTCCCCAGGCTCCTCTCCAGCTTCTTCTCTTCCCTGTTCAGCTCCACCCTCCCTTGGGTGGGGCAGGGAACCTGGAACCTCCCCTTTCCTGGGGACCACCCCGTTAGGTTTCCTGCAGCCCCTCCCAAGCAGGCAGCTCTGTGAGGCTGTCAAGCCAGGAAGCAGAGAAGCAGTTTCCCTCCCACCTCCTCGGGTGTGTTTCCCAAAGCCCAGGGGCAAGCATACCACACATAACGCCTGCGTTATTTACTGTTTTCCTTCAAATTAATTCACCATTTTAAAACTTAAACATTTTGAAAGATGTTTTATAACACTTCCACAGCTATAAAACTAATACCACTTGCTGTTAAAGCCAATATAAGAAAAATAGAAACACTAAATTTTAGGCAGATATTTCCTGCCAAAGGCTTGGAACCTGAAGTACAGATAGTCAAAACATGCTGCTGCTTTCTCTTTGGCATAATAAAAAGGAATTGAAAGAGAATTGCAGAAACCATGAAGCCACCAACCACCACCTCTGCCCCACCCCCATCCCCACCCCCACCTTGAGCTATATAGATCACCATTGGACACTCTGACATACAATCAAATGCCACCTCTTCCAGGAAGCCTCCCTGATTGCCCATCAGAAAATACCATATTTTGGCTTAATCCTCACCTTCATTCCCAGAGTTATCAGCACTTTCTACTGAATATTCCGTGTGTCTATGGACATATTTTCTTTCACATCAGATTGAAAACTTCTTAACTTTGAGTCAATACCTACTATCTTTTTAAGCGTAGAAGTTTGTATCTAAACAACCAGCCAGACACCCAGTAGGCAAAAATACACTTGGTGTTTTTCTTGGATTTGGTTTGGTTCATCCTTAATCCTCCCAGAAAAAGAAAGTCCAGAAACTTGCACAAGAAAGAGATCTACTAGGGGGTGTTCATGGGGAGACAAGTGTGAGGAAGAACTGCTTATATCAGTCGAATTGATCCTGGGATGGGACCAGTTACAGGATAAAGAGTGAATGCCCTGGCATTGAAAGTATTCAAGTAGAGGTGGGGAGAGCCCTTGCAGTGGATAGGGGTTCACATGATATTGCTCAGAAGTGCCTTCTAGTCCTCAAACAACTGAGACTCTGGGCTCCAGGTCAGCTAGCCCCATCATTAGCAACCTCCATGCATGCTGAGCGTGATGCGTGGGCATGTGTGTGTGTGTGTGTGTGTGTGTGTGTGTGTGTGTATGCTGGTGCATTTGCAAGGGTCACTTTGCCTTAGCTCTGGGATCCCCTCATCTGGCCAGGCCAAGTTAACCCCTCGATGGCAGGCTCTGGGATCCAAGCTCTCTGCTGACAAGCCTTCTTGCAAAAGCCCCAAGGGGTTAATTAAGTTTTATTGAGCCAGAGTTTATTGCGGCTGGCTCTTGTCTCTCTCCTTAAACACCTCTGCTTCTTGGGAAGCCAGATTCCTCTGGGACAATATTTTCAATGTTGTTTAGTTTGCCTGTAACCTATATTTTATTTTATTTGTTTTTTGAGATCCTCTAAAGGGAGGGGGATGAGGTCATCCCTCCGCCTCTCCACCCCCACCCAGCTTTTTATCTCTTGGTGACTTCATTAAATCAGGTTGTTTAAATGGAGCGCAGATGTTGCCGATTTTTCATATAAAGGAATGCATATTCATTTACATAAATTTCAGTGAATTATGGCAGTTTGGGTCTTACGCCGTGTGAGTGTTTGCGTGTCTTACATGGACTTGCCTGGCTCACTCCAGTAAAGAACCATCAATAGGATTAACTGGGAAGTCCTTTATATCCGTGATGTGTTCATTTTCTTGCTTTATTTTATTTTCGAGGCTACCAGTCCCACTCAGTTCTCTCTAATATTTTAATACGATTAGAGATTTCCTCTAATCACTGCTCAATGTGTTTCAGCTCTATTAAAGATTTATATGAGAGCTTTATGGAACACACCTTTTTAGAATTCAGAAGGATTTTGCAGGTTATTATTCATAACATCTGCCACTTACTGCAAAGAGCCTTAAAACACCCTTTTAATGTGTATTTAATGCTTCTGATACAATATAAGATCAAATAAGACGTGCTTTATTATGGCGGCCGTGTTTGTGTAACCGCACTGAGCTCTGCCACCGTCATCAGCCTGAGGTGGAGGGTTTATAACGGCCATAAAAACCTGCACGGAGCTCAACTTGGCATTTAAGGACACACAGAGAGAAATGGCGTTTTGCTTTTCCTTCTTTTACTTGACTTGGTGCAACGTGGAGAGAAGCAGTTTGCCAATTTAAGGAGCCACTGAACATAATCTGGAAATAAAACAGTGGCCCTTGGAGAAGGATTAAGGTCAACTACTGTTTGTACATGGACCTCCCCTGCCTGCACGCGTGGACCAGAGCTGCAGCCAGTCCGGGCTGGCAAGTCTAGGGATTCAGCCAGCTCGCCCAAACGCACCCCTGGCTAGGAAACCGTAGCTCACCTTGTATTCTTCTTCTCCTGTTAACCCAAACTTACCATTACCAAACGGCATCTATTAATAACTCATTTTCACATTTTAATTTATGAAAGAGGAATGCAGAGTGTATGTCTTCAACGAAAAAGCTGTGATGCATATTTATCAAGTTGCTAGTCGTGGTGGTATCAGGGCGGTGGAGTTGGACGGAGCCTGTGGAGCAGGGTAGAAAGAACACACGCCTGGGTTTTCAGCTTGGCTCCTTACCAGCTGCAGGGACTCAGGCAAGGTCGAGCCTCTCCAAGCCTCAGTTTGTCTATCTATGAAGTGGGAATGTCACTCATGAATGAAGGCTGTTTTGTTAAACGAAATAATATATTCAATGTGCTTAGTAAGGAGTCTGGCACATTACAGGTTTCCCAAGTGTCTCCTGTTTTTTGTAAGGCTTTAATAGTATTTTGTTAACAAAAGTACATTTTGAATTCCTTTTTTTAAAAAAATAGGCATCTATAACTGTCTATTAGATCTTTGGTTCTGCAGGTGACGACAGAGAGAAGACACAATTCCAGGCACAAGCAATGTGCTACAAGCAGCAAACCTGACATGAAATGCCTGGTGTCTTCAATTTGAAGGAATAGATCCCAGAGCCTCAGGCGTCCCAAGTTGGAAAACCACAGAATGAACTGAAACACTCGTTTTGTGGAAGGGGCATCTGGAGTCCAGAGAGAGGAAGGGATTTGTTTTAGTCAAATCACACAGGGCTGTAACCACAACTCCTACCTCCCACCAGCCCTGGCTCCAGCCAGATGCAGACTTCGGCTCCCACTGGCTCGGGGCTAGAGCTACTTCCAGTTAATGACTGCACGCTGGGGTATCCCCTGGGGTCGCCACCTCTGCTTTTCCTTGCACTCACCCTTGTACCCAGTCATCTTTGGTGAGCTCAACCAGAGCCCCATGGTCCAGAATATGGAAGCTGTAGAGGACAGAGGCTGCATCCGCCCAGACCTGGGGTGAGCTGGAGGTGGGCACAGCGGGCACTGAGGATTCTCCTGGTGTGTGCATTGTGATACTGGGTAGTTCTGAGGTTGGAACTCCCAAGTGCTCACTGACCAAATTTGCTGAACACTTGACTTTCAAACAGCCCTCATTAGAGGCCCACAGCCATCTACTTTCTGATGGGTTTGGAGTAAATATGTAATCGGGGAGTTTTTAAGCCACGTTCTGTAAAGTGCACGCTGTGTCTGCTGTTTGGTTGTTTTATTTTTTTATGTGGTCATCAAAGCTGTTCTAGAGACAAGGGAGGGTTGAGGGGCGAGGTGGGGTGGGATGCTCAGTGCTTACAGCCTGTTCTGCAGAGTCCAGCAACCGACATTGGTCAAACCCTATAGGTGTGCAAAGAACTCCTTCACCCAACAAAGTTCCATATCTTTCCCACACCCATGGGAGACTCAGACACAAGGTCACCCAGAGAATGAATGGCAGCTCTAGCATTTTTTTTTTCTTTTTCAAAAAATGGTTATTGCCAACATTGTGTTATGAATATATTCAAACACACAGTAAAGTTAAAGCGATTTTACAATCAAGGTACCTCGAGTCCACCATCAGCATTTTACTATGCTTGCCTTCTCTTATTCATCCATCTATCCAACCTTTAATTCATCTTATTGGAGAGATATGCCAAGGTAAATTGAAGACATCATATATTTTCTCTAAAATAGTTCAGCATGGACTTCATTGTGTAGAGTTCAAGAGTTGCTTACAATTTCTTTGTTTTCACATAAAATGTAAAAACATGTGAAAAGCATAAATCTTAAATGCATACCATGAGTTTTAACAGATATGTTAAACCTTAACACAAGGACACACTTTCACGCAAGTGTGTACCCCAAATCCCTACCAAGATATAGAACATCATCATCATTACCAGAAACTACCCAGTACATTCTTACCTTCATTTCTCAAGAGGAAACCACTGTTCTGTTGAAATTTTTTTTAAAGATTTATTTATTTATGCATACAAAAACTGGGGTAAAGTCCAGAGGTGTGGGGGTGAGAGGATTCTCCCGAAACAGAGTGGGGAACAAAACAGACAGGCTGACTGAAATACACTGCTAAGGGGAGCAGAGGGCGAGACAGGAGAGGTCTGCTGCGCCATGTGGGTAGCTCCCTGGCTGGCCAGGGATCGAACTCGTGCTGCAGAGACTGCAGATAACTTCACAGTGCTGTACTTAACCCCTTGCGCCACCAGGGAGGCCCTGAAATTTTGTCTTCTCTAGAATTTGATATGAATTTGTGGAAGCTTTTGTGGAAGCTTTCTTGTGCTCAAAATAATGTTTTAGAGATTCATACCTGTTGTTGTCTCATACATACTGTTGTCTCTGTTCTTTATCTCTGTCTATTGCTGGGAAATATACATTGAATGAATACAGGTGTTTGTCTATTTTCCTGTTGATGGACACATGGGCTGTTTCACGTTATGACTATTATGAATAGAACTGCCATAAATATTCATGTAGCATCTTTCTGGGGACATATATTTTCATTTATTGTGGCCAGTACTGAGAAGTGAGATCACCGGGTCGTAGTTTAAGGTGGTTAGCTAGCTGTATGAGGAACTACCTGACCTTTTCAAAAATAATTATATCTTTTTCTATTTCCAATAATCGTCCATGAGGGTTCAAGTTGTTTCACAACCTTGATGAGAAACACAACCTCACAAACAATATTTGATGTCAATCTCTCTCATTTGTGCTATTCTGATGTGAATTGACATCTCATTATGGCTTTGATTTGCATTTCCCTGATGACTATGTCCATTTTCGTGCATTTATTGGCCATTTGTATGTGTTCTTTTGTGCAGTGTCTATTCAAATCTTTGTTCATTTTTAAATAGGTTGTCTCTACTTATGATTAATATGGAAACCAGTCCTTCAGGTATATGTTGTGACATTTTCTCGTCTACAGACTGCCTGTTCATTTTCTTCAGTTTATTTTGAGTGGAGCATAAGTTTTAATTGGATAAATTCTAAAGATTTTTTTTATTTTATTAAAAGTGGTTTCTATGGCTTGTTTATAAAATTTGTGCCCATTCCTCTAAAAGCCTGGTTTTAGCTTTTGCATCTATGCCCAAAACACATATTAATTTAATTCTGATGTATGAGTAGGAATTGTGGTTACTTAATATGTATATGAAGTTCTTTCAGTATATTGATTGAAAAAAATTGCCATTTTCCCTTTTGACTGACTTGCTGCCTTTATTGAAAATCAATTTATTGAAGAACTGAGTTCTCTACTCCATTTCACTGATCTGTTTGTTGACCATTATACTTAAACTGTCTTTATTACTGTAACTTTATACTAAGTCTTAAAGTCAGGTAGTGGAAGTCCTCCTATTTTTTTTTTCTTTTTGATTATTTTAGGTTTTTGCATTTCTAACCAGCTTGCAAGCAGAAAACTGAGGAGGCTACTGGGATTTTGTTTGGAATTGCATGGAATCTTTAAGACAGTATGAGGATTGCTGAGTAATATTCCATGGTGTATATGTACCACATCTTCTTGATCCAGTCATCTGTTTTTGGGCATTTGGGTTGTTTCCAAACCTTAGCTATTGTAAACAGTGCTGCTATAAACATAGGCATGCAGGTGCCCTTTGGAATTAGTATTTCTGTGTCCTTTGGGTAAATACCTAGGAGTGGAATTGCTGGATCATACGGAAGCTCTATCTTTAGTAGGTCAAGAAATCTCCACACAGCTCTCCATAGTGTTTGGATCAGTTTGCACTCCCACCAGCAAAAAAAGATAAACATACGGACCACTCCTTCCTGAGCGTAATTCTGTCTTTTACATTGTCTTAATCAGTTTATTAAATAATCTGAATTTTAAAATAAAACATGCAGCTTATGAGAATATTAGGCCTTTGATAAACCAGTTGGGTGCTTAAAATATCTTTGCATCATAGAACAGAAATACAAAAATGAGATATAAATGTTGACTGTTAGATATTTTCACAGGTTTGACTTGTTTCTTGTTTTAAGGTTAAGACCTTAGAGTTATACATATTACAGATGAATGGACTAAGCAACTAAGAAAGAACTAGGAATTGGCCTATGATTTTAAATACATAATTTGTTCCTATAAACCTTGTCAATAAAAGTAATAAATCAATGAAAAAAAAAGATAAACACATGCAGTTTACAGCAACGTGGATGGAGCTAGAAGGGATCATGCTCAGAAAGAAAAAGAAAAATACCGGATGGTCTCATTCATAGCAGGAATTTATAAAACCTAAACAAGGGACCAGGAAAAAGACTAATTAATG
This sequence comes from Talpa occidentalis, assembly GCF_014898055.3. Classification (NCBI taxonomy): domain Eukaryota; kingdom Metazoa; phylum Chordata; class Mammalia; order Eulipotyphla; family Talpidae; genus Talpa; species Talpa occidentalis. The sequence continues at coordinate 21,601,707 of NW_023601754.1, read as the reverse complement.
CAAAGTAAAAATCAAAATCAACAAGCAACTATAAACCAGAGACCCATTATGGGGGAGGGGGCAGGGAAGGGGAGAGGAAGGACTAGGGTCAAAATAAGGGGGGGTGCAATTGTATGGGGAATATAACCAAAATGATAATGCATACATTGTGCAAAAATTAAAAATGGTGTAAGAATTATATAAAATAAAATATCAATTAAAAAAAAAGACAGTATGAGGATAACCAACAGCTTAACACGCAAGGTAGAGTTCACCATTCCTTCAGGTCTCCTTCCATTCCTCTTAGTCATGGTTTCTATTTTCTAGTGTAGGGGTCTGGCATGGCTTCATTAAATTTGTTCCTAAGTATGTTACACTTTTCACACTGTATTTTATTGCTAATTGTTTGTTGCTTGTATATAAAAATACATTAGATTTGCATGTATTAGCTTTACATCTGCAAACTTCCTAAATACATTTATTAGCTTGGGCTCTGTTTTTATTTGTTTGGGCTGTGTTTTTATAGATTCCTTGGGATTTTCTATGTAAATAATTATGTCATCTGCAAATAACTAGTTTTACCTCTCCCTTTTTGATCTTTATGGCTTTTATTTATTTTCCTTGCCTCATTGCAGCAGCTTAAATTGCAATTCCAATGCTGCCTTATTAAACAACGGTGGTGAAAGTAGACAGATCTTGCCTTGTAATAAATCTTAAAGGAAATGCATTCAGTATTTCACCATAAGTATATGATGTTAACTATCATATTTTATAGATGTAGTTTATCAGGTTGAAAAGATATTCTTTTATTTGTAGTTGGCTGAGAGTTTTTTTTACCAAAAATGGATTTTGATAACTCAAGTATTTATTCTGCATTTATTAAAACAATCTTATAGTTTTTGTGTGGTTTTTTTTTTATTCTACTAAACCAGCCTTGCATTCCTGGGATAAAGCCTACAGAGTTCTTTAAAATCTAGAATTGTAATTTTATAATTAATAAAAGCACCATTTTAATATCTTTAGATATGAAAATCAAATATAAGTCTTAGTCATAGATGAAAATGAAACTATATTAGGTATCCCTAAAATTACTTCACATGTAGAATCTAAATCTTATTAAGTCACTTTTCTTCTCTGAACCATCTATACCTGTTTTTCCACAAAATGTTGCCTTCTTTGCCATCAAAATGATATTGACACAGAATTTATTAAAATAATGTTGCATTATCATCATCAGGATTCTGTTCCTATTCTAGCTGCCGTCAGCTCTGCTCCAAGCCCGAACACTGACGGCCGCATCTGGACTGCTGTCTGCCAGCAGCTGTTGTCACACAGGATGACGTGAAGAATGTTAACATGTAAATAAAATGTAGACCTTAGAACTACTAATGTAGCAACAACTTCAATTTCTCCCTATGTCACTAGAGAAATTTGAAATGAATTTCACTGACTACATGATACATTTCTGGTCATGTTTGAAGTTTTACAAGGAGAAAATATTACTTTAAAATTCAGGGGAAAAAATAGGTCTTTGTAAAAAAATCAATTAAAAGACTTTAGGAATGTTTATAATTTTTAATACCTACTTTGAACTTTAGAAATTTCACAAATAAGGAGGGTTCTGAACAATCACGTACTTTACTGAGTTCATTGAATAGAAGGGGCTGTTGGCACTTGGCTAGACAACCAGACTTGTCAACCCCATGAGAGCAGAAACCAAGACTGATGATCCCCACAGACCCCTTGTGGCTTCCCATTTCCCCAGCACTCAGTAAATACTGTCTGTAAGTACAGATGAAAGAGTAAGGTCTAGAAGATGTGTTAACTTGTTGAAAGTGACATGCAGGAGACTTGCCAGTTGGGGCAGTTGACTGACTTACTTTCGTTTTCTGACCTTGCAAAGGTATCGTGTGTGTGCAGTTGTTGTTATAATTTTGTAATTTTGCTCTGTGCACCAAGATCTTGACTGATGTGGCATCTAAGCACAGAAGTCTAGACCTCCTTGTCATAGCCTAATGGGAATTTCTGTCTCCTCCTTCCCCACACAATCACTGAAAGCAAGTCACAGATGCCGTATGTGGCTATTAATCACTCCTGTTAGCCCGGCTGCATCTCAGCAGCAAGTTGTGCATTATTAATTTATGCCATTGCTCATTCTTGGGCTGCTGTGTTTAACTGCATGGAAAGAATTACTGATCAAATTTCACCAAATACTTCCCCCACAGCACAAATAAAGCCCTGGGCTTCCCTGGAGGTGCAAGGGGTTAGGTCTTGGCACTATGAAGCCATTGGCAGCCACTGCAGTGTGAGTTCGATCCCTGGCCAGGAAGCTGACTCACATGGCACAGCAGACCTCTCCTGTCTCACCCACTGCTCCCCTCAGTAAATGCGCCTGTTCTGTTCCCCATTCTGTCTCTGGTGAATCCTCTCACCCCACCCCACACCTCTGGCCTACACCCCAATTGTTGTATGCATAAATAAAATAAATCTTAAAAAAAAACCCACATATAAAACCCTGTTTATTTAAGCAAAGGTCACATGGCTAAGTCAAAACCATTTGAGACTCTGGCCCAACCACATCCGAATACACACCAACAGGTTTGAGCCAAACACCCCCTTATCTTTCCTCCTCAGATCAAGCACCTTCATTTCTTCTTTTGTCCCAATCCCTTATTCCTAGCAAGGCCCAAGCCAAATCTTCAAACTGAACTCATGCCCCCTGGTGCCAAGCACATTTGTCCTGCTCCCTCATCACACCTCCCCATCTCAGAAAATAGAACCACCATCTACCAAGATGCTGAAGCTAGAACCTTGGAGACAGCTTTGCTTCTACTCTTTTTAAAAATATATATATATATATATATTTTTTACATTGTTCATTTTTGTACATTGATTGTCCCCTCAGGTGTAATCTCCATAAAATTCCCACCACCAAGCCACCAGCGAACCATCACCACAGTCTCTCATGTTCTTCCCTCCCCTCTTCTGATCCCTCTCCCTGCCCCTCCCATACTATATATTTCTGATTTAAGTTTGTTGATATTTTTGTCTTTTTTTTTTTCCTGACCACTTGTTTGGTTCCCCTATACTGCTCTGATAAGAGAAACCATCTGGTATTTTACTTTTTCTTTCTGACTTGTTTCACTGAGCATGATCCCATCCAACTCCATCCATGTTGCTGCAAATAGCATGAATTTATCTTTTTTGATTGCTGAATAGTTTTTCATTGTGTATATGTAGCACATTTCTTGATCCAGTCATCGGTTTTGGGCATTTGGGTTGTTTCCTTATCTTAGCTATCGTAAATAGTGCTGCAGTGAACATAGGAGTACAGGTTTTCTTTCGAATTAATGTTTATGTGTCCTTTGTTTTTCCTCAATTCTTAATTCATAAGTATGTCATATTTATTGTATTTCCAAAGAGATTCCAAATATATTCACTTGTCTCTATTTCTAACACCTGCTCCTGACTACCATCATTTCACTCAAGATCTGCTCTTGTCCCTATGACCTACTGTCCCCACAACAGCCAGAATGACCTAAAAACAAATCAGATCATGTCATTTCTCAACCCAACCCCTCAGTATCTTCTTATTTTTCAAGGAATAAAGTCAAACCAATTACCATAATCAACAGGCCCTGCGTGGTCTCAGCCTTGCCAACCTCTCCACCCAAAGCATGTCAGATCCTCAGTCATGACCCTGTACTGGATCTACTGGTCACCTGTTTCCTTAAGGGCACTGGGCCCATCCCTGTCCCAGGGCTTAGCACAACTGCTTGCCCTGCCTGAATACCCTCAGGTTGCCTTTTCAAGGGCTGCACTGTGTTAGTTTCAATGTCACTTTCTCAAAGAAATCTTCTTGAGCTCTTTGTGCAAAGGAGTCTTCCCATGTTGTCTTGTTTTATTTCTCTCCTAGCACTTAATAAAACTAATTAATTATTTTACTTGTCTGGTTATTTGATTTTGACCTGTCTTTCCTTGCTGAAATGTAAACTCCATGAAGGCAAAACTTAGTATTTTTCAATGTTAACACATTGCCTAGTACACTTTATATGATAAGTAAGTAGGTAGACAGACAGATATAGATTTAAAGAAATTTATACACTTTACCTTGTAATTTAGTGACTTCTGTATGTTTTACCTGATTTGTCAATGTAAGAAACTGTCAAATTTTAAGTTAAAAAAAAGTAGAATTACTACTGTAATTGAAAAATTTAGGCAGACCTATATTCAGGTATGGATGGATTCAGGTATCCCTGTGATGTTAGCAGGACCTAATCTCTCCCACTTTTAGCTCTCCTCTCCTCCATGTTGGCTCCAATCTCAGACTTTACCTGGCAGCAAGATGGCATCCAGACACTCCAACACATCTACCCTTTTTATAAGTGCTCTCATAGGAATCCTGGCATTGAATGGGGTAGTATCAAATCACCTGGCCTCTTTTGAGCCACTGTGGAGGCCCTGGTTATTATTGACCTGACTTTTCCTTCTACAATATGGAGAGGGGTATATCCCCAAATCAAAGCCAAAGTCTGAGCTGCAGGAAAGGGGAATAGATGCCTGAGAGAAAATTAGCTCACTCAGTAAACATTTATAGGACCCTGCTGTGAAGCAGATGCTGGAGATACAAAGAGAATAAGCTCTCAGCTCTCAGGCCTGCAAGAGCAAGTGAGAAAAATAGATAAGTGATCAAGCCCTTATTACAGCAAGACAAATGCTAGACTAGAAGAACACATCAAGGTAGCTTGGAAGTATATATGAAAGAGGAGGGCTACAGGCAGACAGTGGCATTTGAACCTCAAGGAAGCAGGGACAACAGCCAGGTAAAGGAGAGGGGAGAGGACCTGTCATAGCAATGGATTGGGACACACAAGTCCCAGAAGTGTAAAAAACGAAGGTCCTAGTTTTTATACTGGGATTGGAGGAGACGTAAGCACAGGGATATTGAAAATAGAAAGTTCTAGAGCAAAAGTTTGGTGCATGGTTTATGAATTGGCAATCTGTAGCCCAGTCCTGCTTATATCTGTTTTTTGTTTGACCAGCATAGTTTTCCAATTGTTTCTAATTTTTTAATTACACATTTTATGTCAAATCCAGACATCCAGCTCTCTTTTAAAAATTATTTAAAAATCAAAGAGACAAAAATCAGATTTTTCAACCTTTCAGATTTCATCAAAATTGTTTGCATCTGTGTACAGTGGAAAGCACCAGAAAATCTTGGGAACCAATTAGATAGTCTAGATCTCAGTTTGCACATGAGTAAAATGAAGAAATTATGTCTAATGGTCTCTACTGGCCTTCCCAGCCTTAATAATCTGTACCTATGATGAAATGTGGTAGAGTCCATTAAGTAATAGCATAATTAAAATCGAATAGACTTCAAGTATGGGAATAGATTTGAGGGAAATTTCTTTTCATTACAAAAATAAAAATATATTTTCTTTTCAAAAAAAAATTAGCTGTGGCATTGTAGTCTCCTGTCAATGATGGACTGAAATTCATAGCAACTGCCCAGGGAGAGATGGGTGAGTGAGCTCCAATACCCACAGTCCCTGCCCAGCCATCTGCATTAATTCATATTACCTGGTGGCCTGGAAGGCAGCTGGTTCAGTTTCAGACCCTGGTTCAGTGAAACAATCTGACTCTAGATTGGCAAGTGTTTTGTGTGCCAAGCTAAGGTATTTAGATTTTATCCTACAGGCAATGAATACCCACTGACAGTTTTAAAATAGGTGGATATTATAACTAGTTCTTATCCATCTTTATATTTTCTCCAGAAATTAACACAATGGCTTTCACAAAGCAGGTGTTAAGTTGTTATTGAATGACTGAATTAAAGAAGGAATAAATCTTAAAAATTAATGAGTAGCAACCACTTTGGAAAACTTTTTGGCATCGTGTACCAAAGCCAGATCTGTACTAATTCATGACCCAGCAATTCCACTCCTAGGAATTTAACCTGAAGAAATATGTGTCATTACTTTAACACATGGACTAGAATGTTAATAGCAGTCAAGAACTGGGGGACAAACCAAATATTCATCCCCGGCAGAATGCATAAATAATAAGTAGTGAGATATTCACACAGTAGAAAAACTACTTACTAAGGCAATGCGAAAGGATAATTCAATTACATGCCTAAATATAAATGAAACTTATAAGCACAGTAATGAGTAAAAGAAACAAAACAGGGCATGTTCTGATTCCCTTTATACAAAGAATCAGTAAACAAGAAAGATTCTTCTATTCCATTAGAAGTCAATAGGGGAGAGTTTAGAGCTTGCTGGAGATTCTGGGGTGCTACCATGTTCTAATCTTGAGCAGGGGGCTGTGTTATACCCTTATAATACACACACTCCTCTGTGTATTAGACCAAAGTATGAACCTTTTCTGAATTCACCTTGCAACATCCAACATAGAGCTGGTTCCATACATTGAGAGATCAATTTAAGCCAATGCGTCCTCTTCTTGTAAACCATTCTTCTCACCTGGTGAGCATATCTTGTGTTCAACTTATTAAGCTGGGAAGATGGCAGACACCTCAGCATTGTGGGGACATGGGGAAGGAGCAGTTAGAAATCAGGCAGCCAGATTAAAGCAAGAAGCAAGAGACCTCAGCCTCTGATGACTGGTGGACCCTGGACAGACCACCAGCCTTAATTAAGCACTCGGTGAGGATTAATGCTCTTCCAACACTAGCAAAGTCTGAGAACTCAATTAGAAATCACATGCTGCGTGATGAAAAAGAAATTGTCCAGGAGACGAGTGAATCCATTCAATAGAGCTCAATCGAACACTTATTAGGAACAAAACTGGCTGGATCTGCAGGAACAGCAGCCATGGAAAGTTCCCCTGCCCTCCGGACACTCAAGACAGGGTGGGAGGGGAGGTGGGTGGGCAGTGCTGTGGATAACAGAGAAGTAGCACAGAGGGACACGCTGGGTGCCCTGGAGTATCACTGTGATTTAACAGCCAGAATGAAATGTAGAAGGACTGAGTAAAAGAGTCTTGAGAAGCAATGAGGACTAGAAGCTTTCCAGGCTGGAGGGGTTGCAGCAAGCAAGGGCTTACGTCATTTATATTGAGAGCGCACAGGAGGCAGTCACGGTAGCTGGAGACCCAGGTGCATGGAGCACTGGAAGAGATGAAGAGAGGCAGGGAAGAAGGCCCAGGTCACAAAGGGCTCTGAAGGTGTGTGTGGCCTTCATCCTACGGGCTCTTGGAGGTGGTGGTAGTGTGTGGTGAGGACATGGAGTCTAAGGACTTTGAGAAACTGAGGAAGATAATCCCATCTTTGCATTTAAGAAATCTCAATCTGATTGTCTTTGGGGAAAGAATAACCTGAACATGGATCACAAACTCAAAAGGCCCACACAGTTAGGCATTCAGTGAGGGCAAGGAGTCAGGTGGTGTTACAAGTGCTTTAATAAACGGAAACTGCTGCTCCATCACACCACTGGGTAACAGGGAATGGTGGTGACTGTGATAAACTGGCAGTACATGTAAGGGGGCATTCAATACTCACCTCCAGGTGAATCTGGACATACAAAGAGGTGGGGCCAGTGTTGCCCCACTGTCCGATTTTTCTGGAGAAACTAGAAATCTGGATATTTGTATATACACAGGCAATCTATTCTGATTTTTTTCAGAAGTATAATGCAAACTACACAATTAAATCTGAAGGCAACTTAGGCCAGCAGTTTGTGACCTCTGAAAAGTAAAAATCCACATCACTCAGATATTCTCCTCCACTGTCACCTCCTAGGGATTTGGTAAAACTCTGGATGAAAAGAATGTATCAGGACATCAAAATACTTTTTTTTTTGCAACAGCTGAAGAGACCTGGAACAGCTGCTTACTGTTGTGTGCTGGCGACGTCTGGGGTATATTCAGGGCAACATCGATCATCACAACAGTGCTTTGTGTGTCTAAGTCTCATCCATTTGTTATCTGCGCTGCTGGGTTTTTGCCATCAATATTTTGGGTGAAGAGAGACATCTCCCTCTAATGACGCCCTAATCGTTACTAATTTCCTCTGCATGGATTGTACGCCATCAGGTGTAATGAGCACATTTGCTTTTAATGCTCCTGCTACAAAGAGTTCCTGGGAAATGGTTTGAAGGCACGTGCACAAGCCGACAGAGGGGAGTTCGTTCGGGAACATCACCATCGTGGGAGAGTGTAGGAGGTCAGCCGGTGGGGGGAGGGCCTCCAGCCAGGGTGGGACAGAAGCCAGCTGGGTCCAAGCCCTCCCCTCACCCCCATAAGCTTCCACTCGCATTAATAATCTTAACTCCCTGATTTGCAATTAACCCAAAAGCTCTGTAATGATAATGGGATATGTGTGTAATTTGGTGCCAGAAGATGATAGATCAGCAGGGCTGGAATCTTTATTAATCTCTCTGTTTTGTCGCTCTCAGTGAAGTGGGGGCACCTATGGTCTCCCTGCACAGGGAACTGAGTGGGCCTCTAGCTGGGCCTCTAGCTGGCCTCCAGGCTGGGGAGACTTAGAGCTGGGGGCAGTTGAATTCTCCCAGGCTTCCCCTGAACCACGGCTAATGTGGTTCTGTCAAACAGTTAGCTGTTTTACAGACCTATATAAGGTCTTGGGAAAATATGAAATCTTTATTTACAAAACAAGAGATTTCTGGGCCTCCCCGGTGGCGCAGCGGTTGAGTGCTGGGTTGTGAAGCTGCCCTCAGCCTCTGCAGCACTGGTTCGATCCCTGGCTGCTGGTGAGGGTCCCACATGGCGTGCAGACCTCTCCTGCTGTGCCCGCTGCTCCCCTCAGCAGTGCACTTCGTCAGTCTGCCTGTTCTGTTCCCCGCTCTGGCTCTGGTGAATTCTCTCACCCTCCCTCACTTCTGACTGTACCTAGTGCTTGTATAAATAAAAAAAAAAAAAAAAATCTTAAAAAAAAAAAAACAGGAGATTTTTCTTTTTTGCAGCTTATTATATTTTGTCTCATTTTTAAATGTTTTGTTTATTTATTTTCTTACATCTTTGTTAATTTTTTAGATAGTATTTGATTTCTCCCCTCCAGTGTGGCCCCCGTGACCCATCACCACAGTCCCTTGTGCTTGTCCCTTGCCTGTTTTGAACACCTTTCACCCCCCTCCCCTGCTGTGCGCCCCAGATCTATGGTCAGCTTGCTAGTTTTGTCTTCTTCCCCCCTCCCAAACAGGAGATTTCCTATGAATAGTTCAGATTTGGTTCATTTGCTTCTTACTCAGAAAATCGCATCAGAAGCGCTTTCTTATCCAGAAGTCCCCCGGGGGCTACACTTGCTCATTTGCATAGCTCTATTGACGTCTGTACTAGGACCCAGGATCAGGGTTCACAGTGAGGAAATGTTAGACCCAAGAGAATCCACTGGATGGAACTGGAGCTGTGGGACTGCCTAATTCCAGGCATGCAGAACCTCCCAGGGCAGCAGTGTCACTGTGTGCCAGGACAGTAAGTGGGCTGCTTGGCCAGGGCCTGGCCAAGCAGCGCGGTTGCCTGCACACAGCCTCGAGGCCAGGTGGAGCTCAGGAGAAAAGAGCTCCATGCTTTTGGAGCCCGGCCTGCCCTGGACACAGGGAGAAATGGGTGGAAGCAGGCAGACCATGTGTTTGAAACCCTTGGTTCCATGAAAGGGGAATAAGGTGAGACTCTGGAGATCTGGATGCCTGGCCAACCTCTGGAAACTCTTTGTGATGTGACTCGGGGACAGCAGTGCCAAATTAAATACAGAATTTGGATCATAAGTAGTTATTACCCATGCAGCATTTAAGAAAACTTATACTAGCAAATTATTTGTTGACCTGAAAGTCAAGTGTAAGTGGACGTCTGTGTTTACAGCAACATCTGGCAGCTCAACCTGGCGCCAGCAGTGCCTTCCCTGCCTGCTCGTCAATGTTCTCATCTGTAAAATGGAGTCAAACAAGATCAACGATTGTCAAAGAGCACTAGCTACAGAACCTTCCTTCCTATTTAAAGAATCAGTGGAAGCCATTAGTGTGACGTGGGTAAACCTGAGGCTGTCCTGGCAGATGATGGGGTCCCCAAATGTACTTTCCAGACTGGGAACTCTGAACTGAGGTCCTAACACAGATGGCAATGGAGCTATGCAAATGAGCTACAACAAAATGCACTGCGGACATTCACAGAAAAAAACCCTGTGACTTCAATCATCATGTGGCAAGACAGAGCTCAGCGGAAAGATAATAGCAAAAATACTAACAGTCAGTTGGAACACTGGCTGGACACTGCCCCAGGCCTGGTGTTTTGCATATATGCCTGAGTACTTACAGCAATCTAACATAGAAGTCCCACAGATACCTCCACACAACAGATAAGCAAACCAGCACCGAGAGATTCTGGAATGAGCTCAAAGAGCAGTAAATTCACGATTTTAACCCAGAGAGGTTGGCGCCAGAGCCCACACACTTCCCATGAGAGTTGTCTTGAAATTATGAATCTGTCTACAACTCCAGGTGTGGGCTCCCCAGTGCTGGGGCAACAACAGACCCTGAGTGACTGTCTCAGCCTTGCTCAGGGTGATTTACCAATCTCATCTGCGAACAGGAGGTAGCTGATCCATCCTCAGCTCATCTCCAAAGTCTGTGTTCCTATACAAGGTGGATCTGTGACTGTCAGAAATTTTACAAATGTTGGGTGTTGGAAAATTCATGACGCATTTTTTCTGTTTTAATATGTCATGAATTTTCAACAACCCAATAGATACGAGACCTTGATCTTTACTGCCAAAGTTTTTTTTTTTTTTTTAAATAATAAAACCTTTCCCTAATGACCAGTCACATTCATTCCCATAATGATTATTTGGTAATTATTGTCAACCTTCTAGGAATCTTGCCTCTTTGCCACTTCTGACTTCTTACAATAAATTATAATTGTGCGTAGTAAGACCATTAATTGAGGTTAAATTGCACCTGCCCTTGCTGGCAGGGTTGCTATAGCTACTTTGCTCTGCCCACCCTCAATTTCATTGGACTGGATGATTTTGAAAGGCGCAGCAACTTGTAAAAACACAGGGGCTGATTTGCAGCAAAGGACTTGAGTCCTGCCCAAGTTCTATGGAGAAAAAGAAAAATAACGGAGAAACGACGCAGAAAGATCAAATGTGAAGACACCAAGTAGTGGGGGAGCAGGAAGATGCCCAAAGACAGCTGGTCTCATCTGCCAGCTGATGGCAATGGCACCAGAGAGGCCAGAACCAAATCCCAGTTCTGCTGCCTTCTTTGTGGCTGTATTTAAGTCACAGAACTCTCTGGGTTTCCTCTGTAGTACCTGCCATCCTGGTATCGCTTGCTGCAGGGATATGCAGAGAATAATCACAAGAGTGACGGCGGCCACTTTGGTTCCCTCTGCAGAGTGTGGTCATTCTCTGGTGCTCAGGAACAGCTTTTAGCCCTCTGTGTGAATATGGTCGCTGCTGGCTTCTTTCCAGCTCTGATGTTCAGGGTCCCTGTGTCTAGAGCTAGGGTCATGCCCTCGGGGCCTGCAGGGTCCAGCAGTAAGATGAACGAGAAGTTCCGCGCCTCCCCAAGTAAGGACACAAGTTAGCGAGTGCAGAGCCATCCAGGGGAGCCCACATCCCCTCCCCTACTTGCAGCGAGCCATCGCCACTTGGTGGTACCTCATTTTTATCAAGAAAATCCAAAAATGGAGATTTTTTTGTCTTTGAAAATGGAATTCCCTAACTCTTCAAAGTGAGCAAACTATTTTTCATAATATTTATACATTCATTTGACTAAACAAGACTCGTCCTTGGGCTCAAGTCAACTAGCAGAAGCTCACTAAGGCTAAGGCCAGAGGAAGGTGGTGACTAAGCCTGGGGCCCCACAGCCAGGCTGCGTGGGTCTGCTAGGGGTTTGCACACTGACCAGTGGTGCCATCCTGGACTCTGTGTCCCCTTCTGTAAAATGGGGGTAATGACAGCACATGCCTTCTAGGTTGTAATGCGAGTCCAAGGAGAAAATGCACATAAAGTGCTTAGCATAGCACCGCCCTGGTGACCTAGGGGTTAAGCACAGCACTGTGAAGCTATCCGCAGCCTCTGCAGCATGAGATTCCTAGCCAGCCGGGGAGCTACCCACGTGGCACAGCAGACCTCTCCTGTCTGGCCTGCTGCTCCCCTCAGCAGTGTATGTGTGTCAGTCTGCCTGTTGTGTTTTCCACTCTGTGTCTGGTGAATCCTCTCACCCCCGACACCTCTGGCCTGTACCCCAGTTCTTGTATGCATAAAAGACCCACTCTCACCCTCAGCAGAAAACTGCAGCTCCACTCAGGAGAGTGCAGAGCCAGAGTGTGTGGGCTTGACCTCAGCCCCGACACTCAGCAGCTGAGGCTCCTGGGCGGGCCACTTAACCTGAGGCTCGAGGGCGGGCCACTTAACCTCTCTGTGCTCAAGTTCATCACATGTAAATTACAAATAAAAAGGACAATAACTCCTACCTCCCCAGGGTTCCACAGAGAGTAAATGAGTTCCTGAGCACCATACATTTAGAATAACAACTGGCACACAGTAAACCCTCAATGTACACTGGCTCTGCTTCCAAAATCGGAGAAATGTAGACTGGATGGAAAGAGCATTGCAAAGGGTAATTTCACACTCAGGAATTCAGCTTTGAAGGTAGAAGCTCAGTCCCGGGGCAGAATTGAGACACAGGAAATGTTGAATGATTGCTCGTCTTGACCCCTTTGGGAATCCAGAACTCCAGACTCGTCTTTACCGAGATGAAAAACCTTCAGTTGTTCAGTAAGTACAGACTTAGCACCAGCCGTGTGACTAGCTCTTTCCAAGGATATATAAGGGGCCTACTCTCAGTCCTCAAGGAGCTTATGGCTTGCTCAGGGTGCACACGCGCGTGCACACACACACGCGCGCACACACACACGCACACACGCTCACATGGAGATCCAGGGCAACTATGAATTCCTTGTTTATTTTCAACAGTTTCAAAAAGAGCAGCATTGGAGGTCTGCTGTGTGAGGGTAAATTGATGACCCTCGAAGGACTAAGCAGCAGACAGGAGGCGCGGCTGAGCTGCCCCACATGCCTGAGGCTGAACTCTGCCCCTCTGGGTCTGCACTGCCTGATCACAGGGGAGGAAAGATTACTGTGTCCAAAATCTGTCATTGACACATCACCCGCACAATGTACCACCTCTGCTATCATGTAGTTAATGTGAATCAACTAACTTTTGACCTTAAATACATTTTTTTTGAAAATGAACATTATAAACTTCCTGTAAATGAAAAAATAGTATCATTTGCCATCAATAGAAGGTCACTGTCAAAGAGTTGCATTTGCAATTGCACGACAATAAAAATAGCCATCTCTGTGCCTCCTGAAATCACTTCTATGACATTTTAGGGAATATTTGTCCAGTGGAAAGAGAACAAGATTAAAAATTATCATAGCTGGTGTAAGTCCCAGGCTGCTCTAAAATGATGGTCATTTATGTACAGCTCTAGGAACCAGAACATCCATTTCTCAGAGGAGAAAAAGGAGAAAATCGAGTGTCAAGAAGGTTAAGCGAGCCAGCCAGGCCGGGCTGAACCAAGGTGCTGGGTCTTTCCTCTTGCACCACTGTGACCTCGCCACACTGTTGGCCTCTCTGGGCTTAAGTGTGACCACCGTGAGATGCTCTGTGAGATTTTGGACTCCAGAGACTGATGATGGAACCATGGACCAGGAAGCCATTCCCAAGTGGGGCTCAAAGGTCTGAGCAAACGCAGGTCCCCAAACGGCAGCAGTGGGAATGATTGGAGTTTTCTGATTACTAGAGGGTAGTGGTGTGATTGACATGGAAGAAAACAAAGCCAGACCTCTATCTGACGTATTTACAAGAAATTCTGGATGGATCGAAAACGTAAATGTAAAAAAGACAAAAAAATAAGCAATATATCTCTCTTTCTGTATTATCTATGATATAGTAAGTGGGGCCAAAAAAGCAAAACTTCAGAGAAATATTCTAGTAAAAATCCTGTACTAGTTGGGGGAGGAAGCAAAAAAGAAAAAGCCCATGTAAGACTATTCAAGTTTCCAATGACCAGTGCAGGCCAGAGAAAGAGCTAAAGCCTGGGCTGGGAGCAGTTAGCATCAATTATCTCTCTCTTAGGGGAGACAGCAGGTGGAGTGGGAGAGAGGAGGAGAGACTATAAGAAAGTGAGCAAAAATGTTCATTGCAAGCCGGAGAAAAAAATGATATGATGAGCAAAAATACAAAATATAAAACATTATCTACATTAGTGTACATATGTACTAATTAAGTAACCATATAGACAAAGATGTTAATGTAACAAACTAAAACAAAAGCATTAATCGAATTAGGTGGTAGAATTGTAACTATTATCTTAGATGGTGCTGTTTTAATTTTTTTTGCAATATTGTGACTCGAAAAATAACATAGAGCCATACTGAAAGTCATTAAAAGTAAATTTTCCCTAATTTCCAGATAAAGCCAGAAAATAAAACCAGAAGAAGGCCACGCACTCCTGGGTGGTGGAGTGCAGGCCAGGGAGCAGAGGCAACTCTGGATGACAAACACAAAGCTCTGTCGCCTCTCTGATGCGATCTGAATTTCTACAGGATTCTCCAAATTAGAGAAAAGGCCCCTCCTGGACTGTATTTTCATCTGTAGGCTTTTCATTTTACCCATTTAATTTGGATTCAAATGAGCGTGGCCAACCTGATGACAACAATTCCAGGGTGAAAATGCTCTATTGGCCGGGTTGGTGCACTGTCTTGATTGACTTTTTTGTTTGACTTCTCCAAGGCACCCCCAAGTGTGCTAATGAGATGGAGGCGGTCACAGCCTCCTTAGCTGGGAGAAATGAAGGTTTTCATCTTTTATTAAAGACTGGAAATGGCTAAAAGTGCTACCTCTGAGAGGCAAGGTTTAAAGAAGAAAACTGATATATTTTGCTAATTAAACCATTAAAAACCTCATTTAGGTGTAAATAAGGAAGGCCCATTAAATCTTAATGTACAGCGTGGGGTGTGTGCTGCGCTCCTGTGCTAAGCGCCCAGGCCCTGACCCCAGGAAAGTGATTAAAAATAGAACTCCCACCGAAGCACTCTCTAGCCCCTACTGGATAGTAGCTGGTCCCCAGAAAAGGAGATGTGGCTTCTGTGCATGACCTGCCCCATCCCTACCTAGTCCCCAAGTACACTGAACAGGAGGCAGGCCCCCAGACTGATCCTGGAGGCTCCTCACAGTTTAGGGAAGGGCGTTCTAGAACCCAGCAGGCCCCTGGACTATCTCAGAAACTGTCTGGTGGGTCTGCGAGGTGCACAGATGGTGTGGCTGTAACTCTGTCCTGTACTGCCATCAAATCTCAGCACCTGAGTGATTCAGCTCCATTCATAAAATGCCGTTGGGCAGAATCAAACTCTCCTCAGAGTCTGATGATGATTAAATAAGATAATATGTATGAAACTAACTAGTGGGGATGGCTTGGTACATTCTATAAATATAGAATATTTTAGAAATATTTATAAATATAAATATCTTAGACACCTCCCCCAAAGTAAAAATATAATAACTCTTCTTAAAAATATATGCACCATCATGTTAACAGTGGTATTTTCTAGATGCCTTTGATTTTCTATGATTACATGTCTATATATTCTAGGATGACATTATATTACTTGTGAAAAACAAGGTATTTGAAAGAATGTTAATATTCAGACAGATGACTTGTGAGGTGAGACTGCTACCTGACTGGTGGGTTTTTTATTTTTTTTTAAGATTCATTTATTTATGCATAAAAGAACCTGGGTACAGGCCAGAGGTGGGGGTGGGTGAGAGGATTCACCAGAGACAGAGTGGGGACCAGAACAGGCAGATCTATTGAAATACACTGCTGAGGGGAACAGTGGGCGAGACAGGAAAGGTCTGCTGTGCCATGTGGGTAGCTCTTTGGCCTGGGATCGAACTCGTGCTGCAGTGGCTGATAGTTTCGTAGTGCTGAGACTTAACCCCTTGCACCACCAGGGAGGTACAGGTGGGTTTAGTTTTTCTAGACCTATACACTTTTGTGTATAAGTACTTTTTCTACTTATACACTTTCTACTTTTTCTTCACATATACTTTGTATCTTTTTTTAAAAGCATAAGCATACATTGAATTGATGAGTTAAAAAATGAAAGCACTTGTATGTGTAAACATGGAACACAAGACTCAGAGTCACCAAGCTGGAGGGCGGGGTCGTGTCCCAGCCTGCGCCCTCCCCTCACAAGGCCTTGTCTTCCATGTGACCTCTCGAGAAACATCTATTAGAAACAGACTTTTAAGCAACACCGTCGATGGGAAAGAAGAACAAAGAGCCAGTGTGTCTTGGGGTTGACTGTGAGGGGGGAGTGTGGGAACAGACAGGGGGAGCCCAGCTTATGCCCAAGGACTGTGGAGAAATAACATAATGGTGGGACATCCATAGAAATGGGGAGTTCCAGGTTTCCTGCCCCACCCAGGGACGGGTGGAGCTGAGCAGGAAGGGGAAGCAAGAAAAGATGAGAAAAAAGGACTTAGAATGTAGGAGACTTAGAGGAGGCACGTGGAGCAGAGAGACAGAGAGACATGTGAAGAAGCTGCACTTGCTTCTTGGTCTAGGACCTGGACGAGGGACTTAGGGAACATGGAAGAAACAGGGAGGGGACAGGGGGCTGGCGATGGCAGCCTTTATCTTAACTGGTAGTTTGATTTTACCCTTTTCCTTCTGGACTTGTCTGGCCCTTCTGCTCCTTTCCTATGGTCCCCACCAGAAGGTGCCACAGACTTGTGGCAGGCTTTTGGGCCTCAATGGCCCTGCTTTGGCTGGACATTGACCCACAAGGGGATGGATAACTATGAGTGTTTAATTGGAAACCATTTTAACTTTATTCTTTCTCTTCTCTGAATCACACAGTCATTGTATTAAAGTTCTCTTCTATTGAAGATATTATACACTAGAGTATGCTTTGGAATTATGCTGTGGATGGCAGGACCCATTGAAAGCTGGCAGGTTTGGAGGTCCTGGGGTGCCCCTCATTTTTCCCATTAACAATAAGACCAGAGGCAGAGGGTGCAAATGCATCCAGCCACAGGCCTCATGAGTTATTCACTGATAGAATCACTCATTCATCGAACAAATAATGTATCAAGGGTTTGCCATATGCCACTAAGCTGAGGACATGGGGGAACAGACTTTCATGGGGGCTTAGGCAGTGGGGGAAGCAGCATGTACACAATTAATGTGCATACCTCTTAAATAACGCGTCCGGGCCCTATAGACACGTCGGGCGATCAGGTTGGTGAAGGTCAGTGAGAGGCTCTGAAGAAATTACTTATAAATTGAGACCTATAGGATGTGTAATGCTCAGCCAAGTTAACAGCAAAGGAAAGATCATTCTAGAAGGGTGAAACTACATATGAGAACATCCTGAACAAGAACTTCAAGAGTGAAGTTCGAGGCAAGCACAGTGAGGAAGTCCTTGCGATGTGCTGTGCAATGTTGTTCTGCAATAACAAGCTGTGCTATGCACTTGGACACTTGCTAAGAGGTTAGAGCTCTTCTTAAGTGTTACCACAATTTTAAAAATGAAGGAAGAGAGAGTTTTCAGCAGGCCAAGTGGTTGAAATGTAGTGAAGGTGGAGCGGGTGTGGGGTGAGTCAGGGATAGGGCTCAGAACTGGGGCAAATACAATAAGTCCTCACTTATAATAGATTCTTGGAAACTGTGGTTTTTAAGCAAAACAACATACAATGAAAACAGGTCCTCAAATAATGCAGCTTTGGCCGGCATTGCTTTTTTCTCATCAATGTTATAACAACACAACACTGAACAAGGGGACATTATTTGTTCCTTGAGGACCTGGTGTCCATGAGGCAAGTATCCCATCCAGATCCGCCTCTGCTCACAAACGCTCAGTTCTGTGCTCGTTTCCTCAAGCCCATGTGGGTGAGGTGCATGTTAAGGCGTTTGCATTAATTCTTCATGGTGTGGGTCACCATTGATTCCTGCATTTTGCCAAGGTTGGGGTTAACATCTTAAGTCAAGAAAAGCCATTGCTGGGTATTAAGTTTCTGTGAGGGAGATTATAGTTGCATGGGAGGCCCCTGGTCTGCCTGCCCATAGATTGAACGCAGGCCCAGAAAACCACCATGAGAAAGACCCCACAATGTATGCATTTTCATTTTGGTTATATTCCCCATACAATTGCACCCACTTTGTTTGGACCCTAGTCCTTTCTCTCCTCTTCCCTCCCCCACCCCAGTGTGTCTCTGGTTTATAGTTGCTTGTTGATTTGGATTTTTACTTTGTATTAATTAGTCTTTTTCCTGGTCCCTTATTTAGGTTTTCTAGATTCCTGCTATGAGTGAGACCATCCGGTATTTTTCTTTTTCTGTCTGACTTATTTCGCTGAGCATGATCCCTTCTAGCTCCATCCATGTTATTGCAAACTGCATGTGTTTATCTTTTTTGATTGCTGAGTAATATTCCATGGTGTATATGTACCACATCTTCTTGATCCAGTCATCTATTTTTTGGCATTTGGGTCGCTTCCATAGCTTAGCATACATTGTGCAAAAAATGAAAAATGATGTAAGAATTATATAAAATAAAATATTAATTAATTAATTAAATAACTATCAAAAAGAGTAAACTATAACAGTAATAACTGATTAAAAGATAAATTTAATATTTTTAGATAGCAAATAAAAATTTACAAGAATGCAAAAAAAAAAAGACCTCACAGAGACAGGTCCTTCCATCCCCTCTCTCTTCTCATTCTTTTTGTTTCAGACACATTCACCTGCCTCAGGGCCTTTGTACATGCCCTAGGATTATCTCCACCCTCTTATTCATGGGACACAGTTCCTCCTAATTGTTCAGCTGTCTTGGCAAGCCTCGCAGCCTAGGGGAAGCCCCAAATACTCCTTCCTCCCAGCAAGCATCCTTTGTCATTGTGCGTTTAGAGAACTCTGTCCTCTCCTTCACAGGGATTCTCCAGTTCTAAATAAAACATTGATTATCATGATTATTTCATTAATGGCATTTCCTCTACTCATCAATAAGTCCAATAAAAGCATAAAATAAGTCTGTTGTTCATCCCCAGTGCCTAGCACAGTGCCAGACCCATGTCAGGCCCTTAAATAATGGGGGGTGGGGGGAAGAATGAATGGAAGAATGAATGAATTTCTTCATGAAAGCAGATGTCCTGGATATTTATAGTAATCTTGGCAATAGGACCATGCCCTGAGGTTTCCCAGGGCAGCCAGGCAAAGCCAGCCATGGTCAGAGCAATAGGAGAGGTGTTTTCCCAAAGGAGCCAACCTTGCCTCACTGGCGCTGGAAAGGGCCTTTTGTTCTTCAGTTCACTGAGAACAGAAATGAGCCAGCTGCTGTGCCAGAAGACAATTGCTGGGGTCAGTGCCCTTGAATCCATGATATTGAACAATTCCATCATTTCTGTCTGCTAAGTGATTCCAGACCAGTGACTCATAGTGGAGGAATAGAGCGAAGTGCTGGATAACCCCCACCTCTCCTGTTCCTAACAAGACCTGAACTGAAGAGGGATTTTGGACATCAAAGCAGGCAGGTCCCCCAATTTGCTCCCCTCATCCAGGACCAGAGATTTTCCTTCCAGTAGGGAAAGTATGTTGTTTGGGCCTCTGTGCCCTTGTGTGCAAAATCCCAACAGTTGTGCCCATTTGTCTTCTGACCCTTGGGTGTCCAAGACCTGCCAGCCTCTGGCACCAGGAACAGAAAAGCCTACCGAAGGCAGGGTAAGCCAATGGGCTTGGGAAACAGGATGAGAAAACAGGTCAAGTCAGATCCTAAACTGAAAGTAGACACATTGGAAATTTTCTGGAGGGAAGAGGATTTGCATGGTATCCTAGAAGAAAGGTAGGAATCAGAAGGTGGACAAAAAGGGAAAGAGGAGCAGGAGGAGGTCTCAAGCATGCATGGGTGTGGTGATAGGTCCAAGCTTGGCAGAGAGACTGTGGGGGTCAATGAGTGTCATCCCCTCTATCCTCAATGTTGAAGTAGAAGGTAACCGACTGGCACCTCACAGAGATGGAGGTTCTCAGCAGGGAGAGCTGTGTGAGCCACCTCTGGGGTTTCAGATTGTGTCCCCTTCATAATAAGCAAGAATGGTACTGTCCCTCTCCATTTCAGAGGGTAGTCTTGATGTTTGGCTGACACTCAGAAGGTGCCACTGTGCTCTGCATCTCACTCACCCAAGCTGGGCTGTAAAACTCACCCAAGCTGAGCTGCAACCTTTCAAGAGCCAGTTGTTCATCACATGATCAAACCAAGATGGATGGAGGAGAAATGTAAACTTTGTCCCACCAGCTTGGTTCAGAATCAGGGGCTCCCCTAGACAAGAGAAGAAACTTAAGTAATCCCCCCTGCCCCGTTCCCAGGATGAGTAAAACTAGTGATTGTATTTCTACCCAATGCATTCAAGTAAAGAAGATGGGCCAGAACCCCACCTTCTTTGTGAATCCACTATACTTTCTAGCTCTATCACCTCAACAAGCTGTTCAACTTCCTCAAACTTGCTTTTTCCATATGTAAAATAAGATAAACATACCTCCTGCTCTGAGAAGCCCTCTCTGAGAAGGTAATATGAGCTGAAACCTTGAGCAAAATCCAGGTGTGAATTTCTGGGGACAGTGCTTTCCAGACAGAGCAAACAGAAATCACAAAGCCTGAGGCAGGAGCAAACCTGGCTTATTTGAAGACTAACAACAATGATAATAAAAGCTGGTGTGTCTGGAGCAGCAGGAAAGATCAGATGGAAGGAGATGATGTCAAAGAAGGAGGAAGGGGCCCATATATATGATCTTCATGGCTGTAGTTTATAGTAGCATGATGAGAAAACACCTAGTATTTTAGGCGAGAGTGATGTGGTTTACATTTGTAAAAGATTGTTCTGGGTAAGGCATAAAGAAATGGATATAGGTAGACAGGAGGCAAGGTACAAGCACAAAAAATATTTATGTTGTTCCAGCAAGAGATGACAGTAGCTAGAATTAGAGTAATAGCAATGGAGGTGGGAAGGTAGACAGATTAGGACATCATGGGGTAAAGACAATAAGACTTGCACAGGCATGACCTGTAAAATTCCAGGAGTTTAATAGTTTTGCTTCATTTTTTAAAATGAAGTAATAATCTTCATTTTGCTCCATCTCAGTCCCCTTCAATCAAAACTGCAGCATTTCTGCTGAGATTGTCAGCTGGATCCACACATCACACATCTAATCTCACCAGTAAGTAGGTGTGCAGTCACCTCATGTCCTCTCCAGAACATTCATCCTCATTGTTTTGCACTATGACTGAGAATTTTCCAATCTTCAAGTTCTGGTCCTTTTTTGCTTAACAATTCCTTCTTTAACTTAATTCTTTCTTCTCAGTAAGGACAAGTCAGGTTATACCTTCAACACTTTGTTTTAAATTCCCCTCAGTTAAATATCCAAGCTCATCACCTGCAAGTTCTTCTTTTCACAAAACAATAGACACATCAGCATGTTTTCTGCCACTTTATAACAAAGATCAACCTTCCCCCAGTTACCAATAACATACTCCTCATTTCTCTATTTGACATCTCACCAGAAGCAAAATATTTCATTCATTCATATTTCTAGGAACAGTCTTTTCAATACAATCTAGGCTTTTTCTATCAAAAAACCTAAAAATTTCTATCAAAAAAGCCTCAAAATTTTTCCAGCTTCAGAGGATTCTAGGAAGATGGTAAAGTAGAAAGCATCAGGACTCTATCTCCCTGCCTGGACAAATGATTACAATAGCAGGATCTGTCTATTGTTTGAAACTCTGGGCTCGGTTGAAGGGTTGCTCCTACCAGGGGAATACTTGAAGAATAAAATTGCAGTGAATTTCAGTAAATGTAAGCTCTTACCACAGTAGCAACTACCCATCCCCCATTCCTAGCAGGCAGCCATGCACCTGTTCCTGGTACTTCTTGCACATAGCTTGTGAGAACTGAGGTAGGCAAAAAGGATTTTCACTCCCAGTGTTGGGCATCTATGCTTTCATTGCTGATTGCTGCTTCTTATCACAGAGGGACATACAAAGGGCAAGAGAGACGTTGTTGTCACACCTCCCTTAATCCCATTGTTGCAAACCCCACTCCCTAGCTGAAATGAATTATAGGGTACTTGAGGGACTAGCACCCTTTGCTCCCAGACCCCTTCATTTTTGTCTTTTCTTCCTTTGGGGAGCCAGACTATGCTTGAAGACTGGGACATACAAAAACAACAACTGCATACATGGGGAATGTTAAAAAGTAAACACACATGAGTAGGGAAATACTCCTAAAAGACCTGAGAAGACCCTAAGTTTATGTCCTTAGATTGATCCTCCACACAGAGGTAGCTATGACAATGAAGGGGAAAAAATAACAAACAAACAAACAAAAAAAACAGTAAACCATGAGGAAAGGGTGGAATCTGATTTCCAGCGATACCACATTACTAGATTCTAATGCCCAGTTTTCAATAAGAAGTCAGGAGGTATACAGAGACAAGAAAGTGTGGCCAGTAAAAAGGGGGAAATCAATAGAATCTATTCCTGAAAAAATACCTGATGACAGATATACTAGACAAAGACTTTAAAACAGCAGTAATGGAGATTTTCAAACAACTAAAGGAAGATGTGAAGTCAAGGAAATGATGAGTGAACAAAATGAAATATCGATATAGAGACAGAAATCTAAAAAGATACCAAAAATAAATTCTAGAGCTGACAATACAAAAACTGAAAGGAAAATTTCACTAGAGGGCTTCCCTGGTGGTGCAGGTGGTGGAGTGCTGCACTGTGAAGCTGTCTGCAGACTCTGCAGGGTGGGTTCGATCCTGGCCAGCTGGTGAGAATCCTACATGGTGATCAGAGCTCTCCTGTTGCGCCCGCTGTTCCCCTCAGTAGTGTATTTCGTCAGTCTGTCTGTTCTGTTCCCTACTCTGTCTCTGGTGAATCCTCTCACCCTCCTGCACATCTGGCCTGTACCCCAGTTCTTATATAAACAAATAAATCTTTAAAAAAAAAGAAAATTTCACTAGAGGCCTTCATCAGCAAAGGTAAACAAGCAGAAGAATCAGTGAACTTGAATATAAGACAATGGAAACTACCAAGTCTAAGGAAAAGAAAGGAAAGAATAGGAAAAAAAAAAAACATAACCTAAGCAATCAGAACACCATCAAATGGACTAACATACACATTGTGGAAATCTCTGATGGGGGAAAGAGATAAAAAGGAACAGAGAATATTTGAAGAAATAATGGCTGAAATTTTCCCAAATTTTATAAAAAATACAAATATATTCACAAAGCTCAATGTAGAAAATTCAAATTATTAAAATGAGAAATGAAAGTGTAGACATATCAATTTTACAAAAACAAAAAGAATTGTAAGAGAAGTCTATGAGCAATTAGATGCCAACAAATTGGATAACATAAACAAACAAGATATAAAGTCCAATAAACACAGTCTATTAGCACTAAATCATGAATAAAAAGAAAATCTTAATAGACCTATGTTTAGTAAGGTTATTGAATCAGTAATCAAAAAAAATTTCCCAACAAAGAAATAACTGGTAGACCTGATGGCTTCACCATGAATTCTCCCAAATCCTTCTCAGTCTCTCTCAGTCCTTCTCAAACTTTCCAAAAACAGTTGAAGTGGTATGAACACTTGCTATCTTGGCCCTTGAAACTGAAATGATGACCATACAAAGATACTATAAAAAAACTAGAGACCAATATCCCTTATGAACATTAATGCAAAACTAGACAACTGGATTTAGCAGCATATTAAAAGGATTATAAAACACGATGAAGTAGAATTTATTCTTGGAATGCAAGGGTGGTTCAACATAAAAAAAGAGCAATGTAATACAGCATATAAGCAGCATGAAGGGGAAGAACCACGTACTCCTCTCAATTGATGCAGAAAAGGCATTTTATGGGCCTCCCTGGTGGCGCAAGGGGTTAAGCACAGCACTATGAAGCGATCTGCAACCTCTGCAGCATGAGTTTGATCCCTGGCTACCCAAGGAGTTACCCACATGGCTTAGCAGACCTCTCCTCGCTCACCCGCTGCTCCCCTCATAGTGTATTTCAGTCTCCCTGTTCTGTTCCCCGCTCTGTCTCTGGTGAATCTTCCCACCCCCAACACCTCTGGCCTATACCCCAGCTCTTGTATGCATAAATAAATAAATCTTTTTTAAAAAATTAAAAAATAAAAGATCCAACACCCTGTCATGAAAAAACACTCAAAAAATAGGAATATGCTACTGCTACATTCTTGATTACTATGGGAGTATAGTAAGTTTTGAAATCAGGAGGTGTGAACCCTCCAGTTTTGTTCCTCTTCAAGCTTGTTTTGGTTATTCAGTGTTTCTTGAGATTCTATATGAATGTTAGGATGGGTTTTTCTATTTTGGTTTTTAAAAAGTCATTGGAATTTTGATAGGGATTGCATTGAATCTGTAGATCATGTTGGGTAGTATTAAATTTTTCACAATATTGAGTCTTCCAGTCCATGAACATGGAATGTATTTCCACATATTTATGTGTTCTTTAATTTCTTTTAGCAATATTTTTTAATTTCCATTTTACAAGTCTTTCACTTCCTTGGTTTAAGTTCATTCCTAAATGTTTTATTCCTTTTGATACCATTGTAAGTAGAGTTGTTTTATGATTTCATTTTTGGATTGTTTATTGTTTCCATATAGAAATACAACTAATTTTGTATGTTGACTTGTATACTGTTACTCTGTTCAGTTAATTTATTAGTTCTATTGGGCTTTTTATATTTTCAGGATTTTCTGCATTGTAAAATCAAATTATATGGAAACTGGGATGATTTTACTTCTTCCTGTTAGACAACCACGTAGATATGCAAATAAGATTTTCATAAATACCAACCTAAATTCATGGGAGAATTTTAGGTTTGAGATATTATATTTGGGAGAGATAGGCATGTAGTTGGTAACAAGAGCATCTAGGTAAGGAAGAATGTCAAGGTCTGACCCTGGAATTTTCTGATGCAAAGTACTAGTCAAAGAGACTTGGGTCAACAGCAAGTGAGGTCAGAGGAAAACCAGAGAGCCAAGTGTGTTTAGAAGAATGGAGGGATTGGTGTTATCTTTCCAGGAGGTCAATGGTATTTTTAGGAGGGGTTGAATTAGGTGAACATGAAGAGGTGACCACTAGCTTGGGAAACACAAACTTGTATATTTATCAAGAGTAATTTCAGTGAAGTAGTGGAGGTGGAATTTTGACCACTAGGGAGTTGAAGAGAGAATTGGAGGTGATAAAAATCGTGATAGCAATTATGGATAACTGATTTGAAAAACTTTGCTGTAATGAGAACAGAGCATCAGGATTGTAACTGGGAGTAAGTGATAAGTGAAGAAAGGGGCTTTTAAAGGTGGGATCAGAAAGTCATTCCAAGACACTAGGATAGAAATGGACACACCAGAACAGTGTCAGGCATCCAGGCAGGGGATGGATGAGAGCCAGGAAACGGTTCCTGCCAGTAATGTGTATGTTAGTCCATTTGATGGTATTCAATAAACATCATTTTTCAAAAGTTTAATATCTTGGGCCTCCCTGGTGGTGCAGGGGATAAGTCTCAGCACTATCAAGCTATCACCAGCCATTCTGGCATGAGTTCAATCCCTGGCCAGGGAGCTACTCACATGGTGCAGCAGATCTCTCCTGTCTCACCTACTGCTCCCCTCTGCAGTATATTTCAGTAGATCTACCTGTTCTGCTCCCCACTCTATCTCTGGTGAATCCTCTCTCACACACACACACTTCTGGCCTATACCCCAGTTGTTGTATGCATAAATAAATAAATAAATAAATAAATAAATGAATCTTTTTAAAAATTAAATATCTTGCCTCATTTCACAGAAGAGGCAACTGGAGCTCTGCTGGGCCTAAAGCCAGCCTGTCCTCCAGCTCTGGCAGCCACCACCTTCGTGCTCGATGCAGGTTTGTTAGGTTTCACCCAGCATTAAGGGCCATAGGATGGAAGGAGTGAAAACCGCACTCTAAGCAATGCAGGCCAAGATGAAGCTATTACCCTGGTCAGACAGAACAGAATAGAGTGGAGAGACTCCAGCCATGTGACCTTGGTGTTCCCCAACACATGCTGTGGATCTGCAGGCAAGTCCCTCTACCTCTCTGGTTCTCAGATGCCTCATTGCTGGAAGGGGGATACCAAACCATTTTCCTTTTCACCAAGCAGTGCTGTCCCAGGGCACGGAGACATGATCTGTGATAAAATGCCCTAAAGGTGAGGCCTCCCGGGCCTCATTCCACAAGTCAAGATTCTCTGTGGCCACCTGCAGCTTCTCTGTTGTCACCATGACTTCAGGCTCACTTTTAAATTATTGGCCAGAAATATAGGGGAACCAAATAAGACATCAGTGTAAAAAAATAATAACGGTACAAAACACAACAAAGCAAAACCAGACAATTATAAATCAGAGACATCCTGCAGGGGAGGAGGAGGGAGAGGGATCAGAGGGAGGGAGGGAGGAGCACAGGGGACTGAGGTGATGGTACACGGGTTATTGGTGAAAGAAACTCTATGAGGACTACACCTGAGGGGCTGGGGGGAAGCAAATATTGTTTTTTAAATAAAATTTAAAAAATAAATAAAAAATAAAATTACTGGCCTGCATCGCAAAGCTAGAGAACTCTATCAGGAAATGCAGTCATCCTCACAGAAAAAGTACTCACACCTTCCAGAGCCCCCACACAAGGACAAAACTATCCCCTGTCCCTTGTATAGAAATGAAGCCACATACTCATTTATGCTGGTCTGCCCATCTCCCTTTGCAGGTATGGGGTGAGGTTAGACCAGGGTTATTGATGTAACATTCCTATTTTAAATGCAAAATAAAAGAGACATCATTTGTCTTGAATGCAAAATGAAGCCCAAGTGCATTTTTTAAGTTGCTAATGCATACTTGGTCTAGCCTTCTTTTCTTGGCAACACAGAACAAGCAAAAACATAGCAGGTTTGAGGTGGTTGTTTCCCTGTGAACATAATCAAACAAGCTCTAAGGAGGCATTTTTTAATTTGCTTTTGCATTGGCTCTTTAAATTTATATAAATAGTGCTGTAATGAAACCCTTGTGTTCTTAGAATATTGCATCTGATTTCTGGGAACTGAACTTCTCCTGATTCCAAAAAATTAACGTAATGTAACATCAAATGCATTATTTCTAAAGTATTGTTCTTCATTATTTTTGCAGTTGCTGGGATAACAGGCATCTTTAAGCAACCTGGCCACTGAAACTTAGCATTTGCATAGGATTGAGTCATAAATATCTGCTAGAAAGCTCATGGCTCAGAAGACCTTTACCCAGCCTTCTAACATCTGAAGGTACTTTCCTTTCCATAATAGGGGTGTCTTTGTTTCATTTTGAAAAAGAGAGAGAAAGATAGATTATTGAATCATTAGAGTAATGATCTTCAATAAGTGAAATTATCTTTAGATGATTAGATTAATTCTATGGTTGGGGGGGAAGCTGATTTTCCAGTAAGTTCTGTCTTATTTTGTTCTCAAAGAAAGGATCATTCCTTTCTCCAATCCACCCTCTTTATTGTACCCAAACACAGGCAGCAATAATTTGCTGCCTATTAAAGGACAAGTCTTCCACTTCTCTCTGTGATTGCCCAGGCTTCTTCTCAATGGATACCTGGGGACAACTCACTGGTGATGCTGGTGGGAGAGAGAAAGAACATGGACTTCAATGGACTTCTAGTCATTTTCCTTCCAGTCTCAAGGTGGGTGAAACCAAAGTTCTACTTCCACTCAACTCAACAAGTGCTTACTAAGAAACCATCAACAACAAACTGTACAATAAGTCGATGAAACATGAGCAGTGACTTGCATGTATGCTGACCTTCTATGGCCCAAGTTCAATATCAACTTGAGATACCAAGTGGTTATTGGGTAATTGGGGCTAACTAAGAGGTGGCAAGAAGGTGAAGATACCAAACACCACACTAACCTAGGGTTCAGTCTTGGCTCTAACACCTAAAAAAGACAAAATGGATTATCTCTGAACTCTCTTTGCTGAAAAACATGGATAGCATCCTAATACTCTCATCAGAGGTAAGGTAATGCTATAGTATTTAGGACACCATGCCCAGCACCCACTAATTGCTTAATTGGTCAGTAAGTAGGGGAAAGTTCCATTGGGTTAGAGATGAGGGGGATAGAATGAGCCATGGAAGCTTTCTTGGAGGATGTAGGTTTTAAATGATAAGGAGTGACTAGGTTTGATCAAGCAAAAAGGATCCCTTCTATTGTATGGATAGCTGGACTAAAGATCCATTCGGAAGACATTTAGGAAAATGGCCCAATATCTGTGCTGAAGACTCCTTGCCACCAATGACTCAGTTCATGAGTCTGGTGGCTCAGAAAATAGGAGCTAGTTCTTACCATTGTTCTACTTGACAAAATGAGGAAAAAATGATTGCAAACAAAATTTCTAGAATTTCCATAGGGTATATATACATGCTGATTTGAATTAGCATGGCATCTACCAAATAATAAGTGCTTAACAAATTCTTATTTGCAAATGGCACTATTCTCTCCATTACTAGAGAGGATAATGAGTAGACTACCTTAAAAATTAAGTATAACATCCATTTATTGTAATAATTACCCAAAATACTTGTACTTTTTCTTCCTGTATTCACTTTTAATAAAAAACTACAGATGATACCAAAGAGTTCATAACTGACATTCAGTCTTTTTAGAAAAAGTAGCCTTCCTTAGCCTAGTTTGTGCTCAGTTAATATGCAGTCAAGATTCTTCTAATTCCCTCCCCCCTTGATCAATGGGAGCTAATTTCCAATATGAGGACTTAAAATATTGCTGTATCCTTCAATTTGAAAGAAAGATTCCATCACTAAGGTGGTCCCTGACCCCACTGTTAAGGAGGAAAGTGGACTCATGTATTTTCAGAGTATTGGACTTACAAGTGATCAATCTCTTTCACAGGTGGGACCTAAGGAGGAGGAAAGACTTATTCAAAGTCAAAAAGCCAGGCTAGGACTCAAGCTCAGAATGTCTTAACATTGCTTACCTCATATGTGCTGTAACGACTATCAATGGTAAAATTAAGGTCAACTTGACCAAATTAAATAGATTAGGTGAGACTGATTAATAGGAAGATTAAGTAGATATGTGAGAGAAAGGAAGAGAGAGAGGCAGACAGATAGAACAGAATCCCCATTCTTTATGCACTTGATTTATCTTAAGTTTAGCTTCTTGTTAAACTTCTATATAATGGCGATTCACCCACACACACACACTTCTATTTAATGGAGAGTTTTTCTCTTTGCTTATGTCCAAATGAAGTTATCCCAAATCTTCTTTCCTTTTAGAAAAGTCTTTTTTAAATTTGTATTTAACCTCTACATTTTCAGATTTTATAAGAAATAAGCTCATTCATCCTCAACCATAGATCTCTTAGTTATTTAATAATGCATCCCAGCTAAACCCTGGCATCTTGTGAGATTGTAAACACTCTTTAAGGCAAGCTACCCATCTCTCACCCTTATCCATCTTCACAGCAGAAATTACAAAACTGTTTTATAGACTGATGGCATCAGAATTATGTGGGGAGTCTTCTGAAATGTCTCTTCCTGGGTACCACTCATAAAATCTGGTTCAGTGTATCTAAATGAACTTTGAAGGAGAGATCCAAGTCCTTTCTATAAAACCAAGAATTTCTTAGATATATGAGAGATTTTTGGTGCACCTGTTCAGTTCTAAAGACTGTGGGACATTCTCTGGTCGTTTTCTTATTCAAATGTAATGGAATTAATCTCCTTTTTGAGATAATTTGTTACCGACTGTGCAGGTGGATGACTTGAAGATATTTAATCATGAAAAATCCAGCAGAACATAGCCTCAGAGTGATATAACAATATTAAAAATTACTTTAGATCATTTGACAAATAATGTCAAAGAAAGAAGAAAAAAGAAGCTGAAACCCTGAGGAAGGGGGATATGCCTTTGCCAAGACCAGAATAAATTGTTCCTAATCTATTTTGACAAATTCTTTGCCTAAGAGAGTTGAAAGGAAGATCATAAATAAAGATGTCTGTGGCCAGAGGCCCAGTATCTGCCTGGAAGTCAATGGACAATATTTGGTCACACCTTCCTTCGTCCACCCCAGAGCTTCAAACGTATTAACAATAACAAGTCATCAAGGTGTCAAGGTGACCCAAGATAAGACTGAGCTATCTAGATGTTGGGTATGGTCATCTATTTTAATTAATTGTATTGGTAATGAACAGATGAGTTTAAGGATGGGAACAATTAATGTAAAGATATAGCATTCTCATTACAGGGTGAACTTGGAATGATATGAACTTTCCAAGAAGGACCCTCAGCTCCAAGTTCTAAGCTTTAAACATGGTCAGATATTTGGAACAGGGAAAGAAGAAGGGTCTTGTTTATATCTGTGGAAGGTCCAACTTTTCTCTCCAAAATAGGCACCAGAAGGTCGACTTAGACAAGTTAGTATTCTATCATGCATATGGATAAGGGCTGACACAACTTGACTGATGACAAAGACAACTTCTGAAATACATATTTTTTAAAGCTACTTGCCTTTTCTTGTCTCTAAAATAACAATATAACAAGATGAGATGAGCCAACTGGCGAATGTCCATCAGCAAGTGGTCCAGAGGAGAACTGCCTGTGCTCTGCCCCTGGACAATGTGACACTCTGCTCCCCAAACTGCCTGTTCAGCAACCCTGCTAACATCTGCATGTGTCAGCACCTCAATACAGCAAAGTCATCCTCAGAGCAGAGAGAAGATCAAGGAATTGAATGAATATGGATTTGGGAACCTAGAGACAGTGGACTCAGAGGATTCTTATTATTTTGTATGTGTGCCCTTTTGTACACAATCAGGAATAATTGAAGTAGTAAGAGCAATTCTTGCCATATTTATCCAGTTGGATCCATACTAGATATCTCAGTAAGAACTCCAAATTGTTCTTAGATCCCCAAAATCATAGACTATCGAAGTAGGGATGCTTTTAGACTTCTCAGAGGTAATCCTCCTAATTAGTAGACTGACACCCAGGAAGCTGGGTGACTAAGTGACAAAGTTCATTTGAGAATCCCGGTTTTGAAAAATCCTCAATACTCTTTCACAGATGCCATGAAGGAGAAAGGTATGGTGGCTGGGTGGTGGCTGGGCAGATGGATAGCTGGATGGATGGATGAGTAGATAGACCCTTGGCCATATGAAACAGAAACAAGTGAAGCTCTTGCAGAGTTATAAATCCAACATGGCAACTTAAGTTAGCAGTTTCTTCTTTCATTCACTCTTTCATCGTCTTCAATTGCCTCAATTCTCATATAATTAAGGCAATGAAATTTAAAAGTTCGAGGCCCTCGGCCCAGCTTTAAGGTTCTTTTGAATATAAATCCTCACTTCTTCAGTGAGAGTCATCTAGTCTCATTATTATCTAAATGTTGATAACCCCCCAAATTTGTGTCTCCAACCAGGACCGGTCCCTAGACTACCATCTAACTGCCTTGCCAATATCTCCCTTGTAAGTATAAAAATATCTCAAGCTTAACATGTCCCAACTGGACCCCTGATCCCTGGTCCTCCTTACCTGGTGAGGTACCACAGGTACCCATATTTACAATCTCCATCATATTGGTTAACAGCAACACTGTTACCTTCAGCAAAAATCCTTGGAATCATCAAAACCTCCATTTTTTCCTCTCATCTTCCACACCCAATCCATCAGCAAAACTTGTTGGTTCTAAACAATCTTATTCTGATTCAAATCCTGGTCCAAACTACTGTGACCCCTGGTTCTAGCTTGCTCCCCTTCAAGATATTTTCAACAAAACATCAGAAAGATGTCATCAGAGGGAGAATATGTAAGGTACATCCTGTCACTTCTGCTCAAAGCATGTCCCATCTGACTCAGCGTGAAAGCTAAATTCCTTCAAATGAACCACAAAGCCCCCATGATCTGGGCACTGATCTCTAAACTCAACCACCACTGTCTCTCCTGCTCCAGTCTCACTCAGCTCTTCGTTCCCCCAAACACTCCAGCTGCTCCAATTACAGAGGATTTGCCCTTTCCACTCTACCTAGGATCCCCAGATTTCTACCTGGCTCTTCTCCTCACCTCCTGCACAACGCTTTATTCAAACATCACCTCAGTGATGCTTTTTTAGATAGTTACGATGACAACCCCCACACTCACAACTCCTTTATTTTTCTTCAGTGCACTGTGTCGCACAGGCAGTCCCTAGACTACCAGGGAACAGAAGAAAGTGAAATTATTCCTAAAAATAGCCTCTGTGTCACCGCTGGTCTTCTGCTCCCTTTTTATGGAAACTATACAAAGTTATGAGGCTCCACGCTTTCTTCATTTCCCTGGAAATCAGGCACTAAATCCAGAACAACAGGCCAAAATTACAGATATTGATTTGCTTAAACGAAGCGCTTTTTCAACACCTAGTTTAAAAGAGAAAAATCTCTCAGCACTGTCAAGACACTGCACTTGGCAGTCTGGAAACAAATGCCAGGGGAATGTCATTTCTCATCTCATTTTTTCCCCCCTATAATTTTTTTATTGTGTTTTAATTTACCCTTTGTGACCTAATAGCGGGGGGTGGGGGGGAATGTACTAGCATGGTTTGGGATTCTCTCTCTCTCTCTCTCTCTCTCTGTCTGTCTGTCTCTCTCTCTCTCTCACACACACACACAAACACACCCCCCCCTCATATAACCTTTACAAGTTCCTTTATCTGTGCTGTCTGACTCAGAGACATCAACAATACAGTTTGGGGAGTGTATCTACCGATGTGCAAGCACCAGGATTATGCCTGGGTGGTAGGAATTTAAGGACGAAGTGCTGATGATGTCGCTGTCTCCCAGATGCATCCATTTCAGAGCCTTTCCGGTTATTTATTGTTGAAATGACTCAGCAGTCACATAGTCATAATTGCTGTGAACATATTGACTGATCAATCACTCGTGTTTTGTCATTATCACTCAGGTGCCTTCTTTTTCTCTTTTCCATTCATTTTCAACTCATTAAGGATCATAACGATTCAGGAATACTTGTCTCCAAAAATGCTCATCTTACATTTTACGTGACTGGCCAGACTGATTTTTTTCCTTCTACCTATAAACTTAATTTTGTATCTTCCCAGATGCTAACTCCGTTCTGGGATGATAATAATTATTTTTTTATAAATTAATTTTTTTATGTTTTACATCGTTGTTCATTTTTAAGATGATAATAATTATTTTAAGAATCTATTGTTTGTGGACACCTCAGGATGTCCATGAGAGGGAACTTCCTAACTGATGTCCTGAATTCTAAATGTGCCTCCTTCAGTCAACCAAATGTGCCTGTTACAAAAGTAAATAAAGCACAAAAAGACAGATACTGTATGATTCCACTGACAGAGAAAACTCAAAACTATAAAGACGAGCGATAGAATGGTGGTTGGCAGGGGTTTGGAGGGAGAAATGGGGAGTTAAAGCTTAATGGGTAATAAAGTAAAAATCAACAAGTAACTATAAACCAGAGACACACTACAGGGGCAGGAGCAGGAGAAGGGGAGGAGGGATTAGTGTCAAAACAAGGGGGGTGGGAATTGTATGGGGAATATAACCAAGATGAAAATGCATACATTGTGCAAAAATGAAAAATGATGTAAAAAAATAAAATAAAATAAATAAAATAAAATAAAAACCACATTAAAATTTTTTTTAAAAAAGCTTAATGGGTGAAGAGCTTCCATTTTACCAGATGCAACAAGTTATTAAGAGGCTGGGAGTAGTGAACTGTACATAAAAATGGTTAAGATGGTCAAGTTTATGTTATGTGCATTTTACTATAATTAAAAAAAAAAAAAGGAGAATCAGTGGCTGTCGTTTTCCTATTAGGAAGCTTGGAGTGGATTCCAGATGAGATTAGAACTAAATCCAAATTCAGTAGCCTGATCCCAGGTCCTGTATGATGTGTTCATTGCTTCCTCCTCAATCTGGAACCCGACCTCTTCCCCCTCATTTATTGCACTCCAGTCACACACCTTCTTTCTGTTCTTCTATAAATGAACCCTATTCTTGCCTCTAGAATTTTGCACATTTTACTACCTTTTCCTAAAAGATTATTTCCCAAAATGCGTATGTGGTTGGGGCCTGCATATAAATCAGGTCTCATACCTTCTATTCAGAGGCCTTCCCTGATTCCCCACACTGAGCCCTCCTGGAAGTCAGCCTCTGCTATATTACTTTTTATAGAATGTATCACTGGCAAGAATTCTCTGATTTATTGATTTGCTCACTTGTTTATTATCTGCCTTCTCAGTGAGAATCTGAGTTCTAAGAGAGCAAAGCCATTACCCCACCTTGCTCTTGAAGCATTCCTAGATGCCTAGAATAGTTTCTGGCATGGGGTAGAAGTTCAATTTAATTTTTTTGAATAAAAAGGTGAATACATAATCTCACTTTATCCTCACAATATCCCATTTTAGACAATACAATGGCAGCTTCTTAAAATTCAGTTATTTTCCCAAGACTACTAGCCAAGGCAACAATCAAACCCAGTTCTCCAAAACCACAGTTGCTGGAGGCAGAGTCTGGATAATTAGAGTTTTTTCCTTTTCTTGGATGTTTAAAGAGATACCCCATCCCTGACTCATCCAGATCCTGACCCATAGAATTAAAGAATCTTGTTTTATATTTATTTTCTTTTACTTTATTCCTTTTTAAAAAAAAAATGTATTTTCTTTTATTTTTCTTTTTATTTATATTTTTTAAAAAATTAAAGAATATTGGAATTGGATGGATTTTAAGAACAGCAACCTCAATCAGCTTTTAGTACCCGGTTTTTCTCCAGCTGAGCATTGTGTATGAACCTCAAGTTCTCAAACATACATGCGTCCATCTGGGCCCCAGCCGAGGGGTTTTTTACAGTGTCCTTCACGCCAGCCCTCAATTCTCTTATTTTGATTTCCCCCCCGTGGGCTCATGCCTACTAGGTTCTGTTTTCAAGATTAAAAGAGATCATATGCCAAAAATCCTTAGTACTAGGCCTGGAACTTAGCAAGTGTTCAATTAAAATGATCTATTTTTAGTGCTGTAATGGCTGAAAATGTGGCATGGTGACTAATAAGAGAATTGGTCCTGGGATTTTGGCTCAAATCCTACAAATCTGTGACTTTGGGCACCTTTTGTGGCTTCAGATAATGATAACATCAGATAATGATAATGAAAATCAGATAATGATAACATCTGACTTCTTGGGTTTTGTGAGGAGTAAAAGAGCACATATGGAAAGTTCTCAGCTTAAGTACCTGTCACAAAAAAAGGGAGAAAATCCAGCAGTTATTGCCCTCCTTGCTCTCACCATCCCATAGACGAAAGTAAAATCCAGGCGGGGGGCATTGGGGGAGAACAAAGAAGCAACCTCTATTTCTTCCAAGCCTTGACTCTGTGATCCTAGAATTCCTCCAGAGCACCCATCTGTCTGCCTCTGCTCAGGACCCAGACTGTGGCTTCACGCACGTCCCAGGGCGGGAGGCAGCCACCTGCTCCCCAAACCCAGCAAAGCTCCTGGGACCTCACTGCCGAAACACGGCCAGGCACGCAGCCCGCACACTCACACCTGTGCTCAGAATCCTGCTTAGCTTTCAGAAGAAGGATAAAGACGGATGCGTGTGTCTCAACATGGCCTTTCATCAAATTACAGCAGCCTCAGTTTCAGCTCTTACACACCCCCGGGCCCTGCTTGCAGAAAACACGCTCTGTTTCATTTTTCCTTCCTCCATACCAGTTGGACAGACTTTGAGGACCCTTTTAAGACATTTCGGGGTATTGTTTCCCAGCATATGTGGGCAGCATCACTACTTTCACCCCCTCAGGACTACTTAACAACATCAGCAAAGCAATTAAGCCCAGTTTTCAGGAGAATGCCAGCGGCTCTGCAGTGTCTGGATGGGAGTCTCAGCCCAATTATTTCCAGCTAGTTGTGAACTGCGGAAAAGTGGACTTTACTTCATTAGAACTTCAGCTCCCACTGATTAAAAGTCGACTGTGTTGGAGACAGTAAGGAAAAATGAAACAATTAAACTTGTCATCAATAAAATTGCTGTGTATTCCTCAACACAGGGTTTTACTTCTCTCCAGAGGAGTGATTAAAATGAACTGATTGAACTATAATTTGATTGACTGGAGAGCCTCCATCCATTGCGCTGAAACTGAACTTCCTCTTATTGCTCTTCTTAGCATGGGACATAAAACCCTCCTGCCAGAGCCCAGCAACAGATGCTCTGATGAAGGCAGGTGGTTGGGGCCGCACCCAGAAATATGCTGAGGGATGTAGCAGGTGGAATAGGCAGCCCCCACGATGCCCTGCCTTAATCCTGGGACCTGTGAGATGTTACTTTCCATGGCAAAAGGGACTTTGAGGATGGAATTAAAGTTAAGGACCTTGAAAGGGAAGATTATCCAGATAGCCACGTGAATCCCCAAAGCAGGGAAACTTTCCTGATTGGATCAGAGGCTGACGCAATTACAGAGAGTCAGAAAGACATGCCATTGCTGGTTTTGGAGATGGAGGAAGGGGCCAGGAGCCAAAGAGCATGGCGGCTACTAGGAGCTGGAAAAGGTCAGGAAGTGGATTCTCCATTGGATTCTCCTACAGAGAACTCCGTGCTGGAGGTACCTTGAACTTAGCACCACAAGACCCTTGACAAACTACAGCTAATTTATAGAACTGAAAGATAATAAGTGCGTGTTGTTGTTAAGTCACTGAGTTTGTGATCGTTTGTTAAAGCAGCATAGAAAATAAACACAGGGATCCTGAGCTTCCAAAAATGTGGGTGGAGTCAGGTTTCCGGAACGAAGCCAGACCAGTTCTATGTCCTGAGCCTGTGAATATAGGATGCAAGAACTTGGGAGGAAAACAGGTACAGGGGAATTGTTTCATGCCCCAAACATGTTGCAGGGAACTCCAAAGCTCTCTGACCACAGTTTGCAAAGAGATGACATTTCACTTGTCTGGCAAAGGCCCTGTACAGAGTAGGTGCTTAATGAGTGCAGAGTGATTAAGTTTAATGAAAAATGTACTAAAGGAATGAATAAATGAAGAAATAAATGTCCAAAGAATTCTGAGTGAAAATGCCATACCCTAGCTTCATAATCTGGAACATAACATGTGTGTTTACCCTGCAGAAGCCAATGGAAACCAAAAAGAAACTAGAGAGAGGCAAGATAAAGGCCCACTTCCTGATTTCCTTTAGGCCTACAGTTGCCTTGAGCCCATTTACAGGAACTGTCTGGGCTGCATCTAGATGTGGGCCAGAGGATGAGTTCCAGTTGGGATTTACCACACACCTTAGTCTGCTTGCTTTAGCAAAATGCCACAGACCAGCAGCTGAAACAGCAGAGATTTCCAAGATCAAGATGCCAGCAGATTCAGCTCCTGGTGAGAGCCCTCCTCCTGGCTTGCAGGTAACACTTCTTCCCGTGGCCGTTCCTCAAGTGAGGGGAGAGGGGAGGGGGACACACTTCCTCTTCTTATAAGGCCATTATTCCTGTCATGAGGACCCCACCCTTCTGACCTAATATAACACTAATCACCTCCCAAAGGCCCCATCTTCAAATGCCATCATGCTGGAGACTAAGGGTTTATCGGATGAATTGGGGTCGAGGGTGGGGAGGGGACACAGACATTCCCTAATACCATAGTAACTTGTGACCGTGGCAGAGACCCTCAACCTTGGTGATCTCCATCAACTCAACTGAAAGTCAGGATTTGGGGCATGAGTAACAGGCCATACTGATGGAGTACCAGTCACAGTACAGGGTCTGTGCTAAGTACTCTTTGGGGATTAAACTTACTACTCCCAATACATTCTGATAGTCCCTCATCATTTCCATATCACATATAATAAAAGGTATATGATCCTGAGAGATAAAATAACTTGTCCAGATCACAGTAAAAGAGTCAACATTTGGAACAGAGTCAAGTTCATTTGAAACTAAAACTGGGATTCTTAACCCCACATAAGGAATGTTGTGGTTGAGGCTGATGTCATGATGGCTTGAAGTGTTCAGTGGTGGAAACACTTTAAAGAGTTAGGCAAAGTGGTTAAAACCATGTGACTCTTGTCTTTTAAAAAGATTTCAAAGGAAACTCTAAAATATCTACAAATGAATAACTAGGTGTATGTGTGTGTGTGTGTGTGTGTGCGCGCGTGTGTGTGCGTGTGACTTGGCCGTGCGTGTTTGCAGACATTGTACAGAAACTGCCACCGTGCAATAGAAATGTTACACATGGAAAAAAGTGCCACCCATGGTCTGCCATTCACATGGTGTCCCCTAACAATTGATGCCTGCTGCCATTTTCCATTGGAACGGAAATGTGGTTTCTGTATGTCAGACGACAGCCTTTAAAAGGCCTCCACTGATTCATATTTCAATGTGCATTTAATCCACCTGGCAAACAGCCTTTGCGGGGCCTCTCCACTGCCTTCTTCCTAGAACCAAAGCCTTTTGTCATCATCACTTCAAATGGGCTTGTGATCACTTTGGGAGTGGGACTTGGGGTCCTGACACCTGGGCCCAGCTTCCCTCTCCAGCTCACACCTTTGAGACAAAGCCAAATTTATGTGGCCTCTACCTTAGGAGGTCAGTGCCAAAGACCCAAGTCTATCTTTTCTGTAACAGGCCTCTGGCACAGCCCATGGGTTTCATCCCTCAGAAATAAGGAGCTTATGTGAGAGTGGCCTGTAACTGGGAGAGACTTGGAACTGTGCTGTGCCTCTGCTCTGCAGCTGGGCCTTCATGCCAGCCTTTTGCAAGCCTCCCTGTGCCTACCCACTGGTTCCCGTGATGGCAGTAGAGGCAGGAACAGAGAAGGCAAAGGAGACCAGTACTGTTGAGCGATGTCTGACTGGGTCTTTAGCTTGTCCAGCCTCTACTTTCCAGATCACATCTTCTCCCAAGCTCGCAGGAAGCCCCTCCATGACTCTCAAGTTTCATCTCCAACCAAAACGCTATCGCTGAAATCTAGACCCAAAGAGTCAACACCAAACTGGCATCTCAACCTGTATGCCTCACACACAGCTTAAGCTCAACACGTCTGGCCGTCTGGTCTACCATAGTCATAGACACACATGTTCTTTCCTCACTCTTATCCACCTTAGTCAACTACACATTTCTCCGGAGACTCATCCCTAAACGTCCCCTCCCCACCTTGTCATCCAACCCATCAGCAGGACCGGTTGACTCTACTTCCCAAATATACCTCAAATCTACCCACCTCCCTCCACCCCCACTAGTACTGTCATCTCTGAAATGCCACAAAACCCTCCCATACACCTCCCCATGGCTATGTATGCCCTTCCTCCATATTAGTCACCTCCCTCTATCCAGTGATCTTTTTTAAACCAAAAAATTGGATGACATCACTCTTCTGCTGAAAATATTTCTATGGTCTCCCTTTGTACTTAGTGAAAATCTAAAGTCCTGTCCTTGAGCTAACAATGCCTGCATGCTCTACTCTGCTTCCCTCTGCAGCCTTCTCATGCCTCTCCCACCTCCAGTCAACCTGGCCTCCTCTTGGTTCAGCAAATATGCAAGTTTTTTAATACCTCCTAGCCTCAACACGAGTTGTTTCATCTTCCTGGGAAGCTCTTCCCTTTGCTTTTCCCTTGGTTGTCTGTTCTTTTCCCTCCAGTCTCAGAAACTCAGGCTTACTAACTTATTTAAACAGATTATTCACCTTCCCTAAAACAGCAGCCTCAGCTTCACATGATTCATCTTTACAGCACTAGTAACAATTTGTTTTACTCCTTTATTTCTCTCTCCACATCTCACCTGGAAAAGCCAGGAGGACTTCTTCCATGATGGAATAGAGCAAGTGCCCACTAGCTACTTACTTACTTGCCACCTGGATGAAGTACTTTCTTGCCCAGGATCCCACAGCTGACAAATTAGAGGACCAGAACTGCCTGTCTCCAATTTCCATGTGCTTATGATGAAGTAATGATTTGGGGTTTAAGGGTTGGTCATTAGTAAAATCATGTGTCTCCTTCTCAACAGCATTCCTGGCTGCCATTCCCACAAAAAGGCCCAGAGCAGAAGGTATTCCTCTCTCTCACTAAGAAATCAAAGATGGAATTCTGGGCAGCCAACAGGAAGATAAACATAAGTAGACTCAGTGTACCTTCCAGCGCAGCTTTCTGGTCTACCTGTGTTTTAAGGTGCTCCAATCTCAGGCATTGGCATTGGTATTGGCTAGAACAACTTTCTGTTCTCTTTAAAACTTTCCACAAGTCTATGGGCCCCAAAGACTGGGTCCTAAGTAGGTGGGGCCATGAAGACTTTCAGACACTTTCCAGTGATCTAAGGAGTCTGTGTATCCCATGCCATATGCCCCAGGCCCACCTGATTTCCATGAAGTTTGGGAGCACACAGCTAGCACCCCACCTCAAGTATGTTTCAGTGTCCCTCCATTTCTTTCTCACCAAGGATGTATTCTAAAGGCAGGAAAGCCCCTTAATCCCCGGTAGGTAGAGATGAAAAAGTGCCTGATATACAATACCCCCAAGGTACACACCTGTGAGGGCCGGGGGGCCTATTGGTATGTGTTCCAGCCTCCTGCTCTTCAGAGTAACAGTTACATGGTGCATTCTCCAGGTTTCTCAGAGGGTCCCCAGTGAAACTGAAGCCCAGTTTCCCACTGCAAAATCACTCAATCTCTCTCTCTCTCTCTAGCTCTCTCTCTCTCTCTTTTTCTCTCTCACCTTGCTTCCTCATCCTGTTTACTTGGATTGCCACACAAACTACTTACACCCAACATTGTGTCTCAAGGATTTCTTCAAGGAAACCCAAATTAAGGAAGACTCAGACCTACTATGGTTGATCACCAAGCCAAAGACCATGTAGAGTTTATTGGGAATCCCAGCTGACAAGGAAAGAAGTTAAAGTCCAATGTTGATTATGAGCAGTGCTCCAAAATGAATGAGCAGAAGCACCAATCACTGGCCATTGACCATCAGTGGGCTTGGATTTCTGGGGTCATCATGCTCTGTTCCCTGCTCTAAAAACATGTTATAACCACCTCCCCCTTTAACCCAGCACTTAAACTTCTCACAATCTATGCCTATGGCCTCAATGCCTACAATGTTTCCTCCAAATCTCTACACACTCCATGTTCTGGTGGAAGAGCAGAACTTCCCCACCGCATACCCTTTGCCTCTGTGTCTCCATCCACCTTGCTCAGGAAGTCATCTGGACAGGGCCAGCTTCACATTTCTGCGTCCCATGCAGCCCCTCTGGTCCCTCACTAGAAAGGCACCATGCATGGTTCAAGGTGCTATTGCCTTATTAAAATGCTTAGTTGGTTTTTGAATGAAGGATCCTGCATTTCTCTAGGTCCTTAAGGAGCCTGCATTTGCACTAGGTCCTTAAAAATGCTGCAGCTACTTCTGCCTCCAGAGCATGCAGACAAGAGGTTTCACTTTTAATTTACCGTACAGGATTGTCAAGAAATTTTCATCTCTCACATCAGGACAGAATCTCTTTCTCACCTCACCTCTCAGATCAAAATATTTTTTAAAGTCAAAAGTGGATTATTTGAGAGAAGAAGAACATTATTTCAAGGCTTCCTCTGCCCATTTCCTTAGTGAATGTGGCACCAAGGGCAGAGTTAATCTTAAAGTCCCCAGGGGGCCACATAGCCTCAGGCTTCCAATAAATACTGTCTAGAGGCACAAGTTATATCCGTGAGTTACAAGGAGGGAAATTCTAGGGGTGCTCTCTCATACCTCTTTGGTCGAGTCTCAACATCTTATTTTAGTATTTTGCAGGTCTTTAAATACCCATGGTTTATTTATGAACTGAGAGTTATTAACTGTTTGAAACTTCATTAAGTCCTTCCCTGGGGATAGTGTCAGCTGAGGTCCTTTTAGATGATACCCTCCTCAAATATCTGTCTAATATAGATTTAATATAACAGTTTATTGTATGTTGATAAAATAATAATGAATTAATAAAGCCTTCACTGAGACTTAGGTAACAGATACATAATCTATCGTTAAAGCACCATGCAAATGTTTTTAATAATCAGCATTTAATATGCAGCATCTCAGACGTAAATCCAGCCTTAACACACATTTGGAAACTAATTTGAAGCAGCTCGTGAGTTTCTTAGAGACAGGAAAACCTTGAGGCTGAGTGTACAGCAGAGCATCTGTTGTCCTGAGTCTTGTAAAGCCTGGGAGGGATCCTGAGACCTTCACTCAGAGAAGTAGAGACCCTCCAGTTGCAAGATGCCCCCAACTTCCTCTCCCCAAGATTGGGATTTGTAGATTCTCACTGCTTCTGTCGCATATTTGAAGACATGCCACCAAGACAATTAACCAAGGACATTGCAGCCAGGTGATTTCAACATTCAAGTTTATTTAAACCTTCCAGGATGACTACTGAGAATCGTCACAGAGTGGCAGGTGGAACCTGGTGAGGGCTGGGATCACAGCAAGAGTCAAATCCTATCCGTTGTTTATTTTTTACCTCCCAAGTTTCAGCCTTGGCCTCTAGCTGAACTTTTTCAGGCAGGAAGGTTGTAGCAAATGTTTAGCCCAAGTATCACCATACAACTTATCACTTACCCCCCTTTTCCTGTAGCTTATCTTTAAAAGGATAAGGATGCTTGGGTGGCTGACCCTAGTGATCATCTTGGATTTCTTCAAGAGGCCACATTTCAGGCTGGGATTTTTATAATCATAGACAAGAATCAAGGAGAATGTGGGCAAATTTTCACATGGAATTCATTCGGGAAGATTCCATTTCTAACAATTTTTAAAAGTCAGCTCTAATCCTAAAGACCTATAGGAGAACCAAGCTAACTCCACCAGCAGCAAATTTCATGCCTGTGTTTGGCACCATCCTTATATTTCTTCAGAATTCACTGCAAAACTAGGAGTTGTTGAAGTGAGACAAATACTGGCCACTCTGTGACGATTTTCAGTAGTTGTCCTGGAAGGCTTTAAATAAACTTGAATGTTGAAATCACCTGGCTGCAATGTCCTTGGTTAATTATCTTGGTGGCATGTCTTCAAATATACAACAGAAGCAGTGATAAGATTTGAATGATAAGATTTGAATTCCAGCCCAATATACCTTTTACTGAAGGTTCCTTGGGTAGGCCCTTCCCTTCAGGGGTCCAGAAGAGGTACTGGACCAACTTGAAATATGTTTTCACTCCTGCCTTCTCTCCCAGAATAGGGGGGCATTTAATTTCATTATAGGCATCATGGCCTTAGTACTGATTCATTTGCTCAAGGCGGAAACGCCTTGGACAGCAGATAGCAGGTTGGTTCAAGAGTGTTCACCTGCAAGACAGGCAATTTTGCTGAAGGCAGAAGATTGGGGGGTCAGCTGGTCCTGAGTTCTAGCCTGACACTCAGTGGGAAGCTCTGGGGATTCAGGGATAGAAGATCCAAATCTGCAGAGAAAAGAGAAGAATGAGGAAGTCAGGGAAGAGCAGCAAAGGATAAAAGCTTAATTACGCTGGACTGGGAGCAAGAAATCCCAGGTGTGTGGTTCATTCCAGAACTCAGCGCACAGGCACCTCACTGAGCACACAGAACCAGACTGCCTGACAGCGATCCTGGCAAGTTATTTAAATTCACGTTGCCTTCAGGTCTTCATCTGGAAATTGGAACCAATAACCTTCGTAGAGCTGCTGTGAGAATCAACTGAGCTCATCTGTGTGCTACTGAGCTCAGGGAAGGCTTGTGATCACTGTTACTCCCCCTCTGCCTTGTCTTATGTCACGGTGAGCAGGGAGGAGTGGGTGCAGGCACCGGAAGCCTGACTCCCCTGCCCAGTGAATCCAGCCCCCTTAGCTCTCACCACACTTTCTTGCAGATCCTGCCATCTTGTAGACTGCCAGGGCTAGGCCATGCCTTGGACCACAAGCTTGGCCAACATAAAAGGGACTTACAGCCCAGTTGGCAACTCAGATTGCTTCCTCATATGGAAAGTGGGGGTTGGGATTTGTCCTTAGAGGCTCTGAAATCTCAGGGAAGAAATTGCAGTGTCTTCTCTTAGCCCTGCCCCTAGCACTTGCCTAACATTCCTCAGCGTTTTTGGAAATGTCATACAGATGTACAGACACATTTATGTGGGTGCACATAGACACAGGAATCCAAGTACTCAGAATAAGCATCTGTACACACTTATACAAACCAGCAGAGACACACACACAAACAAACCTGACCA
This sequence comes from Talpa occidentalis, assembly GCF_014898055.3. Taxonomy (NCBI): domain Eukaryota; kingdom Metazoa; phylum Chordata; class Mammalia; order Eulipotyphla; family Talpidae; genus Talpa; species Talpa occidentalis. Next base: position 21,557,386 of record NW_023601754.1, on the reverse strand, counting down.
CACCTTTGCTACAAAGAGCAAAATATGTGTAAGTGCCTACAGACATAGCCTGCATGCAGGCAAAACAAGAACAGAGGTCCTCCCTGGTGGCACAAGGGGTTAAGATGCAACCTATGAAGCTGTCCGCAGCCTCTGCAGCACGAGTTCAATCCCCAGCCAGCCAGGAGCAACCCACATGGGGCAGCAGACCTCTCCTGACTCGCCCGCTGCTCCCCTCAACAGTGTACTTCGGTCAATCTGCCTGTTCTGTTCCCCACTGTCTCTGGTGAGTCCTCTCACCCCCCACACCTCTGACCTGCACCCCAGCTCTTGTATGCATAAATAAATAAATCTTTAAAAATAAAAACCAAGAACAGAGACAAACACGCTTATAGATGTGTACACTAGTCAGATGGCACTTGGCTCACTTGGTTACACTGTTATAAATAGTACAACTGTGAACTGAAACGCAAGTCCAGTGCCTTCAAGAAAGAGAAACTGGGGAGCCATCCTCCCAGCCTTAGAGCTGCTCAAGGTCAACTACATGGACCCAGCTTTGTAGCTGATGGGCCCAAGAGGCAGGGCAGAGCAGACAGCACCCCCTGGGGAACTCAGCCACTAGAGACTCACAGCCCTGAGCACATGGAAATGGATGTTGGGAGCCGGCGACACCGGGGACAGGGCTGGGAGGTGGGGCTGTCTCTTAGGGCCCCAAACCCAGCTTTGCACCAGCTGTGGGAAAGAATATCTAAGGAGCTTCTGGCTGGTCAAGGGCAGAACCTGCCAAGAGTGTGGCCAACCTCATCCTGACGGGATTCTCTGGAGGAAGAAGAGGAAACCCACATGTGCTCTAGCCAGGGTCCACCAGGAATGGGTGGGCAGGGAGGCGCAGGAAGTCCCCAGGTCATCTGCTCGCTTACAAAGTCATTTACAGAAGACTGTGAGCCAGTAGTGTATGAACTGTTTAGAGCTCTTCCCATAAGGAGAGTTTGTGAAACAGATAATTTTTTAATAGTATAATTTATTTATATATATTTTACATCATTGTTCATTTTTGTACAATGTTTGCTTTCTCCTCTCAGGTGATGTCCCCATAGAATTCCCATGGGGAGGATTGTGCCCATGACTTCCACAACTCCCAGGAGGAAGCCTTGCCATGGGTACTTCTGCCATGCTTCTCCCCAGGCTTCCTCGATTCTGAACAACGCACGGCTCTTAACTCCCAGCTGCCTTCCTTCTGCTCCTCCCTTAAGGTTGTAGCCCCAAGAATGGAGTCTTCACATACAACTGCCTGCCTCCAGGTGAGGACTTCTGCCTGCTGAGGGAGGGCCCCAGAAGGTTCTAAGCAAGGAGAAGATGCCAGTATTACTGGCCCTCCTGAAGATTCAGCCTAACATCATCTACAGGTGAGTGTTATCTGGAAGAGCCAAAGAGAACGTGCCCCACCAGACTCCCTAGGATGATTCAGAGAGAATTGCCAGCTTCGGGAAGTCCCCAGGTCGTCTGCTATTTTACAGAGTCATTTATAGAAGACCCCGGAATGAGTAGTGTATATATTATTTAAAGCCATTCCCATAAAGAGAGTTTGTGGAACACATAAATTTTTTAATAATATAATTTATTTATTTATATATATTTTACATCATTGTTCATTTTTGTACAATGTATGCTTTCTCCTCTCAGGTGCAGTCCCTGTAAAATTCCCACCACCAATTCACCCGTGCACCATCACCATAGTCCCTGTGTTTTTCCCTCCCCTGTTTTGATCCCTATCCCTCCCATCCCCGCCCACAGAATGTCTCTGATTTATAGTTGCCTGTTCATTTTGGTTTTGTTTATATTGTTATTATTTTCCCCCTGATTCCTTATTTGGTTCCCCTATATTCCTCCTATAAGTGAAACCATCCTATAGTTTTCTTTTTCTTTCTGACTTATTTCACTGAGCATAATCCCTTCCAGCTCCATCCATGTTGCTGTGAATGGCATGAGTTTACCTTTTTGATTGCTGAATAGTATTCCATCGTGTATATATACCACATCCCCTTGATCCAGTCATCTATTTTGGGGCATTTGGGTTGTTTCCCTATCTTACTTATTATAAACAGTGCTGCAGTAAACATAGGGGTGCAGGTATCCTTTTGAATTAATGTTTTTATGTCCTAGGAACAGACAAATTTTAATAAAGAACACTCTGAAATATTGGGTACTCTTTGGATCTTTCATTCAACTGGGCTTCCCCTCCTGCCCAGCTCCAGATGGAGAGTCCTCAGATAGAAACTAGACAATCCACTAGACAATTCATATGCCATGAATGTGTGTTGATCAGAATGACTGTAACTTCCCAGCCAACTCTGGGAGTTCATGATGGAAAGGCACAGGACTGGGCTGGAGTTGTCTCAAGAATTTGTAATAGGGAGTTGATCATTGAAATGTAAATCCCAGCACCTAATCTGTTAGGAGAGGGTTTAGGCCCAGATGATGGAGAGACCCTTCCAAGTCTCCCCAGCTCCTATAAGTTTTCATGGCCAGTCCCCACTTCTCCATCTGCTTCACATTCATGTGTCCCCCACACTCCAGTGCCAAAGACTTGGGGCTTGAGAACACAGCCAGTGCTCCCCATCTCCATGAGTGCACTTGTCACTCCCCAGGCAAGGGCTCCCACCCGGGACTCCTACACCTCCTTCAAGTCTCAGATTCAGGGGTACATCCTCCAAGCATCCTCCTTTGATGTACCTTGGGGAGACGAAGTGGCCTTTTCTGAACCCCTGGAGCACAATGTGGGAATTTTTGCTTTCTTCTCAATTTCGCCACTGGATAATGTGAACTTTTTAAGATGAGAGCAAGCCTTATCATCTTTATCCTTGACAGTAGCAAGGAGCCTGGCATTTAGCAGATACTTCGTAAGTATAAGCAGCATGCCTGCGGGAACGAGAGGCAGCTAGCAGCTGAGAGCATGCGATTTGGCCCTGCTGCCTGAGTCCATATTTTGGTTCTGTCACTTACCAATAGTTGGACTCTGATAAATTCCTTTATTCCTCCTGAGCCTCAGCTTCCTCAACTACATAGTGGGTATAATAATAGGGCCGTTTCAATGATTAAGTATGCTAGTGTATGTAAACTGTTTAGAAGGTGACTAGTACATAGTTTATATTAGCCATAATTATTATATTAAATGTGACCAATGCATTCACTTTTGGACATTATCAGTGATTCCAAAGACTTTTCTACCAAGTCAATGCTTGGTAGCAAGAGGTGATTCTCTTTGCCCTTTGGGTCCTGTAACAACCCCTCCTCTGGGGCCAAAGCACCCCTATTTGGGCCAAGTGGACTTTATTTACAAGGGCCTAGTTAATCAAGACCATCTGCAATGTAAATGTGCTTCTCATTATGCTAATGCAAGCACTAGACATGCAAATCCATAAGCATTTGCATGCCTAATGCAACAGTTCTTGTCCATCCTGTTCTGTTGCTATTTACTATCTAGTTTTTATGACTTATGGATTTCCAACCTTTTAAATTTATATCAGCGCCGTGACATATCTGCAAGCAGCGACAGTTTTATGAGCACTAAAAAAGCTGCAACACACCACCACTAAATACTAATGACATAAATGGTAGCTGTAATGGCCCCTATTTTTATTACAATACCAAACCTCAATATATTGCAATTACTTCTGTACTCAAACCAGACCAAGCCACACTGTACAGGAGCCAGCCTAGCTGAAGGGGGTGGTTTCCGGGTGCAGCCAGTGTATAACATTGAGGAGCTTAGGTCAGCAACTGCAGCAGGAATTTCCTCTGAGTGTGCACTGGACCTGCAAGCGAGAAATCTCCACCGAGGACAGATGTGCCCAGATGCGGAGGTGGGACTCTTTAAGCTTTGGATTTGAGCTAGCGGTGGTTTGCAGATTCAGGTTTTAGCCCTGCCACATGAAAAGGAAGAATGGCATGAAGCAGAGGGATCAGACTATCAGGTCCCAGTCCCACCCGAGTCTCTACTCTAACCTGCTGTGTGACCCTGAGCAAGTTCCTTCCCTCTATGGGCTCCCAGCCTCCAGAAGGGGTGGGACTAAATATCTCCAAGAGTGCGCCAATGCTGACTTTCTTGGACTGACACTGTAGGAAATTCAAGCCTAAGTTATAACCATTAATTTTCTCCAGAATGAAAATATATTCACTAAGACATTTTTATGCCTGGTTTTATAAGTTCTGATTTTGCACCTTAAAATAATAACACCTTGAATTTGTTTTATGGCATTTTCTATCTAAAACCCTTTCTGTCTGTTATGGCATTCATTCTCAGTGTCCCTGAAGAGCTGAGCAGAAGGATTATCTTTTCCATTGTGCAGGTGGGGAAATTGAGGCCTGGAAAGGAGAAAGGGTTTGCCCAAGGTCCCATAACGTATCAATGTCGGGGTTAAAACCTGGGTCTTTAATGGTGACCTTCTTTCTTTCTTTCCAGGGGCTACCTTTCAAAAACCTGTAAGAATGAAACATCCTTAGTATAATTAGAAGGCTAACAAAAAGGATCTTTGAGACTCTACCTCCCCAATGTCTCAAAATCCTCCACTGGGGTTTTGTTCATTTGGCCCCTGAACTCAGTCCCTGGAAAGGCAGTTCCCTAAGCAGTTACCTAGCAGTAGCCTCTCAGTGTGGACTAGCTCAAAGGATCAATTTCCCAGGGATCGATATCTAAGGGCTGGCTTGGGCAGGCAGTGAAGAATATATCTGTTAAGTTCACAGGGACATTTTCTGGGGTCGGAAGGCCTGGATGGGGGATATTATTAGGTGGTCAGAAGATGGCAGGAGAGGAATGGGTTAGAGAAAGCAGGTCAGTGAGGACAAAATGCCCACTCCAGGGTAATTTTACTTGCATTTTTCTTCTAGCCCATGATCTCTTCTTAAAATGATATGGAATCGTATTGGTACTGACAACCTGCTTCACCAGTGTTTGCTGAGTAACATTTTCAATACTAGAACTTCTCTTAATCACCACAAACTAAGACAATTCAAATCTTTCCAAAGTTAAGAGAAATCTTTGGGACTGGTTAAAAGGCCGTATTATGAATGGATTTGTGCACCACCCCAAATTCATATGTTAAGCCCTAGCTACCAAGGTATTTGGAAATAGGGCCTATAAGGAGCTAATGAAGGTTAAATGGAGCATAAAGGTAGGGCCCTAATCCAATATGACTGGTGTCCTTATAAGAAGAGAGAGAGGCTCTTCAGGGCTGCACACCCATATGCGGACGAATGACAAGATGGTCATGGACACAGCGACACACGTGGACACAGTGACAAGATGATCATCTGCACTCCAAGAAGAGCAGCCTCAGGAGAAACCAAACCTGCTGACACCTTTACCTTAGACTGTCCACTGTCCAAGTCAGGAGAGAATAGGCTTCTGTTGTTTAATCAGGAGAAGCTTAGAACCATTCTGTGGAGATGCGTCTGAAGAGGCTGAGAAGATAAAATGAAAAGGAAACGCAGCTGCACCTTCAAGAAAACACCTTAGACATTTCAAAATTCCATACAAATATGGTCTACATAGGGGTAGGGGGGAAATTTCTCCCTGTCTTTCTAGGTTCTTCTCAGACTAGCAGAGCTGTCCAGTTAGACAGATTAGCAGGAGAAAAAACAAATTTGGTTGTATAAAGAATCTATTGATACATGGGTATAGATTCTAAATCCAATGGGACAAAATGGAAATAGCCATAGGTACAGGTGTAGATATAGTGTAGGTATAGGTTTAGGAGAGGTGTAGACGTAGATATAGATGTAGATAGAGGTATAGATAGAGGTGTAGGTGTAGACATAGGTTTAGGCATAGATATAGGTGTAGGTGTACATATAGGTATAGGTGTAGATATAGATATAGGTATAGATGTAGATATAGGTGTAGGTAGAGATATAGGTGTAGGCATAGGTTTAGGTATAGATACTGAGATAGGAAATAGAATAGGACCTGAGACTTTAAGGAGAGAGGAGGGGGATTCACAGGAAGAGGAGAGGGTGACTCATATATGATGATGACCAGATGCCCCATTATTAGATGTTTGCCCTGCCATATAGACTTCTCCAATAAAAAGATCATTTCTGATAAAAATCCTGCTTCTAGGTAAAATCTTCATTCTCATTCTAGATAGTTAAATAAGTGGTAAAAATTTCTTGTGAGACTTCAAGGCCTCCATTTACCTTAGTTCAAAGCAATTGATGTGCAACATGACACATTTGGGGAGGTCTATGGGAATATCATGGGGAAAGCTAGCCTTCGCCACCAAAAACAGGATACTAGGAAAACTTCCCAGGAAACTTGGAGTAAAGAGCAAACAACAGGTGAAAGAAACCATCACTATATAATACCTGATCATACCAGTGCTCCCCACAGCACCACATGTTGGGGCAGAGTCACCCATGGTGTGGGTTTTTTGTTTTTGGGTTGGACTTGAATTGTTTCTCCCATTATAAGGTCTGAAATTCTCCCCATTAAAGTACCATCTCCTTAGGAAAGACATTGTTTTCTAGCATTACTATAGCTGATTGCATATAGATTTCTGTATTTCTTATGGCTTTTATTTGGTAGGAAGGAAAAGTCGACCTAACCCACCTGGCTTAAACAAAAAGAGAAAATCCTGTGACAAAAGATTTCTGTAAGTATAAAGTCTGCAAAACTAAGGATTTTCAGGCACAGATGGAATCAGAAGCACATGATAACACTAGGCCATGGTTTTCCAGCTTGCTGAGACCTTTTCATCCATGTTAGTAAGAGTGTCATTAAGTTGCTCCCTTCCGATCCCATGATGCCTGCTCCAGAATATATTTCCTCGCACATATCACCACACAGGGGGATAACAGGAGGATCCTAGAACTAATCACTGCGTCCAGAGAAACCTGTGCCTGATTGGCCAGTCCAGAGTCAAGTGCCTGGGGGCAGAGAAGAACTGACGTCTCCTGCGCGCTCTGATTACTGCTGGAGGAGGAAAGGGGTAGGGTATGTTTTTAATTGAAAATTGAGGGTCTAGGGCCTTCCCTGGTGGCGCAGTGGTTGAGCGTTGGGCTGCGAAGCTGCCCGCAGCCTCTGGAGCACCGGTTCGATCCCCGGCCACCACGCAGACCTCTCCTGCCATGCCCGCTGCTCCCCTCAGCAGTGTATTTCGTCAGTCTGCCTGTTCTGTTCCCTGCTCTGGCTCTGGTGAATTCTCTCACTCTCCCATGCTTCTGACTGTACCCAGTGCTTGTATAAATAAATAAATATATCATTTAAAAAAGAAAGAGAAAATTGAGGGTCATGTATTTTTTAAAGATTTATTTATTTAAGCATACAAGAACTGGGGTACAGGCCAGAGGTGTGGGGGCTGAGAGGATTCACCAGAGATAGAGAGGGGAACAGAATAGGCAGATCCACTGAAATACACTGCTAAGGGGAGCAGCAGGTGAATCAGGAGAGGTCTGCTGCGCCATGTGGGTAGCTCCCTGGCTGGGGATCAAACTCATGCTCAGTGGCTGTGGATAGCCTCATAATGCTGCATCATAACCCCTTGCCCCACCAGGGAGGTCCCTGAGGGCCATTTTAAAAAGATAAAGTTAACGGTGGTTGAGTGGTTCAAACACAACCAAAGTCCACTCTGATAGGACTTTTTTTTGTAGGTAAATGCCTCAGGACAGCTTTCCAAGAGGAAGAAGAAGAAATGTAGAGGTGTTGCCCAAGAAAGACAGGTCCAGACAGGTCAGTGTGCACTCAGCTGCATGGAACCAATCATCTTAGCTATTTAGGAAATCAAGTTTGTCCTTCAGAGACCAGCTCAAAAGTTGCCTTTAGGACTTCTGGTTTCAGATCTCACATGATGAGTTTAGAAGATATTTTTCACATCCTTACAAGAAGAAGAAAGTTAGACAAACTTGGAAATCAATCATTTTCTCAAAACCATTAGAAAATTGATATTGCAGGGAAAAAGATGTCCCTAAGTCAGGAGAAATGCGAAAATACAGAGAAACAGCCAATATCAACTTGCTTGGGCATAACCCATAGAGTCAGGTTTCCTGGTGGCCTAGGGGTTAAGTCTCAGCCCTATCACCCCTAAGCCTGAGTTCAATCCCCCACGAGGGAGCTACCCACATGGCGCAGCAGACCTCTCCTATCTTGCCTACTGCTCCCCTCAACAGTATATTTCAGTACATCTACCTGTTCTGCTCCCTACTCTGCCTCTTGTGACTCCTCTTACACCACCACCCCGACACACACCTCTGGCTTACACCCCAGTTCTTCTACAAAAAATAATATAAATCTTTTTTTATATATAAATATATATATAAATCTTTTTTAAAAAAAATTTAAAAAGAACTCATGGAATCGCTTCTCGGCCTTTTGGCTAAGAGGAAGTGTAAAGAAGAACTCATGGAGTCACAAACTGGGAGGACACTTAAATGGTAATTCTGTGTACTAGCTTGAGAGTGAGAGAACAATGGGGCTAGATAGTCTTAAAGGTAACCCACATTTTCATGAATTTCACCTCCAGAAAGCACACCAAATTCTCATGGTGAGAAGCCCTCATCTTCCTAGGAAACAGAGAGAAAAGCATCATTTAAACAGGGGAGGGAATGTGATCTTTCACAAGGGACTATGGTGATGGTGCACAGGTGAATTGGTTGTGGAAACTGTATAGGGGCCACACCTGAGGGGAGAAAGCATGCATTGTACAAAAAGGAAGAATGATGTAAACTATATATAAAATAAAATAAAATTTTAAAAATAAAATAAAATATGCCTAGTGTGTTCCCATAAAGGTCTACCAGTCTTAGTCTGCATCTCTCTTATTAGGAGTGATGATGAACATTTTTTCCTACGTCTGTTGCCTTGCGGATATTGTCTTTGGCGAATTGTCTATAGCCCATTTGTTAATTGGGCTATTTGTTTTTTTGCTGTTAAATTGTGAGTTTTTAAATATATCTTAGATATTAATCCCTTATCAGACTACCATGAAATTAAGCTAGAAATTAGTGACAGAAAGATAATTGGAAAATCCCAGAATATTTGGACATTAAATAAACACTTTTAAATAATACATGAGTCAAAGAAAAAAAATCTCAAAATAAATTTAAATATATTTGAACTAAATTAAATGCAAATGCAACTTAACAAAATGCGTGTGATGCAACAAAATTAGTATTTTGAGGGAAATGCATAACATTGAAATTTTATAAATTATATCATATATTAGAAAACAAGGTTTAAAATCAGTCATCGAAGTTTCCTCATTAGAAAACTAGAGAAAGAAAGCAATTTGAACCTAGAACAAGCAGAAGAAAAACAATAATAATAAAAGTAGAGCAGAAATAAATGAAATTATAAACAAGGGTGGATGAAGTAGAGAAATACAGACAAGACCAAAAGTTGGTTCTTTGAAAAATTTATAAAATTGATAAACATCTAGTCAGGCTAACCAGGAGAGAAGAAACAAATTACAAACATTAGAAGAAAAATCATTAGTACTGAACTCCCTGGACATTTAAGAGAATCATAAAGGTATAAGGATGCCATTTCATTTGATAATTTGGATGAAATGGACCAATTTTCAAAGAAACAAACTATCTAAATTCACAAAAGGAGAAACAGATTATCTGAATAAACCTATATCTACTAAAGGAATTTAATCAAAAATTTATAACCTTCTAAAATGAATAAGGCCCCAAAAAGAAAGTACCAGGCTCAGCTAGCTGGTTTCACTGGTAAATTCTACCCATGGTTTAAGGAAAAAAAAATACTGATTTTCTACAATCTCTTCCAAAAAATTAAAGCAGAGGGAACACATCTTCACTCATTCTATAAGGATAGCATTACTCTAATGCCAAAACCAGACAAAGACATTACAATAGAGAAAGACTACAAACTAATATCTCCCATATGCATAGATCAAAAAATCCCCAACAAAATATTAGCAAATGGAATCCAACAATGTATAAAAAGAATTATACACCATGACCAACTAGGATTTACTCCAGGTATACAAGACTGGTTCAACATTCAAAAATCAATTTAAATAATCCACCACATCAACATAGGATAAAAATCATATGATCCTATCAAGTGATCTAAAAAAGACATTTGACAAAATGCAATATCCACTCATAATCATGAATAAAAAAAAACTCTCAGCCAACTAGAAATAGAGGGGCACTTTCTCAATCTGATAAAGAACATCTACAAAAATCCTGCAGCTTAAAAATCATATGTGGTGGCAAGAAACTGAATGCTTTATAGAGCTGCTCTCCTGTAAAGGAACCAGGGTTCCTTGAAGAAATGACTGCTTTGGGGACAGGGGCCAGAAATGTCCAACATAAGCCTCAAACATCTTGTAGTGCAAAAAAAGTAAGGAATGTATTTTTTAAACTTGATATTGAAAGGTATTGTAGGGGAGGTGGGGAGGGGAGAGGCACTGACAGGGAGGGCTCTTAATGACCCACCTGGACTGCCTTGGGCAATGCAATGAAGTGGTAGGACCTGCACCCCAAACTACAAAATAAATGCCTTTGAGTCCATACTGGATAAATTACCCAATTGAATAAATAAGTAAATGGGGGGGGGAGATAAATCTCTTTAACAGAGGAATTCCAGATAATTTATGTGGATTCTCAGCTGCCAAAGGGAGGAAGAATAACTCCCACTCCTTAAGTGTGGGCTGCACGCCTTGACTTCCTTCTGCAGAACGCGGTGTGCCATGGACATGCCTGGCCAGTGCCACCTGCTCCAGGTGACCAAGGTCAGTGTCCACTGAGGCAAGTCAAGTGGCTGGTTTATACCATCCTTACAATGTGGTGTCTTCCCCCAAACCCATAACTCCACGTTAGTCACGGGGAAAATGCTAGACAAATTCTGATGAAAGCACATTTTAAATAAGACTTGACGGGTACTCCTCCAAGCTGCCAAGGTCACCAAAAACAAGGAATGTTCTGAGAAACTGTCACAGGCAATATGGCCTAAGAAGACACGACAGCTCAATGTCATGAGCACCCTAGCTGGGATCTCCAGGCAGAAAAAAAGACAATCAGTGAAAATTAAAAGAAATCGGAATGAAATGTGGACATCAGTCAATAAGAATGTATTGATATTGGTTCCTTAATTGTGTCAAATGTACTAAACTAATGTAAGATGTTAATAGCAGAAAGCAGATGAGTGGTTACAGGGGAATTCTCTGTACGAGCTTCTCAATTTGTCTATAAATTTAATAGCTGTAAAAAAAAAAAAGTAAAAGTCTATTAAAAACAAAAAAAGTCACCTCCTCCCTGAAGCCCTCTGCTCCCTTGAAGATCCCAGGGATTTGGCACTTCCTCCACCCTGGCACTCACTGCATTTCTCCATGTCTGCCCCCCCTACCCAGTCCTGAGTCTGCCCAGACCAACAATTTTCACTTTTCCACCTGCCAGCATTTGAAAGGGGGGCACTGCATTTTCTGAGAACGGTTTTTCAAGACAACAACCTGTGCTTGCGTGCAGGTGTTCTGATCTGTTCCAGAAACAGCCTGTCCTGCTGCCTGCTGCCCTCTCTGGAGACTTCGCTGTCTGCGTTAGAAGGGTCCAAGTGCCCCGGGGCTGGAAGCCACTCTAGACATAGCTCCAGGCCCAGAGTACTGTTTTGACCTCTCTCCCCTTCCCCAGGTGCCCCCATCTCTGCTCTGGGACTCAGGGCCCCTATGAGGAGCAGTTGCTAGAATCAGGAATGTTGGCTTTAGTCTGAGTTGTTTTCCCCGCCTGAAGCAGTTAAGCTGTTCTATTTTTAAAGCCCTTAGTTTCTCTCTGTCTTGCCCAGAAGGTGGCTGGGGCTGCAGGCCCCTGCTCTGGATAAACGCTTTTGCTCTTCCCTCTCTCCTTGCTTTTTATGCCATCACCAATACCGTCCTCCCCCTGGTGTTGTCAGGGGAAGCTGGGCTCATAATTCTTCCAGGGAAAGCTTTAGAAAGAAAGAAATTAAGTTCAATCAAAGTGTCAGGCCTGAATTGTGTGTGTGTTGGGGTGTAGGTAAAAGCAGCTTAATAAGGCCCTATCACCTCTGTTTCTCTCCCCACCCCCACTGCACCAAAATGCAGCCCCTTCTAGACCTTAACCTTTATTAAGTGACAACAGGAGCTAATCAAATAAACAAGTGCCAATATGAGGTGAGGTCCACCCTGCCAGAAGCCGGTCAGACAGAGGTGCCCCCCACCCTACACGCAGCGATCATTTAAGTCTTCGTCACAGAACGGCTCTTCTAGGACCTGTCCCTGTCTGGTCTCGTGTCTCCTGCAGCCAGTTCTTCCCCACTCAGGGCTCTTGACCTGTGACCTTTAATCCTGTGAGGTCCAAGCTTATTCCACCAGCTCAGATCTGTCCTCCGTGCTCCAAACCCTGATCTCTAGCTACTTGACGTTGGCATGCAGTGTGACAAATGCATGTGTCCCTAAGTGACAAATGCAAACCTCAAATGCATGCATGCCCAAGTGACCTCAGACCCCTCCTGCTCCTGTTGCTCTCCCTGGGGTGGCAATGCTGCCCATCCTGTGGCATCACCATGAATCTTGCAGAAATCAGACAGACCGCCCTTGACACCATCCTTCCACGTCTCTGCATCCTCATGCATCACTAGGTCTCAAGGATCGAATTCCTAAATAGCCCTCAAGTCTGATCTCACTGTCGCCATAGTGGGCCTGACAGCCCTTGCCCCTAAGCCTGTCACGCAGCCTCGGTGGCTGGCTTCCACTCCTGCCCTTGCCAAGCCTTTCTCTTCCCAACAGCCAGCCTGACTTCTGGACATGCAGAAACAGTCATGGAATAGCTCTAGTTTGATTTTCCACGGGAACCGCTGCTCTCAGAAAGAAGGCCTGCAGCCTCCCGGGCCACACAGGACCTGACCCCGCACTGCCAGCCTCACCTCACTCCCTTCTCTCCCCTGCATGTGCACACTGGCCCCTTCTCGGTTTTTCCAGTGATTTCCATGGATCCAAGATGTTTTCCACCTACCTTGGGTGTTTTGCACATGCTGTTCCTTCTCCAGGAATGTTCCCCGGCCCTCCCTTGGCCCAGTTCACTCCTAGTCACGCCTCATATGTCACCTCAAAATCAGGCCCTCACAGCTCAGTCACGTACACAGGAGTCTCCTGCACAGCCCTGTAGGTGGTGGGACGTGAGGGTTCAGTCTTCTTGTGGGCTGGGTCTGGGAATGTGTCTGGTTCTAGCTGTAATCCCAGCCCCTCTCCTGGCTGCTTTTTACTTCAAAGTTGGACTCTTCTTAAGGAGGAATTTTTTTTAAAAAAGATTTATTTATTTATTTATACAAGCACTGGGTACAGTCAGAAGTGCAGGAGGGTGAGAGAATTTACCAGAGCCAGAGCAGGGAACAGAACAGGCAGACTGATGAAGTACACTGCTGAGGGGAGCAGCGGGCAGCAGAAGAGGTCTGCGCGCCATGTGGGACACTCGTGGGCTGCTGGGGACCGAACCGGCACTGCAGAGGCTGTGGGCAGCCTCGCAGCCCAGCGCTCAACTGCTGCGCCACCAGGGGAGGCCCAAGGAGGAAATTTTTATCATGCTTCTTCCTAGATAGCTCAGAGACAGAAACATTTCACTGCTGCCCAGGTCACACGGTGCTAGTAGCAGTGCCAGAATCTGAACAAGGCCAACTTGCCTCCAGAGCTCTCAGAATCTTACTCCTGACCTGCTCCTCTGTGTTGGTGAGACCTGGGCCAGCATGCCCCTGAGGCTGCTTTCCTCCAGGGCAGACTCTTACCCACATTGAGGGTGAGGATAACAAACTACTTGGAATCCTGAGCCAGGGGCTGGGTGAGGGATGTGACGCACCCCCATGGTGTGAGAGAGCACCCCCATGAAGAGAGTGAGCACATGCACACCCCTCCTTTTGGTCCCTAACTATAAACACTGATGGAGTGCCTCCCCCTGCCTGGCGCTATGTTACATGTTTGCACATGTCCGTGTAATTAAGCTTTACAAGAATCTTACAACTTAGGCATTATTATTCCCATTTTTCAGATAAGAAAACTGAGGCCCAGAAGCAAATAACTTGCTGAAAGTTACACAGCAGGTCATGGCAAAGCTGGGATGCGAACCCAGGCAGCCTCACTCAAGTGGTCGCACCTCCGGCTACTGCTTCACCGCGGGAATGGGCTTGGCAGCCCTGGCGGGAGAGGAGACACCCCCTGATCCCCCGGATGAGGCATGACCCTGTGAGGTGACCCTCTGTGCAGGGTCATCGGGTGTTGAGCTCAGCAACACAAGCACGGAAATGGCTCTCATTCGTGTGTCCTGGAGGTTTCTGCTCCAGGACCCCCACCTCGGGGTTCGCCCACTTCCTGCCTTTTCCAGAGTCTCATTCCCCAAACTTCTTTTTCATTCTGTAAGCTGCCATAAGGTAGATGAAGAAATTCCTCTTCTGCTTAAAATAGCAAATTTCTGTTTCTTACAGTCAAGGTGTCCTCATGGACACTTTCCGGAACTCTGGGTTGAGGTTCCAACAAAAAGGCAGCGGACTCTGACCTCTGATGGCTCCAAGAAGGTTTTTCTCACACTTGAATTTAAGCCAATGTTCTGACGAAAGGAGTGTGGCAGGGAGCCTAGTGCCTGTCACTGGGACAGGCAAGGCCTGTGGAGGGTGGGCAGGGACCTCCAAGACCAGGGGGGAGCCTAGGGAGAGGGGCAAGGGAGAGCAGGGGACAGGTGGGACCCTGGGTAAGGAAGGGACAGCAGGTCAGGTGCTGGGCAGCGTAAAGGCCAAATTAAAATGACAGGAGCCAGGCAGGTAGGCGCTGGGTGGGTACAGTTTGTGCAATGGCTCCTATGACTCTGCTTCATTATCAGTGCAGAATTCAGGAAGAAACTTCACATGCAGCATGGGCTGTCACCATTAAGTGAAAGTGAAGGATGCGTCCCCAAACAGCCGCCCAGGCATCCTATTGAGAGGCAGCCATGTGAGCCACCAAAGCCAGGACATCCCTCGTCCCACAAGGTGAGCTGACACTAATTACACTTCTCAATGATCGCCTCAGAATTACAGAAGTAACAACCTGTATAATCAAATTTCATTATGGGAAATAATAAGCCTCTCAGTTCCCATCCACATTCGCTTCATTCTGAAAATCACACACAAGGAGAGGGAAAGCAGAGGTGCTGATTCAGCAGATGTCTGGTCACTACCTCCACGCCGTGGTCCAGGCCAGGTGTCCGGAGCAATTATTTTGCAAAACTGGGCTGCACACAGAGTCTCTCCTGGGGCTCGTGAAAATGCAGAGCCCCGGCCCAGAGCTACTGAGTCAGGCTCTCAGGGGCAGGAAGTGGCAGGCTGGTGTTACACAAGCCCCAAGGTAAAGGGTTACCAGAGACGTGGTCAGGTGGCCTGGGGTGCGGGACAGACCTTAAAGGGCCAAGGTAAATAATTTGCAGCTTATTGTGAATGAGCGGGGAACCCATCTGGAAGTTTCAGCAGAGGAGAGCTGTTGACATGCAAGAGCACAGGCCGGGAGAGAGGCTGGACACTGCCATTGTCCACGGGAGAGAGGCCGGGTCAGCTGGCTGTTGGATTATTCTGAAGGTAGAAGTTTGCTGATGGATTAGAGGTTGGTGAGAGAGAAAAGGAAAAGTCGATGACGGTAACAGGGTTTCTGGTGTGGGTCACTCGATGAAGGGGACTGACATTAACTGAGAAGGAGAAGACCAGCAGGAGCAGCTTTGGGAAGGGAAGACCAGGGGCTCCATTTGAATATGTTGTATTCAAGGTGCCTGTTTGGTACGTGAGTGGAAAGTTGGGTGTAAAAGTCTGTGGTTAACACTCTAAGTTAGTTTTCAGAGTTTAGAAAATCCTTGTCTCTCTCTGTCTCTCCTTGTTGTCTTAGGGGGAAAAGGATATCAGGGCTGCCCTATAACAGTTGCTTCAGTGATTTAGAGATTTAGAGATTGGCATGGGACCCCTTCAGAATCAGTGAAATGCCATGAGAATTTTTTTAAAGATTTCTGGGATAGAGAATTTATTTATTTTAAAAGATTTATTTTATTTATGCATACAAGAGCTGGGGTACAGGCCAGAGGTGTGGGGGGTGAGAGGATTCACCAGAGACAGGTTGGGGAACAGAACAGGCAGATCAACCGAAGTATGCTGCTCCACAAGTACACTGATGAGGGGAGCAACCGGCGAGTCAGGAGAGGTCTGCTGCGCCATGTGGGCTGCTTCCCGGTGGGGGATCGAACTCGTGCTGTGGTGACTGCGAACAGCTTGATAGGTTGCGCCACCAGGGAGGCCCTAGGAAAGAGAATTTAAAGTAGACAACGGGAAAGGGTTGGAGCTTTGGCAACTATATATTGTGACTATGAGGCATGAAAGGTGCTAAGTAACAGACAGAGAGAAAGCAAGAGGGAGAGAGGAAGGGAGAGAGAGAGCATGAGAGAGAGAGAAAGTCTGAGATCAGGTACGAGTTATCAGATTATGCCCGAAGCAATCTCCGTCTCTCATATTTAACTTTTGTTTATATGAGCTGTTAATAAATCTTTTTCAAAGAAATTCCCAGTTGATTCTACGGCAATGCATCTGTGAGCTGGTATTTGGGAATAACTGTAGAATAACTGTAGCATATACATGGTCCTATAACATCACTACTCTTGAACCTATAAAAAATAAGACACAGGCCCAAAATGGAGTCACTATCTAACCCCACTATGCTAAGCGAAGACTTAATTATGTTGTTAGCGCTCCCAGAAGTGGAGTCTTAAACCAGTCAAGCAGGAGTCACCTGTTCAATACCAGTTAGATAATATGGCTGATGGAGTCCTGCCTTCTCCTCAAGGATGATAAACTTGCAATAAACAACCCACTTTTGTGCCCAGTATAACTTCCTTATTCCTGCTCCTTTTGCCTATAAAAGTCTTTCATTTTGTGCAGCTCCTGGGAGTGCTTCCATCTGCTAGATGGGGATGCTGCCTAATTCATGAATCATGAATAAATCCAATGAGATCCTTAAAATTTACTCAGTTGAATTTTGTTTGTTAACAAACCCATCACATGGAATTTTGCAAAGACTATTAGAACTGGAAACTTTTAATAAAAAATCAATTCTAAAAAGCTTATTAGAATTGGAAATTCTCAAGCCCTAACCCTGATTATAGGAATCAGAATATCATTTTAACAAGCTTTCCAGATGATCTGAACACACGAATAAGCAACATTGGATCGCAAGGAGGTTATGACCTACCCGGGGGGCAGTGCTGTAATGTAATTAAATAATAGCTCCAAGGCACATTGACATTGGCAAAAATCAGCTGGGGAGCAATATTAATAACTGCTGTTTACTCGGCACTTACCATGCCCTTCACCTTGCTAAATCTTTCATAGGTGTTACCTCATTAAACTCAGTAGAATTCAATATTATTGTTCATCTCATTACAACAGATGAGGAAACCAAAATTCAGAAACATTAGGCTTCTTACATTCAGACAGCCAGGAAGGGGCTGTGGTGGTGGAACCTATTGTGTTTTGACCTCACATGCATCCCCCCTTCTTTGGTTACAGCTGCCCCAAGAGAAAGCTGCCCCTCCCTACTCCAACTTGCCTCCACGTCTAGTTAACTGGTTCATTTTATTCCTCTGGCTAAAGAGTTTGGTTCTGGCAGTGCAGCTGACTTCAGTCAGTCCAATATTCACCAGCTCTGGAATTTCTTCTGGAACTCTAGGGAATAAACTGCTCTTTTCTTAATGTGAAAACTAAATGGGGTCCTGTTGCTGCTTTAGTAAATTGCCACAACTGGGGCCTGGAAATGAAAAGAGACAGATGTTCTGGGGGTATTCTTGAGCTCCTGGACCACCATGCCCAAATCCCATCTTCCCTGGGTGGTTTTTGGTTATGGGAGACAATAAATTCTTTCTGGAAGGTCATACCAAGGGAACCTCATCCTGCCATGCAAAGGAGGGTGAGACCCAAAGGTTGTGAAGATTGACTTGGACCAGCTGGAGGTCACAGGGGTATGAGTGGGGTAGGGTGAATACAAGTAAAGAGACAGCCGAGCCCCAACCCTAACCTCATTCCCTTCCCTGGCACACCCCTCTGGTGGACGGTGGGCCAACAGAGCCAGGAATACAAGCAGTGCTGTGAGGCCAGGGCCGCGGGATAAATATTCCCCTGTCAACCCCAGGCTACCTGTTTATTTCTGGGGAGGATATTTGGCAGCCTGGGGACATATGTCTTTTTGCCTACAGCCTCAGACTCACATCGCTGCTACTTCTGCCCCTGTCTGAGGCAGCCACAAAGCTGCCTCCTCTCTTATGCATGATGTTTGGCCTCATCCTTCTCCTGTTCCCCACCTCTCCATCTTGTTCCAAGTGGACAGCAGGTCCAGGAAATGCCCCCTCACTGCTTCTACCTCTGCCCTTTCTCCTTGTTCTCTTGTTCACAGTTGTCTCTTAGAGGATAACTTCAGTGGGGAAAATTCAATAATTCACAGCTCACGTCAGTTCTCTCTAGACCAACAGCATCGTTCAGCCAAATTCAGCAATTTTAACAAGGGTATTAATTAGCGAAGGGGGGAAACACACACCACTCACCGGGACTGTGGATAACAGAACAGTTTTCTGATCCCCGCCCTTGACCTTGTGGCTTCCAACCTGTTTCCCTCTGGCTGGATTTGACTTGGGAGGGGTGACACGTTCCATGGCTCCCCTGGGCCACAGCCCCTCCCTGCTACAGGGGAGCTCAGGATCATGCAATGGGATGGTGACTCCAGGCAGTGGCTCCTCTGTGAACCAAGCCCCTACCATTTCCATGACAGTCTCTAGACTAAACCCTGGTGATAAAGTGATACCCGGTGGATCGGATCGTGGTTCTGGAGCAGCCCCGGAGTCCAAGAACCCCAGGCGGGCTCTTTCTGGGTTCTTGTCTTTGGTGAGGAAAGAATTCAACCTGGAGGCCAAGGACACAGAAAAGCAAGAGATTTATTGAGAGGTGGGAAGAAGAGCAGCAAAGCTTTCCAAGCGGAGAGGGGTCCCGAGTGGGTTGCCACTGAGGGGTCAAGAAGTAGGTGCTTATCTGGGTACAGTGGGCAAGGAGTGGGGGTTTGGCTGTTGGATGTCTCCATTTTGTGTCTCTTGCTGACTGGCTGGGCCCTTGGGGTCTCCTAGGCTACTAAGGTCCACTGAGTTTTTGGGGTTTTCCTAGGCTACCAAGTTTGTGGGGTTCTTCTAGGCCCTATGAATTTGCCCACATTACCTGGGAAGGTTTACCTTTCTGAAACTACCTTTGGTCCATTGCTCCAGCACTGTGTCATTGTGCTGGTGTCTGAACTCTCCAATCAGACTGACAAGTGGACTTAGGGCACCTGGGCTTGGGGGTGTGGGGGGGTGCCCTACTGGTTTCATATGAGTGCTTCTCAACCAGGCTGATGAATGGACTTAAGGGCTTGGGCACTCTCTCCCTAACTGACTCCCTGTACCCATTTCCTGGCTTCCTCCTCCACCAGGACAGCCAGGCCCTTGTCCCAAGAACCAACTAACAAGTAAGCAAGCACTGCAGGGAGGTTCGCAGAGCTCAGCTGATCAGAGAGCAAGTGGCTCAGTGGCTCAGTGAGTAACCAGGGATGGCTGCTGAGCCCTGAACAGAGGAAATGACCACTGGGAAGACGCATGGGATGGGGGGTGGCAGAGTATTATTTGCTCCCCACCCCCTTCCGCCAAAGGATCAACATGTGCAATGTTCTTAGACAGGAGAGAAGTTGACATCTTCTAAGAACTAAAGGAAAGGAGAGCGAGCTCTGCCCAGGAGAGCCCCAGGAGGTGGCTGTGGAGTCACAGCAGGGTGCTGGCAGGAGTCTGGTTTCCCTTCCCAGTGCATTCCAGAGGCCCTAGAAGGTTTTATTTATTTATTTATTTTTATGTAGAGGCATGTTTTATTCATTTATTTATTTGTTTGTTTGTTTTTGTTTATACATGCACTGGGTACAGTCAGAAGTGCGGGAGGGTGAGAGAATTCACCAGAGCCAAGGCGGGGGAGCAGAGCAGGCAGAAGGACCAAAGTACCCTGCTGAGGGGAGCAGCAGGCAGCAGGAGAGGTCTGCGAGCCATGTGGGACCCTCCTCCGGTGGCCGGGGAGCAGCAGGGGATCGAACTGGTGCCTCAGAGGCCGCGGGCAGTGCAGCTTTGCAACCCAGCGCTCAACTGCTGCGCCACTGGGGAGGCCTAGAAGGTTTTAAGGGGAGGATTCATGTGGTGTGGTTTGCTTTATGTTTTTGAGACATTCACTCTGGCTACAGAAGAAAACAGAGGCCAAAAGAAGCCACGTCACAGCTAGATGGCTTTTTCTGTGGGCTCAGGCTAGAAGGCAGGGTTCTGTCGACAGTTTTAATTTGGAAAGTCAGACATGAAGACCCTGCCTGGTACAGGGGACTCAGCACTCCGCGGGCTTCTAGCTGGAATGGGACCGAGAGGTCATATTGGCTCACTCCTTTTGGGGAACAGCCTTGTTTGTGCCCTCCGCCTGCTCCCCAACTTCATATGACAGAGACAGGGACACATTTAGGCAATCAAGGAGAACAGCTGCAGATTCCACTGCCTCAAAGGGCACCACTGTCACTCACATTGATGCGGGAGATTATTTGGGCCCACATGCTGGTGAACCTGCCAAACAAGCTCCCACTTGGGAAGCATCGAGAGCGCCCAGAGGAAAAGGCAGGAAAAGCACCAGACACTCAGAAGCCAGAGAAGGATGAGCTGTGAGCCTGCACCCTCAGCTCAATTGGTATTGCTAACGTGCCCTCTCCCTTGGCATCTTCAGAATAAGTAAATAATCCATCTACCTGAAATGAACTCCTTCAAAAAGAGAAAGAGAGAGCATTTGGAGCTTTGCTGAGACCTAAATGGACCAAGTTTGATCAAGATGAGTTAGTAAAATAGCAGACTCCTTGTCCGCTGCATTTTAATTCCATATTTGGAGCCAGTCCGTCATTATAAAATCATCTGAACTTCTTGGTGGAAGTACACATTGGGGAGTTTATTTTTGAGTCTCTCAGAATACAAAGGAGAGTCTATCCAGTGGAGAAGCTGGGCAGAGCACACGGCTTCCTTTTAAATGAGAAGGAAGTGATGCCCAGCAGCCTCCTTTGTTAGTAATTCCCTCTTCCCTCTTTGAAAGTTTCCCTGAAAGTACCCAGTAATTTCTGATGACGGAAGAAAAGGCTTTGGAGCCTCACCTGAGTAAGCAGGTTGCTACTGGCTAACAGAGCATTCCAGAGAACTCTTTGTTGGACTGAAATCCCAGCTGGACGCTGGATCTGAGGGAGGAGGTGATTCAGG
Organism: Talpa occidentalis; assembly: GCF_014898055.3. NCBI lineage: Eukaryota > Metazoa > Chordata > Mammalia > Eulipotyphla > Talpidae > Talpa > Talpa occidentalis. The sequence continues at coordinate 21,536,101 of NW_023601754.1, read as the reverse complement.
AGACTCCTTGATTTTCTTTAGAGGAAACTAACTGAGCTCACCTCACCTCCACAGTCTGCAGCAGAACCCAAAATGCTGAGGCGACTTCAGAAGTCATTCTGCCTGCAGCTGGAACAGAAACCCAGAGACCCCACAAGCCCGAGTCTGCTGGGAGAAACCAGCTTCTTCACTGGCCAAGGCACAGGCAGCTACTATCTACCCTTGGCCAGTGTGCCCCTCTCATTTGCTGCCACAGACTTGCTGGCTTCATCCTGGATCAAATAACCAATCAACCAATACCGAACCATGCCATTAGGTGCTGGGAGGAGGTGAGGCTATTCCCACATTTTAAGGAAAATAAAATGTGTTCCCTGCTCCATAAGAAGCTGACAATATTCTAAAAGAGGGATAGTGGAGCCAAGAATATGCAAGGTCAACTTGTACAATAAGGTCAAGTCAACAGGTGTATCTCCAGTCCTTCTGGAATAAATGTGGCTGTTCAGAGGGACAATGAAGATTTGGAAAAGAGATCAATGTTGAGCCTGCACTCCAGAACATCCCAGCCAGGGAGTGCCATTGCCAAGGTACTCATTCATTCATTCATTCATTCATTCAGGAGATAATGCCTACTATTCCAGGTGCTGTGTCAGGCACTGTGCATGCAACTGTAAAAGAGGCAGACACCTTGTGGCTTCAGTCTGGGGCACCAGGCAAACACATTTGCGGTGCAACCACTAACCTCTACATCTATCTGTCTGCCTGTTTAGGTGTTCCCTCACTTGTTCTTTCAAGGAACAGGTACATCTACCAGCCCTGGCACTATGCCAGGCACTGGGTGCACTGTGAGGAACAGCAGCTGAGGGCTGCCCCTAGTGGATCTTAGCATCCCACAGAGCTGCAGTCAGTGTGTAATCTAACAGAAAAGTTTAAAGGGTCAGCAGAGGGTGAGGCCTCATGGGTAGGAGTCAGAGAGTCCTTTGCAGGTGAGGTGGTGCTCAAGCAATGCCCTGAAAGGTCAGATTGTAGCCGGCTCTGGGCAAGCAAGAGTTAATCCAATGCCTCACCCAGCACTTTTCCCTGACTTCTTCAGAATTTATTGAGCTGAACAAAGACCTTCCTAGGCTCCGGCTGTAGCCATACAACCAGAAGACCTTTCCTTCCAGTGATCACGTTCTCCTTCCTGACTTCAGCTCCCCAGCGTCTCCTCACTGATGCCTCACTTGCAGGCAGCCTCTTCTATTCCCAGGAAAGTGTTTGTCCAATGAGAAGACCCAGGAAGGAATCTGAACACCACCCCATGCATCCGATCTTGGCTTCTTCTTTGCTAACTCTGCTCACTGCAATCCTAGGGTCAAGGTTGGGACTTCCTAGGGTCAGGCTGAACTCTAGTGCAGGTGCTTGGGTAGGTCCCCTGTGTTTGCAGAGTGTGGGGCACTTCCAAGCCAGCGATGCTGTCAGCATTGCAGGCAATGGCGACAGGGGAGCTGGGAAGTCCAGGAGGTGGCCCTGAGGGGCAGGCAATTCTGCTAGCTGAGGTCTTGTCCTGCAGTCAGTTCAGGCAATTTGGCTTCCCTCCTGACACCATCAGAGGACATGCTCTGTACCTCTGTGGGGCACCACGGGAGGCACTGTGTCAAGTGAAGTGAGCAAGTAGCATTCCCAGCCCAGACCCTGAAATGGACCCAGACATGCACACAGGGCTCAGGCTTCAATTGGGGAGTGTGCAGACATGCAGACAAAGAATATTCATCCACACAGTCCACACAAACTGTGAGCAAAATTTCCTGTTCCTGTGGTTGTTCCTGTGGTTGACTAGAGGGGGCAGGGAGAGATGTGGGCTGGCATCCTTTCCTAATTCCTAACCCCCCTCGTCTTCCCATTTTCTATCTGTTCACCCTTCCCTGTGTCCTGATTCAGTGAGTGTGTAATCCCCGGGTGTCCGTTGCTTCTCACTGCTACCATTTATTCAGCACTTACTATGTGTCCGGTAGTGCTGAGCATTTTTTCATAATAGCATCATCTTTTAGCCCCATCTTCACTGCTACCCTACTGTGAAGGCATTACTATCCACTTGAAATCTGAGGAAACTGAGGCTCGGAGAGAGTGTGGGTATATCTTGAATAAAGAGTCCTGTACAAAGAGCTGAAGATGAAAGAAAACAAACACAACAAACAAACAAACAAAAAAACATGAAGAGGGCTTTGCAATCCTCGCTGGGAAACCTTCCACCACCAAGACCACTGAACTGGCTCAAAGAGAGGTGTACCTGCACCTTCCCTTTTGGCTGGACTCCCCCTTTGCTGGCTTCCCCCCAGAGTTGATAATAGCTTTCACTGTTTTTGTTCCAAACAGTGGGATTGGGGTGACAAGCGCTTGCTGGTAGGAGGGAGGCTGGCTGGGGGAAGGGAAGGCATGGATCAGAAAAGCAAGCTAACCTAGAGGAAACCCTAGGTGTTTTCTGGCTCACTTCTCGCTGGGGAGTTAGGAAAGGGAGGTTCAGGCAGAGGAGAGGGAGTGGTCTCTGGTTGCAAAGAGCGCCAGAGGCCAAGTGCAGGGCAGTTCGCAGCTGGGGTTGTCACCTTCCATTCAGTTCTCAGTACCCCAGGACAGCCCCAGCCACTGGAGCGTCCTTTCTTTCCCCTCCCTGCAGCCTCACACTCCCCCACAAAGGCTACTCCACTTCACTTAGGCAACAATTTAGGAATGGGTGAGGCTCTCTTTCCTTCTAGGTAACTATAGTCTCATTAGCAGCCGCTTTGCCTGGGCTACCAGGCTCCAGCGCAGCTTGGAGGATGAGCGCCCAGCTCTGTGAAAGCTGAAAGTCCTGGCAAAGGAGCAAAGAGAGATTAGGGGGTCCGCGTGGGACCTAGAGTATCCTGGTGCTACTCAACAGGCTGCTTAGTTCTCTCCGAGGACAAGGCCAAACCTTTACTAGGGACCCAGCTCAGGTCTGAGACTCACTGAAGCTCTAGAACCCAGGGCCTAGAAGTCAGGTCTAAGCTCCCTGGGTGCTAGAAGCCTCCCTGAGTTCCCAACACTAGACCCCAAGCAGAACTTCTGCCCTTAGGGAGGATCAGGTAGTGACAATCAGGAAGGCTTCCTGGAGGAAGTGATTGATATATTATTGAGGCAGGAATGAAGGAGGTAACCAAAGTGACCTGGACTGGAGAGGAGTCTCTTCAGTAGATGAAGCTGCTGAGGAGACTGGACCTAGAACCACTACAGGCTCTAATGTGAGCAGGATTATCTGAGATGAGAGCAGGAGGTGGGGCCCAGACCTGAAAGGTCTAGAGGTTTCTGAGTCTTAAGAGAAGCCACTGTGAAGTGTTAGGTTTTATCAGCGTGTAGGCTCTTTATTGAGCTGCTAGCCTAGGTCTGCAGTACTCTAGTTGGCGACTTTAGTTCTTTCCCAGCTAAAGTGCAATTTTAAGATAAAGGGGGCTTCCCTGTCTTTCCAGAGGTAACAGTCAGCCCCACCTTTTCCCCAGAGATCAGGGAGATGGCCCAACTGCCCAGTGCCATGGCCTACGAAGCTCACTACTCTCTGCGTTGATGGAGAGAGCCTCCCACAACTCACCCAGGTTAATGGGAAGTTCAGGCCTGAGGATGAAGGTTGTTGGGGGTTTAGAGATTTCCCAGAGCCCTCTGGGCATGAGCACCAGCTTAGGACTTCCAAGGAGCTGCAGGTGTGGGCCACAACTGCCCCCTGAACTCTACTGGGAGTGGGAGACAGGCCAGGCCCCAGATATCTCCCTTCACCACCAGTGACAAACAAGACCTGGTAGGAGCATGAGGAGGGATGGGTGAACCCCGGGAACGCAGTGCCTGCGCCAGCTTCCCTGAGGTGTCCTTTAGTTGAACTGCTTAGATGGTGAGAGAGAAGGGAATCTGAGGAGTAGCAAAGGGGAGCAAGGGCACTGCAAGCCAAGCAATAGCAGGTGCCCAGGCCTGAGGACCTAAGCAGGAGATGAGCTCATCCTGTGGCAGAGGGGAGAGGTCAGCTGGGGAGGAAGATGCTGCTGTGCTGGTCAGAGAAAAGTCCTAAGGCCAAGGTCAGAGTTTTGAGGAGGCAGGGACCTTCCCCCAGGAAGGGGTTTTCTGGGTCCTGAGATGAATCCAGGGAGAACTCCCCATTCTCAGTCACACTTGAGACTCATTTGCTCCCCTTTGTGTTCACCCACCAGGTCCCAGAGCAGGGACTTCCATTGACCTCCACCTGGGCCTCAGGCTGCCATTCAGGAGACAGGGATCCGCCCTAGCCGAAGCAGCTCTCGCTAAATCCAGGCAAAAGAAGCCGCTGGCTCCTGCTCAGAAACAGACCAGCTGGAACCTCAGAGCAGGAGGCACTCACTCCCTAGGTGTTGAGCTCACTGCATCAGCATGCACTTGGACATAGAGGCCGGAGTGGGGAGTCAGGCACAGCCTGGAGCCACTTGGGTGGCCCTGTCCTCCAGAAAAGGCCAAGGGACCCTTGAGATATGGTGGGAGTACCCCGTGCACGGTATATGGTGGGCACGGAGCTGGGGTTCGGTTGCTAAAGGCTCCTGCAGCCCCAGCTCTCCCTCCCAAGCCAAAGACAGCAGCGGAGAAAGCACTCCTTAAGGTGTTCCTTTACAAGGAGTAGTTTTTCTTTTTAAATTCCTCCAGGGCTGCCCTTGTCGGCAAAAGAGAGTGCTCAGGGTTCGCTCCCGCTGCGGGAGGACGTCCCTATCTATCTCCCGGGTCGAGGGCTACTCGGGCTGCAGAGAGCACCTGCTAGAGCTGGGTCCCCTGAATTGCGCAGAGAACAAACGGGACTCGAGTTTTAATGCAAGTCGCCTTATTGGAGAATCCCTGCATCAGACAAGTCGCGGGAATAAATCGGGAAACGTTATTTATGCTACCCCCTGGGGGTGGGGGGTGGCTAATCAAATTCATACCTGAATCTCTGGCTAGGAAATAGCCTCTAACAGGAGCAGCAAAGGAGCTCAGCCAAGCCAAGGCCCCCAGTGGCGCACCTTTGGCCGCCCACCCGCTTTCCTGCGCTGGACCTCCCCGCTGTGGAAGGGATTGGGTCAGACTTTCAGATTTAAAACGAAGTCGTTTATTTCAATTTTGCTTTCACATTATGCTCCGAAACAATCAAAACTCCTGGACGAACCTTTTGAATAAAAGTTCAGCGATGAGCGCAATCACAGGCCCTGGGCGCCTGGGTAGAACGGCGGGCGGGCTCCGGATTCAGAGGCGGTGGTGTCAAACATACGCTGCAGGGATAATTTTGGAGCGGCCGAGGGTTGGAAAAATCCATGGGCAGAAGGTGTGGAAAGCGTGCCTCTCCGGGCAGGCTGGTTCTGGCTCCTCGAGCTGGAATTATTCCTGATGTATTTGGATTGAGAAAAACCCAAACTTCACTCCCAGGACGGCAGCCGCGCCTGGTCTAGCAAGATTTCGGTCAAATTTCTTACGGTTGCTCCAAAGCATGGAGCACAGGGGAACGCAGGGCTGGCCCTGGGCCTGCAGCAGGAAGGAGCGCAGGCTGGCTTCTCCGGGAAGCCCTGGCATTCCTGGCCTTTCTATGCTGCCATCTCCCAAGTCTCCTGAACTTCTGAAACTTGCCCTTCCACACCCAGCCTCCAAGCCTTGCAGCTGGGGGTTGATGCGGAATTTAGAAAGCTGTTTCAGAAAAATAAAAGTCCTGCTTCAACTTTATTGGATTAAAGTAAATTTAAATCTTGGCTATTCACACGTATGTTACAGAGGACGAAGAAGCGTCCGGAAGAACCTCCTGGCGTTTAGTGGAGCCACAGAACACTAGGGCATGGACAAGCATCAGAACATCAAGCAGCCTTAGATTTCACGATCACTCCGAATAGGACATAGAAATACGGAAATACAGCCAGTTTCCACTGGGAAAAGTTCTTCGTGTACAAATGATATATATTTATACATATACATTTTTTTTAAACCAGTCACCACAAGGCGAGTCCTTTCTTTGCAACAAGCAGCCAAGGACACAAAGTCTCTTCAGCTATTAACTCTTGAGCAGTGTTTTAAGAACAGCAATACTTGCCAAATTAAAACTGCCTCCCCCATCCAAAAAAAAAAAATCCAACAAACCCTTATTTCCCACCCCTCTCCAAACTAAAAAGAGGGAAGGGGCGCTTAAGATTTCAGCCCGTGAAAGGAATCAGAGGGGTACTGAGGAGGAAGATATTTCACGCTATACAGTGAAATACGAAGTTTCTTTATGAATTGTGGGGAACATGAACATGGGGGTGAGAAACAATGACAAGGCAGTCTCTCTCTCTCTCTCTCTCTTGATTACAGCAACTGCCATGGGGGAGGCAAGTTTATTTTTGGAAATGGGAGTGCGCAGAGCTAAGCAGAATTAAGTCGTCTAAGGAGGAATCGGGACTGAGTTGTCCCACAGCTGGGCCCACCTTTTACCCGGATACAGCTGGGCAACATGTAGGAAGTTTCAAGTCCTGCCACTTTCTCGTCCTCTAGATTTCAGCTTTTTCTCATTCCCCCTCCTGCCTGCCTCCTGCCTTTGCCTCTCCCTGCCTCCATTCCACAGGCGAGCGGGTCAGAGCGGAAACACCAGGAATCCCGAGAATGTCGAGTACTTCCAGCCCCCCATCAAGTTCCCCCGCTCCAGCTTGAGGTATGCTCTGTCGCCTTTCTCCATCTGGATTAGGACTCCATTGCTGGCAGCCTCCCGGGTCACATCCTGGTCGCCAGCGAAGGCTGAAATCACCGGCCAGCCATTCAACATGAGGCTCACCTGGGAAAGAGAAAGGCCCACTTCAGACACGGAGCCCAGGCAGGTATCAAACAGCAGCGGAGACCAGAGGAAAGGTCCACCGCAAAGGCTAGGCGCGCAGGGAGGAGCTGGGAAGCAGGAGGAAAGGAGCTCTTTGCAGCTTGCTACTGTGGGCGATTGGGAACTAAAGACGGTCAGTGTGGGTGAGGCGAAGGGTCTGCCCCCCAGACGAGAGTCACCTGCATTCCTTGCGCACACCCAGCAATCTGGACTGTGCTCTCACCCAGTTTAATGAATCCTTAGGCAGCTCAAGGGCCTTGAGATCATAGGCCTCTGGCCAGCTCCCGCCCTCCCCCATCTGCCTCCAGCTTCAAAGGCAAATTCGGACAACTCCAGTTAGGGGAAACAATCACTCAAAAACAAATAAACAAAAACCCCCAGCTTCCTCCAGGTCCCAGCTACCACCCTCTGAAGGAGAAGACTAGCAGGGCTTCCTGCTGATGAGAAACCTCGCTTAGAGACGCACTCCCGCGCTCCATCCCTCCCCAGGCTCAGTTCCCTCCCCAGATGCCGCCTCGCCCGCCACTGCCTGGATTTGCCCTTGCAGTGGCATCAGCAGTCAGAGGCCTGGCGCCCGATCCCCAGCCTTGCGTTCTGCTGTGGGTCTGGGCTCAGAGGAAATCTGGACACCTCTGCGAACCTGGAAAGCGGCGGGTGCTGGCTGCGGCAATGCTGGAGCCGGGAGGTGGTGAACTATGCCCCCTCTCATCTCTCTCCATGCCTCACCCTATAGGGCGCTGCGTTACTAATTCAAAAACCGGGAGTTGTCCCCCAAAGGGACACCGGAGGCCGCCTGAATTTGGTGCGGAGGGCGAGCGCGCTGGCGTCTCGCGAGCTTGGGCGCAAGGACCGGGGATCTGGGAAACACCCCACGGTGCGCAGAGCGGGGGTCGGGAAAAGCTGCCGCACGCGGGAACAGCACCCACTACGGGAGATTCTTTGAGTTCGTAGGAACCCCCCCCCCCTTTCGAGGGATCAAGAAGGTGGAGGCAGGAAACTCTTTCTCTGGGGAGGGAATTAGGTCCCCAAGCCAGCGACAGGAGCAGCAAGGGACAGTCCGAGCCCCAGAAACATGAGGTCCTCCAAGCATCCTCCAAGCATCCCCGGGACACCTGAATCTGCCCCCTTCTACCTCCCACCCCGTACGGCCTGCTCATTCCCGCGCCTGGTCGCCCCCCACCAGGGCCCAGGTCTGGCCCTGAGGCTGCGGCTGACCTGGATGGTCTGTCTGTTGTAGACTTTTACCACGTGGAAGTTAAAACTGTAGATCCCTTTGCGCGGGGCGATGAAAGTGCTGCGTTCTGAATCAAAGTTGTTCCCGATGTTCACGAGCACCTACAAGGAGACGGGTATGAAGGGGCGTAGGCAAGAGTCAGTCCCCAACTCTCCTTCCCGAGCCTCCGCAGAGACCTCGCAGCGCCTCGGGCATCTCCCTGCACCCCCCGCCCCCCGGGCCCCAGCACTCCAGTCTGCACGGAGCACTCACCTGGTCGAAGTAGATGATCATGGTGCGGTTGCTCATCTCGGACGGCTCGTGGTTGGTGCTCCTGATGGCCGAGAAAGCCACCTTGGCGCTGCCAGAGCGCACGGAGATGCCCAGAGCGGTGCCCGTGGGATCGGACGTGGGGTTGGAGTCGCACACCACCAGGCACTTGCCCTCCAGCACGATGGGCTCCGTCTCATTCTGCCCGCGGGCCGGGCCGGCCAGCCACGCCGCCCCCAGCAGCAGCAGCTCCACGATGCCCAGCATCGCGGCACCGGCGCCCACCCCGCCCCCCACCCCGGGGCTGCCTGCGCCAGCCGCCCCCCCCCGCCCCAGCCCCTTTCCTAAGCCCCCGCCTCAGCTCCGTGCGCAGCTCCGCCGACGCCGCTCCGGTCACTCCTGCTCCGCCTTGCACTCCCGGTGCAAGTGAGCCCCCCGAGCGCCGCCCCCCGAGCGCTGCACCCCGAGCCCCGCCCGGGCCTCAGGGGTGCCGCGGCTGCCCAGCCGCACTTGGATGCATATCCGCTGTGGCTCGGTCCCCGCTGCTTCCGCCGCCTGCTTCCCGCACCCGCCGCTGGTGCCGCCGCCGCCGCTCTGAATTATTGATGCAGCGGACGCTGCAGCCGGAGCGGGCGGAGAGCGCGCGCCGGGCACAAAGGCGCGGACCACGGCCTGGCCCCGCCCCCGCCGCCTCCCAGCCCGGCCCCCTGCCCGCCCCCTGCGCGCCTCCCTCCAGGCCCCGCCCCTCGCGGGCCGAGGCCCCGCCCCCCGGCCAATCCCGAAGCCCTGCGCTCCCCGCCGGGCCAATGGCGGCGCTGTCCGCGCGCGGCCACCTGACCCCGGGTGCCGATGTTATTAGGCGCGGCGAGGCAGGTGGCGCGCGGCAGCGGGGTTGGGCTCGGGCCGGGAGTCGACGGTGGGAGCGAGGGCCGAGCGCGCGCGCGCGCGCCCGAGCCCGGACCGTCCACCGCGGTCTCTGGCTTTCCGGCCTCCCGCCTCCGCGGGCTCGTCCAGCCCCTCTCAGCCCTTCCACCCGCCCCCCTCGCCGGCCCGCAGGTAGGAGGCGGCGCGCGCACCCTGGGTCGGGCTGAGGATCGCTGGGGACCACGGGCGTCCGCGTCCGGACGCGCGGGGTGGGAGGGCAGCGCCCCCCAGCGGACGCAGGCGCGAGGGGCAGCCGGCGCGCGGGGGAGCGGCCGAGCGTGGCCCGCGGGGCGGCGGGGCTGCGGGGCGCGTGCGTGCGCGCGCGGCGGGGCGGGGCGGGGCCTGCGCCTCCACCCGGGAGTGGGGGGGAAGGCGCACGTGCGGGGTCCCCGCCACCGCCTCGCGAGGCCGGTGGCCGCCAGGACGCAGCTTGCCCGCCGGCTCTCGCCCGCCTCCAGAAGCGTCTGCTCCGCGCGCCGCAGGGGCGCATCTAGTGTGCATCCGTTCATTCGGGCGTTCGTTTGGTAATTAAGGACAGGCCAGCGAACAGGTACGCAGTGCCAGGCGCTGCGCCGGGCACTGAGGATGCCCTGGGGAGAGCGCACAGGTGAGGTCTGTTTGCTAATTCAGGACAGGCCAGCGAACAGGTACGCAGCGCCAGGCGCTGCGCCGGGCACTGAGGGTGCCCTGGGGAGAGCGCACAGGTGAGGTCTGTTTGCTAATTCAGGACAGGCCAGCGAACAGGTACGCAGCGCCAGGCGCTGCGCCGGGCACTGAGGGTGCCCTGGGGAGAGCGCACAGGTGAGGCCTGTTTGCTAATTCAGGACAGGCCAGCGAACAGGTACGCCGCGCCAGGCGCTGCACCGGGCACTGAGGATGCCCTGGGGAGAGCGCACAGGTGAGGCCTGTTTGCTAATTCAGGACAGGCCAGCGAACAGGTACGCAGCGCCAGGCGCTGCGCCGGGCACTGAGGGTGCCCTGGGGAGAGCGCACAGGTGAGGCCTGCCTGCCTGCCTCCCGCGCGCCAGGGCGCGAGGCGCCAACAGGTACAGGGCGCCCAGACTCATTTACCTGGTACCATTTTGCAGTCAAATTATCTACTTTGCATCCGTACTTTTTATTTATTGCCCATCTTTTACGGAGTGTTTTAACCACGTGTACCTCCAAGCTTGTGATTTAGAAACGAATTCTCCAGGATAATTCGGACGCTCAATGAATTTTCGCTTCACACTCGGACTTAGAACCTTAGACACAAACCCAGGCGCGAACGTGAGCGTGAAAATACAGCTTTGTTAAGGGGCAGCGAGACAGGAGCGGCGGAGACGGTCGCGAGGAAAGACGCTGTCCAGCCTCGGGTGCCGGAAGGCGGAGACCTGGAGGGTGAGAGCAGGCTCCTAAGCCGGCGGAGGAAGGGGGAGAGCGGACCTCTCCATCAAGCCCACAGCAAAAGCTCAGGCTCCGGCTCCCAAACCCTGGCGGGTCGGGCTGCTGCCCGCGGGGATCTGGAAACTGCGTGCTCGGCGGCAGCTGTGCGGTGGGCGGTGGCCCGGAGAGACGCAGGGGGCCGGGGAGCGCCCACTGACCGCACCTCCTTTTGGCCTCCGGGCTCGCGGCCGGCGAGGTCTGCCGCCCTCTAGGGTACGTTCTTCCCGAAGCGGGAAACCTGCCTTAGAAATGCTGGCAGCCACGCCTTTCCATTTCTCAGCCTCCTTTGTTTCTTTAAGACTTTGATAGTTATTTAAAGAATTCTGGGCTGGGGGGAACCTCATCACCGATTCTGCCTCTGTTCTGGGTCTTTGGGTTCTTTGTCAGCAGGAAGGTAGGAGGAGGGGGAAAAGGTAGCAATTTCACATCAATTAAACATTTCTTTACATAAAAATATTTTTCAATTCAGATCTTTTGGAGCCCCAGAAAGCCTTGCTAGTGTCACACCTAATGTGAGAGCATGAACTAATTTAGGAGGAGAGAGGTGAATAATGGGACTGTACTCGGGATAGCAGCCAGGACTGCAGCTGCATGGCGACGGGCATCTGGAGAAGCACCACGGGGGACCAAAGGCGTGTGCTCCGTGCCCTGGCAGAGTGCGGACCTTGTCTGGAAGAAAGCTGCTCCTGGAGCTCGCAAACAGGACTGTAATGACTTTAGGGAGATGGTGGTGTGCCCCTTCCTCTTGTCTTCACGGTGAGGTTCTGCCAGGCAGTGCCCAAACCTGAACTGCCATTTGTATGCCAGACAGTCTGCATCTTCTATTTCCAGTCTCAGCCTCTCTGCAGCCCAGACTTGTCGTTCTGAGGACCCAGGAACCTCTTTGCTTATATATCCTTAGGGCATGTTTTACTGTCTCCTTCCTTGCCTCTCAAACTCCACCCCTTCTTTCTCGGTCCCAGTGATCTGACCAACTGCACTCCATCTCCACACCCTGTTGTCTGAGCCCTTCTCAGAGTTGCCAGTTGGGACTTCATCGCCTCTGGCCTTGTCTCCTGAAAGAGCCTCCCAATTGATTATTCTGGGGTTAGTGTAAGGATCATCTCCTGATCCTGCTAGATGCTGTTCATTCTTTTATTGATGAATATCTGTCGAGTGTTCTAAGATACATAGCCTCTACTTTACTACCATGAAAGTGAGGCCTCCCTGGTCGCCTTATTTCAGATTGATCACCCCCTGCATTCCCTACCCCTCATCCACATAGGATGTGTTCAAAAAAATCACGAATGTTAATGTTAATAGACATGTGCTCTCCTGAATTGTGAGGATTAAATGAGATAATGTATAGCAGCAGGAAAGTCCATATCAGGAGGAAACCTCCAAAACAATGGTTTTTATTTTTAGTGTTGTCACATTGCTACTCTCAGAAGTCTTTAAGCTGCAGGTGACAAAACCAGTTCAAACTGACTTAAGTATAAAGGACATTATTGGTTGATGCAAATGGGCTTGGGTAGGTCTTGCCAGTGAAAGTATGACTGGATCTGGTTATTGGTTTGGGTTTCATTTTCAGACAAGTTATTTCCATCTGATAGCCCCGTAGAAGCTACTAGCACATTCTTAGTTCTAGCCAGAAAAAGAGCACTTTTTCTGCAATATTTGCAGCAGAAATCTCAAGCCCAGTCTTAACTGAGGCTTGCCGAAGTGCTTGCCTTCCCTGATCATGGAACATGGCAGGCCTTCTAACCACATGTGTCTCTGTTAGTCCGTCTCAAGGTCAACTGCAGTACGATATATTTCACCCAAAAAGAATAGAGATGAAGTGTGATACATTAGTCAAAACTAGAGGTGTGCATTTTGGTCCTTGGGGACCATTGAGACTTCAGCTAAACATGAAATCAGATGCTTAACGTTGGTAAGGGTTGACTTTGAATTCTAAGTGTACCTCGAATGGTAGAGTCAGATAAATATTAAGTAATAGGAACATTCTATTCTTAAAGATTTCTTGAACAATATTTTGTTGAAATTGATTTTCTCCCTTTCGTTTTTTCAGGCTCCTAGAATGTTGAAAATACCATTTCCCTGTGGATAGGCACCTAACATTCCTCATTATTCATAGATTAATGAAAACAGATGAAAATGTGAGAGACAGTCTGAAAAATGAAAGGATTTAGTTAAGTCATTTCTGAAATTTAAGACTGTAGGGTTTAACTTGCTAGGCTGTTCAGTTGTTGAAAATTGCTAAAGTATATAGCCATCTGTCTGAAGCTTTTCAAGTAATGTGTTCTAGGGATTTAGGAAACTGCATGGTTGCAAATAATGAATTTATGCTGTTGCTGTGGTATTCTATTTACCTGATGCTTTCATGCAATCCTATGTTTCGGAGAAGTTAAAGATTTATTTCCCCTCACTGCATTCAGAACTTCCCACCAAGTGCATTTTGAGAAATGAAAGTAACAGCTATCAAGATACCTGTTATATTAATGGCAACCCTACCCACCTTCTGCCACCCACCTCCTACCCCTCCCTTGGGAACAGACAGTAGCCCTCTATTGTTGGAAGGAGAGAGCCTTTTCAGGAAAAGGGGAATATTTTGTCACAGGATATGAAACAAACTTATCCTTTTATTAAATCAAAATAGATTCTCTAATGTTTATACACATCAAACAGTATTTCATCTCTTTTAGTCTTGGTTCAAAGGCCCAGACAGTACCATTCCCAAGTACCTAGTTCATTTGCCCATAAAGCAGAAGAGAAAGGCTGTTTTGTTCTGAGGAGTGTTAAATTTAGCATCTGAAGGGTCAAATTCATTTCAAATTAATGTGGGGATCTAGACTATAAAATACTGGAATGCTTCTAAATCATGAAGATTATGAAAAAAAAATTGTTACCTTTCATCGAAACCTCTATCTTCCTGTCTTTGCTGAATATTCAGATTAATTTAAATGCCATGTTGTTGCTATTTAAATTTTAAAGGTTCAAAGTTAACCCTAAAATTGGAGACTTTTATTAATTGCAGGATTACTTTTTAATGAAGACCAAATTTGTAGTAATGTCAATTCTCTCTTTTTTTTTTTTTTTTTTTTTTGGCATAGAAGGACTGGGGTGCAGGCCAGAGGTGCAGGGATAAAAAAATTCACCAGAGACAGAGTGAGGTGCAGAACAGGCGGGTCGACTGAGATATACTGCTGAGGAAAGCAGAGGACGAGATGGAGAGGTCTGCTGCGCCACGTGGGTCAGCTCCATGGCCGGGGATAGAACTCAGGCCATAGTGGTGATAGCACTGAGACTTAACTCCTAAGCCACCAGGAAGGCCCTCAATTCTTTTTTTTTAAGCTTTACTATTAACAGTATCTCAGAATAAACTCATAGTGTCTTTTGTTCTTATGTTAATGCCAAATTATGGGTTTTCTTAGCCTCTATCCAAAAGAAAAAAACGGTCTGTCTTCTAAATCGAAAAGTATTGGTTCCATTTTTTTTTTTTAATTTTTTTTAGATTTATTTATTTATTTATACAAGCACTGGGTACAGTCAGAAGCGCGGGAGGGTGAGAGAATTCACCAGAGCCAGAGCAGGGAGCAGAGCAGGCAGAAGGACCGAAGTACACTGCTGAGGGGAGCAGCGGGCGGCAGGAGAGGTCTGCGCGCCATGTGGGACCCTCCTCCAGTGGCCGGGGAGCAGCCGGGGATGGAACCAGCGCCTCAGAGGCTGCGGGCAGCTTCGCAACCCAGCATTCAACCGCTGCGCCACCGGGGAGGCCCTGGTTCCATTTTTAAAGCATTGCTTTGAATCTGCTGTGATATTTGCTGGTAGACATTCTGTATGGAACCATTACATTTTGTATGGAACATAAAGGATGTTGAGGTCAAAGGAAGGAAACATAAAATAATGTAATCCCACATTGCCGCTCTTGAGAGAAAAACCACATAGGTGACATCAAACTCCAGTTGGCATTTTTCAAAGAAGTTATGATCTGGGTGCTTTTGGGGTGGTTGATCATAGGGACAAACAAAGGTTTGAATAATTTGGTAAACTCAGCTCAAGGGTTTGCTGCGCACGAGATGCTGTCCAGGGCCTGTGCTACTTATGCGTGTTCCTGAACTCCAGGGCTTCCTGTTCAGTGTAGTTCAAGCTGCCCACATACCTGCACAACCTCCCTTTCAGACTCTTTCAGTTTGACTCACAAGGCTTCTGACTCACAAGGCTTCTGACTTCAGCTACAAGATTGCTCTGACTACTCTCTGTTTATATTTGCCCTGAAATCAAAAGATACATACAAAAAAAATCAGAAGATACACAAAAATCACACTCACACAAAATTAGGCATTCAAACAAATATTTCAGGAATGTACTTCAGATGCAATTGACATTTATCAAAGAAATGGTGAGTGTTGTCATCACCTGTGGCTGCCTGGATTAATATTCCCAAAAAATTCATTCCAACTCTCCTCAAGAGCTGAGGGAAGCTCGCGGATCAGATGGTGCATAAAGACCTCACGGAGTCAGAACACTCCAAGGATGTGGTCTCAGAAAAGTCTGCTAATTTTTTTCTAAGAAAAGGGTTTACTGAACCAGACTTCTATGTTACACCAGGAGGTAAATGGAAGGAAGAATTTAAATAGAACTGGAAGAGGAACAACACAAAAGGAAAAGGAGTTTTGTACTTTAAAAAATTATGTAAGTGGGAAAATCCCCAAATGATTTTTCCTCTTGACATCATAGAAATTAGGTCAGAGGTAGGTGCTCCGTCTTGTCCCTCTGCATCAGGCCTCAATGACAGCTAGATGACTGGGCCCCCTAAAGCCTGTGCTCCCCCACTCTGAGCCTCTCTCTGCTTTCCTCCTCCAGTGTTCTTGCTCCTGGAGTGTTTCCAAAGGGCTCCAGCTTTGGGCCAATAGAAGACACAGCAGGGGGTCAGAGAGAGGAAGAGACAGGACTCAGGGTGATCCTTCCTGCTCACCTCTGCTTCACTGTGGGGAGTGGTGAGCAGTGGCCCTGAACATTCTCTAGCAGTGGCTGTTCCCTTTCAGGATGGTGACTCCTGTCCAATGCCCCTTCCTCTGCTGGTCTCCGCTCTCACTGCAGTAACATTTTCCTCCCCTTGTATCTTGGATGGGAGAACGGGAGGTTGGAAAACCTCTGGGTTCTCAGCATCTCATGTTGATTTTCCCTGACCCTGCCAGCACCTCTGTGGGTTGTCCTGTCATTGAAATCTCTCCATTTGAATCATCTAAATTTAATTCTGTTTCCTCCTGTGATCTCTGTGGTACTCTGTGTTCCTTCACCTGCGGAACCAACAGACTCGATACCTCTCATCTTCTTGTACAATCATGAGTTGTGTAAGCTTTGACTGTATCTTTGGGGAAAAATCACTGTGAATTAGGGCCTCCCTGGTGGCCTAGGGGTTAAGTCTCAGCGCTGTCACCACAATGGCCTGAATTTGATCCCTGGCCAGGGAGCTAAACCACATATGGCACAGCAGACCTCCCCTCGGCATTATATTTCAGTAGATCTGCCTGTTCTGCTCCCCACTCTGTCTCTGGAGAACCCTCTCACCCGCAGCAACCTCTGGCCTACACTCCAGTTCTATGCAAAAATAAATAAATAAATAAATAAATACATAAATCTTTACAAAAATGACTTTTAAAAAAAATCACTGTGAATTAAACTTTAACTTCTTACAAATTCACATTACCTCCATGACATTACCAAAGTAATATATTTCAAACAAAACTATTCACCATAAGTTTTCAGAATTAACTGCTGATAAGTGTAATTATGTTTTTTAATATATTTTAATGAAAATAGTAAAAAGAATATTTTTAAAGTAGCAAGTGCTGAATCTTCAAGTAAATTATATCCTGTGTGCTTACAGTACAAGTATCTCAAAAAAGTACAATATTATTTTGTGAACTCTAAAGCTATTTTGAAATTTTGAAACTTAAAATATGAAAACCTAACCAAATGTGTTTTTATTATGGGGAAAGCATACTGATTATTACTATTCAGTTTTTTAAGCTTGTAAACTTTTATCTGCTCATGTTCTCAGCAAATATGATTATAGTATAATAATTATAATTATACTGGATTCCTAAAGTAACAGATTGAAAGCAGTCCCTTATGAGGGACTTGTTTAGTCCATTCGCCTTAGCTGTTCATTTCACACCCCCACAGCCTAGTATTGCTTGAGGTCCTTCCCAAAACAGTATTCAAGGCTAGTTAGGAAACATCAAGCAATCGGAAAAGAATCTTTGATCACTAGACTACTTGGCAATGGCAAATAAAGTTTGGATGTACTCAATGAAAATATCCAATCCTAGTGTTGACTGGTCTAGCAGAACTGGCTGGTTGAATTCCTATTCTCAGATTGTTATGATAACATGCTGCCTATTGCAGCCATGTAATTATGGAGTTTATCTTTGGTTTTGTGACTAGATTATACAATTTCATGAATACTTTCTTCTGACTTTAGTCACTATGAAACTGGTTCATTATTTAATGCACCACCAGTATCATGCTAGTGTATTATTCCAGTGATACTTAGATGGCCTTTTTAGATACATAACAGAACTTTGGATCTTTTCTCTAGAGTGTCTTGAACTTAAATGATAAACTTTAATTCCTTTTTTTTAATAGTTTTTATTTATTTATTTATTTATTTATTTATTTATTTATTTTGTGGGACCCTTGCTGGTGGCCGGGGATCAAACTGGCACTGCAGAGGCTGCAGGCAGCCTCTCAACCCAGCGCTCAACCTCTGCGCCACCAGGGGAGGCCCTAAACTTTAATTCTTATCTAGTGTACAGCCTGCATTTCAGAGAGTAAGGCCCAGGGAGGCTAAGCAATCTCAGGGAGGATGTGCAGCCCAGCAGTTCTTGTACAGGCTCTAAAATCAGGGTGCCAGGGCTAACCCATGCCTGTGCCCAGGAGGCAAAGCTGTTTGGTTAGCTGTTTAACTCTGTTTAGTTCCCCCCATGCGCAGAGTAAGAATAGTCACATGTATCTGCCTTATAGTCTGGTCTTAAGTATGGGATATGATGACCCATGTGATTAACCTGAACCTGGCTTGGCTGTCCGGGCTCCAATCACTGCTGCCCTCCTCGTTGGTGCCAGAATTACCCCCCAGTGAGTTCCCACCGCCCTGTGCTTGCTCATCTTGAGTTTGGCCAGGTACTTACCTGGTCCTCTGCCAGCAGTTCTTCCTTTTTTGCTGCACAGAAGTTCAAGTAACAATGCCTGTGTTTGATGAGGTTGGTCCATGGAAGGTTCTCTTTCCCAAAGCTAATCCAGAGACTGTGTGCCTTGATGTCAGTGCACACACAGACAATGTAGCTTCACAGACACAGCCCCCACTCCTTTTTTAAAATTTATGTCTTCATTCAACAAATGTGTATCAGTGACTTAATATGTGACAGGTGTTTGTCTCCCTTCAACTATTGACCAGGCCTGACCCCGCTCAACTCCCCAGATCCCATGAGCCGGGGTGTGTCCAGGGTGGTGTGGCCATAAGCCATGGTGGCCACTTGTTGTGGGGACCCAGGACAGCTCAGTGAACAAACAAAACTGATCCTTCCTGCCCTTTGTGGAAAGTACCAGAGGAGAACATTTGATTTTGTGGCAACCAAGTTTTCATTATGAATTTTACCGCTATGACATTTAATGACCGGCTCCACATCATTGGTCCACACAGCTGTGAGAGCCACCGGTTTTTTCTGCTGAAAGATCTTTAAAGGATAGCTCACAGCTCAAGAGTTGGCTATTTTTTATATGACATTTAAATTTTTTATTTCTATCTTGGGATTTAGTTGGAAAATCATCAACATTATAAATTTTATGCTGTCATTTCCGTTTTTAAATTTAAGCAACTTCAAGGACTGTGAATCTGGCTGCTTAGAAAAGAGAGGTGAAGATGGTTACTCTGTGGCATTGGTTCATGTTGTCAATTGAAGGTGGCTTGCTTTTCCAGTCTATGAAAATTTTCAAAAATAAATTTTAATGTGGACTTTAAGTATTCCTTGTTTGAAAGATAGCCCACTTTAGAACCGGCTAAGAGAAGAAATTTCTCTTTTGAGGTCAAAATTATGCTGCATGAAGATTGTTTTTCTGGTCTAATCTCCCTGTTGTCCCTCCCTCCTGCCTTCCCATCAATGCCTGCGTAACCTCCGGCACTCCTGGGCTCTGGAAGTGTGGGGGCACAGCCGCTTTGAGGTGCTTCAATTATCCCACTCTTGTGACAATGTGGATCCTTCTGGTGTGTCTTCCCTCACAAATGAGTACTCTCTCCCCATCTTTGCAGAACAGGGGAGGCTTGACATTGTGCTTGTATAAACATAACTGAGAGCTTCTCGTGTCTTTTCATAAGTGAATTTTTTCTATTATGCTGGGACAGTAGTTCTTTAAATAGAATATTCTCCCATGGAAATCGCCCACAATGCTAAGAGCACACCTTGCAAAAGGTGGGTCTAGAATATAGAGTGCTTGTTCAGCATTGCCTAAAAGCTGAAGTTAGGGCTCTCTGGAATCTCTGGAGCAAATTTATGGCAGTTCATTAGTGTAAGGAATCAGGAAAGTGGTGGGCCGCCATTACCTGTGGAGGGAACAAAAAGCTTGCATACAAGAGCAGGCTGGAAGCTCTGAAGCCGAAGGGTTTACAAGGGCCTCGTTTATTCTAGAGAAACCCACTTGCCTATTTTGAACCAGAGCATATGTCTCTGTGCAACCAAAAGAGTGTTTATATCCTAGTCACTTGGCAGAAGTTCTGTCATCGCTTCAGAGAGATCCATTTTAGGCCTGAGGCTTGGCATCAGTGAAAAGATGGGCTTTGGTAAAGAAACGACCCTCCCGCAAAGGTACACGGTTATTTTCCTCTTTTGTTGCTAGATGACAGTACATTTTTTTTAACTAAAAAATAAGCAGAGAATTAAATCAGCCTGGTTATTCCCACTCATTCTAAATGAGAGTATTTGCTTCTGTTCAATGAGATGAGAAAAAGTGGGGCCTCTTCACAGTTCTAACGCCCTCTGAATATTTCACTTGAAACATAATGCCCCTTGCATTTGACATAATTTCCCAATGATTGTCCTTTAAAGTGATGTTAAATGGGAAGAAATCAAGATATGAAATTGTATTTATAGGATGTATGTATAATAACTATAACATTTTAATGAACTAGCTAATTGATTATTTATAGTCTTTGGTTAAGATTGTTTTTTTTAAACCTTCTTTATAGTTCTGCTGTTCTCCCTCTCAAGACTTCCATAAATGCATTTTGGCAAAGGTTTCTAAAATACCTAAAAGACTATGAAAATCCATACACTGCACTGGCACCCCCAAGACACTCGCCTCTCCCTTAACCTTGCAAACCCCACACGAAGATGCCCATAGTCGTGCCTCTCAGACAGTGCTCAGCTATACGTTAGGAAAAACGTAAAAGTAAACTTGCATTCATCAATAAATCATCCATATTTAGAAGCAGAAATCATTTCTTCCCAACACGAACACACCCCTTTCAAAATTAGTCTCCTTCATGAGTGATGGTTGACGTCCTGGAAACTCGGATGACCTCTGCATGCTCTACGTGCATCCAAGCACAGTTTTGTGGCTTGGATTCAAGGTTATATGTGTAAGAAAAGCACCAGATTAATCCCATTAGGAGAAATCGCCTGATTCATAAACTTTTCACTACTGAAAAGAGCACTGAGTCTGTGCAGGTCTGCAGAGCTGGGTAGAATGAAGTAGTATCTTCCACGGTTGGCAAGACCAAACAGTAGCCTGTGCCGGTCTCCCTCACCCACAGAGACATGTTATTGGAGCAAATTTCAGGATGTCGAATTCCGATCTGGTAGAGGTAGACTGCTTCGGCCAAAGCCGTCCAGTTGGCGGAGGTGAGTTATTTCTGTCTCTGTCTCTACAAACCTGTCCGCTTTCTCCTGCAATCTGACCCCCTCGTACCCCAAAAAGGCACTCCTAAGGGTGCAGTAATGTTTCTAGCTAGTAGTTAAGTTCCAATTAACTTTAAATATGAATTTTTTTCTATTAAGGAGTGAGGTTTACTTAATGTTTTTTAAATAATAAAACCCCCTTCCTTTTTTCTTATTTTCCCTCTTTTGTCCCTAAACAGTGTTCCATATTTATTACTGCCAGAAACAGGTTGTTGGCATCAATGTGTGTTTTCCCGTACCTTTTACATTCACATGGCAACAATCATATTTCCACTGCTAAAAAAATTGTTGTTACAAAAATGCACAGAAAAAAAAAAAAAGGAAAGCGATGCAATAAACTAAAGCAATTATGTAAGTGAGACTTCTGTGATCTGACATCTGGGGAATGAGGGCCACTGTGTCGCTGATCCTGCTCTACTTTTTAATATCTAATGTCTTTTACTGAGTGAAGGTGCAATTCACATGCCTTAAACCTGGTCACAAAATAATGATTGGGCATTTGTTCTTCTAATTTTCACACCATCCAAATTTGTTGTCTGTCGGAGGAATCTTACTTTATACGAGGTTACATGATGGTGCCTGGAAGTATATTTGTGCAGTTACCAACATGTATAATGTAAGTTTTGCAAAACTTATATTAATAATAATAATAAATAAGAACTGTAATAATAAAAATAATAATAAACCCAGAGTGAGCCAGTGGGTTTAAACATGTAGATGGTTCTTGCTCTTCTTCCCAATCTGGGATTTAATGGGATTTGATGACTTCAGAAATTCATTTGCAAATCCTTTCTATTTCCTTGTTATTTTGCAGAAAGAAATTTCAAATATCATGAAAATCTCATTTTATTTAAATGTTTCTCATCACATCCTTATCAAGAAATCCTTTATTCTTTTCCTCCCTTCCCAGCCCACTTTTGAACCTACCAGTGTTCCTTCTACACTTGCAAACTGATTGGCTTGACACGTCTAGGATGCCACAGAGGGAGTGTGGTGAATAACAGGATGTTTTGAACAACATACAGTGTGACGTTCCCTCAGGAGTCTACAGACTAGTAACTTGGAAAGTATCACATGATCACTGTATCCCATGAACATGGATGCCCCTCAAAGGTCATGTAGACCTACCCAGACATCTACACTTTTAACCTCATGAACTTACTAAATTTTCAAACTCATTTAAAAATGAATTTGCAACATGTAAGATTTTTGCTTAAGGTGTATTTTTGTTTTTCCCTAGTTGTGTTGTCCAAAATGCATCCTTTATTTTCACATTAAGTTAGAAGCTTTGCATGAAAGACGCAGGAGGGGAGGTGTGCTTCCGCAAAGTCGGTGGCATCACCTTTGTGTATTTTGTTCCTAATTTTTATAGGTTTTTCATTTATAATTCTTAATATTGGCTTGGCTATCAAATTATACTTTGTTTTGTTAAACTCTGTACATTGGAAATGTACTCAATCATTTACTTAGCAGACTGAAAGTAGAGGGGAAAGAGAATGGCTATAATATCTTAACATCTTTAAAGCAGAATGATTTGATAATGAAAAATACCTAAAATAATGCTCTGTCTGTTTCACTCAATGTTTCTTTACCAAATAAAGTCCAGTTTACTCTGAATTCTGTGCCAGCGGGCATAGTGTTATAGTGAACCATCGTCTTAATATAGTTTGAAAAATGGCACTTGTGTTCTGCAGTCGGTATCCTGATTTTAGCCTCGTTATAAAATATAAAGGAGACCTTAGCAGCCAGAAGAACCTAGAACTTGGTGATTCCGATACCACTCAAAGTAAATGCTTAATCCAATAACTTAAACTGAATGTTAGGCCTCATGGCAGCTCAGTGCCACTAAACAAGTTTTAACTTTAGGATAAGCCCACTGCATCCAAAGCAAACACGCCTAATACATCTCCACAGGCCAGTCGTGAGCCTGTTACCCCCAACTTGTAGCCCTCTGAATGGGCTGGGGACTCTTGCAGCACTCGGGGAGCTTATTTTCAATGCCCCAAACACCTGCACAGTGCTCTGCGCCTTCTCTATTGCTTTTAATAGCTCATGTAGTGGTAGTAAGTATCATGCTCCATAGCTGATTCTCTACTTGCATTGTTCCATGAATAATTGGTATAATCTTATGATTAGTTAAGTCTCATTTTACAGGTGAGGAAACCAAGGATAAGAAACTTGCCCAGTGCCCCCTGTATGCTGCTGGGCAGCGATGTTAGCCTGTTCAGCCAGGTTCCAGAAGCCCCGCATGTAGCTACCGTGCAGCACATCTCTCCCAGACATTGGCACACGCGCCTCATGGCCAACTTCATGAGACATGTAGGATGGATGATCTTACCCCTGTTTCGTAGATGGCAAAACTGAGGACCAGAGACCTTAAGTAACCAGCCAAAATGACAGGAGGAGGAGCAGTGTCACGCAGTGGAAAACTCCCTGCCGTCCTCTGTCCCACACCGCTACCGTTATTCAGTCACTTCAGACACTAACGAGAATTCATTTTATCCATTTGTGTTTCAGGTTTGGAATTTAACACTCTGCCTTGATCAGTGACCCCTCTGGACTGTACCCCTCTGCAGCAGGGATGGCATAAGGGCCCTCTCATGGCATGTCTGTCCTTACCCCACCCCCAGAGCCATAACATTGTAGACGAGGTGTTTTGTCTCAGTCACCACTTCCTTTCTCCTTCTCCACCTTCTGTTTGGCAGGGACACTCCTTCCCTTTTTAGTTCATTAGTCCTTATGTTCTTAAGCACCTCCCAACCCTAAAAATAGAAAAGGCGCTGTGAGTCATTTACACTTTAGCATGAATGTGCCTTCGTAACTTCACCAAGGCTGCTTGCACCTAACTCTTTCTCTGATGGCAGAATGAAAGTCTCTGCACGATCCTGCCTTCCTCCCTGAAAAGACTGAGCTGGGAGTTGGTCCAGGCAGCACGATCATTGGAGACCTAATGCCAGAAGCACCTGGCCTGCGTGACTGTGCAGACCAGGCATCTGGAGCAGCTTCTAAGCAGTGGACTCTCCACCCATCCATTTTTTCTTCCCCTGTCTTCCCTCCTCTTCCTCCTGACTTTTCAGCGTCCTGAGAATGTTCTCTAGCCTTTCAGTGACCACATGTTCTTTCCTCTTCCTGGTGCCCAGCCCTTAAGACTGAGATGTCTCTGGAACAGCATAGGCTCAGGGAACTGCTCTTTTGCAACCTGCAGCCAGCTGGTGTCCAGAGAGCTGGATGTGCCTGGCTGTGTGTGTGTGTGCAGCAGGAAGGCAGGGAGGTAGCCGGGAATCCTGAGGAAGCCTCGAACTTCCAGCCCCATCATTGGGGTGCTGTTTTATTTCCATCTCCTCAGAAACTGACCTGGAGACACAGATTCCAATGCAAGTGTTTTAAATGCAAGTGGGAAGCAACTCTGTGTAGCTCTAGTGGGGGAGTGCAGAAGCGAGGCAAGGGAAGGAGGGCTGAGGTATGTCTGGAGGTCATTTAGCATTGGATGGCCCAGTGGGGACCTTGGGGGTCAGCGTGGAATGCAAGCCTCAGCATTACTACCCCTTGCTTTGAGGGGAAAAGGGTGGGGACTTTATCCACCAATTCCCATTAGTCATTGGTGGAACTCCTGAGTCGGGGTGGTTCATGTCCCTTTAATTCCAGTGTGCTCCTTTGGGTACAGGGCGTTCTTTCAATTCAGGAAAATTCCTTCAGACAGACAGAAATCCAACTATTAGCGTGGAGAGCTGCTGGAGTACACTGACATGGCCCACAGGCCGTGGGCAGGACACCCGTGCACTCTGCCGCCGGTGTTTGAAGCAATAGAAGAAGGCAGAGAGCCTTTCCTGCTAGACCATCTGTGCTCAGGGTTTCTGTGTCTGTGCATGGAGAATTAAGTTATTCATATCATCAGAGAAGCCCATCCCTGCAGATGGGGATAGTAGATCCAGAGAATTAACAACTAAGAAGGGGGAAAATGCCAACCAGTTGGCACAAAGACAAGCAAAGACTCTTACTTTGTATCCAAGTCTAAAGACGTACTCAGACCCCAGGTCCACACACTTCTTCACAAAAAGCCAACTCGAAGAACTTTACTATTTACAACAAAGGTAAATGCTGTCAAGAAGGAGGCTTTAGTACCACATGGGGCAGAGCCGAATATATTCTTGAAGTTTCTAAGTGGCCATAAAAAGGATGTATTGGGAACACATAGCTTGCCATTGTCAGCTTTCAGAATTGCATGTGATGGGAAATGGCTTCAGCAGTGGAAAGGTCAGCAGCAGATGGACCAGAGAGAAGATTAGGTGGGTCCCAGGGTCCAGTGAGTTCGTGTGGGTCTGGAAGTGGGCTAGGTAAGTAGACTAGGTCAGATTTATTCCCCTGGTTGGAAAGGTGGGTGTGGAGGGAACATGAACAGTTAACTTTTTGTTAACTGAGCCATCTGGTAACTGATCCACTCCTTCAAGCTGGAACTTGAAGACCATCTTGGAGTCCTCTTGGCCCCGCACACCCAGCAAAGCAGCAGGCAGTCCCTCACTCACGTCTCTTGAATTGTTTCCAAAGTCTCTGACTTCCTTCTCAGTCCCCTGGCTTCTGCTGTGACTTTAACCCTTTGTGAAACCAAATGGGTTTCTTGTTTCATTTCTTCCCCTTCTTCAACTCATCTTCCAGAGCTCAGGTCAGTGACTTCACCTGCCTGCCTGGAGAAGGAAGGTCAGATAGTTTGCAGCTGGGCTTCGGTTTGCTTCCCCCACTTCACCTCCAGTGACCCTTTGCTCTGATCTCCTCCAGTCCCACTGGATATGCCAGACAGCATAGGAACCACAGTTGCTATGCTCTTCTTTCGAGTGAACTCACTACCTTTCTGAAATTTCCTGTGACCTTCCTCGGCAGAACTAATCACTTTTGCAACTGTGTGCCAAAGGTAAGGTCCCACTAAAATGGTTAATCCTGTTGATTATAGTTATTTACTTGTCGGTCTTAATTAGCTTTGTAGCACCTAATGCAGCAATTGAAACAGAGCAGATGCGCAAACATGAACAGATGTTTAACTTAGAGTGAGACCTAGGAATCTGCCCAAAGGACACAAAAGCACTAATGCAAAAGGATATTCGCACCCCTGTGTTTATGGCAGCACTATTTATAATAGGTAAGACTTGACAGAGTGGGGAACAGAACAACCCAAATGCCCCAAAATAGATGACTGGATCAAGAAGATGTGGTACATATACACCATGGAATACTATTCAGCAATCAATAAGATAAACTCATGCCATTCGCAGCAACATGGATGGAGCTAGAAGGAATTACGCTCAGTGAAATAGTCAGAAGGAAAAAGAAAAATACCAGATGGTTTCACTTATAGGATGAATATGGGGGTCAAGGGGAAAAAATACAACAACAACAACAAAGACAACAAAACAAAAATAAACAGACAGCTATAAATCAGACATTCTGTAGGGGATGGGGGGAAGGGATCAAAATGAGAGAGGGAAGAGCACAAGGGACTATGGAGATGGTGCACGGGTGAATTGGTGATAGAGATTCTATGGGGCCTACACCTGAGAAAAGAAAGCAAACATTGTAAGAAATAAATAAATAAATAGATTTTTAAAAATTAAAATTTTGAAACCTTTTAAATAAATTTAAAAAAAAACTGGGCCTCCCTGGTGGCGCAAGGGGTTAAGATGCAACCTATGAAGCTGTCCGCAGCCTCTGCAGCACAAGTTCAATCCCCAGCCAGGGAGCTACTCACATGGAGCAGCAGACCTCTCCTGTCTCGCAAGCTGCTCCCCTCAGCAGTGTACTTCGGTCAATCTACCTGGTCTGCTCCCCACTCTGTCTCTGGTGAAGCCTCTCACCACCACCTCCACACCTCTGGCCTGTACCTGGGTTCTTGTATGCATGAATAAATCAATGTTCTTTAAAAATTAATTAATTTAAAAAAACCTAGAGAAAATGAGTACTTAAGAATTCCAGAACCTTTGGGTCAGAAAGATTTGGCTTAATTTTAATATCTGAAAGATTCATAGTTTCGAGTTGTATAAACAACCCTGGCTCATTCAAGCAGGACAGGAATGAAATAAAGCCTGCAGTTTGCTCACAGACTTTGTGCTCACAGAGATGATGTTGGGGATGCCAGTACCAGGAGCAATATCTAGCATCTCTGCTGCCACTACCGGTACAGATTCCACTACCATCTGTACCCCAAGTTGCCAGACACAGCTGCTCTCTGAAAACCTATGTCACTTCCAGGACTGCTGCCACCAACCAAGATGGGATTTCTGTGGTCCCTGCTTGTCCTTGTCACCCCGGGAGTCAGACACCATCTGATGGGCTGAGCTTGGGCCATGTGGCAAAGCCCAAGCTGTGAGGGGCTGGGAAAGTGAGCGTGTGACTTGCAAGGGGTTGCTGGTGTCTGACCTCCATTGAGAGCCACAATTTAGAGAAACCCCCCAGTTCAGGTGCTGGGGGTGGAGGAGGTCATGGCAGGTGCAAAGAGAATGAAAATGCCCACTGGAACTTTCTCTCAAGACACCAAGAACCTAATTAAGATCCTTTGCTGATATCTCTAGTCTTAACAGGGGGGAAAAAACATCATGTTCAAACTGGGTGATTGGAGGAAAATTGAATAAAGGGAATATTTTGCAACGAATGGGCAGGGAGTAGGGAAAGTGAGTGCAGGCCTCCATGGCTAAGAACCTCCCAGACCTGAGGGAAGGGGGCAGTGCCCAGATCTGAAGCAGAGGCAAGCAGGAAGGATCACCCTGAGTCCTGTCTCTTCCTCTCTCTGACCCTCTGTGTCTTCTATTGGCCCAAAGCTGGAGCCCGTTGGAAACACTTCAGGAGCAAGAACACTGGAGGAGGAAAGCAGAGAGAGGCTCAGAGTGGGGGAGCACAGGCTTTAGGGAGCCCAGTCATCTAGCTGTCACCGAGGCCTGATGCAGAGGGACAAGACCTGGAGTCGGCCACCTGGCAGGGCTGGGGCAGCGCAGGGAGAGAATGCCCAGGGAGAGGGAGTAAATGCCGGTATCCTTTCCAGCGAGCCCCTACTGAGGATGCACATTGCCCACCGGAGGCCAGAGCTCAGGGAGTCCGAGGGGGTGCCCGCACCGCAGTCTGGGGGAGCACAGAGCACACTGGAGAAGGGTGAGCGTGGTCTCCAGGACTAGCAGGAGATGTGCAGCACAAGAGCCTTAATCAATATGTCACCAACATTTTTCTTCTCATTTTATTCAAAGTCTCCTTTGGGGATGTCACTTTACATTTCAGTCCCCCAGCCTGCAGGATCGATGATCTTAAAGCATCCTTCTCATATTGAGTTTAAGGAGAGCCCGTTTCCCCTTGTTTGCTATTTAGAATGCTCTATTGTATGGCTCAGCAATCTGCACCATTAAAGGTTAGCAAATGCCAGCCACTCCATTTCGTTGTGGTTTTTTTTTTTTTCCCTTCACAAGCTTGGAGGGGAAAGGTGGGACATGTGACCAGCACACACGGCAAGAGTCCCGCTTTCCAAATCTTCATGCAGATTCCTCTCTGGGGACTTTGCACACGGGGGTCCTACCCGCCGGCTTGTCCTCGCAACTGGCCAGGCCCTTCAAGAAAACACATAAAAGAATTGTCACTAACGTGAACCCTGTGCCTCGCCAGCATTCAGAAACCCGCAAGGACTCAAGCAGTGTGACCCCTCACCCTTTCAAAAGACCTGGTAGCTTGTGCTAAAATTGCCAGTTGTTGTCCGTGTACTCTGGAAAAGAATACTTCATCTCTGCGTTCAAGAATGTTGTGGGATCCGTTGTTTTCCATCCTGGAAACCTCAAGGAGGCGAATTGAAGTGTATCATGAGATGTGTAGGTTAAAGAACACAATAGTTTTAAGATTACATTAATAGAATTTTTATTTAAAAAATGCAAACAGGGCCTCCCTGGTGGCGCTAGGGATTAAGACGCAGCACTGTGAAGCTATCTGCAGCCACTGCAGCACGAGTTCGATCCCCGGGCAGGGAGCAACCCACATGGTGCAGCAGACCTCTCCTGACTTGCCCGCTGCTCCCCTCAGCAGTATATTTCAGTGGATCTGCTTGTTCTGCTCCCCACTCTGTCTCTGGTGCATCCTCTTACCCCCACACCTCTGGCCTGTATCCCAGTTCTTGTATGCATAAATAAATACATCTAAAAAAATAAAAATAAAAAAGCAAACAATAGAAAAATACAGAGTAAAGAACACAAGTCACTCCATATCTGTGTCTACAATCCCCATTTCGCCCTTGTTCCCAGCAAGCCCCCTAAAACCATTAACAGTATGGCAGAAAAAAGACATTTTTTTCTAATGACCCAGTTACAAGCCCTGTCCTCATGGGCTGCTGGGAGAGGGTCTTGAAGCAGTATTTACTCTGCCGCCTTATCAAGGCCCAGCCAGGCATCCCCAGCACTTGTGAACCTTGGGCAGACAGCACGCACGCCACACCCAATGGGGAAAGCAAAAACCACATGTAAAGCTGAAAACCTGAACTGGGTCATGTGCCACCAACTTGCAAGTTTTTCTGAGCTCCTTTTGTCATTTGGATAAGTGCTAACTATACATTTCTTTTTTTTTTTTTTTTTAAGATTTATTTATTTATTTATACAAGCACTGGGTACAGTCAGAAGCGCGGGAGGGTGAGAGAATTCACCAGAGCCAGAGCGGGGAGCAGAGCAGGCAGAAGGACCGAAGCACACTGCTGAGGGGAGCAGCGGGCGGCAGGAGAGGTCTGCGCGCCATGTGGGACCCTCCTTCGGTGGCCGGGGAGCAGCTGGGGATCAAACCGGCGCTGCAGAGGCTGCGGGCAGCTTCGCAACCCAGCGCTCAAACACTGCACCACCAGGGGAGGCCCCCTAACGATACATTTCTGATTTGCTGCTTTCCTACCAAAATAGGGACTTACTTCATTATTTTCTATAAATAAATAAATAAATAAATAAATAAATAAATAAATAAATAAATAAATAAATAAAGGACGCTATGCTAATAAAAATTTTCAACTTCCTGGATGTGATTTTTGGCATTTGTAAACATCCTATGCCAAGAGCACTCCCTTGCCAAGAGTGGAACGTATACCCTTTTGTTACAAGGAGCGGTCCGTGATGAGTGTACTTCATACTAAATGTGCATAAGAAATGTTTGTTTCCAGCATTATACCAAACACAGAGTTTCCGGTATGGATTCCAGGACGTGCTCCAAAGATTTGGGAGGCGGTTCATGTCCCTGTCCTGTGGATAGAACTCCTTGGCCTGGCCTCCCTGGCCTTCTCTGCTCTCAACTCCATGACCATGTGGTGTCAGTATCTCATTACAGCTCATAATCTTCTGACCCCCAGGGCTGTAACTGGGGGGCCTTGGGTGAAATGGGCTGGCCTTGGATGCCAGGCCCGTGTTAGCAGATCTAGTTCCTGAGGTCAAGGCGCTGGTTCAGGCCAAGTTCCTTGATATCTCTGTCTTTTGTTCACAATTGTGGCAAAGTAGCACGGGTATCACAGACAGCAACCGTGGGTAATTGAGAATGCCCAAGCTCCCTCGGCACTGGACCAAGACAGCAAGGAAAAAATATAAGCCCATCACCCAGGTCAGCAATTACCTGCTCCTCCCAGTCTTGTTAATGCCCCTTTGTGCCTCCATCTCTCCTCCTGTCCTCCCACACCCACACTATGAGTCATTTTGAAGTGACCCCAGACATCTTAGAATTTCATCTGTAAATATCCCAGCTCCAATCTCTAGAATGAAAGGACTCTTTAAAAGCATTGCTATCATCATTCCTAAAAAACACTAACAGAGAAGGAATACAGTGCAAAATTAATGATACATCTTCCTATCAGGTGTGCTTTTAATGTTCACATTTTCCTTATCGTCTTCATTTTTTTTAATTTAATTTAATTTTTATTTTTTTATTTTATATATATTTTTACATCATTTTTCAGTTTTGCACAATGTATGCATTTTCATCTTGGTTATATTCCCCATACAATTCCCACCCCCCTTATTTTGACCCTAATATCTCCTCCCTCCCCCACCTGCCATAGTGTGTCTCTGGTTTATAGTGGCTTGTTGATTTTGATTTTAACTTTCTTATAATTAGTCTCAGCGAAATAAGTCATTTTCATTTTTAAAGTCTGTGTCTTCTCGTCAGGATGGGCTTCTAAATTGACCCATGTATTGAATTCTTTGCTTTGTTTCTTAAGTCTCTCTTATCCCCACCATTGCTTACTTTATTTTTCTGACTTTTGTTGAAGAAACCCAGACATTTGCTCCCTAGTGTCAGGATTTCCCCGATGACCACCCCACGGTGTTGTCCAACCTGCTCCTCCGTCTCTCCTCCCTGTTGAATTTACTTCATCACGCTCAGGAGTTGTGTGGTTGCCTGAGGGAGCAAGCCCACCTCAGGAATGATGCTCTGCGCCTCCAGCAAGCATTCACCATGTCTGCAACCCCTGTTTCTGTGATGCCAGCCGTCGTGGATGACTTGCCTTCATCACTTCACTTATTGTTTGTTGCATCTATGGCAGTATTCTGATTCTGTTATTTCTTCTTCATTTGTTAACTGAAATGTCCTCTCCCGTCTTCACCCATTTGGCAACCTCGGCCTACAGTTCACATAAGAAAAGTAGCATGAGGGCTTCATTCATCTCTGTACAGATCAGTTGTCAAAATAAGGAGTTCTTTCCTGGGCATCTTCCAGAGAGGACCAGTGCACATTCGTGTGCGTTACTGTTTTTGAATTGTTACTAGTAAGCACTTAGGGGTTTACTGTGTCTGATCGCAGTTAAACTGATGGGTATTGAAATTGTTCTCTTTGGTTGGTGGAAACCAAAGTAAGTTGGCTCAGGAATACTTCTGACATGACCGTCATTCTCTCTGATGACTTCCTTGTTTCTGGTATGTTCCAGGCATCCTGGTTCTCTTCAATTCTCTGGTTCCTTTCATTGGGGAATGTTATGTAGTGACCACACTCTGGTCGGTGAAGTGTGTCCTTAGCTTCTGGGTTGGCTACTGTCTGTAGTGGACAAAGGTTAAAAAAAAATGTGGATTTCTTATTTTTTATAAGATGATTAATCCATTCTGATAAATCCGAATCAAATTCCTGGTGATAGTGCTTTTACTTTACTTGGTGGATGAACATGGCTGTGATGTTATTACAGATGTGTGATGTAATTACTGATCTGCTGTGTCCCACACTGAACACAACCAACCTCCGAGGAATTACACAAAAACCACAGTCAACAATACAAGTCATGAAAACAGTTAAGCTTTTTTTCCTCTTTTTCCTTTAGTATAGCCTACCAAGGTCACAGAATCAAATGTTTTTGTGTTAGAGTCACATAGAGCAGTGTGGTGTGGCTGCACCACCAACTCTTTATTTGTATAGGTAGAGCATTTGTTTTATGTTGCTTGAAATTTTTAATAATTCCTTCTAAAATTTCATTTTATGCTATAACTTCAAATATATATATATATATACATATATAGTTGCAAAATAGCTTCTTGTACTCTCCTTTCACTCTCTCCCTATAAATAACAATTTAAAAATGGGATTTATCCTTCCACTTTTTTATTTTTTAATTTTTTTTATTTTTTTATTTATTTATTTTTTATTTTTTTTATTTTATTTTTTTATTTTTTTTTATTTTTTTTTAATCCTTCCACTTTTTGAATATGAGAAAATGTCTTCCTATTGGTATTCCGCCTCTCTTTCCTAGATAAACAGGAGCATAAAACAAACACTTTTCTCCTCTTTGTTGTTTGCACTGGATAGATCCTGGAGATGACTTCACTGTAACAAATAGAGTCTTTAGATTGGGCTTCTGGCTCCACGTAATAAATAAGGACAGTATACAAAAAAGTATACAGCTATTAGCAGATGCTCACTGTTCTCTCTCACATGTCACATCTAATCTGTCAGAATATAACTTAAAGTTCAAAATCCAGTACTTCTCACCACCTCCACTGCTACTACTGTGACCCAAAGTCCATCTCATCTGACACAAGGATTTATTTATTTATTTATTTATTTATTTATTTATTTTTTGTGGGACCCTCGCCAGTGGCTGGGGATCGAACCGGCGCTGCAGAGGCCACGGGCAGCCTCGCAACCCAATGCTCAACCGCTGCACCACCAGGGGAGGCCCCACAAGGATTTTTTTAAATAATTTAATTAATTTATTTATTTTCTTACATTGTTGTTTATTTTTTGTACAGTATTTGATTTCTCCCCTCAGGTGTAGTCCTCATAGTTCTCCCACCAGCACAGCACCCATGACCCATCATCATAGTTCCTTGTGCTCTTTCCTGTTTTGACCCTTCTTTTAACCCCTACCCTGCTGTATGCCTAAGATCTATGGTCATTTGCAAGTTTTGTCTTCTTCCTGACCCTTTGTTCAGTATTTCTGTATTCTACCTATAAGTGAAGCTATCCACCTGATATTTTTCTTTTTCCTTCTGACTTATTTCACTTAGCATAATCTCTTCTAGCTCCATCCATGTTGTCACAAATGGCATGAGTTTATCTTTTTTGATCGCTGCATAGTATTCCATAAAGTATAGAGAGGAAAACATAGGCAAAACACTCCATGACATAACCCTGACACAGAGATTGTTGCAGTGGCCTCCTCCTGTTGCCCCTCCCTGCACCCTCCACCCCCGATGATTTTCAGGGTGGTAACCATCTTGAGCCTTTGAAAGGTAGATCCTGTCACTCTGCTCTGGCCTTCCTCACCTGCCTTCCTCACCTCTCTGAGCTCTCTCCCCCTCCTCCCTCATCACCTCCCAGCTCACTCTACTTGACCATTTCTGCTCTTGCTGCAGGGCCCTTGCGCTGGCTCCCCCTCTGTGTGGATTGTTCATATTTCTAATGTCTGTCCTCAGGGCTCAGCCTCTCACCTCCTTCAAGTAATTGCTCAAATGCAGATTCTCACCCTCCCTCCCTCCTTCTAAAATTACAATCTGCCCCTCCCCAACTCCAGATTCCCCATAATCCCTCTGTTTTTTTCCCTAGTGCTTATTACCATCTGTCACGCTATCTAATGCACATCTCTACCCCTCTGTTGTTTGTGTTCTCCACTAACCTGAATTCTACAGAGGAGGGAGCCGTGCCTGTTTTGTTCGCCCATATGGCCCCAGCTTCTAGGACAGTGCTGACTCCCAACAGGCTCTCAATAAACATTTGTTAAATGAGTGGAGAAGTTCTTATTTCCAATGGAAGAAGCTGTCAAACCATCACCCAAAGTCACATAAACATTCAGAGGCACACTCACCTCGGGCCCACAGGTGAACAGGCCTCGTGACCAGGACTGATGCTTCTGCCATGTCCCGCTGCTCCAAAAGTGATGAGAACCTCAGTGAGAGGCTGAAAGAAAGTAGTAATAACAGCTTGCTGCTTACATCTTGCTTATTATTTTAATATAAGCTGCACATACATTAAGTCATTTAATTCTCACAACAACCCCATGAGGGGGGGTTTATGATTTTCTTCATTTTAGAGATAAGAACAGAGGCACGAATAGATGAAGACTCTTGGGTTTGGCCAGGTAGTTCATAAGTGTTAGCAATGAGACTAGGATCCAGAGCTCAGCTGCAGAATCCTTGCCTAAGTGGGTGCTGTCCAGTAAGCACCCTGGGACTCCAGAGCTGAGCCATCCAATGTGGTCACCTCAGCACAGGCAGCAGCACAGCATGTGAAATGGGGCTAATGTGAGTGGGGAACTGAGTTTTTTATTTTGTTCAATTTTAATTAATTTAAATTTCAATAAGAGCATGTCTTTCACTGGATTGGACAGCTCAGCTCTTGTTGCTTATGGCTGGCAGAGTGGCAAAGAGTTATTTAATTACCTGCTGCAACTGTTATTTAAACCCAGGGATGCAACTTTTTTGTGAATTCAGTGTCTTCTAAATAATGTTCCCCAGAACTTATGAAACATGTCTCTCTATTTATCAAGGCTCTTGCAGACAAAAAAAAAAAATGTTGACCAAATACATTATGTTCCTTTTTATTGAAAAAAATGGATCAAGGTGTTCTAACTCTAATCTGTCCTTATTTAAGAGCATAATTATTTAAGATAAAAATAAAAATAACATCAAGAGGTAGAGCAAAACACTGTAGATTCAGCTGCCAATCACGAGTTACATTTCTAAGGATTTTTTTATTTTATTTTTTCTTCTTTGGAAAATTGTAAGATATAAAACTAAAACAAAAAAAGGAAGGAAAAAAGAAACCAGGGCCTCCCCGGTGGCGCAGCGGTTGAGCACTGGGTTGCGAAGCTGCCCGCGGCCTCTGCGGCGCCGGTTCGATCCCCGGCTGCTCCCCGGCCACCGGAGGAGGGTCCCACATGGCGTGCAGACCTCTCCTGCCGCCCGCTGCTCCCCTCAGCAGTGTACCTCGGTCCTTCTGCCGGCTCTGCTCCCCGCTCTGGCTCTGGTGAATTCTCTCACCCTCCCGCGCTTCTGACTGTACCCAGTGCATGTATAAACAAAACAAACAAACCAGCAAACAAATAAATAAAGCATGCCTCTATAAAAAAAAAAAAAAAAAAAAAAAAGAAAAAAGAAACCAGCATATTCCAACTATCTTGAATTTCACTGACATATTTGATTCAGTGTTTTTATATAGTACGGAAATATGTATTTTTTTAAATGACACAAAGGATGTTGAAGCAAATTCTCCTTTTTGAAAAAAATAGCAAATAGGGCTTCTCTGGTGGTGCAGGGGTTAAAGTCTCAGCACTGTCAAGCTATGCCAGCCACTATGGCTTGATTTCGATCCCCTGCCAGGGAGCAACCCGCATGGCACAGCAGACCTCTCCTGTCTTGCCCACTGCCCCCCTCTGCAGTGTATTTCAGTAGATCCACCTGTTCTGCTCCCCACTCTGTCTATGGTGAATCCTCTCACCACCCCCAACACCTCTGGCCTGTACCCCAGTTCTTATATGCATAAATAAATAAAATAAATCTTCAAAAATAAATTAAAAAATAAAATTAAAATTATTTTTAAAAAATTTAAAAATAGCATCTTCTGGAGTTCATCTCCCTTAGTACAATCCTCCCACCACAGTCTGCTTTCCTCAGTCCCCAGAAGTAACACTATTCTGCACTGGAGGTCTGTCCTTCCAGCCATTTTCTTTTATACATACATATATATATATATATATATATATATATATATATATACACACACACACACACATAGAAACATAATATTTTGTGTTTCTGTGTGGTTTCTTGGGGATGTATAGATAATACCTCTGCATTTTGTTCAGCCACATATTTTTTCATTTGTCATTATTTTTGAGCTTTGTGCATTTTGCTACATTTAAATTTAGGTAAGTGTTCCTGACTTGTGTGGTGCATCAATTTTTTTACCCATTCCCCTGGTGATGGGCATGTAAGTGTCCAGTTTATGTCTAAGGGACTGCAGGGACCATCCTTGAGGTGTCCATACACCCCCCCGCCCCGCCCCGCAACACTACCACCTGATACTGGTCAAACAAAAAAATGTGCCCATCTGAAAGAGGTGGCTGTTATAGTTTCAATTCGTTTCCCCTGAATTGCTAATGAGGACCAACATCCTTCCATATTTGTGGGCCTCTCAGATTTCTTTTCTGTGAAATTCTTTAATTTATCACTTATGCTTTTTTTCTATTGAGTTGTTTATCTTATTGATTTGTAACTGTCCCTTATAATTTCTGGTTAACAATCTGTTGTTTATGAGATACATTGCAAATCTTTACTCTTCATTCATACATAACTTGTCTTTTAACCTTTCTATGATTTATTTTGTCGCACGGGATTTTAAAAGTTTATATTACTAACAGTTACACCTAACAGGCTTCCGTCATTCTTGTTAAATTGATTACAGATCTTACTAAATCTTCTTGCATTAAAGTTCTAGAAAAAGAGATGAAAGCTGATGTATATGACTTGGTGATTTATTGGCTGGCTGCCACTTCAAGGAGAGAAAATTTTTCTTGTGCATATTTATAGCATTTTCCTTAAGGAACAAAGTTCATTTTGATGTTGTTGTGAATGTTTTGTGGTGTAATGATTTTTCTGCTCTCTAATAATAAAATGTTGACAGTGATAAAATCCTTGTAATAGATTTTAAAGCAAGAATTGATTTTGCCTTTTACTGCATACCCTTTGAAAGTCTATTTGAGAATACTTTCCCTAGATCTTTCTAGTTACTTGGATCTGTTATCTATAATTATGATGATTTCATGTTTAAAGATTATTTTAAATAACATTTCTCTTCAGACAGAAATCAAAGCAGATGGGGGCCAGTCTACCAATTCACATCCCACCCATCAGCTAGAAACCCTGGATAAGCTTCTTTAATTCCTTGTTTCTCAGTTTCTCATCTGTAAAATGGGGTGGTGATAGTACAGTCACTGGGACCACGGTGAAGCCTAACTAGGTCTCAGCACATCTAACCTTGAGGGTTGCCAGAAAAAGAACCCCTACAGATGCTGACCGCACCCCACAAATACTTGTAGGTTCTTATAAATGAGGAAAAGTATTGTAGATTTAGCTCTCTTTGAAAGGTATATTCAAATTAACGAGCAGCTAATTTCTCTCATGGCCATCCAAGATGCCAAAAGGATGTAGAAGCAGCACCGAGAGCATCAGTCAGCACAGATTCTCCATGGCACTCTTTTTTAGCCACCCACATCCAGAGCCTGCCTACTCTAAACACTTAAAAGCAATTTTTAAAGTCCCAAAGCAAGGGGCACCATCTTGAACCACATCTCCAAAGCTGGCCCTCCACAGAGGTAGTGGCACAGCTCGCTGTGGATATATTTGCTCACTCCTTCCTTCCCCACCAGACAGCTCCCCGGAGGCCCAGGAGTGGAGATGCCAAATGCTTATTGGTCAAACTCAAACTCACTAATACACATTTAAAGTCAGCTAGGTGGACGCTTCGTTCTTATCCAACAAAAGCTTGTTCTGCCTGCAGGCCCTGGCTGGCCACCACCTGGGGGCACCCTCTGCCAGGGGGCCCCCAGAGAGCTCTGGGTTAGGAGCCAGCAGAACTGAGTTTGAGAACCAATCCCCTGCCATTGACCAATAATTAAACTACCCCCGAAACGTCAGTTTCTCCAACTGCCAGGGTTGAACGTTAAAGATTGCTCAAAATTAACATGCAAAGGTGTGTCCAACTGTAGGGCTTTTACATGGTGAAGGTGGAATTTCACCAGAAATTATTCTGATGACAACAATGGATATGAAAATGGAGACTGGTGTGTGCTGATGACAGGATGTGATCTTGAATTATTTCATTTTTGCAACCTACTCTCTCTACTTAGCTTAGCAAGTCATTTCGAAACAAGGACAGGTCTCCCCAGCTTCTCCATTCAAGAATGATGCAACACTGAGCGGTGTTGTTTTCAGAAGTGTTTCTGAGCATTGGCAGCTTAACTAAAAGCGTCCTCTTTATTTTTGTTCTGGCTGTTGCATACAGGAGCACCGCTCTCACCTGTTAACCCCACAGCAGAAAATCTGCCTGCTAAACAATGGCTTGCAAACACTGCCCAGCCCTCGGTAGCATGCAGCATAAAGGAGTGAGCGAGCAGGGCGTGGGGTCGTGCTGCCGTTGGGGGCAGGCTGCTTTCGTTGGCACATTCCCTTTGTGAAGGATGAAGTCCTTGTTCTACAGTCTGCACCAGACTGCGCATCATCTGTTTACTTGCTATCCTTGAACTAACGGGGGTATTTTCCCGCTGCCATAAATGGGTTGGTGTAAGAGAAGCTTCTCCCGCTGAGAGACTCACTTCTGCACAAGTCCTCTTTGTTAATCTTCTGCAAAATAAGGCAGTTATCTGTTGAAGAGAAAGCAATCATTAATTTTTCATAAGAGCAGCGAAGTTGTGAATAGCAGAGGACCTCTTGAATAAAGAGCTTAGAGGGTCCAAAGAAAGAAGAATAACAAAGCCCTGGGGGTGGAGGGGAGTAGATTCTTTCTTATACAGTTTATCACCCCCCACCCCCATCCTGTCATGCCCTGTTAAGAAGGAAGAAGCCATTTATGCAAGCTAACATTTCTTCAAGTCTCAGGACCCTTAATTTTAATCCTTATCAGTGCCTTTTTAAATGAATAATACAGTGACCTTGAGTTCTGTCCTATATTATGTGACGTTGATTCATAAAGACTGCTTTCATTTTTTAAGTGAAGGCAGAAGCTATATGTATTCTACTCAATTCTAGCATTAGTGTTATCCCAAGTGTGGCATTTATGTTCTTTTGCTTCTTTGGTATAAATAAATATCAAAGTAGGAAGACCAGTGTGAACTCTACAAGGAATAATAAACTAAAATAATACGGCATTGATTTTGTTCAATGTGTCTAAATGTGTTTTTATGATTGTGTATGTTTATAGCGTCTTCACACAAGTGACATGAATTCTAGGCAATTAAGAAGGACATGAATTTCAGCATATTTAGGAAGAGGATATGCTTTCTAATAGCTCTGCATTTTACCATGTTTTGGTTCTTCAGAAAAGCACTGCAGATTTCAGATCTCCACGTTAAAATACTAGAGTTATTGCCATTTTGTATTGCTTTTACAATATTATTACCAGGAGACCACATTAGGGGACTCTATTTTGGCTGCTGAAGGGCTATATGTGGATACAGCAATTTAATAAAGAAGCTGAGGAAGATTCCTTTACACTGCATGTATGTTTTCTTTCAGAATTTCCTTCACTGGTTCTTAGACTGAGGCTTTGAGTCTTGGGGTAAAGTCTCAAGCTTGGACCCCTGACAGGTCATAGAGAGGACTCCTTGACAAAGCAAGGGGCCCTTCCTGTGGGCAGCCTTTCACCTGATGATCTCAAGACAGTTGATCTCATGAACTTCGACACAAACACACTCTGGGCCTAAGGGTTAAGTCTCAGCCCTGTCACCCCTACAGCCTGAGTTCAATCCACAGCCACATGGCGAAGCAGACCTCTCCTATCTCCCCGCTGCTTCCCTCAGCAATGTATTTCATTCAATCGGCCTGTTCTGCTCCCCACTCTGTGTCTGGTGAATCCTCTCATGGGCCTATACCCAAGATCTTGTATGCATAAATAAATAAATCTTAAAAAACAAAACCAAATTTTTAAAAAACCTACCACCATTGGGCTTCTTTGCCTGTTTCTCAGTCTTTCTTAGGGTGTTGCTGTTATTCCTTTAAACATTTTTGCTATTATTTAAGTCACTCAAATAACACATAAATATCAACTCCTTGAGAAAATTAAAACACTTTGCAGAGATTAAAGTCACCTTGGACCCCTGCCACCCCTACAGATTCCTGTCTGCCCCCTGCTCTTCCCACACTGTCCACCTGGCATTTGAAGCTTGGTCTCTGACATGTATTTTCTACATGTCAGCACAGTATCGGCAACTCAGCAGCATGAAGCAAGTGGACAGCTTCATTTTTACAGGCCTTTCCCTCTACTGATATAGTGTATGTATCCTGCTGTAACTGGCTTCTTCATTAATTCATATTTCACTAATTAATATTTCTTGGTGGGAAAGAAAGAAACTATTCAGTAGAATTAATGACTATTTGGGAAAGAAAATGACTGGCTACCGGCAGTAACATCAGATGCCATGGATATATTTTAAAAAGTGCAGACATGTTACCCTAGAACCCACTCATTAATTAATATTAATATTCATTGACATTTTCATTAATGACTATTAATTACCATTTCGTGTGAGTCTATATAGACCTATTTCATCTGTTCTAGTCACTCTCTACCACCTCGTGGTGTGCTGTGCTCTAGTTACTCAGCTTTTCTCTTACACAGGGAAGTTCATTGTTTTTCTGATTTTTCACTATTAAAAATGCCACCGGGGTCTGTGACTACTTATGTGCAAGAAAGTATCTCTAGATTTATGAACAGAGTATCACATGTGAGTTTTGCAGATGGGGCCAAAGCCCACTACAAACTGGAGGCACCGATTTACCTTCTGACCAGTGAAGTGTAAGGTTTGTATCTCCTGCATCCTCACCAGCTGTCACTGTTACCAGACATTGAGACATGTGCCCCTTTAATTAGTGCACAATGACATCTGGATATCAGTGTGTGGCACACTCATTGCGATGAGATGGACACACTTGTTATTTTTATGGGCTACTGTTATTTTCTCTCTGTGATTTGCTTATTCAAACACTGTGACCATTTTGCTACTGAGTCAATAACTTTGGATTTGTAGGCAGTGTGTGTGTGTACATGCACACGTGTGTGCACACATGAGTGTGTATGTGTGTACTTGTGCACATTTGGCTGTGTGCGTGAGTGTGTACTGTGTGCATGGCTGTGTCTGCGTGCAAGGATGCATAGGTGTTCATGTGTGTGCTTGTGGGATGTGGGGGTGTGCATGTGTGTGGGTACAGGGCTATCTTGTTACTGTCTGTGTACCGAGCCATGACTCTGCATGTGTGAAATATGTCAAATTCTCCAGACCAGGGCCTGTCCTTTAAATTTGCTTAGGGTGTCTTTTCGTTACCATTGTTTTTGACCTAGATTTATTTTTCTCAATCTTACTCTCCTTTTCCCTTCCTTTCCTTGTAAACGTGCTTCAGTGGTCATCTGGAGCTTATTGTACACCGGTTACTTTTCCAAATAATCACACGGATGTGGCTGAGAGCTGTGATAGCTGTGGTGGCCACTCACAGTGGCAGGAGAAGCTCCCCAGGGAGGGCAGGGTGACACCCCCGGGCAGCAGGGTGACACCCCCAGGGAGGGCAGGGTGACACCCCTGGGGCGGGCAGGGCGACATCCCCAGAGGGGACAGGGTGATAACCCCAGGAGGGCCAGGCTGACACCCTCAGAAGGGGAAGGGGCAGGGTGACACCCCCAGGGGCGACAGGGTGATAACCCCAGAGGTGCCAGAGTGACACCCCCAGGGAGGGCAGGGTGACACCCCTGGGGGGCCAGGATGACACCCCTAGGAAGGAGAGGGTAACAGATAGGGGAACCCACATGCAGCATCTGGCTTCGATGGGAAGCTTTTCTTCCAAGTTTATCCGGGTCCAGGGCTCGGAGTTGGCTGATCATGCCTGGTGGTGAGTACAATTATATGTGGGAGGGTTTGGCTTCGGGAAGTTATAATTGGGAAGGGAAAAAAACAGCTCAGCAGTTACCCGCCATCTACTTCTCAGAAACTCTGGGCCCACAGCTCCCAAGGCTGCCTTCTAGGTTTTATTGTGCTCTTCAAATTGGGCTATATCTCACAACAGTTGCCTTTAATTGGGAGATTATTAAAAAGCATGAGCAAATTCTGAGTTTCTCACCCAGAAAATGCTGCCAGTGTCCAACCTAAATGAGGCCATTCTTCCCTCGGTGCTTCGCTGCCCTGCCAGGAGCCGCTGAAGAAGGAGAGCCAGGCCGGCTTTGATCAGAGTGGGGCCCGGCCGGGACGC
Organism: Talpa occidentalis; assembly: GCF_014898055.3. Classification (NCBI taxonomy): domain Eukaryota; kingdom Metazoa; phylum Chordata; class Mammalia; order Eulipotyphla; family Talpidae; genus Talpa; species Talpa occidentalis. Next base: position 21,494,140 of record NW_023601754.1, on the reverse strand, counting down.
ACCCCCTTCTCCTGCATCCCCCTCCCAGCTGCTGTCCTCGCTGTTGTTTATCTGATGTTCTCAATCACCTGCCATTTAATCCTAAATAAATTTATTTAAAAGGATAAACTTTACCTTTCTCACTCCCACAATTGTTCCTCTTTTCATATTTTAAGCGGACAGTGACCATGAAAATAAACGCAGACACCACGGGTGGGTAGCAGTGATGTGGTCCCAGCCTGGGGTGTGCTGTCTCTTGTTTAAAGGGAGACGAGGTAACTATTACCAAGGCAGAGAGGCTTAAATCCAAATAATAGCGCCAAACCAGGACTTCTCCTTGGTGTGAATAGAGAGCTGAAAGGGGATCACTTTTTCCTGGGAGGCCCAATGCTGTGCTGCCTAAAATCCTGTTGGGAATCACCGGTCTACAAGGTTTAGGGAAGTGCTGGTGTAAACAATGGGTAGGAGCATCCGGGTGAAATAGAGTGTCCTTGATTTAGGAAAGCGTACAAGACATTTCTCTCTTTCCCCGCTTCCCTAGAAATTTTGAGGTCAAGTTGTTTCTTCCTCCATAACCCAGGTTTTGTAGCATCTCCCCGAAGCTTGCCATAGATGGAGTGAATTGACTGCACGGATGTTTGGGGGTGAGGCCATGCTCTAAGCATCCAGGTCAGATGCCGGCTGAGTTTAGCTTGGTCCCAGAGCAGGCACTCAGAGGTAGGTAAGGCTGCTTGTCACAGAGAGCAAGAGGGAGAGGCTGGGGCAGGAGGGAAATATTCATTGGGATCAATAACTGTATGGGGGGAGAAAACAGCTGGCTACTGGCAGTAACCTAGGATGCCATGGACATATTTTGAAGAATGCAGTCTTGTTACCCCGGGGCCCACTTACCGTGCTTTGAGCTCTGATGTCAACAAGTAGCCATTGTATCTTTAAAGTATTTTGAAATACTTTAGCTAAAAAAATAAGTGATGCAAATAAGGTTTAAAATGATTACCTTTATGCCCTGCTCCGCTCCCTTCTCCTCCAACCACATTTCCAGAGACAGTCAGTTTTTACCCTTTCTAATCATGGGCTTTCTGCTGGTAAGCTCCGCATTTCCATATAAGTTTCTTATACTTTCATTTGGTAATTTGCCACCTTTAAATAGCATCTACCAACTTCCTGCTGTCTTAGATGAGCATTGCATTCAAACCATTACTCCTTCCCTTTTCATCTTGCTTCTTCGTGTTTGGCTGTTGAGAAGTCTGGTGGCAGTCTGTCTCTAGCCCTGTAGAGGTGATCTGTGTATTCCCTCTGGAAGCTTTTAGGATCCTCTGGCTATTTTCACAGTTCTGAAATTTCACAATGATGTTCAAGATTTTATGCCTAAGTATCTTGGATTTTTGTAAAGATGTCCGTTCTCTGGTAAATCTTCAGTATTTCATTTCCCTTAATGCTGTTAAAAATAGCATCTTTTAAATTTTTTTAATTATTCATTGTTAGGATATATTTGCTATTATATTTATGTAAATACAGTTCACATTTGCAGAATGATCTTCATATCTTATAAACTTGTTAAACTCACTTATTATCTATAATAGCATTTTGATACATTCTGTTGGGCTTTTTACATAAACAACTATGTTACCTGTTTACTTCTTCCTTTTCTAAATCTGACCTTTTAACTTACTCCATTATCTAGAAACACCTATGCACTGATGCGTGGGAGTGGAGAGGACTGACTTCTTTGTCTGCTTTCTGATTTTAGAGGAAAACATTCAGTCTTTACTACTAAGTGTGCTGCTGGCATGTTTTCTGTATATGCCGGAATCATATTGGGGATAACCTCTTTTATTCCCACATTATTGTGAGTTTTTATGTGTTAGTTTGTCAAAGTCTTTTTGCATCTATTAGAATGATCCTTTTTTTATAGTCTGATAATGTGGTTAGTCACACTGACTGGTTTTTTTTTTTTTAAGATTTATTTATTTATTTATACAAGCACTGGGTACAGTCAGAAGCACGGGAGGGTGAGAGAATTCACCAGAGCCAGAGCGGGGAGCAGAGCAGGCAGAAGGACCGAAGTACACTGCTGAGGGGAGCAGCGGGCGGCAGGAGAGGTCTGCGCGCCATGTGGGACCCTCCTCCAGTGGCCGGGGAGCAGCCGGGGATCGAACCGGCGCTGCAGAGGCTGCAAGCAGCTTCGCAACCCAGTGCTCAACCGCTGCACCACCGGGGATTCCCTGACTGGTTTTTGAATGTTAAACTAAGTTCCCAGGAAAAAATGCAGTGTAATAATAAATCATCCCTTTCGTATATTGTTGGATTCGATCTGCTAAAATTTTATCTAGAATTTTTTTAGCTTCATGAGGAATAGTAGTCTGTTTTCTTCACTTACAACATCTTTCTCTAGTTTTGGTATCAGGGCAATGCTGATCTCATAAAACAAACTAGAAGATATGCTCTTCTTTCCAATTTTTGCTAAGAATTGTATAGAATCAGTATTATTCCTCTCCAATATTTGGTGTCATTCACCAGGAAGTCGCGTGCCTGGACTTTTCTTTGTGGAAAGTTGTTTTTATTACAAATTTTATTATTTATCATTTTGTCAAAAATAGCCCTAGATATGTGGCTCTTTCGTGATCTGTTTCTTTTTGAGTGAGAATTGGCAGTTTGTCTTCCAAGGAATTTGTCTGTTTCTACTAAGTTGTCAAATTACAAGCATACCTTGTTTGCCATATGCCCTCTGCTATTGTTTTAGCATCTGTGGACTATATAGATGTCACTTCTCTCAGTCTTGCTATTGGCAGCTCTGTCACCACCTTTTTCCCCCCAATTAAATGAGCTGCAGCTTCATGGATTTTATTGGTCTTTTCAAAGAACCAGCTTTTGGTCTAATTGATTTTTCCTGTGCTTTTTTTTGATGTCATTGTTTTCTGTGTCTATCTTTATTATTCTTTCTACATACTTAAACTCACTCTTCTTTTTCTAGTGTGTTAAGGAGGAAACTGGCATTTTCTTCCTTTCTAATTTAGGCAGCGGTAATATAAATTTCCTCCTACATACTATTTTATTGGCACTCTCTAAATTTTGATACATCATTATTTTAGTTTTCATTCACTTAAAAATACTTTCTAATTTCCTTTTGAATTCATCTTTGGCCCATGAGTTATTTTAAATTGTGTTGTTTGTTCCAAATATTTGAGAATTTACTGGAGATCTTTCTAGTGTTGATTTTTTATTAATTGCACATGTTCAGAGAATATGCTTTGTGTGACTGGAATCTTCTTTAATTTACCAAGACTTGTTTTATAACCCACAATATGATCTATCATTATAAATGTCCATGTGCTCATGAAAAGTGCATTCTGCTATTGTTGGGTTAAGTGTTCTATAAATGTCAATTCAGTAAGTTGTTGGTAGTGTTGTTTAGATCTTCTATTTATTGATTTTCCGTCTACTTATTCTCGCTATCATTGAGACAGGAGTATTAAAATATCTGACTATATTTATGAATTATCCTATTTCTTCTTGCATTTGTACCGGTTTTTGTTTTGTGTATTTTGAGGTTCTGTTATTAGGAATATAGACATTTGTGATTTGTGATTGTTATGTCCTCTTGATGAGGAAGTGACTCTTTCACCATTATGCAATGACATTTTTATCTCAGATAATGCTCTTTACTCTGAATCTCCTTCATCTAAAATATAGCTTTCTTTTGATTGGTATTAGAATACCATATTTTTTCCATCCTTCTAATTTTTTTTCTTTGGCCATTGTATTTGACCATGTCACTTACAAATAGATTTGTGCACAATAGATTTGTGCTTGCCTTTTTAAAGAGATTTATTTATTTATGCATACAAGAGCTGGGGTACAGGCCAGAAGAGTGGGGGTGAGAGGATTCACCAGAAACAGAGTTGGGAACAGAACAGGCAGATTGACTGAAATACACTGCTGAGGGGAGCAGTGGGCGAGTCAGGAGAGGTCTGCTGCGCCATGTGGGTAGCTCCCTGGCTGGGGATCTAATTCGAGCTGCAGTGGCTGCGGACAGCTTCTTAGGTTGTATTTTAACCCCTTGCACCACCAGGGAGGCCCTGTACTTGCTTTCTTATTCAACTATCTCTGCCCTTTAATTGTGGCATTTAAATCATTTATATTTAAAGTGTATGTGATTAGGTTTAAATGCCACTTGTTTTCTGTTTGTCCCATCCTCTCTTTTTTCCCTTTTTTCTCTTCCCTGCCCTATTTTGGATTAATTAAATTTTTTTTTACAATTTCATTTTGTACTCTTGGCTGACTTATCAGCTATAATTATTTGTTTTGTTATTTCACTTGTTACTTCAAGGTGTCAGCTTACATATATCCAGCTCATCACAGTCTTACCTCCAGTGATTATTAGGCTACTTCACATATAGTATAACAATCCTGCAATAGTTTATTTCTCCTTCATCCCTCCCAATTTTTTCTGCAATTATTGCCACAAATTTAACTTCTTCAGATGTTACGATCCCACATTGTGTTATTATTTTTGTTTAAACAATGATCTTTAAAGAGATTTTTTTTAATTAGGGGTAAAATTTACACATGTATCCATTTCTAGGGTGCTTCATTCCTTTGTGTACATTCTCATTTCCACCTGATACTATTTTCCTTCTGTTTAAAAGATTTCCTTTAGTATTTCTTGTAGTGCACTCAACTGGTGATAAATTCTTTTAACTTTTGATATCCAAAAAGATATATTTCAAAAGTATAATGCCTAATTTTATTACTGTAAAATTGAGGTGTTTTACTAATAAAAACAGAATTAAAAGCTCTGCCTATACCAAAACCTGCACACAAATATTTTATGAAAACTTTATTCATAATTGCCAGAATATGGGAGCAATCAAGATATCCTTTGGTTGTGAATGAACTTTAATAGGTACATGCAATGGAATATTATTCAACAATAAAAAGAAGTGAGCTATCAAGCCACAATAACTTATGAAGGAGCCTTAAGTGATTATTGCAAAGTAAAAGAATCCAATCTGAAGAGGCTATATACTGTATGATACCAACTATATAACATTCTGGGAAAGGCAAAACTATAAAGAGAATAAAAGGATCTGTGATTTCCAGGATTTAGGAAGGAGAAAGGGATGAATAGGAGTACAGGAAATTTTTAGGGCATTAATATATAATACTATATAATACTGATACAATGCTATATGATCCTATAAGGGTAGACTTATGCCATTACACATTTATCACAGCCCATAGAATGTACAATTCTAAGAATAAACCCCAGAGTAAACTCTGGGCTTTAGTTAATGTATCGGTAATGGGTCATCAATGATAACACATTTATCACACTAATGCAAGAAGTTAAGCATAGGGAACATGGACTAAGGAATGACGGGTTGTACAGAGACTCTGTACCTTAAGTCAATTTTTCTGTAAATCTAAAACTACTCAAAAAAATAAAATTCATTAATTTTTTAAAAAGCTGAGTGAGGCAGTATAGTATTTGACATAGTAATATGGCATATAGATACACTATAACAAATATACATATATATTTATAGCTTTATAGGCTATGTTTTATGTTATTTTGTATTATATTGCTTATGTTATATCATAGTGTATGTACTGTAGTATAATGTTATAGTACTATAGCCCACAGGTTCAAATCCTGACTGCCACTTTAAAACTGTGACTTAATCAACCTGTGTTTCAATTTCCCATACAAAAATAGAGACAGTAGTAGTAGATCTGACTTCATAGAGTTATTATGAAGATTAAATGACATGTGAAGTCTTTGAACAGAACCTGGAACACACTGAACACACATAAGTGATGCCCACTGTGCTATTTGCTCATGAATACTCACTTGAAGAAGGTCTGGACACATTTTGTAAACCATTCCTTGAGCATGTTCTCACAGTGAGGAGTGGGGTCTTAACCATGTGAATTTTCATGTGGGAGGATTAAAAAGTGCATCATCACCATTTTGCACATTAAGTTCCTGACTTTAAAGTGATGCTATCAATTGAGGTGGCTTTTATTTTGCCGCTGTAACATTTCCATTAAGATAAAAAAATTTCCAAATTCAAGATTTCCATCAGGAAGCTTCCTTAAAGCAAATTTCTTGTTAACAGCCAGAGGCCCCCCCACCAGATCCCTGCTCTGGATGGGCAACAGGCTACTGAACATCTTCCTGCAGCCAGTTCTGTCTCCCCATGCAGTCAGCTGTAGGGCCCGCAGCATAGGGTCCCTCAAGAGGTCTTTGTGGGGGAGATGGGGTAGGTGATGGCCATGCCCTCATCTCAATTATCCATCTCTTGGGGTCACAGCAGGACAATGGGATTCCAGGCTTCTGAGCTGCAGAGGCTCCACTTATCTGGTTTCTCTGCTTTCCCTTTCATTTTTAAAAGATACTTTCACTAAATATAGAATTCTGGATTGACAGTCCTTTCCTTTCAGTATTTTTGAAATGTGACTCCACTGTTTTCTTCCATGCATCATTTTTGTCCAGATAGCTGCAGTAATCTTTACCTTCGATCCTCTGAATGTGATGCACCTGCTTCTCTGAAGCTCCTGTAAGCTTCTTCTCATCACTTGTTGTGAGCAAATTGGTTATGATGTGCCTATCTCTTTCTGCATGTTTCTTGTGCTCGAAGCTCATGGAACTTCATGGTTTTATTCTTTTTATCAAACTTTGAAGTTTCCCATCCATTAGTTCTTCAAATGTTTTTGTTTTGCCCTCTCTCCCCTGTTTTTCAGGGACCCAAATTCACTAGGCAATTTGAAGTTACCTACAAATCATTGATGCTCTGCTCATTTTATAAATTTCCTTTTTCCTATTCTTTTATCCTGAATGTTTTCCATTGTCATATCTTCCAGTTCACTCATCTTTTTTTCTGAAGTCTCTAATCTACCACTATTCCCATCCCAGTGTAATTTCATCTTAGACATTGTAGTTTACAGTTTTCTTAGGTAGGACCAAAGAAGGGTTTGGTTTAAAGGAAATCATTCCCCACAAGGAAGGGAAACTTTTGTGTGTGTCCACCTGTCTCCAGGAATCTTGAGGTTTCCCAGTTTGACTGATGGGAATGGGTACTCACCCACCTTTGGGAACCATAGACATCCTTTTTATGATTTCTTCTCTGACTTGGGTGCTTTTCCTCCTATGCATGCACTCAGTCGAATGCTCAAGGAGGGCCATCTTCAATCTAGAATCCTCTGTGTTGGCTGTCTGCTTTCCAGTACTCTTCTCTGCAAGCTTCTTTCACTCAGCTCTGGGAGTCTACCAGGCTCCACCTGGGTCTTGTTTATGCTGGCCCTAAAACCTCCTTCCAGGTGGTAAACATGGGGGAATCATGGGGCTAATGTCCTTGGTTTCTCTGCTCTCAATGATCACTGTTTTTTTGTTGTCTGTGTCCCATGTCTTGAATCCTTTGTTTCATATATTTTGGCCAGATTGGGGAGTTATTTTAGATGGACAGTAAATCAAGCCCTTGATACTCCATTTTGGCCAGAAGTGGAAATTTGACATTTGTTCTCATTTTAGTGAAGTCTCACTCAAGAGAGGAAATAATTCAGATGCTCATCCCACCATATTGAATCAGAAGTACGTTGCACAATTTTTAAAAGTATTGCAGTATTGAAGTTTCTATTAACACAAGCTATGACCTTGTAATTATATATCCAGACCCATAATCTCTACATGAACTTCTTGAGGAGTGGAAACTGTGCCTCACTCATTTGGGGATTATCTCAGTGCTAAATTAGAAATTCTATAAATGATGAATGAATAAATGAAGAGCAAATGATGTTCGTATTGGCAAAGTTGCAAATGTATGTAGTTAAGACTGAAGGTAAGGATGGTTTTAGTCAAAACTTTTGTAGGGAAATGTAATTTACCCTTAAGGAAATTATCCTTTTAGGCTGCAGATTTGGGGAAACTGTTAACATTAGCACCTGCTTTTGCCTTTGTGGCAGGAAACACTTCTTTAAAATGCTCTCTGACATTGTACTGGTAGAATGTGTGTGCAACACTTGGGGGAATTTTATTCTTGACCATTTATCCTGGTTGTTTTCTAATCTGATCTCAGTGTGAAATTTTTGTGGAATGATAGAAAAAAAATTAACTTTCCAATCCATCTATTCTCTTGTTTTGTTTTTGTGTAATATGAATTCATCCTTTAAAAGATAATTAAAGTTCAATGTATAATTATAAAGATAAATGGACATATTTTAAGCCCAAATTTCCTCAACTCTTTTCCTTTTCCAAAGAGTATACAAGTGGGCCTCCCTGGTGGCGCAGCATTTGAGCACTGGGCTGTGAAACTACCCGCAGCCTCTGCAGCACCGGTTCGATCCCCGGCCGCTGGTGAGGGTCCCACATGGCGCGCAGACCTCTCCTGCCGCCCGCTGCACCCCTCAGCAGTGTACTTCGTCACTCTGTCTGTTCTGTTCCCCACTCTGGCTCTGGTGAATTCTCTCACCCTCCCATGCTTCTGATTGTACCCAGTGCTTGTATAAATAAATCTTTAAAAAAACATAAAAAAAAGAAAGCATATACAAGTGTGTAATATAGTTATTAAATCTTTTAAAGACTCATAAGGTAAGAAATTTAAGTGAGATAGTGAAAATATGTCCAGTATTTAGTTCCTTGGCTCATAAAGACAGCCCAGCTTAGTGGTCTCAGGCATGTGAAGCCTGCTTGTCAGCTCTGTGACCTTGGCAGACTTAACCTCTGCCAACATCAATTTTCTTGGGTTGTTACACAGATTAAGTAAAAAGTATAACAAAATGTAATAGAATCAAATAACAATAAAAATTTTACTCCGTCTCTCAGCATTTTATTTAATCTGCCTTTCCCAAGAAGTAAAAATGCCACTCTCTGCATTTTTGCAAATCAGTTGAATATTAAGAGAAGAGTCTTTCCCAATTCCCTTTACTAGGTCTTCCATGTAGCGATGGCTTCTGTGTCCCGACTTGTCTCACTGGGTCGTGTTTAGCAAGGTTTGTCCTTTGTACCTTCATCAGTCCTTAGTCAAAACTTTCGGCTTTCCTCACTTCTACATTAAATTCTGCTCTGAACTGCCTCTTCCCCACCTCAAAGTTGAACCTGGGGATTTTCCATCATCATATTCAAGATCTACTCTCACCTTTGTTATGCAGCTATTACCTGGGACACTTTATCAGCACAGATATGATTTCCAGCCACACTGGGTTCCTTCCTAATATAATATCTTATTTTCCATGCAGTTCCCATTTCACAGGCATCTGAGGCTAGCATAATTTTTCACATTCTTAGAGATATACTTCTGATTTTTGATCCCTTTACCCTCTAAGTTTTTTTAACCTGTTGTATTATTTACTTAATTATCATTTATAATTATTTTATATATTTCTATTATATTTTATATAATTAGATCATTTATTATGTATTATATATTTAGTTTAATGAAATTGTTTTATTACTGAACATCATCCATCTGGGTCGTTATTGTCCTAGCTCACTGTCCAGATTATGAAGAAATTAAAAAAGTTTAATCAGCAGCAAATGGTTGACTTTATTTGCAACTCTATAACTCAGCTAATGGGCTTCCTGAAACCTATTTTGACTTATTTATTGTATTCATAGAATGCCATTTGGGGGACATCTGGCCACCAGGTCACAGTCTTGTGTTTACTTCTAATTATGTGTTTGAGGCAAGAGAGAGTCACAAGGAGTTTACAGAAATGATGAGTCTAAACTCCAGATCTCCTAATGAGAGTTATTTTTGATACAGCCCAATCCTGTCTAACATCAGAAGACTGGGCAGCATCAAGGTGCATCCCAAATGTGCTCCACCCGCCTCCCCCCTGCACAGTCACTCTGACCAACATGTAGATGGAGAGAGGGTCCCAGAAGAGCGCCTCGGTGGCACAGGATTCATCACACAGTAGCCCCATCACAGCAATCGCTGATTACGAGGATCAGATAAAGTGTAGATTAAATAAAGGCACACTGTGACCGGTCACTGTTTCTAAACAAACCCTCCTAAGTGATTGGGGCCTGACAATCCCAAAACCGCTGTTATTACTAACAGGGACATGTGGAAAGAACAAGTCAAGACAGAATTATGGAATTCTTGAATGCTTTTGCTTAAAATAATTCAAGCCAAGTAGGGTTGTATCCATACACACACACACACACACACAAACACATGTATGCATGCAAACATGCATACACATGTACATATGCAGTGCACACACAACACACACCATAGACACACATGCACACACTCACCTCCCGGGCTCTCTTGCCTGCATAAATTCTTCCCTAGGTGTGCCTCTGCCATTCTATCCGGTCTGACCCTGGCAGATCTTACTGTGCTCCGTCTCTAGACTGATCCCCTAAATATTCAGGGAAATAAGAGGATCGTTTAAGTGTGTGTAGTAGTAGATTCTGCTGGCTCTTAAAGAATTATCTTTTATAAATCCCTAAATGTTAGATGTGGGAAAACCATCTTTCTCTTAAATTTGGCAAATAGCATTTATGTGCATATGTACTTACACCATCTATACACTCAGGCCGTAATAGAAATACCGTGGAAAAGCAAACCATAAGCTTTTAACACTGTCAGGCATGAGCTCTTTCCCTCTCATCATCTCTTGAAGAGACGTTTAGAAGAATGAGAGGCTTTGCATTTAGAAGCCTTCCTGGGAAAAAATGTCAGTTCTTTTTTAGACTCAGGATCACACTATAATAAACGTGAATCTAAGCAATCTCTCAAGTGCTTTCTAAGCCATGGCTCCATCTATAACCACACACACAGCCTTCTTTTGTTTAGTAAATGCCAATAAAAGCTAATGAGAAAGCAGCGCCATTTGCATGCTTCATATTTTTACTCACTGTGGAGTATAGTGGTTGAACAATCTCACCTGGGAACCAAGACAGGCAAAGAAAATTGATTTCCTGTACCCCATAGTGAGTTTCTGAGGATTTAGAAAGCAGGTATTTTGGGTTGTGAAATATAACTGGAAAGGTTTTGTTGGTACGTGCCAGATGCTGCTCCTGGGAAGTTGAAACCTCTCTCCTCCTTGAATGGGCTCTGTTCTGGGATGTTTTTGTCCTTACCGTGGAGTAAAATGTCAAGCCATCACATCCTTGGGATTTAAGTGATGAGGACAGGATTTATATCTGTTGAATCATTTGATTTTCAAGTTAAGTAATTGAGACCCAGGGAAGAAAGTTAATGCAGAGATGTGGGTTCCAGCCTTAGCTCCGCTCGCTGTGTGATCTTGGGCTAGTCTCTCAACCTCTCTGAGCCTCAGCTTCTTTCTGTGGAAACAGGGAAAATTCTTGCTAGCCATAGATTTGTTCTATCAAATGAGTTAAAACAAAACAATTTCACAAATACCAAGCACTAAAAATTGCTAATCGTTGTGGGTTTTGTTATTCCATATTATTGTGAAAGGATTTCACAACTAATGTATCAAAAGAAGTGGGGATACTGATGTATTCTTTGCCTATAAAAAGGTGAATTCCAGTAGGAAATGAGGCCCTGTTTAACTTCCAGATGGCATGGGACAATCAGAATGTCCCAGCCCCCCAGGCTTTGTCTGAGGAAAATGTTTGAAGCTACCAAAATTATTTCGCTATGTTTTTTTTTTGCCCAAATTATAATAAATGAAATCCTCATTCCTCTCTGCCCTTCTCTCTCTTAGCACTGTGTCTTACTCTATGGTCTGTGAGTGTATTTCTCTTCTGAATTTGGCTCTTTTTTTAGAACTAGTTGTGAATTCTTTATTCTCTCACTTAGACATATGACGGTGGGGGAGGAGGGCATGTGTATTTCCTAAATTTTAGCAAGAAATCTGTCTTGCCATCTCCACAGAGTGGAAAATTCAGCTTGGAGAATTTGTTAGTTTCATTCCTCTTTCAAATCTCAGCACACAAACACACCATGCGTGCTGGTCAGACATTTTGGTTATGAGTAACGTTGAAGCTTTCAAAAGTTTGGGGTGAGGGTGTGAATTTTGTATGTACTGGAGGGAATCCCAAACCTTTGGATGACTTTTGAAGCAGTCTCTGTTGGGCTCCACCCAAATTCCCTGAATCAGACAGCCTGTCTTGAGGTTAATGAACCCCACTTTGTCCATAAACAAGGGGGGGCTGAAAGTACCTGGGAATTAATGTCTCTCTGGGGGCATCCTCAGCCTAGGCTGGATGTAGGTGTATAAATACCCCAGCTCCCTTGCCCCTTGACAGAAATAATCCCAAAGCATGCATTTTGCACTTTTCTAGAGCTTCCCATTGAGATTGAACTGCAGTCACCCACCATGGAAGCTGATTTAACGCCCCACCATTGTCTGTCACACTTCTCCTGAGGGTCCCTCCTGAGGCTCCCTTCACCCCTCCATAAACCACTTGACTCTCAAATCCTCGGCTCTGTCTCTCCTGTGGGCTTTCCAGCCTACAATGATGGGGGTGGTGGGCGCACTTTGAATGCAGACAACAACCTGCTGAGCTTGGATCGGGTTTTGCCACAATTACCGCAAGCCCCAGATCTGCAGGGTGCACTTTGACAGAGCGCTGCTTGCCATGCCTCGGAATTCTACCCACTCAGAACCCAGCTCTCGTGGACACACCTGTCAGTGTAGACTGTTAAGAAAGTGGGCGCAGACCACAGCTGCCCATTCACTCCTTCAGTCTTGCTTCTGCAAGACAGCCAGTCTGTCCTGGGGAAGGGTGACCTCATGACCGTACTCGGACCGCGGGCATCCAGCAAGCTGTGAGTGCTGGTTCTAAGCACTATTGGGCCCCTCCAAATGGCCCCGTGCACCCCTCCCCTCTTTTACACCTATGAGACAAGCACTTCCCTATTTTTCTAGCATCAACCACAGCAAACCAACCACCACACCCAAGGAAACCATCAGGTTCCCAGAAGGTTTTCTAGTTAATGCGGGAAAAGATTAGTTTATATGGCTTCTCATTGTAAACCTTCCAAAGGTTTGCTATCCAAGACCAAGCCTGCGCATTTGGCCAGTCGGGAGGATCTCCCGAAAGCATCTCCTTTTCCACAGTCTCCATCTCAGGCTCCTCTTTCTATCTCCTTTCTTGTTTTGCTTTATCACCTCTGTGATGCTTTGATGCTCAGTACACCAGCCGAAGCCATGTGAAATCTGTATCACAGTATATTAGCATTCCAAAAAACATGCAATCCCTGGGTAGACAATAAATTTGATTTTGCACAAGTGGCATCCTTTATTCTTTGCTCATAAGGCAATCTCTCAAGTGTATCTTTTTTTTTTTGAAACACAACACAAATAGTCTGGTGAAGTAAAAATGGGCTGCGTGACGGGTTTTGTGTTCAGCAAAAAGAACTCGGACAAAGCAGCCGGGCTGATGTTCTTATTTACAAAGGTTGCCGTCTGGGAAATTAATGTCTGCTGTTGCTCAGTAATTAGGAAAATTTAAGACCCCTTGTGCTCCAACATCTTGCACTAAAGGTTGTATGTCATCGGTGTTTTCATGAGAATTTGCTGGATTTCTGTCATTAATAACAGGCATAAACTCAGCAAGCAGTAGAATGTGCATTACATTTAATCAATTTGCTATTTGTATTCATTATGTATGTCCTCCATTTTGAGTCATGAAAAATTGAAAGGCCGTTGCAAATAGAAAGAACATCATGGATTACAAATGATGTAACAAGAGCATAAGCGCTATTAATTGGTCAATTGTGCTTGTCAGTACATTTAAAGTGATTAAGGCAGAAAGATTAGAAGGGACAAGAATGTGCTTGGGAAAAAGAAGCCCGGGAATACCAGGGCTCCCTGAAGTGCTTCGTGCCCAGATAAAGGCAACACAACCCAGTGGCATTTATTCCAGCACATTCATTCTACAAGTGTCTCTTGAGCACCGGCCATGTGCCGGGGCTGTGAAATCCTTCACCTCTTGACTCCCCTTCCAATGGGGAAGGCAAGCCAATGGTGGTGAGACCCAGGCCTCTCTGGGGAAGTGACCTTTTTTTTTAAAAGATTTTATTCATTTTTTTATACAAGAACCGGGGTACAGGCCAGATGTGCGGGAGGGTGAGAGGATTCACCAGAGACAGAGTGGGGAACAGAACAGGCAGACTGATGAAATACACTGCTGAGGGGAACAGCGGGTAAGGCAGGAGAGGTCTGCCACGCCATGGGGAAGTGACATTTGAATGGGGATTTAATGAAGAGGGAAGACAGACCACATGGTTTATGGAAGGGGGTTTTATTCATGAGTTGGCTCATGACCCCAACTTCCTTTCTAATGCTCAAGAAGAAAAGAACATCCTTGTGAGTTATTTGAATTATCTTGACCCTATGGAATGGTTTCCCCAGTGCTAGAAAATTCACTCTATTCACCTTCCTACTACAGACCTCTTCTGAGGTAGCAATCCTGTTAAAGTGAGAACGGATGGTATTACTTGCCATATTGATTTCCTCCATCCAAATGCCTTCCCAGGACCCACGGGGCCCTGCCTCACTCTTCATGCCATCCTTCCTTACTTGCTAAGCCATATCCCTGTTTCTTTGTGTTACCCACATTGCCAGCTTCTGCCTGACACTAGACATACCTGTTTGCCATCTTTCCACCCAGTGTAGTCCGCCCTCAGAAACTCGGACCTCAGTTCCAAGGCCACCTCCTCAGAGAGGCCCTCTCTGAATAGCAGGGCCAAAGTTCTTACCTGGTCCCTGGGCATCAGGTCCTCCTGCTTTGTTTACACACAGCTCATATCACTGTCTGGATTGGGTGCTATCTGCTTGCTTGTCTCCTATCCATTCCCACATTTGAATGAGACCAGGCAGATGTCATGTGAGTTCACCCCTGCATCCCAGTGCCCGAAACAGTGCCTGGCACAGAGAAAAGACTCAAAGGCCCAAGATGAATGAGGAAACAAGTGGCACCATCATCAGCCGGTCGTTCAGTTAACCAGTCGAAATAATGGACAGTTTGGCTTCTGCTTTTGTATTTGGGTAGCTATTTTTAAATTTTGCCTGAAAACCACATGGAAGAAATGGGTGTTTATTCTGAGCACTGTTCACTACATTTCGGGGCAAATGAAAGTTGGTAGGTGACATGGATATGAGCCATTTTCTTCATGGGTCTAGGATCTGCTGCTATGCAGTTTTAAATAACTTCTTTTCAATACACTGAGTCATTTGTACAGACTAAATGCTGCTATTGTCTTTGAATGTTTGCAGGTAATGGACTGTGGGCCCAGGAATAATAGCAGCCCAGGAATATTATAGCAACCCTGTTACTTTAGAATCCACGGTCTAAGAGTCTATCCTTAATACATGGCACCTAGGATACACCTCAGAAGAAGGTGATATTGCCACGTGATGATGCCAGGATGCCAAGTTCACTGCAGGGTGTGATCCAGAGCAGACTATGAATGTCAATCATGTACCAGCCTCCACAGCAGGTACAGGGGCTCGGGGTGCAGAAGACATTTTGCTTCCTGCTCAGTAGCAATGGTTCCAAAGCCCACTGCACACTAGACTCAGCTGGGGCTCTGTGCACTGGGTATCTGCTCCCAGGACAATTGACTCAGACTCTCTGAGCTGGCAGTTTACACGCCCGTGTGTTTTTAAGCCCCCAGCACTGCTCACAGGCGGCAGAGTTGAGACCCACCGGTCCCCAGGAGGGTGGAAGGTGCAGAGAAAACCACAGGCAATAGGACCAGGGTCATGATGGGGCTGGTAGGTGTGCGCTGGGAAATGGCGATCTTTTCCTCAATCTATAACCACATCTCAGAAAGAATGTTTTAAGGGATCAAGGGACCAGATGACCTGGCAGTGTGCAGTAGATAAAGGTCGCATCTATTTGTCATCCCCTCCCCCAGAAGAACTGATGAAAAGCAGCAAATACCATTCATTCAATGATTTTTCTTACATGGGGCCAAAAAAAATGACTTCATTTTTCTACCTAGGCAGGAGACTGGACATTATATACTTCATCCAATAAATAATTTTATTTAAAATAGAGTGTCTTTCCTAACTAGCAGACATGAGACAAAGGAAAATAGGAGAATCCACAGGGGAACTGTCAGGAAGGGAGGAGTAGCTGCGTCCTCTGAAATGACTGTGTTAGGTGAGAATTTCCTGAAGCGCCATGTGAAGGCAGCTGAAATCCGCTCCCCAGCCTGTCTGTGCCTTTGATAGTGGGCATCAAGGTGTTTACACTGGGAAAAAAGCAAATCTTTCTGGGTAATTAATTGAGGTTTGTGTTATTCAGTTGAAGATCAAGCTTTGCTTTTTCCTTCCTCAAAGGTAGGTGAAAAGAACAGAAAAGTGAGAATGGTCTTATAAGGGTACATTCTCGTTCCGAGTGGCACATCTGAGTGCCTTGCTAATTTACTCCTGTCTTTTGTCTAATGATAAACTGATTTTTTTTAAAAGAAATGTTTACAATCCAGTAGGCACTCCACGAAAGTCAGCTGGCCTGACTCGAGCAGGAGCGGGGCAATGTCCCCGGCCCCTCTCCCCTCTCTGCCCCAGTCCCAGGAGGCAGAGCTTCCCACCCACAGTGCAAATCCAGAGAGCCGAGTCACTGGATTGCACAGTTACCTGCAGTGGGTGTGTGAGAAACGCTCCCAGTTTCAGAGAAGCAACATACCTGGATATTTAAGGAAAGTGACATTTTACAAAATGGAAGGGAGGGTTCCTGAGAGCTGCCTCTCATCCCAGAAGAAGGGGCCCGGCCCCAAGGAGACCGGCCCCAGAGGGATGGCTCAGGCAGCACAAGCCCCTGCCCTGAAGCAGCCATTGTCAGCCCCAGCTGCAGCCAGGTCGCCTGCTGTGCTTGGGAAACAGCCACTTGAGTCCTGCCCCAAGGCGGAAAGGTGCTGGGTGTGGGCAGATGCTGGGTGCAGGCAGGTGCTGGTGCAGACGGGTGCTGGGTGTGGGCAGGTGCTGGGTGCAGGCATAGTTTGTAAAACCTCAGGTGAATCTGATGCGTTCACTGGTGTAGTCTCAGATTAGTGACTGAAAGGGTAACCAAGGAGGTGACTTTGACGCACCTCCAAGCTCAAGGCCTTGGCGTGCCCTAGGTTCAGCCAAAGGCAAGGACTCTCTGTGAACTCTGCCTCACAGGATACTAGGAGGGCTGGCTTGAGTGGATTTGTGCAGGGGTCAAGGGCAGCCGGAGGAACCAGCCACCTGCCGGTGCTGCCCCGGGCTCTCGGGCACAAAGCCGCAGCAGAGTCTTTTGTGCCCCCAAGCCTCGCTGTTATTTCACTGCACACGGGACTCAGCTGGGGCTCCGTGCACTGGGTATCTGCTCCCAGGACAATTGACTCAGAATCTCTCAGAACCAGCGACTTCCCTGGGTGAATCGGAGAGCCTGGAGAGCAGGAGAAGAAAGAGGAAGACATCAAACAAGGGTGCAATGGAGGCCAGATCCCAGGAGCAGCATGGAGCCTCGATGGCACTGGCCTTGGCACTAGGGAGTTCAGGCCATGTGCTCCCACAGGCGAGGCCCTGGCTAATGTCCAGCCGAGGCACTCTGGACTCCCCGGAAGAGGGGTGTGGCTCCAGGCCCCCAGGAGCACCCCCTCAAGGACACAGAAGGAAGCCAGCAGCAGAAGAACATACAGAAGCCTGAAGGGGCCATGCCAAGGGTAGAGAGTGCAGGCCGGGCACCGGCAAGATGTGTGCACAGGCCAAAGCTTGTCTCTGCATCCACCGACTTAGGGCCCTTATTCTACTGACAAACCAAAAAGTGCATTTCTTTCCGCCCTCCCTCCCTCCCTCCTTCTCTCCCTGTCTGCCTCCTTCCTTCCTTCCTTTTTGGCAAGTGTTTGACAGGTTGACAGTGTTCGACGGGGAGGCACTGGCTTCTCCCCATGCTGTGTTCTCTGACCAGAAAGAATATTTCCCAGATCCAAGCCCGGACTCCAGTGACAGGGGGTGGGGGGGATGGGAGGGAGGGGAGGCAGGGGTAGGGGTGAGGGGGGAAGGCACTGGTCAAATGACATCACTTTCCTATATTCAGCCTGGGAAAAGGACTATCTGCCAGCTTAGCTTCTGCCCAACAATCCCGGTGGAAGGAGGGGTGCTGGCTTTCTCTAGTCCCCCTTCAAACCCACCCTCTGCCCCTCTCTGCCCTGCTCCCCCAGGCCCCCGGAGGTTCACATCTACAGATTTCATGACTGGGCTTTGCCTGCTGGGCTGCGGGAGGTACCAGGCCAACTTCACGTCTGCCTGATCAGTATGGCAGTGACTGGTTCCCCTGCTGAAGGCCAAGGTCAGGAGATAACGCCTTTTGTTGCCCTGTGAGCTACTGTTTCACCTTCCTTGTGTGAATCCACAGTCCTTAGACTTGATTTTTTAAAATATTTTATTTTATATAATTCTTACATCATTTTTCACTTTTGCACAATGTATGCATTTTCATATTGGGTATATTCCCCATACAATTGCACCCCCCCTTATTTTGACCCTAATTGTTCCTCTCCCCGTGCCCACCCCACCCCCATAGTGTGTCTCCGGTTTCTAGTTGCTTGTCGATTTTGATTTTTTCTTTATTATAGTTAGTTAGACTTGCTTTTTTTTCCATTTTCATTATGAAACTTTCTACATCTATTGGAAAGTTAGAAGCAGTAATTTAGTAACATCTCAAATCCTTGAGCTAGATTCTCCAGTGGTTAGTATTTTGTCAGCTTTCTTTAAAAGAAATTTAAATGTCTCTAAATATATGGATACAGATATAAACAGATGGATATAGATAAATAGATCATTCACTGATGTGTACAATTTTGGGTGTTGTTGAGCCACTTGAATGGATTAGACATCTTGACATTTCATTCCCAAGCTCGCTGGGATGCGTCACCTAAGGATAAAGATATTCTCCTCCATTACACCCCCAAATTAACACAAATTCAACAAATCACCCAGTTAGATTTTTTCCTTGCTTAAAGATAATGTTCTTGGGCCTCTCTGGTGGCCTAGGTATTAAGTCTCAATGCTATCACCACTGCAGCACTAGTTCGATCCCCGGCCAGGGAGCTAACACACATGGCGCGGCAGACCTCTCCTGTCTCACCCGCTGCTCCCCTCAGCAGTGTATTTCAGTAGAGTCACTTGTTCTGCTCCCCACTCTGTCTCTGGTGAATCCTCTCACCCCCTCACCTCTGACCTACACCCCAGTTCTTCTATGCAAAATTTTTTTAAAAAGATATTTTCTTGATAATCCCTCACCTTTGATAGTGTTTTGTAGCTGACAAAGCACTTTCACCAACATCGTTTCATTTCATATCCACAGTCACCTTCTTAAGCAATTGTTATCACCCCCAGCTTAACAGTGAGGAAAATAAGATCAGAGAGGGTAAGGGACTCACCCAAGGTCACACAGCTGATAAGTAATATAACTGAGATCCAAAGGCAAGCCTTCCAACTCCAGATTTCATTTATTTTTCATGATATTTCGGCCTTTGAGGGCCAGAGTGTTAGTTTTTCTAGAACTTACGCCTCTAAAAACACTTTCCTTATTCCCTACCCACCCACCCCCCCACCGCAATCTCCTTATCCGCCAAAAATAATCAGGGTCCCTTTCTCCAGCTTCAAACAATAACACTGCAGCCACCCTGGTTATCCACCTCAGCCTGTGATGATGAGGAAAAATGCGGGCAACACATTTGGACATTTAATTTCAGCTCGCGTGATTGATTGCCGAGCATTTCTTAACTGCGTTAGGCTTGATTCGCCCCCTCTTTCCCTGGGCCTAGAGTGAAAGGAAGCTTCCCTCTGCAAACTCTGGGATTTTATCCTCGGGATGGAGAGAACCTGCTTTATGCTCCTTGGTAAGCAGGTGAGGACAAGAGTCCTTGAAGCCCAGCCGGGACAGACCTCCGATTCTCAGCCACCCCGGCTCTCACGGACCTGGGGCCGGTCCCTTTCTTGCCTGTGCCACTGTCACCACCAGTCCAAGCCAACTCCTCCCTCGCTGGGAAAGAGCAGCCGCCCATCCCTGACCTGGGGTGGCATCCATGCCCGCCACTTGGCAGTCGAACCTCATCACCCCTTGTTGTGGTCTGTGCAGCCTCTGCCCACCTCGCTGCCTGCTCTCATACCCTGCTCCCCACCCCACCCCAGGGTGGGGCCATGCCAGTGCTGCTTTCCTCAGACGAGATCAGGCCCCATCAGGGTCTCCAAACCTGCCTTGCCAGCCTCTGCCTGCAATACTGCAGCCCCCATTTCCACCCCCGGAGGCATGTTTCTGCCCACTCATGCTTCAAACCTCAGCCCTGAGCTCCATAAATGCTTCCATGAGGCCAGTTCTTTCCCTACGTGCATCCCCAGCATGTTCACATATAAAGTGTTCAACAAAGTGTTCAGTGACCAGATGCTCACGTATCTCTAGAGAAAGTAGTGAGACCCAGAGAGGAAGAGTAGCGCCCGAACTCACACAGCCCGTCCCACCAGCCAGGTTCCAAGTCCGCGAATTTCTGACCTCAAGCAGCTGCCCTCGCTGCTGGAGGAAGAAGGAGGCTTGATCCAGAAGAGGGCGCCTTGCTGCTGCCTGCCACAGGACTCGAGCCCCCGGGGGGGGAGTTGGGAAACCCCACCCTAGCCTTTCCCTCCTCTCTGCCCCTCAAGCTGCACAGGTTTGTTTTATCTCTTCTTTCATCGACCTTCTAGTGACCATAAGTACGTGTGTGGCGTGTGTGGCGTTGTGCTGTTCACGCCCAGTCACCTATGCTGCCGCAGGGGTGTGGCCAGAGGGAAGTGCTGTGAGGAAGCCGGCGGGCAGAGTGACAGAGGAAGCAGGGGACAGCTGCCCACCCAGCATAGACCCTCCTTTCTTCTTAACTGACCCCCAACTGCATCCAGTCATCCACACCCTCAAATATCCCCTGGGCCTCAGGAGAAACCACTCCAAGCCCAGGGTCCTGGGTGGACCTGACTGTCCAAGGGTAACTGCACCAGCGATGGGCTCAGGAAGGAGCAGGTGACCCACCTCAGGTCAGGGAGCAGAGGTTGCCCTGCTAGGGAGGCAGGGACTCGCAGGAAAGAGCCTTCACTTTATAGAGCAACCCACAAGCAGAGCTAGTCTCTGTTCTTCCTCTGGGCATTATCCCAGCCAAATGTGATGGCCAGAACCGCTGCAGCCACTTGAGGGTGCAGCTGAGGGCAAGCTGAGCAGAGAGGTGGAGGGACCTGTGCACGGCGGGCACTCCCATCAGCCAGGCCTGGCGCCTCTGGCATCCCATCCACATGAGACAATAAGTTACTATCAATGTCTCTCTTCTAGCCCAAAGCACCAAAATTGGCAAAAAGACACCGGCCACAGCTCCCCCCAGATGTTGTCACACACCTGCAACAGACTGGGTTCTCGATACATGTGTGCAGAATGGATGGGATGTCTTCAGTCAGACTTTCCACAGCAAACCTGGACACAGGCCCTGTGTGCAAATGTTTTATGGAAAGGCTGTCAGGGAGGCCAATGAAGAGGAGCAGGCACAGGCCAAGGAGGAGGAGAGCCCAGCACAGAAGGAATGTTCGACAGATCTGAGGAGGGTAACTACCCCAGGATGCCCAAAGAACTCTGGATTGGAGTTGTCCCCCTGAAGAAAGGGAGCTGGGCTTTCACAATCCCACTCTTTGTCTCTGGCTAAGAGCCGTCCCAGGGGACAGGAGCACCCAGTCCCTTCCAGCTCACACCTTTGCAGTTAAAGTAGTTTTAGGAGCCTCAGAGGTGCCTGCTGACCACTGGGGACCAAAGTTTAGTGAAGCTGGAAGAAGGGTGCACTGAAGGGATCAACAGGGTCAAAGAGGGTCTGTGGGGGGCAGCAGCAAGGCAGGCCACAGGCAGATAATTGAACACCCTGGGGATGCCCATAATTGTCAACAAACAGCAAAGCCCAGGCTGCCTTCGAGTCTGCAAACCCTACCACCATTTCAGGGCCAGAGGGATCTTTTCCCGCTGCCTGCCCAGGATGGTCAAAGGGAGGCCCCAATTCTTATTGAAGTGGAAAAAATACTCTTGCATTTCAAAATTATTATTGCACATCATTATTCATCTTGAGGTTCCTTTTGCAAAACATTGAAAGCCAGATCCTAATTTGATGATGAAATATTGATTACATATCTATATTTGTATGCAGAGGTCTGTACTATGTAGATAGAACACCCACCTGATAATATCTTCTATTTTAAGTCAAGATGAAGATGGATGTTCCCCCCAGGCAAGTTTTGATAAAATGCTACGGAAAGACATTAACGCCAGTGCAAGTCAATACCCACTTATTGGCCTGGGTGGCTTCTCCGCCATGCAGCAGGGGGATCCAAGAGATGGTTCCACACCAGCAGCTCCCAGCCCGTCTGCATATTTCTTCATTTATACTATGTGAGTGGGAAATATCAGGGGAACGTGGACTGGCAGGGGGCTGCCCACGCCTGCATTGAATCAAGAAAGGAATGAAAATAAAAGCAAACACAACTTGTAAACAAATGTGGGTGAAGCTTTACTACTGTCATTAGCAGCACACTTGTCCTCACTTGCTTTCAAAAGGAATAAAATTAAAACAGCAAAAGAAGCAGAACTATCTCCATCCTTATTAGGTCCTCGGCACAGGACAGCAGCTCAGCTGAGTGTTGACTGGGTACCTGCTGTGTTCACCTGCTCAGCCCTGATGGGCACCCACATGCCACGTGCTCCAGACTCCTTAGAAACCCCATTTGTTGTCTGTGTTTCCCACCAGAAAGCAAGGTCCAATGAAGCGAATGACTTTTATTTGTTTTGCTCACGGTATTTCCGGTGTCTGGATATTAAATTAGTTCCTTTCTGCATGATTTGTTCATCCAACAAAGTGACCAGCTTCTCTGTGGCATGATTCTAGTGGGTTCTTGGGATGTTTTGGTGAACAAAAACAGTTATTCTAGCGGGGTAGAGGGCCAACAGAGATAAATAAGTTCCATTATGGAGTCAATTTGAAGAAAATAATTGCTATAAGGTAGGGGGAAGTGAACAAAACAGGATGGGAATACTGGGCGGATGTATTCTAATTTTAAATAGGGTGGTCAAGTTCAACCCTCACTGAGAAAGTAAATTTGAGAACAACTCTGTGGGGGTAAGGGAGTGAGATATACAGGGAGGAGCTGGGGTCTTCCAGGCACTTCGAATAGAGCAGGTGTCCTCAGCCCAATGCCAGCTTTATTTAAGGAGCAGAGAAATGTGAGTGATTAGAGTGGAGTGAGCAGGATGTTTCTGAGGCCTTAGGGGTCAACTTGCTCCCAAATATTGTCATGGGGAGAGATTGTAGGAAGAATAAACTAAGCAGAGGCAAAGAGAACCCCTGGATCCAGCCTTGCCTGAAGCAGCTTCTACCCAACAGCTCTTAATTGTGCTTGAGCTAATATAGTCCCTGTTTTAAATCACTTGTAATCTAAAGAGTCCTGATAAAACATCTGAATCTCCACTGCCTAGGACACTTGCGCCCACAGGGAGCAGGAAGATACCTGCTGGCCGGCTCTGGGGTGGTGGGAAAGCAGCCTGGGAGGCAAGGCCTGGAATCTATCTGCACAGGGGAGGCCTTGCTGACAAGTGAGAAGAAACTTACAAATTTGTAATTTTCAAGTGTCAGAAGGATATTGTGCTAGTCCTCTGACATGGTATCTCAGGCAGATTCTCTTCATTTTCCATCAACACATCTGCTTTGTGAGGTGCGGCCTTTGAACCCATATGATCAGGAACCAGAACTGAGAATGAGAACTCCAGGTGTTAACTTTTCCAACAAGTCACATGTGATGGACCAGACAGACCCTTCTTCAATCATTACAGCTATCGACATGACTCTTTCAAAGGATTCTGTTCAATTCAACAGGCGCTTTGTGTAGCTGCTCTTCAAGTTGCCAGGGAGTCAGAGAAACACATGACTCGCTCTGTCCACTGGGTAGTCTAGTGGGTGACGGCCACCCCTTCCATTCATTTCATTCACGTGGGTTCATTCACATTCATTCTATGCAAAAGGCAAGATATTTGGTGCCCAGAACGGGGCGGGGGTGCAGAGGCGGGGGAGGAGAAACATTCACATATAAGTGCTTTGCATGTAACCACTCACCATAATCATCCAGAAATTGTGAAGTGGGGACTTCCAGCATGCCCAGTACTCTCTTGGGCTCTAAGGATAAAGTGACCAAGAAGAGCAAGATCCCAGTTCATGGGACACTTCTGTCCTAACCGAGGATAAAGATAATAAAGTAAAACTAATAAAAGGATGGTTTCTGAAATTGTTCAGTGCAGCCAGAAAAATGCATTCCAGGAGAGGTTCTGGGGAGAGGCCAGGAGGGCTCAGCTGCACCCAAACCATGGGCAGGGGAGGGGGGCAGGAAAGGTGCACTCCAGGGGAAGGGAACGCAGAGGGGCAGACGTGAGCCCCTGAGCACCAGAGTCGAGCCTTGGGCTGAAGCTTAGTGAGTGATGGGAGAGATGGGGAGTGGGGTGGGGGCCCATGTCAGGAGGAGTTTACCTTCTATTCTTAAGCCAGCACCTTTATTTCGGGGTGATGTTGGCATGCTCCCACTTAGATAAATTGACATTCACACCTTAGCAGATCATTCAGGTAGACACAGAAAGTGTGCCCAGCAATGCCAAAAGAGGATGAGGAGGGTTCTAAGCTTCCCAAAATAAGACCCATGGCACCGTGTTATTTTTCAAAGAGAAAGCTTGCCAATAAATAGACCTCAAGGCTGTCAGGAAAGGGAACCGCCGTGCAGGAGGCAACAGGGCGGTCCCCAAGAGGGAGCTCTTCAGCTCAGGAGCCACTTGAGAAGGTGAAGTTGGGCCAGAGGTTATGAGGACAGTGACCCCAGAGGTGGGGAGACATGCGCCTGCATTGGGGGCAGCCATGTGAGCTGGGCATGCAGTGAGTTGCCCAGGAAGACTGGGCAGGGAGTTGGGATGAGACTGGGGAGGATCGGGTGTTGGGAGCATATTTAAGATTAAGTGGCTGCCATGGTCCTCATGGGATCCTGTCAGTTTCTATTCTTGGAGGGTGGGGAAGGATCCTCAGTTCTGAGCCCCGCAGGCTCTCACCTGGGCCGTGGCAGCTGTCACACTGCAGGAAGGGTGAGTCCCAGGCTTTTTAGCAAACCGCACATCCCATCAGCAGCAGCAGCCATTGTGCTTTTTGGCAGTTGGAAAAACATGAAAGAAGTTGGATTCTCTGTAGCAGCTTCAGTGATGAGTGGGGAGAAGTAACTGAAAAGGTCAGACATGCTCTTCACGAGCCAAGGGAGAGGCTGAGCCCGAGACTTCGGGAGCATATATCCTCCACTTCCACCTGCAGGGCACAGCTGGCTCCTCCTGTTTGGGTCCTAGGGCCTCTGCTGAGCTCTCTGAACTGGGTGGGCTAGGAGGAGCTGTGCTTCCAGAGTTCAAGGGCAAGGCACCTTGGATAGGCAACAGGGGACTTGGGTCATGCAAGTGGGCTCTCAACTCATAAGGACATCAGATTGGCTGTCACCCAGATGAGGGTGGCACCACTGAGGCTGCAATCAACCCATAAGAAAGATATGACAAAGGGAGGCCAGCAACGGGGGGAAGGCGTTACTCTCTCCTGTATCAGGGCTCCAGAGCACACCCATGTTTTCCACCACCCTAAGGGAACAAGCTCAGATGCCACTGAACCCCAAATCATAAGTGTAGCAGTCCTAGTGTCTTGGATGGGTCACCTGCAAACAGGCACAAGTCCAGACTTGCAGAGAAGCAGAGCCCAAAGGCACAGCATTAGTGGACTGTCCAGTGCTGTCTGGAACAGAGTGGGGTCTTGGCTCCTGAAAAGCCTGTATAAAACCTGTAGGAAGTCACAGCCCTACAGCCATCACCATGAAGACAATGTCATCAAAACTATCCAGGGATTTTTACTTTATTATAATTGGCCTTTTTCCTCCTCCCTTATTTAAGTTTTCTAGATTCCTGCTATGAGTGAGACCATCTGATATTTTTCTTTTTCTTTCTGGGTTATTTCGCCGAGCATGATCCCTTCCAGCTCCATCCATGTTGCTGCAAATTGCATGTGTTTATCTTTTTTGAATGCTGGGTTACATGGGGGTGGGGGAAGAGGGGAGGAAGTAGGATCAAAACAAGGGGGGTGGGAATTGTATGGGGACTATAATGAAGATGAAAATGCATACATTATGCAAAAATGAAAAATTATGTAAAAAGATATAAAATTAAAAATTAAAAAAAAAAAACTATCCAAGGAACTCCCTCACTAGTTCCTGCCCGCTAAGCATCCTCTGATTGCAAACTAGCTTCCCATGTTCTATGCAACAGGGAGAGAATGTGTTGGCAGAAAGGAGGCTGGGTGGTTATTTCCCTTGGCAGAGCTGTTTCTCACTAATAAACCAGCCTTCCAGTTACTTCCTTACTCTCTCTCTCTCTCTCTCTCTCTCTCTCTCTCTCTCTCTCCCTCCTTTCTCCCCCTTTCTCTCTCAATGCACTGTGAAGGGTGTTGAGAACTACAAATTCCTGAGCTCTGTCTCAGGTGGATTAGCCCAAGCAGCACAGGATGTGTCTTCAGCTCCGGTCCCAGAGCCACTGTTTCTGGCTCTTCCCCTTGTGGCCTCTCTGCCCCACCCTCTTTGTACCACAGCGCCCAAAATCAGGTTGGAGCTGGAAGGCACCTGATAGCCCACTGACAGGACTCCCGCTCAGAGTCCACAGAAGTATCACCGGGTTCTGTGAATTCTTGGCAAAAGTTCAGAAAACCTAAGGGAATCCACACATTAGCCGATAATGAGGCCACACAGACTAACGAAAGCATCAGCCACCTCATTAAACTGGGCAGCTTAATACTGTTTTTATTGCACAATCACTTCTAAATGTCTTTTATTAATAAAAATTGGGGAAATGAATTTGTTATTCCTTAATAAGTGCAGTGTGTTTAGTTGACAAAATCTTTACAGCAATGGGTATCAGTGCGTGGTGAGAGCACTAAAAGTTGTCCTTGTCCTATGGGGTAGAAAACCACCGAGCTGCTACCATCACCCCACATTGTACAGGTGAAAGAGAAGGACATAAACATCTTCTCCTCAAGCATTAAGTTTCCCCAAAACTAGAATAAAGACTATTTTGTAACTTCCAGAAACTAGAATCATGATCTCATAGTCAGTCCCTGCAGAGTGTGCTTTATTTTTTTTCTCTGAATTCCCTCAGATCTCGGTGGCTGATGGATCTTGCCCTTGAAGTCAGTATTACATGTAAGTATGGAATCATCTTCAGCTCCCTTCTACTTTTGGTAGGGCGGGAATGGAGAATTTTCAATATTATAAAAAAAAGTGGGAGAGGATGAAAACACACCAGTATTTTCTCCACATTATTTAATCTTCAGAACAATCTTAAGGGAAAGTATATCGTTTTCCCATTTTGCAGATAATAAAAGTAACACTCGGGAAGGTTAAGAATCCTTCCAGGGGCCTCCCCTGGTGGCACAGCGGTTGAGCCCTGGGTTGCTCACCTGCAGCCTCTGCAGCGCCGGTTCGATCCCCGGCCGCCGGGCGAGGGTCCCACATGGCGCACAGACCTCTCCTGCCGCCCGCTGCTCCCCTCTGCCTGTTCTGTTCCCCGCTCTGGCTCTGGTGAATTCTCTCACCCTCCCGCGCTTCTGACTGTGCCCAGTGCTTGTATGAATAAATAAATAAATGTTTAAAAAAAAAAAAAAAAGAATCCTTCCAAGGAAAGTAACCCAGCGCTGTCTAATGTTGAAGCTCATCCCACCGCTTCATTCTGCAGATCGCTGAGTTCAGCACCGTGGACAGAGGCAGGGCCCCTGGAGTCTGCAGAGAACAGGGTGGGGGCAGAGAGGGTGGGTCATGGGTGCTGCGTCCCAGCAAATAGCTCTAGTTACAGAAATACCTGATCTAGTAGGAAAGGGGCCAGGCCAAGCGCAAAGAAGCATCTATACATCCATATTAAATTGTTCTTAGGAACATTTTCTATTCTCCCGCCAACTATTAAGCTAGGACATTCATTGTCTTCTGCAAAACGCCATGGCCAGACTGCCACCCAGAGTTTTTGTGAAGCATAGATGAACCAGTGAATGAAAAAATTATCTGATGTCCATAACAATTCACTGTTAGGGGGCCAGCTGGGACAGAGCGATCCCCAAATCCCAGTGCCTCAACAAAACAGATGTTTATTTCTCACTTGTGCAAAGTTCCAAACAGATTCCTCAGGGCCATAAAGTCTGTCCCCCAAGAGTGGATCTGGTTCCAATGTCCTTCCTCCCTGTGTGTGGCTCTGGCATCTTCCAAAAATTGTTTCTAAGTTCCCTATGTCTATTTACATCAAGCCCAAAGAGGGGAAAATTATGAAGAGAAGCAGGATGATGAGGGACTGTGTTTGGGTTAACACAGAGCAGTTTCTCCCTCCTGTACAAAGCTGAGAAGTTGTCACAATTGCAATGATTAGCCCTGATTGAGACCTTGAGAGTGAGAATAAGTTAAGGACCAAGCAATAACATACATGGCCTCCTGGACTTGCACCGGATGTATTCCTATTCCACACATGGCTATTCCTGGGTTCTCCAGCTGGGCATCTTGCATCCTCCATGTACAAAATCAGGGGAAATTATCACAAGCTAGAGCTGTTCAGCCATTAGATTGCCTCGGGGGGTTAGATAGCTGTGGCCAAGTTGGCATATCATTGTTTCCCAAAGTGGGCTCTTTGGAAGGTGGGTTGATGTGATATTGGGTTCAGTGAGGGAAACAGAAACAATATTTTTGTTTGAATGAGTGAGGAAATGCTGCACCAGGCAGTGGAAGGCAGGATCTTTTCTACAGGACTTGTCAGAACCTTTAATTTCCTAATATGCTTTAGGATATTCCAAGAGGACTCACAGTAAGCAGTGTTCCCTAGACACCCTTTACATAGCACTATAGGGTTGGGTGAGTGGTTTTTTTTTTTTTTAACAATTTTTTTAAAGATTTATTTATTTATTTATACAAGCACTGGGTACAGTCAGAAGCGCGGGAGGGTGAGAGAATTCACCAGAGCCAGAGCGGGGAGCAGAGCAGGCAGAAGGACCGAAGTACACTGCTGAGGGGAGCAACGGTGGCAGGAAAGGTCTGAGCGCCATGCAGGACCCTTCTCCGGTGGCCGGGGAGCAGCTGGGGATCGAACCGGCGCTGCAGAGGCTGCGGGCAGCTTCGCAACCCAGCGCTCAACCGCTGCGCCACCGGGGAGGCCCAAGTGGAGGGTTTTGTCTGTAGCATCCTCTCCAACATTTGCCCAAACCTGAACTCAGGGAATATCCATTTGGGAGTCCTCGTGTCCTCAAGGGATGTATATTTGAGGTGCTGACTTTGAGTCCATGCTGCTGTGAAGGGGTCTGGCAGCAAACATCTAAGAAGCTTTGAAATGGGAGCAATATTTGGGAGAAATCATTCTCTGGTCTTTGCCAGAATTATCAATAAAACAAATGAAGTGTCAGCATGTTCATGAGGCCCCTGACTTCTGGGGGCTGGAGTCCATGCCTTGGGGGGTTCTCAGGCTGCATTGCTAACTGGCCATATGACTTGAGCGTGGGCTTGGCCCCTCTGAGACTCAGGTGATCATCTGTAAAAGGCTAGCTGTGCGGACGGACTAAGACGGTGTGGGCAACAGTGTCCAGCACTAGAAATGCCCATAAGGAACCTAGGCAGAAGCACATCTCTTGGTCTGGGCCTGCGGAGTTTCACCCTTTGCTCTGACAGCTCCAGGAGATGCTCCAGCTTCCTGCCTACCCTCTCCCCTTGCCTCCCCATCCCTGATATGATCCTGGAAGCACCCCAGTCGCCCCCCTTCCTTACTGATGTGCAGATAGCTGCAAACACTTGGGAGCCTCTTTGCTGCCCTCTGTGCAGCAGGGTAGGTGGCATGGGGCCATGACCTCCAAGGCTGGGCAGAACAGCTCCCTGCCACCACCTGGGGTCAAGAAGCCACATGGAAATGGACAAAAAGACCCCGCTATCTGCTGACACTCACAGACTGTCCTTAAGGTCGCCCTTTGTGATATGTCACCAAAGTGAACAAATCCACGCCGGGTCTATTCCATCAGAGCTTGTTTCTATCTGCATCTGTCATCGCTGATTGCATTTGAATGGGCTTAGTCTCTATTTTAAATAAAAGATTTATGCCTTAGCTGTCAGAGCTTGCCTTTATTTGAAAATTTAATCTTGTTTCTAGGAGTCTAGATTAACTTATTAGATTTAGGCGTCCCTCATGTGTCTCTGGGAGGAAAGAGTAGGCCTCCCCCCACACACAGCCCTGAGCCCACTGCACAGTGGAAGCCAAGAGGGCTTTGCCGTCCCGTGAGCCCGGGCAGAAAGAGGCCCCAACTCAGATGGCTTTATGGTAACTTGGTATCCAGAGAGTGTTGTTCTGGATTCTTTTTTTTTTTTTTAAAGATTTATTTATTTATTTATACAAGCACTGGGTACAGTCAGAAGCGCGGGAGGGTGAGAGAATTCACCAGAACCAGAGCAGGGAGCAGAGCTGGCAGAAGGACCGAAGTACACTGCTGAGGGGAGCAGCGGGCGGCAGGAGAGGTCTGCGCACCATATGGGACCCTCGCCAGCAGCCGGGGATCGAACCGGCACTGCAGAGGCTGCGGGCAACTTCGCAGCCCAGTGCTCAACTGCTGCGTGACCAGGGAAGGCCCTGTTATTCTGGATTCTTAGGTCTCTGAGTGAGCTTCCAGGCCACTAGCCCCAGGCCTGTGTCCCCGGAGGAGCCTCCTGCTCAGAGCACTCCCTAGTTAGGCCACAGGGCACAGGGCCTGGGCTGCACCCTCAGCTGCCCTCGGGCAGGTCACACCCCTGACCCTCAGTCTCCTTGTCCGAGAGATGGAGAGAAAGCTGGAGGCCCACCCCAGGGTCATGCTGGCCTGGAATGTGGAAGCTGCTATTGACCAGTCTGTTGCTGCTTTAGCAGATGCAGGTGCCTGACCCTCTCCGAGGAGAGGCAGTGGCCCTCAGGACTGACTCGCTCCCGTGGCAATGAAGTGAAGGTGAAGTGAAAACAGAACCAGGAATCCTGATCCCCACCCAGTTGCTGTTCCTCCCTCTCCTCCCCTACCTCTACATTGCTCCTTCTCCCTCCCCGCCCCACTCTCCCCTCTCTCTGTTCCTCTCTGTCTCTGTCTCCCTCTGCAGTGGACTGCACTGAGCCTCTAAAATTCATATGCTGAATCCCCAGAGTAACTGGATCAGAAGTCTTTAGGAGGTGGTTGAGGTCAGTTGAGGTCATAAAGGTGGGGCCCTAATCCCACAGGACAGTGTCCTACGAAAAGAAGGATGGTTTTCTCCTTCTCCCTCCCCCTCCCCCGACTATGCACACACCAAGGGAAGCCATGGAGCAAGCAGGGAGGTGGCCGCAGCCTGGGAGCCTGGAGAGGAGGCCTTTGGAGGAGACCTACCTTGCTGGCACCTTGAGCTTGCGCTTCCCAGCCTGCAGAACTGCAAGAGATGAGTTTCTGTTGTTCAAGTCATCCAGATTGTGGCATTTTGTTATGGCAGCCCCAGAAGACTAATATACTCTCTCTCTCTCTCTCTAACTTCTGTGTCTCTGTCTTTTCCTCCCTCCCTCTCGCTCCAGGTCCCTCCCCTGCAGTCTCTGACTTTCCCGGAGCACTCCCGCCATCTGCTGGTCAGTGTCAAGAGAGCAGGCAGGATCCAGACTCCTCCCTCCTCGACACACACACACACACACACACACACACACACACACACACACACACTCCCTCCCCTGCCAAGGGAGAACCTCTCATCCCCCTTCATTTGTCCAGGTTATTGGGTAGTAACTTGGCACACCCCAAATTCTGAACAAACAAGGCCACCCTGACCCATCTCTTTATCATCTCTCATTCTCACCTACTCACTCATTGCCTGGCACACAGTAGGTGCTCACTAATTGCTCCTTGAATGAATGGGGAAAGACACCCCCTTTGGGATATTTCATGGGCTCTCATCTTTGGGAAGCTGTGACCTCAGGAAGGGAGCCCTTCTTTCTCCCAGTGGGATTCCACCCCATCACACAGACTTGCACCCCGCACCCCACTCCAGGTGCCTGCCCACCTGGGCTAAGAGATCAGAATTGAGAGCCTTGCATCCAGTCTTGCTACAATGGCCCCATGCAGCTCTGCCAGCCGGCCCTGGGCGAGGACATGCATCTCTTGCTTTGTCACTTGGCAAAACAACGCAGAGGGAAGGAAAACACAGGAACTATCTCCATAACTCAGCTGCCTCGGCCTTGAAAGTAACTGTTGTCTGAGGGGACTAATTAAGATTAATCTCCCCGAGGGGAGAGGAAACCCCGGCTCCAGTTCCAACCCTGCAGCTCCTCCATCACTCCAGTTCCTAAATCAGCCCCGGGTGGCTGGGGAGGAGGCTCCTGGCAGAGGAGCACAGGCTGACTCCTGCCAGGGCTACACCTAGGGTGGGGAGAATGGGGGCACGGTCAGGGCCACAGGCTTTCCAGGAATCGTGCATGCTGAGGATCACCCAGCCTTCCTTTTTCCCCAGACCCAAATGCTGGCTCAGCACAGCCCTGATCTTGTCTTTATGTAACGTATTAATAACTTATACATGATGAACTTATTGTATGGACTTCAATTTTTTGAAGATTACATTGATGAAAGTGGGGACTTAAACAGGTATCCCCATTCATAGCAACACTATACACAAATAGCCAACAGGCATAACGCGACCCAGGAGTCCATGATGGGATATGATGGGATGACTGGATAAGAAAATGGGGTGTGTACATACGATGGAATATTATGCAGCCCTAACAAGGGAGGAAAATCTTGCCACACGAAGACCTCATGCTAAGTGAAACGAGTCAGTCACAAAAAGACAAATGCTGTATGATTCTGCTGATTGGAGGGACTTGTGGTCAAATCTGCAGGCAGAAAATACACTGGAGGTCACTGGGAGTGGGGTCGGAGTTGGTGTTCAATTGGTAGTTTCCTATGGGATGATGAAAACGTTCCGGAGATGGATGGTGGTGGGGGAGGCGTGGCAGTGGGAAGGTACTTGACGCCACTAAACTGAACTCTTAAAAATGGTCAAGATTATCTTATGTGTATTTGACCACAATAAAAAATACTGCACTGAAATATTGTCTACCTTAATTGTCGAGTTTCCTGGCACTCTCTTAAATTTAATGCCTGACTTGACTGCTTCTCCCCTCACCCTTGTCCAACCCTGAATTCCCCACTTTGTCCTCATGCTCAGTTAATAGAATTGAACCTCAGGGTCTGCCTGCCAACTGTCACCTAGAAAATTAAAGGTGATCCACGAACTTAAAAGCCAAACTCCAGCCCAGCTAAGGACTTTGTCCAGCATGCTCCCCTGCTGGCATACCCCAAGGTGCTTCCAGGGAACTCTGTCTACACCACCATCATTCTGGAACCCACACAAAAGGGCCCCCCCTGAATGAGAGATCCTGGGGCTCCAGTCAGCCTTAAAGAGATAACCTACACATCTGACTCTTCTCCTAGAAGAAAGCTCTAGAAGCAGGGTAGAGCTGTCCAGCAGATAGGGTAGGCCAACTAGAGTCCAGTCTATTTTTACATGCTCCAGCTGTGACAATGGTTTCTGCCTTCCCCACCCCCCAATATTATCCCACCTCCTTCCTCAGTAACAGAAGCCAAATTTAGCTGGACACAGGCTGCCTAGAATAAAGCCTTCACTTCCTAGCTTCCCTTGCTAGCTGGGGGTGCCCACAGGCCTCTCAAATATGACCCCAAGCCTGAAAACCAAAGCATCATGTGCAGCTTTAAAAATGTGTCCTTATAGAGAGCAACCCCCTCTTTCTTCTCCTTTCCTCCTTCCCTTGGCTGGAAACGTGTGTGGGAGGGCTGGAACTCCTGCTGCCATATTGGAGGATGATGGAGCACAGGGTGGGAGGGGCTGGGCCCTGATGTGGGCAGTGCAGGAGCAGCTGTGAGAGGTTCATTCCCAGCAGGTCACAGGACACATGCCCTGGACAGGCTGACCTGGTTTTCCTCTCCATGAGGCAGGGATACTCTGTATGTCGCTGCTCAGCCCCACCTGGCCTCTCCTGGGACAGCTTCTAATGAATCACTCTCACAGAAGTCCCGGATGTAAGTCCTGTTTCTGGGAACCCAGCCCAAGTTCTCCTCCTTCCACCTGGATTTCACAGGCCATAGGGTGACCTGCACAGCTGGGCCCCAGGGTCAGCCCTGGGCCACCCACTTCTGTGAGTGACAGAGAAACTTCCATCAAGCCAACAGGTGTGATCTTGGGCAAATACCTTGACCTCTCAGACGTTAGGTTGCCCTCTGTGAAATGCAATGAGGCCAATGAAAAAACTGGACATGATGCATTTTGTAAACTATGATATGTTCATATTAAATGTTTGCCCCCGCCCCCCAATTCCTATGTTCAAATCCTAACCCCCAAAGCAATGGCTCAAGGCAGCAAGGCCTTTAAGGAGGTGATTATTTACAGGGGAGGCATGAGAGGACTTGCTTCACTCTGCTCTGGGCCTAGCGAGGACACAGCCAGGTGATGGTCGTCTGCAAACCCAAGACCTCCCTGGCCAGAACCATCTGGACATGCCCGACCTAGGACTCACCAGCCTCCAGAGGGTGAGAAATAAGTTTCTGTTCTTTGAGTCACCCAGTATTTGGTGTTATGATGTTTAGTTCTGACAGCAGCCTGAGCAGACTAAGACAGAGCCCTAGTTTATATTATCTGTGAGTGACCAGTCCCCGCAGCAGTGATGACCTCCAAGCCCCAGGAGTTTATTTCTAGCAACTGTGGCTGAGAGGTTGGATCCCTCAGACTTTGCTACAGAGGCTGTGACCTGAAAGTTCCCTATGCAGAGCCGAGGCTATGCAGGCCCACCCCCGCCATCACCAGGCTCCCCCACATGCCCACACTCAGGCTACCTAGGCTCCCCTCAGCCTCCTAGGCCCTGCACCCCAATCTGCTGACTGCATGGCCACTCTCTCCAGGCAAAGAAGAAGTGATTGGTGGGGGGTGGGGGGGTAGGGACCCAAGAGGCAGCTCTGGCAGGCATGCAGGCCCAGGACCCCGCCCAGCCCCTGTGCCCAGCCCTCCCCGACTGCCTGAAGTCCCGGCAGGCCTCTTGCTTCCATGCTCCCCTTCCTTCTCAGCCCCTGCATTGATGTCACACCTTCACCCTCCCACCAGGCGCCCCTTCCTCTCTTCCTTCTGGAAGCTTTCAGCTGGAGAGACAGCTGGGACTCAGCTCTGCAAACTGCCTGGGACATCTCACTGAGGACACCCAAGCCTCTCGCTGCCTCTGCTGCCGGAAGGCAGACACGGGATTCTCTCAACTGACTCCAGAGGAGAAGTCGCCTCTGCATCATGACTGCCATCATGCTGAGATTAGTTAATCACTAAGTGCGTGGGGCTTTTAATTAACTGCCAGCCCTGCACGGGCAGCTGTTCCACAAGCCATATCTGATCATGGCTCCCGGTCTGGGCTGATGGAACACTTTAATCACGCCATAGATGCTTGAATATGTTTGATAGTACAGGGTCAGCAGCTGCCGCTTCCACCCTGGGGGAGGCCACCAGCCACAGAAAGGGGTGGGGGCCTATCAGGTGTGTAAGGATGGGAGGGGAGGTCTGCACAAGATGGGTGAGTGTGCAGATATGGCTGTGATGATTATCTGTACATTAGAAGTGATTCAACTTAAACAAGTGTGAGAAACAAAGAAACCTATAGGAACCACATAAAGAGAGACTGACTTCAGGCATGGCTGGATCAAGGGGCGCTCACTGGAGTTATCAGAGCAGATGGGGCCTGAGCTAGCAGAAGAGCTACAGTTGTGTCCTGGGCACATCAGTTGAACGCAGGGAGCATTGAAGGGACAGTGCTATTGTCACTTCCCCAGGTGGGGTCTTCCCTTCTCTTTCACCTCAGGGCCTCCAAAGAATCCTGGCCTGCTTCTACTACAGCATTATTACAGTTAAGTCTGACCATTTGGTTACACACTTGTCTATGAGAACAAGACATTCCAACTCCAATACTGCTATGGGGCTCCCATGTGGATATTTAGCAGCATCCCTCAACCCCACCAACTAGGAGCACCCCCTCCCCCAGTTTCATAATAAAAAATGTCTCTGGACACTGTTAAATGTCTCTGCGTGCAAGGGCACCCCCACGAGAGCCCCTGCTCTGTCTTGGTGCAGGGCCTGAGAACCAGCGAAAGTCCAGGGAGGGTTGGGGCAGAAGCAGAGTGAGTGGGGCCATGAGACTGCAAGGAGACATGATGTGGACTCCATCCAAGATGGGCGCCTGTGCTGTGTGTGCACTGCACACCAAAGGATGAATGTCTGGGCCTCCCTGGTGGCACAAGAGGTTAAACACAGCACTGTGAAGCTGTCCACAGCCTCTGCAGCACGAGTTTGATCCCCAGCTGGCCAGGGAGCTACCCACATGGCACGGCAGACCTCTCCTGTATGCCCACTGCTCCCCTCAGCAGTGTATTTCAGTAAGTCTGCCTGTTCTGCTGCCCCCACTCTGTCTCTGGTGAATCCTCTCACACACACACCCCCGCCCCACACCTCTGGCCTGTACCCCAGTTCTTGTATGCATACATAAATAAATATTTTTTTAAAGGATAAATGTCTACGCTGGGTCACCACGGGACTCCCGGGGCACCCCAACACCCTAGATGGGGCTTTGGAGGTGAGGGATGCTAAGAAACTGAGCAGGAAACAGACCCACAGAGGAAGGGGCCCAGGTGGAGGCCAGTGCAGACTCAGCCAGCCCCCCACAGAGCTGTGTCTATCCTCAAAATAACAGCCCTGCAGTAAGCACGCCATGGGCCCAGCCTCTTCACAGAAACCTAGGAGATCTACGGCATCGACCTGTCCCATTTTTCAGGCAAGAAAAGAAGGCACTGGAGGGTTTCAGTTGACTTGCCAGAGATGCCAAGTGGCAGAGTCAAGATTCGGGTCCGGGTCTGGCCCCTGAGTCCTCACTCCTGCCCCTTACACTCCATTGGCACAGGAGACCCAGGCTGTGTGGAGACACTGTGGGAACAAGAAATGGGGGACACTCCTGTGGGAAGCTTTTCAAAGGGGGATCAGTGGAAAACCTCCCCCGGCTCAGCTAACTGGAAAGATGGTCTCCAAGGTGGAGGCCTTGTTTAAACGCTTGCCATGGCACTAATGGAAGAAGAACACCCACGTTCCTGAGAAGCAGGAGGAACGGGGTTCCAGTGCTGGCCTGTGGGGCAGGGGGTGGGCTTCACAAGCAACTTGAGCTCTTTGAAATGTGAATTCTCCAGCTGTGTATGGCAGTGACAATGTCCCGGTTGCACGGAGCGTTGAGATAGTGCTGGCACACAGGACACCTACCATCCCGGTCAGCCCAGGATTGCATTCAAGACATCGCCTCTGGGGCCCAAGGCCTGAGTCCTAACCCACTAGCACAGGGTTACAGGGGCAAAATCCCTAGTCTCGCGAGTGAGTCGGTGTCAGCCCAACCTCCTTTGCCCACCCCGGGGCAAGCACTCCGCGGCCAGGTGTCTCTGAAGACTCAGACAGCAGGGTTGCTTCTGCACTGGCAGGAAGGAAAGCAGCCAGCCCAGCCCTTGGTGCTTCTGGCAGCCCCACATGCTCTGCTGCTCCCCAGGAGGGTGAGGGGTGGGGTCCTCTTCAAATTACAAAGCTAATAATTGAGTGGAGGCAACAGAGGGAGGCCCCAGGAGGGAGCCCAGCTTGCTGCCTCAGCCCTGGGGGGGAGGGAGTGGAGACAAATGAACCCTGAGCTATTCTCTGAGCAGCAGGACAAATTCTTCCTTCTCTGTGTTCCAGGTGGAGGAGGATGGGGGGAGAGTAGGGAGAGGAGCTGGAGGGAGACCTTGGCCTGGGCTGGGCTGAGAGTCCTTTCTGTGCTATTGCGCTGCACTGGACCTTGGGCTGCCCAACCCATGGCCATCACACTGGGTGACCAGCCTCGCTACATCTTGGTCATCACATGTTTGTCCGTATGTACTCAGGGCTGCCATTTATTAAGCACCACTGCATCTAGCACCCTGCTAAGCACCTTATCCAGATAGCTCATTGAATGTGCACAGTTGCATGAGGTAGAAACTGTTGGGCTTTATTTTATAGAAGAAAAAACTTAGACAAGGGAAGTCAAGTGACCTGTCCAAGGGCACACAGCTGGTGCACGGTGGATTCTCCCACAGAGTCTTTACTCTTGATGCTATAATCCTGATCATATGCGAGTTTCTACACTTTTGCAAAGTCCCTGGTTGTCTCACAAACACTCTGAACACCACACGAGCGAAGCAAGGCTGAGGTCAGTGCCATTTTGCACGTGAGGAAACACGGGAGAATCGGCCTCCTGGGGTCATAGAATCGGGCAGCCACAGAGAAAGGAATGGACCCAGCCAGTACCTGGTGCCCAGCTCCACGCTCTGCCCACCACCCCCAAACCCAGCCTCTCTGTGAGCCCCTCATCACAGAGGCCTCCCTCCCCACTAGTCCCCCAAGGGAATGCAAAAGCAGTGTCCGAGAACTTTCCATGCGCTGCCAACCCCACGGCCCTTCATTTTTCCCCTCCCGGTGGCAGTAGGTGCCAAGGCTTCATTGTCAGGAAGACCTGGAAGGATCCTTAGCCCCAGTCAGCCCAGGTAAGCACCAGCCCAGTCACATTAGATCATTCATGTATTTTTTTTTTCTGTGCTATTTATCATTTTTTTATTGATTGATTTTTTTATTAATTTTTTTCTTATATCGTGGCAGTCTCCATAGTTCCCCCATCACCATATCACCCGTGAACCATCGCCATGTTCCCTTGTGTTCATCCCTCCTCTATTTTGCACCCCCTCCTACCCCCTCCTTTGCTGTATGCCTCAGATCCCTCATTTATTAAGTCAGAAATCAGAAATACTTTATGAAATGCCCTGATAGCTATAATGCCCAAACCTCTGCTAAAATTTGCAGGCTCTATAAAATATCTGAAACAAATACCACTCCCACTGGCTTGTAACCCCTTGTCAAGTCCTAGTCACCGCACAGCTAAAGGGCAGGACCACAGAGGAGAGGCAGCAAGCCCAAGGTCAAGCAGCAAGCCCAAGGTCAAGCGGTAAACAGAGCATAGCCAGGCGAGCCTCAAAGGCCTCTGGGCCCAGCTCAGCCCAACCCCAGCTCCATGCTGCCTGGTGTTTTACATCACCCACAGAGGCAGCCAGCCCCAAGGCTGCCCCTGGGAAGCTGCCACACACCCCACACCCCCACATCCCCCTCCAGCTCTGCAGTGCCAAGGAAGGGCATTCCCAGGACACAGGAGACTGCAGGGCTCTGGCTATGTAAATCCCAGTCCACTCAGAGTGCATCAATCCTGCAGCCAGGTTGAGACATTTTCTTGGAGTGTCCTGGAAAACTCAGGCGCATGTGGGGCTTTGCAAGCCTGAACCCCAGTTTCAGATGCTTTGTGGAGATGGGGACCGATGACGATTGTTGGGAGCTTGGACCAGCTGCAGGAAAGCTGTTCGTGTGTGTGTATGTGTGTGTGTGTGTGTGTGTGTGTGTGTGTGTGCGCGTGTGAAGTGCTATGATACTGAGTATTAAAATGCCAGAGAGGAGGACAAAGTAGAAAAATAAAGAAAACAAGTAGCCCTTCTCTAGGGGAACCAAGCAGCACTGAGTAGAAACCCCCGTGGTGGCTCCCCGCTATTACTCCTGGCCTGGGCTGGGGTGCTCGGAGATGTGTTCCGGCCTTTCTCAACACCCACGGCTCCCTGGGCCTTGTTTCCCACACTCCCTTCTCTCGGAACCCGCAGCAATCTCTTGGACTGGGGGTCAGGAGAGCCAGGGGGTCCAGTCCTGGTAGCACTTGCTCCCCACTCAGTGGACCTGAGCAAGGAGCCTCCCTCGCTGAGTCATTTTCATCTCCTGCCTCTCGTAGCCACCCCTCCCCGCTGCAGAGGGTCTAATGTGGCAGAGCCGGTAGGCTGAGTAGGTCACATGGGTTCTATCCAACCAGCATTGTTTTTAAATTTTTTCCAACTCTGGGTCTTCCTTGTAGCACAGGGGTTAGTCTCAGCCCTATTAAGCTATTGCCAGCCACTGCGGCATGAGTTTGATCCCTGGCCAGGGAGCTACCCACATGGCACAGCAGACCTCTCTTATCTTGCCCGCTGCTCCCCCTCAGCAGTGTATTTCAGTAGATTTCCCTGCTCTGCTCCCCACTCTGTCTCTGGTGAATCCTCTCACACACACCCCACCTCTGGCCTACACCCCAATTCTTGTATGCTAAATAAAATAAAATAAAAATAAATACTTTTTTTAAAAAAATTGTTTCCAACTCATTTAATGCACACATCTGGATTTCTAGCTTCTCTTGAAAAACCCAAAGATTTGGCCACACAGGACTGAGTGCCAGCTTGCCAGGGCCTCCCACTCATGCTGGCTTTGACGCGTTGGTTTCCTGCCTGGCACTGACGTAATGCATGAGAAGTCTTTGGGGAAGTACACAGATTCCAGGCATCTTCATTATAAATGGAACTTCTGGGCCCCCACTGTTTTTCTTTGACCTTGTTCATGTCTGTGGGGTTTTTTGGGCTTAGGTCTCCTCTCCATCTGTGAACTGAGGATGAGGACTGGGGGTGTTCCCAGAGCAGTCTTACCTCTGATACCCCGAAAGCCTCAGTGGGACAGCATATCTTAGCCCTCCCACAGCAGTCAGAGAGCCTCTGGGCTCCCCAGGCTCTGCCCTGAGATATATCAAAGAGGAGGGCAGGAGAGCTGGGTAAGGCACATGCAAGATTCACTGAGTTTCGTCTCTTTTAACCCACCCACACCCCATCCCTGAGACAGAGTCCAGCTCAAAAGACAGGAGCAAACGTGGGGGTGGGGCAGCCAGGGGAAGGAATGCACACTGGTTCTGATGACGGAATGGTGAAAACCCATCTTCCCGATGACACTTTCTATTTCTTTCTTTCACATCGCTGCTTTTTATCAACTTTTAATCAAAGATGTTTAATAAGCATCATGTCAATAAATCATTTTGCAATTTGTTTCAATAAGTACCACTCCACTTGGGAGAGGTGCTTAACTGGGGAAGGATCTGCTTCCAAGCTCTCATCTGGTTGTTGGCAGCACTGGACTCATTTATCTGGTTAAAGGGGGTTTACTGGAAGGGACTCCCTGGTGGCGCAAGGGGTTAAGTCTCAGCACAATGAAGCTATTGGCAGCCACTGCAGCATGAGTTCGATCCCTAGCCAGGGAGCTGCCCCACATGGTGCAGCAGACCTCTCCAGACTCCCCCGCTGCTCCCCTCAGCAGTGTATTTCAGTCAGTCTGCCTGTTCTGTTCACCACCTTGTCTCTGGTGAATCCTCTCACCACCTACACCTCCGGCCTACACCCCAGTTTTTGGATGAGTAAATAAAATAAATCTTAAAAAGGGGGTGTTGGATCTGGAACAGTGAGTAGCACCCACTTTTGGCAATCTTCTTGGTTTCCCTGAAAATCTCTAATCAGAAAAGTGTGAAAGCAACAGCCCCACTCAAGTGACGCTGCAGCTGTGGCTGGGACATACATGGGCCACAGAAACTAGAAAGAGTCAGATCTAAACACACACTCCCAGCCAACCCTGAGGCCAAGGAAATGAGGTAGAGGCCAGAATAAAGGAGACAATAGGAAACACATGAAAATGGCCTGAACTTTGAATTTGTATAGGCTATTTCTAAAATAGTCCCTTGTGGTTCACCCCTTCTAAGGTTGGTGCTTGTGTGACCCCTTGTCATTGGCATGCATAGTGGACACAGCGACTTACCTGTAATGACCAGAACATGGCACAGGTAAGTCACTGTGTCCACTCCCGTCCCTTTTAACCCACCCACACCCTGTCCCTGAGACAGAGTCTGGCTCAAAAGACAGGAGCAAACGTGGGGTGGGGCAGCCAGGGGAAGGAATGCACACTGGTTCTGATGACTGACTCCTGCCTGGCTGTCACTCTTTCTGCTTCTTCTCCTTGCTCTGATGAGGTGAGCTTCCATGCTGTAAGTTGTCCTGTGGAGAAGTACGTGTCACAAGGAACTGAGACTGGCCTTTTGCCAACAGCCAGCAAAGAACTGATGCCCTCAGTTCCAGAACTTAAGAGAATCCAGTCCTGCCAAAAACCAGATGAGCGCTTGGAAGCAGATCCTTCCCCAGTTAAGCCTTCAAATGAGGACAAGCTGGGCAATGCCTCACACGTGATCTAAGTCAGAATGTGCTGAGGCTCATCCAGAATCCTGTCCCACAGAAACTGTGAGATAGTAAAGTTTGGGATGATTTGTTCTACAACAATTAAATAACTAAGACAACTCTCTTCCTCAAGGAGATCCAACAGCAGAGGACAGATGACTTACCGGTTTGGGATATTTGAGCACAGTTCCTATCCAATCAGCCATGCAGACACAAATGCAATGCTTTGGAAGCTTGACTTAAATACAAAAATCAGAATGCAAAAACTTAATCAGGAACTTTAGTAACTTCTCAGATTCCCAAACAAGGACTATCTGACTCACAGACCCAGATAAATTATTTTAAAAGAAACAAATAAAAAAAAATAGCAAGAATAAAATTTGGAGGAATAGTAGAATCTAAAATGTTTTTAATGTCCAAATTTCCAAATAAAAATTGCAAAATATGCAAAGAAACAAGAAATTGTGACAGGTATTCCAGAAAACACAGGTGGGTTGTCAAAAGAAATTGACTCTGAGCATTGCCAGCTATCAGATTTAGTAAACAAACTCTCCAAATAGCAATTACAATATGTTCAAAAGTAAATCATGTTTAAAATTTCAAATGAAAGTATGACAGCAATGAACCAAACAGGAAGAGATTCTAAAGACAAAGAAATCATTAAAAAGGGGGATTTTCAGCTTGAAAAACACAATTGAAATGAAAATTATACTAGAAGAAATATATATGGCAGAGGAAAGAATTCATGAACTTGAAGACAGATTAATAGAAATTATCCAATCTGGAGAACAAAGTAATAAAAAATGGCCAAGATCTTCCAGAATCTAATGAAAAACATTAAATTTAAAGTTCAGCAAAACTCAAGTGGATAAATACAAAGACATCCACACCCAACACATCATAACAAACAGTTGAAAGTCAAAAGAGAAGAGAAAAATGACTTGTGTAGGAAAGCAATGATGCAATTAACAGCTGACTTTTCACATAAAATAATGGGGGGCAGAAGGCAGTGAAATGATACATACAAAATACTAAAAAGCTATTTTCCAAGAATTCTATTATCTGCCACATTTTTCTTTAAAAATGAAGGTAAGGGCCTCCCCTGGTGGCGCAGCGATTGAGCGCTGGGCTGCGAGGCTGCCCACAGCCTCTGCAGCGCCGGTTCATTCCCCGGCCTGCTGGCGAGGGTCCCACCAAAAAAAAAAAAAAGAAGAAGAAGGTAAAATAAA
This sequence comes from Talpa occidentalis, assembly GCF_014898055.3. Lineage (NCBI taxonomy): Eukaryota > Metazoa > Chordata > Mammalia > Eulipotyphla > Talpidae > Talpa > Talpa occidentalis. Next base: position 21,450,738 of record NW_023601754.1, on the reverse strand, counting down.
GATACTGCCACATACACAGACTAAAAGAATTCATGCTAAAATCCAGCAAATATATTATAAAATGAATGAAACTAGGTATACTAGACTCTGTGTGTATAGTTACCTTGATATAAAACTTCAACAACAGATCTACAAAATTAGAAGTTAGGATTTACCCTTGGAGGGTGGCAGTGACTAGCAGAGTAACAGGAGCCAGAGGAGAAATTTTGGAATATTGATTACACTGTTGTCTTTATTGGAGATTCTGGCACTTTATGTATGCATAATTTCTTGTAATAAAAGCTTACCAAAAAAATATAAATAAGCCTGATGCTGTTACTCCGTGGCTTCTGGAACCCTTTTGCTTTCCCATCACTTCACTTACCTTCCAGGTCTGATTAGACTTGTGACCTCCAAGTTCCTATCTGGTTTGGCTTCTGCCCACCTGTCTAGAATCATTTCTTTTATTTTTCCTGGCATCATTTCTCACCATTTGGTAATCTCACTCCCCGGCCTTGTGTTGTTCCTCAAGTATGATACATCCTTCCATTATACCACAGGACCTTTGCATATGCTTGTCCCTATGGTCCAAAGCCCTGCTGGAGCTTAATAACCCTTGAGCTCCAAGCTTAAGTATGACCCACCCATGACCTCATCCAAATTCTTCTGTTCTGTCTAGCTCATGGAATTATACTGCTTTCCTCCAGAGTGCATGTATTCATTTGTCATTATGGATTCACAGAATAATTATTGGACTGCTCTCACCTTTGCCTCTAACTCACATGTTTTAGAAAGTCTAACTATGTCTTTATCCTGCATTATGTCCTTAGCACTATGCCTGGCACACAGTAGGTGTATGATAACTATCTATTCAATTAATTAAAAGTAATTGAGCCTATAAAAAGGCTTCATTCTCATTAGAGTACAGTACGGAAAACTTGGATGCCCAACTAAGGAATTTAAATGTTCTATAAGCTCTAGGGAACCGTTGACGGTTTTTGGAAAGGGGAGATACATGAGCTGGTTTAGACAGACCTCCATGGGGGTAGAGGTTGGAGCAGCGTCCAGGGAACCAGCGGTGCCTGAGGAGGGGCGGTGGTCCCATGGGGAAGCCAATGTCCCACTTGACTCTGACCCATAGGGAGGCCAGCCTGGCAGTGACCTCACAATCACCCTGTCGGCCTGCCAGCCCCTGCAGCCAGTATCCCAGCTGCTGGGCTAACTCTGGCCTGCACTTTCCCATCTACAGGGTGCACCTACTGTCAGAGCCAACCAGTCAGCAAGCAGAGACAAAGTCTCTGTCAAATGACTCTGTCACCGCCAAGGTCCCCCCCGGAGTTCTGGATACCCCCGAAGCCAGAGGACAAAAAGATGCCGACAGAGAGGAAGTCGACGTGGCGGACGGCCGAGGAGCGGCGCCTGTCTGACCTCACCCGGGTGCTGGAATGGCTGGAGCGGAGGAGGAAGAAGAAGATAACAATCCAGGTGTGTGCTGTCAAAGCAAACTTTCATGGAAGGCTTGGAGACAATCGCTATTGGGAGAGATCAAACTTGACTCCCGAGAAACAAAAGGCAGGAGGGTTTTAAGCGTGAGGTCTTGGAAGACAGCAGTGGGGATCTGGTGGCAAGCCAGGTCATCTGTGTTTGCTAAATAGCACTAAGCCCACTTAGGGTCCTACCCGCTTGCAGAGGCTGGGGGATAGAGTACTACCTTTATCGATTACATTTCAAAGGGATAGAAACAGGCACAGCAGAAAAACACTCCACTTTGTAAAATGGAGGCTAAGATTTATATCTCAAAGGGCAGAGAAAGAAGTTACAAGGTCTAGTTCCCTGAAGGAAACATTCTTAGAAAACAGAGGTCACAGGCTTAGGGCAGGAGGATCTTGTCTAATCAAAGCAAGACCTTCCCAATCAGGGCAGCAGCTTCTGGGGCCTTGATGTTGGCAGCAGAGCAGCCTTCCCCGTTGCCTGCCACTTCCTCCCCATGAGGGCACCAAGGTCAAAGGGCACTCAGTCTCCACTGCCACTGCCCCCTTTTTTAAAAAAGATTTATTTATGTATACAAGAACTGGGGTATAGGCCAGAGGTGCGTGGGGTGATAGGATTCACCAGAGACAGAGTAGGGAACAGAACAGGCAGACTGACCGAAACACACTGCTGAGGGGAGCAGCAGGCAAGGCAGCAGAGGTCTGCGGCTCCATGGGGGTAGCTCCCTGGCCGCCTGGGGATCAAACACGTGCCTCAGTGGCTGCCAAAATCTTCATAGTGCTGCGTCTTAACCCCTTGTGCCAACAGGGAGGCCATGGATGTGGACTACGTCTAATCTAGCTGTCTCAGTCAGTTTGGGCTTCTTTAAAAGAACGTCACTGAATGGCTTATAAAAGCAAGACCCTCTCATAGTTGAACATTTCTCATAGTTCTGGGGGCTGGAAGTCTGAGCCTAAGGAGCTGGCGGATGTGATGTGTGAGGGACCGGTTTCCCAGTCTCCTTGCTGTGCCCTTGCATGGCCACGCAGGCAGGAGAACACGTTACAGCCTGTGTTACAAGGATGCCAATCCCATGCTGGAGGGCTCACCCTCATGTCCTACTCACCTCCCAAAGGCCCCATACTGTCATTTGGGGAATTGGATTATGAACTTGCAGGCACAGGGACACAGCGTTCAGTCTGTAGGACCACACTTCCCTCTTCCTTCAGAACTACAGCAACCAGTTTTACCTCAGTTTCCCCAGAGCTCTCCCCCCAGCCCATCATCTGGAAAAATCAAGCCATGTCCTTGGAAAGTGGTCTTCTCTGTAAAGGATGCCACCTGACCCTGATCCCCAGAGAAAAAGAGGTGAAAGGTGGTGTTACTGCTGGTGATGCTATTTTTAGTGATTCCTGCATGCCAGCGTGTTGCCTCACGGTGCAAGTGTTAGTAGCAGCCTGGGATGAGGGAGAGATCACTCAAGTCCATGCGAAGCAATGAGGAGTCTAGGGGGGCTACACATGGTGTAATGTGCAGCCCCCCTGCAATGGCACCTCGTATTTAGTTAGAATCAAGGTCAGAGGTGGGACAAGTATATAAGGCGTGTCCATGCGTGGGGATGCAGTTAGTGGGGTGCAAGTAGGGGTATTGCCTGGGGAGCTCCTTTGTCCCCGCTGGTCAAAGCCTATGATTTCTGTTCTAACCTGTGCCTGCTGTTTCAGCAGATGCTGGTCCCCCAGTGTGTTCCTCGTACCAGGACCTTTGCCCTTGGTGAGCGGCCCCTGCCTGACCCTACACCCAGCTGACGAGCAGGAGCTCTGGGCACCAAGACAATATCCCTGAGAACAAGGGGGCTGGAGATTCCACTCCAGGGCCCAAGCTAAGTGTTACGAGAGCTGTTGCCAGAAGGGCCAGGCCCGCCTGCTTACCTCCCAGCACAGGGTCAGGAAGGCAAAGCGTACCCAGCACACAGGGTTAGTTAGGAGCCCAGCCAGGCATGGAGCTCTGTGCCTGGGATTAGTGCCTCCTCACCCTGAGTGCTCCCGTGTCTCACCCGCCCAATGGGCCCTGCTTGCCAGGGCCACTCATCTGACACACACATCACACACTAAGGTACAAAGATTTATATGTAGCTTACTCCCTGACCCCCACTTTTTGGAGGGGCTAGAGGTTTAACAGCTGGGTGGCTCAGAACTCTATCACAGAAATCATATTCACGTCTGTGATTAATATGTTTGGTCTCTTATTTGCTCACTAAGAGTCCATCCCAACATGTTTTCACGGCTTTATCTTAGATAGGGCTTTTTCATAAACAATTTGGGAGCCAGGGTGGAAAAACACATTTAAATTGAAACACAATTACACCCTCAAGCATTGTTACCCTTCCAAGGAGCATCTGGGCTTTAGGGGAAGCCTGAGATGCATGCATACTGCCTCAGGGCAGGGCAGGCTGGGGCAGCACGAGGGTGAGGGATGGCTGGGCCAGCCCCTCTCTCTGGTCCTGGCACTGCAGCCTCCCACCCACCGCGGCACGGTCTTGGCAGCACCCAGGTGCTGTACACTTGGAGACTATTTGTCAAGGAAGACCCCCGAGGTCCATGGTCTCTGTCATCAAGCCGGTGATTCAGTGGCTATTGCAGCACCTTTGGGTCTGTGGCCTCACCACAGCAGTTTCACTCAGCTGCCCCAAAATTGGGGGTGGGGAACTACTCAGATGATTCTAGTGAGGGTTAGGGGAAGGTGGGAGCAGGACAATCCCTAGCCTTAGTTTCTCTTCCTGAAAATTCAGTCCTGGTTCCAAGTTGCTCCCCCTTCCCCCACTAAGCCAAACAAATCTCCAAAGTTGACCAGTACCCCATCTTTAAGCATTAAGCAGGCTCTTGCACAGCTTCCTTCCACACACCTGAGAAAACTCCACTGGGGCAAGAAATGTCCCTGGGATGACACAAGGCCACAACAGAAAGCCTGCCTATAAACTTTGGAATGTTAGTTTGGTGCCCAAACCTCAGCTGTCAATGTTCCCCAGTTTTAGAAATTCGATTTTTGTTTTTAGATTTTTTATTTATCCATGCATACAAGAGCTGGGGGTGTAGGTCCGAGGTGCGGAGAGGGTGAGAGGATTCACCAGAGACAGAGCGGGGAACAGAACAGGCAGACTGACCAAAACACACTGCTGAGGGGAGCAGTGGGCGAGGCAGGAGAGGTCTGCTGCGCCATGTGGGTAGCTCCCTGGCCGACTGGGGATCGAACTCGTGCTGCAGTGGCTGGCGATAGCTTGATAGCCCTGTCTTTAAGCCCTGAGCCACCAAGGAGGCCCCTAGAAATTTGATTTTTGAAAGAACTTGGTTGAAAACTAATGTGCACCTAAATTGTACAATTGTATGTTTTTCTACTTTTTCACTTTGTATATAATAATTTTAGATGTTGCTTATAGACATGACAGTGGGGGGTTCACCCAACTGATCACCATAGAAATGGGGACAAGAATTAGAAGTGGGAAAATTGTTAGAGTAGCCCTGGGGCTCCTGGTTCTCTGAAGGTGGCAGCAGCTCCCAGCTGAGCAGCATTAGCTGGGCTTGATGGCTGACCACAGCATGGCCAGATTTGGGCTTAACAAAAAAGAAAAAAAAATCATTCTGGAGATGCTGGGGTCAGGTTTAAGGCTAGACAAAGCTATTCAGATGCCGCAGAGCTGGCTACTAGGCCCAGTGCGAAAAAACACAGAGTAGGTTTGATGCACTACCAAGATTTTTATTTTATTTTATTTTAAAGATTTATTTATTTATTTATACAAGCACTAGGTACAGTCAGAAGTGCGGGAGGGGGGCCTCCCCGGTGGCGCAGTGGTTGAGCGCTGGGTTGTGAAACTGCCCGCAGCCTCTGCAGCGCCGGTTCGATCCCCGGCTGCTCCCCGGCCACCAGAGGAGGGTCCCACATGGCGCGCAGACCTCTCCTGCCGCCCGCTGCTCCCCTCAGCAGTGTGCTTTGGTCCTTCTGCCTGCTCTGCTCCCCGCTCTGGCTCTGGTGAATTCTCTCACCCTCCCGCGCTTCTGACTGTACCAGTGCTTGTATAAATAAATAAATATATCTTCAAAAACAAAAAAGAAGTGCAGGAGGGTGAGAGAATTCACCAGAGCCAGAGCAGGGATGAAATACACTGCTGAGGGGAGCGGCGGGCACAGCAGGAGAGGTCTGTGTGCCATGTGGGACCCTCGCTGGCGGGCAGGGATCGAACTGGCGCTGCAGAGGCTGCGGGCATCTTTGCAGCCCAGTGCTCAACCACTGCGCCACTGGGGAGGACCAGGATTTTGATTTTAAATCACAAGCTGGTTTTGAAAATGGGCCAACCAGGTCCGAGCTCCCACTGGCACCCGTCAAGTTCAAGCCTGCACCAGCAACAATCAAGTTTTAGAAGAAACTGGTTTGTAAAATGGACCCCTCAGGTTGGAGGGCAGGTAATCCAAAGGCGGATATAAGCAGAAGCTTGACTCAGTTTGGAAGAGGCTTCAGAGGCTTTGGGAGACTTGGTTTCAAGAGGGACTCGGCTTCAGGAGAGATTCATCCAGACTCTCTTCTGACTTCAAGGCAGACCCTCACAGATCTTCAGGACCCTTGCTTCAGTTTCATTCATCAGACATGCTGCTGGCCTGTGCCAGCGTCTCTGAAGAGCAGTAGCACTGGTGCCTCTGGCAACACCCCTGAGAGCTGTCCAGTCCAGTGTCTGGGCCTGCCCAGCCCAGCCCTCCATTTGCTGTGGTGCTGCAGAGCCACCTGTGCCTACCACAGCTGCCACAGAAAAGTTGGATCCTGGTCCACCACTGGGACCTGTCCCAGGTGTGCCAGCTGGTGTGCCACCAGTTCCAGGCTCCCGTCAGAGGGATGCTGTCTCGCATGTGCGGCTTTTGGTTTGACTACTGGACACTGTGGATACTCTCTGGTGTAGGACAGCCAGCCGTTAGTGGCGTTGGAAAGATTTTTTCTTTTTTCCAATTACCCCTTTGTAAATAAACCATGATGCTGCGCCCTGAGCTTGCATGGTGTCTTGCAATTGTGAGCCCAGAAGTGAGAACCCACAAACTGTGAGTTTTTCTGGTTTCAGTTTCATCTCCAGATAAGGACCTCAAAGAAGTGGTGACTCGTCCTAGGTTGTCCAGTCACTAAAAATAGAGCCAGATTCCAGGCAGGCAGTTTGACCTCGCACCCAAGCTTAACCACCAACGCCTCACAAATCCAAACACCCACCCAGAGGGGATGCAGAGGCTTCAGCTTCCACCACCCCCACCAGGTGGAGACTAGCTGGGTGTGATTCTGTGGGCTCCTCCCCTGCTGGCCCCTGGGGTCCTTGATGAACCTCCCTTCCAGCCCCTTGGAGCAGGAGCCAGGATGTACATAAGGGACCACCCTCAAGGTGCACCCGTAGGGAAAGGTGGGTGAATTGTAGTGAAGGACAGGATGGGCTGGGGGTGGCAAACAGTGACGGGACTTTGGAGGCAGAGGCTGGCAGGGCTAGAAGATGCTTTTGACCCAGCTGGAGGCTGTGACAAGGAAGCTGCAGGTAAAAGGCCATTTGGGGGTCAGAAGGGATTCCTAAGGTTGGGGAGTGGCACCCTCATGCAGTGATGGTCTCTGAGGTGGAGAGGAACAACCCACCTCTGCAGATCTCCTGGGATCTCGGAGGTCAGTTTGGGGTCACTGTGGCATGGACATCAGGGTGTGCCTGGAGGACAGCTGGATGGGGGCCAGGAGGGCCAGAGTAGAGGCTGAAAGTTGGGTGGAGGGGCTAGGCAGCGCACTCACCAGGGAGCCCCATCGAGGACGAGATGGCATATGCCCGCAGGTGACCACAGTACTCTCCTATCTCCTTCCAGAAGCCCAAGATTAAGGACGTGGTCCTCGCTAATGCAAAAGTGAAGGAAGACATGAAGAACAAGGCCCTGAAACAGCAGGAACAGAACCACAAGGTGCCAATCCCTGAGCAAGGGACACAGCCTCTGTCGACCCCCAACGCCTACTAATCTCTCCACGTCGAGGAGGGGAACCAGCTGGCTCCCGCCGCGTCTGGCCACAATGACCGCCGTTGTTGTGGTCACCAGCTCTCAAGCCCACGCGCTCTCCACACTAGCACCCAAATGAGCCACCCACCCACCCCCCATCATCCCCCAGATCCCACACCACACGCTGCCCCCCGGCCGTGAGGAGACTGACCCCACCGTAGAGCATCATTCTCTCCAGGGGCCACGTCCTCCACTCCCTTCCCCAGACCATTCGGGAACGCCATTTGGAAGATGAGACCACCCAGACCTGACTCTCCAGGCCTGTGGCTTCCTTGGCTCCACCTGACCTCTGATTTATGGGGGGTCCACAGTGATGAGCTGGTGAGCAGACACCCACATGCCATCCTGCCCAGCCCCCACCTTTCCCAGAGCAGGTCTCTCCATTGGTCCCTCGGCCTGCCTTTCAGCAAAGTCTTGAAATCACTCATTTTGGGGGCAGATGAGGCAAGTCAGATCCTATTCCCCAGGGAGTAACATCTCTTGTGTTCCCCTCCAAGGTCTCAGGGAAAAAGGCCAAGGAGGAGAATGCTGTCCAGTACCGAAAGCTCTATGGGATGGACATAAAGGGGAAACGCCTCAGCATTGTCCCCAGCAACTACAACAAGGAGTTTCCCAAGAAATCAGGTAAGGGGTGGAGGGGGTGCCTTGGCCAGGATGCGAGAAGTGGCCTTCATAATCGTCCCCCTCCCAAAAGGACCAAGAGTTGGCGTTGTTCTTTGAACAGCCATGTCCACATCAACCCTCCCACTGTGGCCCTGTGAATGGTGGAGCTCCATGAGGCTCCTTAGGACCTCACCTGTGAGTAGGTCATGACCTGAACCTCCATCCACACCTGGGTGCTCTCTTCCCAGGAAGCCAGCAAGGGTACCCCAGATTCCCAAAGCCATTGGTGACATCCATGTCTCCAGCTGTAAATGATCTAATTAGTTTAGATACTGTGACAGTGTTGGCATGACACAGAAGGTGCCACATCTCCTGGCCCAGTTCCCAAGACTCAGACTGCCTGGGTTCGAATCCTGGCTCCCCTCACAGTTGTACAACCCTGAGCAAACCACTCCATCTCTGGGGTTCGGTTTCCATGTCTACAAAATGGGACAATCACAAGAGCTGCCTCTCAGTGTCTCAGTGTATATACATGGCTTTAGGGACAAGGTTAGTGAAGTAACTTGATACAGAGTATGGTTTTTTCTTAAAAAAAAATTCTCAAGCAGAATAAAATAGACACATTGATCATACCCAGCCTCTTGGGATGGAGTTTTATGGAAAAAGAAACTTCTGTAAGGGATTCCAATTAGCCAAAAGGAAAAGTGGGCAAGAAACTTAGAGCAAGGGCTGCCAGTTCTTCTGTACAAAATTGCCCCTATTATACCCAAGAAAATATCCTTTATTTTCTTTTCACTTGCCCCAAAGCCAGTATAAATAACCAACTGCAGTCACCTGCCTACAAGCCTTAAATATGATTGACTCTCAATGTGTGCAGGATCCTGGGCTGAGCCCTGGAACAGGATGAAAACTGGTGAAACCCCCAAAAGCTCTGTACTGTACCTTGCTGATACAAGATGTTAACATGCGGAGAAGCTGAGTGAAGGGGAGACAGGAACTTTCTGTGCTTTCTTTGTAACATTTTTGTAACTCTAAGGTTACTGCAAAATAAAACATTAACTAAAAATGCCTGCCCCACACAAAGCCCCACACCTTCCTTCGCCTGGTGTGTGTGACCCCCAACTGTCACATCTGGCCTTGGAGCCCTGGCTTTGCTGGACTCCCAGTATGTGGGTCTCGAGCCCAGTGGCGGCTCCTTCCTCCCAGCCAGCCCAGACATGGAATGCCTTTCCGCCATTTCTGCACTTTCATGAACCTGAGAGTGAGCCCCTCCTTAGACCGTGTCCCTGGTCACTCACTCACCTCCCTTTAGTCCTGTCCTGCTCAGCTCTTCCTCTTTCCTCTTCTCCACCCCACATATTCCCATTGAGGAGACTTTGTTTCCTTTATTTCATGGCCTTGATAGTGTAATAAAAGCAGTTTCTTCCCTAAGAGAAGGGATGCCAGCAGGATGACTTACCAGCTCTGTGGGCCTCTGCAGCAATCCCTCAGTCTGCAGGCCTCTCTCTAGGTGTAGTACAACCAATGGCCACTTGGGGGCAGCAGGCGCTCAGTGCAGCCCAAGTGCAGGAACTGCTCGGAGGCACCCAGGAACCACAAGGATATCCAGATGTGGCACCCCGTACTGAGTCAGGGCTGAGCCTGGGCACAGTAAGCGGACCTCCCTGTGCAATCTGGCAAGGAGCCTGAAAAAATGAGACGACAGGAGATTCCAATGAGAATTTGGAAGCCAAGATTAAGACAAAGCAGTCCCTAGGAAGGGCATAGAATCACCTAAGACCTAGGGCAGAAATTCAAGAGGAGATAAGTGTGGCTCAAGGAAGAATATTCTAGATAGAGACAAATGGTTCTAGCCTTCCCCGAACCCACTAGTACCCACGCATGTCCTTGTCAAGAACCAGACCCCCACAACCCCTCAGGGACCTCTTTGCAGGGTGAGCCCTTTCCTTCTTAAATGCCAGTGGGTCAGCCACTAACTCCTTACAAGACCTTGGGTACATCACAGCCTTCCTCCAACTGCTGTCCCTCCATTTATATAGTTGTAAGAGGTCTTGATTAATTCTCCTTAGACATATCCTGGTAAAATCCCTGCAATTTATTGATGAAATCCTGAAAGCTTACAGGGAAAATGATTGGTGTTCTTAAAACAGCCTTACAAAGGAAGTGAATTAGATTAGCATCAATCTGGAAGTGAAATCACACCTACTGACTATTGAGTAAAGAGCTACAGTGCCAGAGCCCTATGCTCAGCCCCCACATAGGTTACTTGGGGTGAATAAATATATTTGCGGATTTAAAATATTTAGGACTTTCTCAGCCATGTATCCCTTCACCTGCAGAAATGCTCCAGGAGAGAGAGAGCAGAGGCACCAAATTAGGAAGTAATTGGGTTAAAATAAAAATAAATTGGCTTAATACCAGGTAAAATAGAAAGGCTGAAAATAAAAGAATAGACAAAGAGTTAACAGGAAATGCAAACATACAAGATGTAATTAAGACTAAAAGAAACACATGGGATAAATGAGGTGTTTTATTATTGTTAAAAAGAATAATAATTATAGACCTATATGCACAAAAAAGTATAGTAGCTAAATAGATACATATTTAGAAATGCAAGGAGACCCTGGTAACACAATTATCAGAGAAGATTCTTTCAGAATCAACTAGCCAGTATCTGGAGTACACAGAAGACTCTAACAATGCAATTAACAAAGCGTAACTTCATATTTGAATAATGAACACACATTTTTATATGACCATAAACATAAATATTCAAACATAAATAAAATTAAAATTAAAAGATACCCCCATAGAAGAGTTGGAAATTAAGAAACCCAGCCCCAAAACACCTTAACAGAAAAAAACTAATGAAAATAACCCCATAGGTTCATACCAGAAAAATATATGCTCAGATGAAAATTTGCAGTAAAAAATAATGGCATTGTCTTTGTAACAGAAAAAAAATTTTAAAAAACTAATACCTTTATTTATTTAGTAAGAATAAAATAAATAATTAACATGAAAGAGAGAATTAATGCACTAAATACAAGCTCATATTTATGAAATGCAAGACAAAAATTGGTAATAAGAATAATTTCAGGGCCTCCCTGGTGACGCAGTGGTTGAGCGCTGGGTTGCGAAGAGCTGCCCGCGGCCTATCCCGCGCCGATTCAATCCCCGGCTGCTCCCCGGCCATTGGAGGAGGGTCCCACATGGCGCACAGACCTCTCCTGCCGCCCGCTGCTCCCCTCAGCAGTGTACTTTGGTCCTTCTGCCTGCTCTGCTCCCTGCTCTGGCTCTGGTGAATTCTCTCACCCTCCCGCGCTTCTGACTGTACCCAGTGCATGTATAAACAAAACAAACAAACAAACAAACAAATAAATAAATAAAACATGCCTCTATTAAAAAAAAAAAAAAGAATAATTTCAAAGCCAGCTATTTGGAAAAGCAAGTGAAAAACAATATGAACTTATCACAAGTCTTATTAAGAAGAGTAAAAATGTACAAGATTTTGTATGACAATTGATACATAAGCAAATATAAAATACATTAAATGAATTGTCATCGAATACTTATATGCACAAGATATATGAAAACCTAGCAGAAATGGATAATTTCCTATTGTCCGCTAAATTATCAAAATTGACATAAGAGCAGAAAACTTGAATAGAGCAGTTTCTGAAGCAAAAACTGAAAGATGATGGACACTTTCCTACTGAAAATGTAGCCAGGACAAAAGGGTTCATCTAACCTTTAAAGAACAAATAATCCCAGTGTTACTTCAACGACTGTAGAACATATAAAAAACAGACATTTCTGCGTGGATTTAACGAGTCATCCTGGCCTCAATATTAGACAAATGTAGGCCAATCACAACAATATAAATCTAAAAAAATTTAGCAAAAGTGTTCAAGATATGAAATAAACAGCAGACCCCAGTCCAATGATCAAGTGGACTTAATTTTAGCAAGTGAAGAATAATTAGGTCAGGGGCCTCCAGGTGGTCTAAGGGTTAAGTCTCAGCAATATCACTTCTAGGGCCTGAGTTCGATCCCGAGCCAGGGAGCTGACCCACATGGCACAGCAGACTTCACCTGACTCGCCTGCTGCTCCCGTCAGCAGTGTAGAAGATCTGCCTGTTCTGTTCGCAACTCTGTCTCTGATGAATCCTCTCACCCCCTGCACCCCTGGCCTATACCCCAGTTCTTATATGCATAAATAAATTTAAAAATTAAAGTTTAATTAATAAAAAGAAGAATAATTAGGTCATCAATATCAGGATATTTATTATCAATAACTTCTTGGAAGATGTCGCCAGACAGTTAGATACTGGTTGAGGGGGTGGGTAGGAGGACTGTAAAAATGAAAAGCCACGTGATCCTATCAGTAGGTGATAAACAGTCATTACTAATAAAAAAAAAAAAAAAACTTGTAAGCTAAAAGTAAAACTGCTAAGATATTACATCTCATAAAACACAAACTGAATATCATTCTAAATGACAACAAGCTAAAATCATTTTCATTACAATCAGGAACAAAATGAGGCAAGACTGCTATTATCATTGACTGTGTTTTGAAAAGTCTCTCTAATGTAATATGTCAAGAAGAGTAAATCATTTGTATAAATATTGAAAGGCAGATATTTTCATTTTTTCCCCTGAGATTATTTCATAGCTACAAAAATTCTAGTCAGAAATGGGTAAAATTTGGCATGTGATTGTTGCTGTACTCGAAAAAAAATTCTAAAACAATTATCTTTTGTCTGTATTAGTCAGCCCAGTTAGAAGTAAAAATCTGTTAAATACTTAAAAGCAAATTTGACATGAAGAAAAAAATTGAGGTACCAAACCCTAATGGCATAGCAGTCATTACAAAGTCAGAATTGGGGTAACATCAGCTGTCATCCATGCTGCGGACTTGTCCCTGCTGTTCCTCTTGCCTGCAATGCTTTTCCCTCTTTTTAACCTGATAAACCATTTGTTCTTTAGAGCCCAGCTCAACATTGCTCCTTTCTTTTTTTTTTTTTTTTTAAAGATTTATTTATTTATTTATTTATTCAAGCACTGGGTACTGTCAGAAGCACGGAGGGTGAGAGAATTCACCAGCTCCAGAGCGGGGAACAGAACAGGCAGACTGACGAAATATACTGCTGAGGGAGCAGCGGGCAGCAGGAGAGGTCTGCGCGCCATGTGGGACCCTCACCTGTGGCTGGGGATCAAACCGGCCCACAGAGGCTTCGGGCATCTTCGCAACCCAGTGTTCAACCACTGCGCCACCAGGGGAGGCCCAACATGCTCTCTTCTGATGCTTTCCCTCACCTCCAGGCTGAAGTTCCCCTCTGGGGAGGGAGAGGAGAAAAGGTTGAGGAAAGAGGGTAAAGGGAAGGAGACGTGGGAGCTGAGAGGGCTCCAGGTGGATCTCCATGGGGGATCCCAGCCAGGACCTTGGGGACCTGGAGGGATGGGTGAAGCCCATGCAGCCTCTCAGCATTCACCCCTTCCTGCCTGCCCCTCTCCCACTCTGCAGCGTCTAACTCCCTGGTGATGTCTGTCCAATTTCAGAGGTAGACGTGAAGGACGCCAACCCCCTTGAGTTCGCCCAGCGGTCCATGCGCCGACAGAGCATCGTGGAGCCCATGTTACAGGATGCTATCTTTGGCTCCCGGAAGTCAACGCTCCTGAGGGACTGGACAAGCAAGAGCACCGAAGCCAGTTATGAGCGCAAGCTAAAGAGCCTCATGGACAAGAGCGCAGATCCCAAGATAGAAGTGGTGAAAATGCTGAAGCCAGAGGAGGTGCTGAGCTGCCGGTGAGCAGACCCCCAGAGTGAGCAGACCCCAGGGTGAGCAGACCCCCAGAGTGAGCAGACCCCAGGGTGAGCAGGCCCCAAGGGTAGGCAGACCCCCAGGGTGGGCAGACCCCCAGGGTGGGCAGACCCCAGGATGAGCAGACCCCCAAGGTGGGCAGACCCCCAGGGTAATCAGACCCCCAGAGTGAGCAGACCCCCAGGGTGAGTCGACCCAGGGTGAGCAGACTCCCAGACCCCAGGATGAGCAGACCCCCAAGGTGAACAGACCCCCAGGGTAATCAGACCCCCAGGGTGAGCAGACCCCCAGGTGGGCAGGCCCCTGAGGCTGAGACGGGCTGTTCTGAAGAACAGGCTTCGGTCACTATGGCCTCGGGCTCAGACATGGGTGTCCGGAGATCTGGGTGGGGGCCTCCCTGGCTGAGCCATGTCTGAGTCCCAAGGCTGTTGAAGGGCTGAGGCCTTGGGTTTCCCTACAGCTGGCCCGTGGCTGGTCTCCCGGATGGACACAGGTACACCAGCCTGGTCACAGCCCGTCCGCTATGCCCATCATCTCTCGCACAATAGAAACTGTGGACACTATTCAAAAAGGAAGACCCAGTTGTGTGTGGCCTTGTTTTAACAGGAAAATCTCCTAAGATCCTCTCACACTTTACAGCGATGTGGAATTGCTGGGGAGCGCAGTCACCCTCCTGGGGGCCGCCAGCTGCACATTTGGGGTTTTGGACTCCCGTAGGGACCAAGTGTGAACACATCTTTTCACAGCTTTCCCTTCTCGCTTGTTCTTTGTCTACCTGATGGGGACCCGCTGGTTTTCGGCAACACCAAACAGCTGGGGCTCCACCTAAAATCCAAGTAGCCCCCAAAACCAGTGTGAGCATTTACCATTAAGATGCAACTGACGAGGCTCAGAAACCTCAGCCGAGGAAAAGCAGACAGAAGGACGCTGCGGTCAGCCTCGGGGGGGTGAGGGCGGTGAACTCATCTGGTGGTTAAAGACAAAGATGGCCTCCGAGGCCTGGCGGCAGGGCCCATACAAAGCCCCGCCCTCTGGCTGCCTGGTGGAGGGGGGCTGGAGGGAACAGCTGTCTCCGAGATGCACGGGCAGACCCCCCCAGAGAAGGAAGCTTCTTGTCTGCGAGCTCGGGTTTTCCGATGGGTTGTGTGGCCCTAGTGGACCCTGGCAACAGACAACCCATTCGGGCTCCAAGGAAAGAGATTTGGGCAGGGCACTGCCCTCCCTGGAAGGGGAGAATATTTGGAGAGATGGCATCTTAGACGCCATTATTTCCAGGGAAAGGATGAACTTGTCTGGCCTGGGGGCCTAGTGAGTGGCCGCAGCACACGTGTGCGAGGCTCCACAGGTCTGGTCGGGGGCCAAGGGTGCACTGGGGCTGTCACAGCTCACCTAGGTGTCGGGACAGGTGAGCTGGCTGTAAGGGCAGGTAAACTGGACAGGTGTCAAAGGAGAAGGAAGTCATACTCAGTGGCAAGAAATTCTTAAGCCAAGTTCCAACAACACGCAGCAGCCCGAGTCAGAGGCCTGGCAGCTTGCCCAGCGCCGGGGGCCAGGTCAGCTTGGTGACGGTCTAAGGAGCACTGAGGATGTGGCGGCAGACACACGCCAGGCCACGCCGTGCAGGTGGCATCAGCTTCACCCCTTCGTGTCAGTCTTCAGAATTGTGGGGCTTGAGCCAATATTGCAACTCAAAGGCCTCGTGTTGTACCTGAAACTTATTAACAGAAGACACCTCTGTTCCCATGACCTTGCTCAGCCCTATGCCCAGGCCCACGCCCCCAGCGGGAGGACAGACCAGGTGGGACACCTGGCACCAAGTCACCCCCATGGCCTCTCCTTCTTCCCAAGGCTATTTCAACGTTAGCAGCAGAGTCCTTGAAATGGGGGTTCACTTAGCCTTTCCTCTGCTAAGTGGAAGGAACCCCAATATGAAGACTGGTGTTTATACAGTTTTCCTTTCTGTGTCTGTTCTTGAGCTCAGTGGAGCGCGTGAGCAGAGCTACTGAGTCAAAGACAATATAGGATTTTTTGGAGTGGGGACCAGCGACGGGCCGACAGTTGGGGGGCTTGTACAGGAGTGGTTCTTGGCACGTGTATTACCAGGTCGCTTTCCAAGATTTATGGGAAAAAGTCCCACCCCCACTGTGGGCTGTCCACTCTTGCAAGATGGCCCTCCGAAGTGCCAGAGCCAGTCCTGAGCAGCCCTGCACTGCCTGCTGGAGCCTGCGCCTCCCAGGGGAACTGGAAGCTGCAGCAACCGCACCCCTCACCTGGGCCTTGTCTCGCAGGTACCTGAGGCTGTCCAAGAACAACATCCGGACCCTGATAAAGCTGTGCAAGGACGCGGGCATGGACGTGGACATCCACCCCCACATGGTGGAAAGCGAGATTGATGCCAAGAAGGTGTTTGGCCATAGCCCCAGCGTGCCCCCTAGATAGCGCCCCCACCCCGGCCATCCTCAGGCCCCCGGCCCTGTGCCAGGCTCCCCGCCCCAGATGCCACCCCCTGGCCCTTCAGATCTGGTGCATCCCTCTTAGTAAGTAGTGCTCAGAAAACAAGCTTAGATTCCAGGGCACATGGTGCTGGTGTGATGTTTACCCTGGGCCCCGAGTCAGAACCGACTTGGAGAAATGAGGGTTTTTTCCCCACCGAAAGATAGTCCTTAGAAAAGCTTTTCCAGAAAGGAAGGCTTAGAAAAAGTGAAAAGATGGAGGCCCAGTGTCCCCAGAGGGAGCTCAGGAGAGGCAGAAGGCTGGTGGCAGAGGACACAGCAGCCCACCTGCCCCCTGTGGGAGAGGGAGTGGCAGGATCGCCATGGAAACAAGGATGCCACAGGGGGTGCCTTGCTCAGAGTCCCACAAAAGACAAGGAGAGGACAAAGCAAGGGCAAGATGGTGTCCAGGCCTCAGTCTCCAACTCAGCATTCTTTGATGATGGAGACTCCAGCAAATCCCACAGGACTATCCAGAGCCTGCCCCCCCCCACCCCCCACCCCTCCACCCCCGTCCTGGAGCCTCTGTCCGTTGAGGTGACAAGCCTAGGCCCTTCTAGCTCCTAGAAGCATTTCCAGTAAGTTTCAGCCCCAACTACCCCACTTACTGTGTGACTTTCAGCAAGTTACTTTACCTCTCTGCGCTTCATTTTTGCATCTGTAAAATGGGGCCAATAATAGGATCTGCTGAGCAGGGATGCTGAGAAGAGGAACAAAGAGGTTGCATGTGACACACGAAGCACAGATGTTGGTGCAAAGAGCTCAAAAATTTGTGAGCTGTTCTCATCACCTCTGGGGTGTGACACCTCAGCCCCAGCTTTCTGGGGGCCCTCCAAACTGGGCGTGTCATAGTTGCAGCAGCCCCTGTTTAAAAGCTGCTGATTCCAAATTCAGGGACCTCGTGGTAACCCCAAAATCAAGTGGCCCCTGAGCTCCCAAGCCAGTGACAGAATCTAGGCTTCAGGGGGCTTCCAGGAGCACACACTGGAGGATTTGGGCACAGAATTTGGGCTTCCAGGATTTGGGCACACTGGAGAAGGCATGACACTCTGCACCTGTCCTCGCGCCCTGTCCCGTGCGTGTCTCACGTCTTCCATCATGTCCTTAGCACCCTTTGTAAGGAATCAGCGATCTAGTGAGGGGACGGTTCCCTGAGTTGTGTGAGCCCCTCCAGTCAATTCTGGAACCTGGAGAGGAATTGACAGGAGCCTCTGACTTACTGTTTGTAGGTCAGAAGTACAGATGCTAATCTGGGGCTTGTCGCTGGCACCCGAGGGCTGAAGGGGGGTTCATGGGAACCTGCCATCTGCAGCAGTTGGTCAGAAGCCCCCCTGGGGCTCACAGCTGGCGTCTGACATGGAGGGTGGTCTCAGGAGACTGAGTTTCACCTGGGGAACAGCTGCCACCTCTGGGTAGACGGTGCCAAAACCAAGTGTAGTTCTCGGACACTCTGCTGGTATCAGGGATTGTTTACTGATGTGGGGAGACTCTCCCATCCTCCTGTTGCAAACAGAGCTGCAGGACACCCCAGCTGGGAAGCTTGGTGCTCTTAGAGGACTAGTCCTCTGAATGCTTCATAAATGTCCACACCCCACCTGGAGGCGCCGGTGACACTGGAAGCCAACAGCACTCTCCACCGAGGTATTGCTCTTTGGGGTCAGAGTGAAGTTGTGGAGACTTCCAGACCCCCCTCCCACCCACACTGGCCAGCCAGGGCATGGGCAGCGCCCCTTAGAGGAGAAGGCAGGTCACAGAGAGGTGTCCCCGTGAAGATTACACAGAACCCGCTAGGTCACAGCCAGAGCCCCGAGAACCCACATGCAAATGATTGTGAGGCCCCGGCCCCTCCAGGGTCAACAGCGCCTGGCAGAACCAGCTCCACTAAAAAGGGAAGGAAAAGCATTTCTGAGCACCACTGGCATCGGCAGCTCCGTCCACATCATCTTGAGCCAGTGCCAAGGTCAGACGCTACCAGTAGCCAGAAGGAGCTGCCAAGGCCCTGAACACAGGCAGGAGTAAAGGACTGTGCCCATGTAGGGGCCCCCAGAGGCTCACCTGCACTTCAAGAGAGAGAAGTTAGAGGCTTAGAATAGCATGGTCTGGGTGGAAGCAAAACTTGAGGCTCCATTTTAGAGGAAGAGCTGACAGACCCTGTGGCTGGATGGAACGTAGACTGAAGAAAGGACATCAGGATCACCTTTGAGCCATCCTTGGCCAGAGTGACTGTTGAGGGTGCCTAAAATGGGGGTGGGGAACAAGAGAGAAGACAAGGCCCAGCCCTGGACTACTCATCAGCTTCAGCCCCTTGCCACAAAGTAAAGTAATTTCCACAGGAGGCGCAGCCCCTGCCCCGGTTGAGCTGAGTGTCATACCCACAAGGGATGCTTGGTATCCCAAGCTGTTGGGGGGGACTGCCAGGGTAGGGGCACCTCCCAGACCCCAGAGGCTCCACAGACTGAGAGGGGGAAGAAGAAAGAATGCAGGGGGACCTGGATCCATCCCAGCTGCCAGGGCCAATGGGGTGCTCTCCAGGGGTCCAGAGGGCTTCAGTGTGTGGGCCCCATGGGCACAAGGCGCCTCTGAGCCAGCCTCCTGAGGTCCTGGCCAAATGAGTCCATACTGAGCCCCAAGATTCACAGACAAGCTGAAAGGGGTGCCCCAGCAGAGAGCTCCATCCGCAGCACACTCAATACTAGTATTCCCTAAGTTCCAAAATTACCTTGTCAGCGATCAATTGGGTTGCATCTTGTAAGAGTTATCACCCACTGCAGAAACAGCCGAACATGCAAGGAACAGATTCAGACAGACACAACCCCCTGGTTTATGGCGAAGGTGAGACAGCGGTCCAGCAGGGGCTGTTCTGTTCCATAAATCAGGCTGGTCGATTAAATATCCATGTGGGAAAAGAGCAACCCTCTGCCTCCCGCCATATGCAAAAATCAGTTCCAGATGGGTGCCGACTGTGAGAGCTTCCAAAGGAACTAGAAGACCGTCTCCATGACCTTGGGGTGGGCAAGAAATTTAAAGCGAACACAAAAAGCCCTACTAATAAAAGATTAATAAATTATATTTAGAACTTCTGTTCATCAAAAGGCATCACTAAGAGAGTGACAAGGCAAGAGACCCGAGTAGAAGACGTGTCTGGCGAAGGTATGTATTCTGCTTCGGTATCATTTGCTAAGAATCCATCAGAAATATGTGCAAAGTCCAGCAGAAATAAGTGCAAAAGTCTTGTCTAGGCCTTTGCCAAAAAAAGTTTAGCCAAGTGACCGATGAACCTAAGAAAGGTCCTGATTCTTCAGGAAATGCAGATTAAAATCACAGCACACCTCCGCTGCACCCCAGGTGCTAACACCAATGGTGAGTGGGAATGCGGCGGAACCAGCGTGCTCCACGAGGCTGCTGGGGCGCCCCACGCGCGCACCTCCACCTTGGAAAGCTGCAAACCTCCCCCAACAGAGCTTGCTCCTAGGCTGTCGCCCTGCCTTTCTGTTCCCACCAACGCCACAGCATTGTCTGCTCTGTTCCTGCAAATGACGGTACCAGAGTGTTCACGGCAGCTTTATTCAGCAGAGCCAAGTGCGGGAGTCAGCCCAGCTCCCCGCAGCAGCAGAGAGGGGCGCGCGCAGCGGAGCGCACGGCGGAGCACCGTGTGCAGGCGAGACTGGACGCACGTTCTGGAGGAATGCATTGCGAATATGGGGCAAAAGCAGCTAGACACAGCAGAGAACCCAGTGTTAGAAGTCAGGACAGTGACCGCCCTTGAAGGGGGTGCAATGACTGGATTGGCGGGGGCGGGGGGCGCGGGCAGAGCTGGTTACCTGACTCTGAAAAATCTTTGCGGGTTAGCTACGCTGGAGAGTATGCCTTTCGTGTAGGAGTACTGTATTTGAATTAAAAGCACGTTTTTAAAGCATAGTGTTTTGGAACAAAGGTCTAGTGTCATTTGTTTATAACAAGGAGTCTCAAAAATGTGGGGGTTCACGTGCCCTGCGCTCCCCAGCCTTCGCCTGTACCTCCTTTATCCTGCTTTCTGCCTCAGCAGTTCCGCCAGGTGGCCACCAGGTGGCGCTCTGTCACAGCAGAAGCCCGCACCTCCCGCGTCTCTACCGGCTGCAGCTGGAGACCTCGGTCCTCGCACAGGGTGAGGTGCAGCCAGCCTGACCAGAGCGTTGGGCAAAACCCAGCTACTCACACAGCAGCTTAGGGGCCCCGGCAGGCCACTTTTCAGAAGCTCCAGTTCTCTCCAAAATGGGACAACAGTGAAATATCGCTTTATACCTGTTAGGAAAGTATTAGTAAGCAGGAGGCGTGCCAGCCCACCCTAGTGCGGGAATGAAGGATGCTCCAAGCTGGCTGGCAGCTAGTGCAACAATTGCATTGCATCCTTTTTTTGGTGACGTTACAGACATTGCAGTGAGCAGCCATTCCTCTCCGAGGCATATATTCCGAAAGTGTCGTCCCAGGACATAGAGTTGAGTCTGTCACCCAGTGTGGAGGCCGTGGCTGGGTGCTGGAGGCCATCCGTGCCTGGCGTGGTGGGTGGAAAAACGTGGTGGGTGAGAAAGATGGGAAGGGGCGACCTTCACACACACACGTATGTTAGCTTGTAAGAACATGTACAGATGCATGTCAGACAGATGGAACAGGGGAAGGCAGGAAGGAGGAAAGAAGAAGGAAGAAAGAGAGAAAGAGAAATAAAATGGGGATGAGAATACGAGTTTCTAGGATTGTTGTGAAAAGAACCTAAGTTGCAATAAATGCAGCACTTAGTAGGCACCCAACAAATTATTTTTTTTCTATTTGCACCTCTATACACTAACATTTATCCAGTGCTGACAGTGGCAATGCTCTAGGCACTTGTAACACAATGAGCAAAACAGGCCAAAAAGACAAATTCCTGCCCCAGTGGAGCTGGCTTTCTAGTAGCTTCTAGCCTACTCCACCAAATTGGGCATAAAAGAAAGGGCACGTTTTCCTAAATCAGATGACTGTAAATCTGATTTTATGGCCCTGCCACCTTGGACTGATGGTAAATTCTGTCATTAGTGGGGTTCCCTCTTCACCCCCAGGTCTCAGGACATGACACGTTGGGATGTGTGCATTCCAGGCACCTGGCCCCAGTAGACTGGCCACTGCTGAATTGCTCCAGGGTGCACCCCACAAAAGCCTGGAGGAGCCTGGAGCTGGGCCCCGACAATGCCCAGTGGCCTCCTCTCCTGCAGCCTGCACCTTCTTCTCACCCTCAGGTTCACCTCAGAGAACCCCAAAGTAGGCAGCTGTCTGCAGACACGGAATGCCCTGGCAGGTGAGCCACACTCTTTGGGGAGCTGGGAAGAGAGGGAGCATCTCAGAGAACCAGCCCAACAAAGTCTCAGACTTCAATCTTCCTCAAGAGGCCATACCAAACACGGACTCACAGTCAACAGCCCTGATGCTGTCCACATGTCTGGATTCTGCTCATCCGGCACACAACGGTTCAGCTCCCTGAGTGGTGTGTGAGGCTGTGAGTGGTGACTGTTGACGGAGCTGTGAGGACCTTGGTGGCAGGTGTCCGGACCAAGGCAGGTGACTTGGCCGCCAACAATAGCCAACTCTGACTAACTTTGATCAAAATACAAACTGCACATGCATGCAATGTACTGTGCATGTGTGCACACATGTGTGTTGTGTGTGCACGTGTCTGTATGTGTGTATCCAGTGGGTATGTGTGTTTTCCCGTGTGTGTATTTATGTGCACGTTTGTATACAAGATACACGTGTGTGTGATGTCACATAGTTTGTAGAAGCAGCAGCTTAGCTGCTTTCTGGTCTAGTATCTGCCTGAGAGAGACAATCCAGGGAGATGATCTGATTCTCCTCTCCCTGTTCAGGGCCCCCATCTTTTGGCCAAGGGAGAAAGGTGCCTGGTGAGGGGCAGCCCCCAAGGCCACTCACAGTGGAGAAGGTGCTTATTAAGTATCTACTGCAGGGTACGGACTTCTGAGTCTCAGTTTCTGGGGGTCAAGACTCCCGGAGAATGAGGTTGGGTGCTTCTGGCCCAGGTGGTCTGTCAAGCTGCAGCCATCTGAGACAGTGCCGGGGTCATCCCACAGCTGCCTCGTGGGTGCTGCCAGCCCCACGCCTGATGCCATGGCGCTGACTGGCTTCCAAGAGAGCACAGCAGGAGCCCGCATGTGCTCACCTGGAGGTCCCGGGTCCTGGTGGCTGCACAGTTGGCCTATTCCACGTGGGAGGGCACATCAAAGGACGTGAAGACCCAGAGTCCGAGGCAGTGGGGCCATCACGGGGACTGACTGCCCTCCAGGGAAGAAGAGGCAGCGGGGAAGCAACCAGAAATAACAGCCGCCTTGGAGTCCCCAGTCTAGAGGAAGACTGAAGAACGGCCTGTGTCGGTAATTGTTGGCTGAGGACACGTGCATCAGTGCAAAGTGGAACCCAAAGAGGGAGCGATCTGAGTAGGAGGGTAAATAGAAGTTCACAGCAGAGGTGGCATGAAGGCCAGAGCAGGCAATGACGGGAGTAGGGATCAGGGGTGGGGGTTCGACCGAGCTGACAGGGAGACTGGACAGAGAAAGCCTTTGAAAGCCCCCAAGTGCAGATATGGGGCACCGCCCCCCGGCTTCCTGCCCCCAGAACTCCAGTTCTCTGGCTGCCAAGGGAGTCGGACTTAGCGTCTCTGCTGGTCAGGCCCACCTGCCCCAGCTAACTGGCCTTCTAGGATGAGGCATGGGCCCTGCCCTGCTGAGCCTGCCCTGCACCCCAACTGAGAGCCATAGTGGGGTGGCGCCTCCATGGCCACCCAGGGTCACGTGCCCTGGCCTCCCTGGCCATTCTGGGACTGAGGACACCATCGGGCCCTACCACCAGACTTGGCCATCCCCCCCACCCCCGCACGCACACATAAATTCCCACTGGCTCCAGGCCAGCGGGATATGAGCTTCAGCGGGGCCAGGGGAGCTGCCTTGCCTAAGGCATCCGCCTCCCCCGGGGCACATTAGGCAGGCTTCGCTGGTCAGAGCAGGGCGAGTCTGCAGAGAAACGGGCTGGGGAGGGGGCTCAAATCCCCAGAGGGGAGGGCTGCCTGGTCCCAGCTGTAGAAACAACAAAGGGGGGCACACAAGGCCCTCTCCCTCCTCCCCCTGGTGGGAAAAGGCGGAGGAAGAAGAGGAAATTAAGATGCAGCCTTGATGCCTTTGCTGCAGCCTAAATAGTCAAGGGCTGGAGTCAAGTTCACCTTCCCACAGGCAGAGCCCAGCACCCAGGAGCCAAGGATGCCTTCCTATAGGTTCCCTGCAGTATGCACCCAGGACCCAAGCAGGAGGGGAGGGGCGCAGCTCTGCCTACACCCCAAGGGGCCACTGAACACCAGCCCACCAGCTCCAAAAGAAGCTAACTCTCAGGTCCAAAATAAAATTCCCTATGGCCACCAAGCTTAGAGGGACAGGCCTTGTCCCAGAGCTGCTAAAACCTCAACAGCAGGAGGGTGAGAGGTTGGAGAAAGGGGGGTGTCCCAGCACACCCAGTTAGGAAACTGCAGAGCCAGGACTCAACCCAGTTTAGACAAGCAGGCCTGGGGCCCTTTTTAAATCATTCATTGACTCAAGCATTCAGTCAACTTATGGCAAATATTTCTAGAGCTCTTCCCTCGTGGCAAAGACTTCCCTGGCCCAGGGATCTTGTGATGAGCAAAAGCAGACATGGTCCCACCATGTGGAGCTCACATGGAAGTGGGGGAGACAGACCTTACACAAATTTTAAAAATATCTAATCACTGGGCCTCCCCTGGAGGCAGCAGTTGAGCGCTGGACTGCGAAGCTGCCCGCAGCCTCTGCAGCGCCAGTTTGATCCCCGGCCACCGGCAAGGGTCCCACATGGCGCAACACATCTCTCCTGCCACGCCCGCTGCTCCCCTCAGCAGTGTATTTCATCAGTCTGCCTGTTCTGTTCCCTGCTCTGGCTCTGGTGAATTCTCTCACCATCCCGCACTTCTGACTGTACCCAGTGCTTGTATAAATAAAATAAATAAATCTTTAAAAATATTTTAAAAAATCTAATCACTAGGTGTGAAGAAAAGAAAAGGCACTTTTCTTTTATTTATATATTTTTTAATTGAGGTAACATTGTTTTATGACACTACATGAGTTTCAGATGTGTAGCATAGACTACAGAAGCTTACAACCACAGGTCAAACTACCATCATCACAAAATCACAGTGAGACATCACCTCACACTTGTTAGGATGAAGAGGTGCTTGTAAATCATGTCCATGCACCAGCAGATATAAACATTGGGATCGATTAATAATGTCTGTCATGGCCACTGGAATGGGAGGTGGCGGCATGCGTGACAGATACATATTTTGCCTGATGTATGCGCTCGCTGAGGATCCTCCCAAAAGAACTAGACACATTTCCAATTCTCCTGAAATTTGCTGTGAGATAAGTGGAGAAATATTTGCAGAAGAAGCCAGGATACAAGGGGGGTTGCTAACTTCATTCATGGAAAATTCAAGGAAATGACATAAAACCAGCAAGGAGTGATCAGTTGCCACTAGGGTGATGTTAGTGAAACCTTGAAGGACACACGACTTGGGAGCTTGTTGAGGAAAAGGCTCTCACGTTAAGGAGGAGAACGTACTTACATCAAAGAATGTTGGGTCATCTCTGCTTCTGGCCTGGCTCAGAAGGACTTCTCTGTTCCTGGTCTGATCCCCCCACACCTGTGACTCATTCAGGCACAATCTCTGATGAGGCACTTCTCCCCAGCATTCAGAGCTCCAGCCCTGCCATAGACCCATGGTGAGGACAGACCTTCTGTCAGCCCGCTCCACCCAGCAGAGGTCTTGGTGGATCTTGTTGCTTGACTGGGCTTCTGAAATTGAGCCCATGGACCACGGCAGCCACCATGACCCTTCCAGACAAGGATCCCAAAGCTGGGTGTCTAGGACTCACGGGTGAAGACACCTATGGCCCTTTGGAGGCCAGACCTTGTAGACAAGGAAAGGCCCCAGGGAGCCACAGGGATGACTCTTTCAGACCTTGGTTTTCAGAATGCACCTCCTCAAAGGAGCCGGTTGCTTTATTAGTTCTCCAAACAGCACGTCTTCCTAGATCAAGACTCGGGTGGAAACACAATGGCCACAAAAGTGTTTTTTGTGTCTTGGTTTTCTGGGTCTCCCCCTCCCGCTCCAATATCTGTTCCCCATTATTGGCCAGACAAAGCCCATCCCAAGATGCCTGCGCCTCCGTTACAGCGAGCATCTGTCCCTCCTCACCTGCGCGTCCACCCCTCTGCGTCGCCTCGAAATCTTTCATCTGGTCGACACTCTAAGGATTCAAAGTAAGGAGGTTCACATTGTCAAAGAAGCCTTGATCTGAATGCCTCCCCCCACTTTCTCCTTAAATGAGTTGTTAACAGGAACCCAAGTGTCTGTTGAACCTAAAATACTTTTTTTTTAAAAAAAAAAATAACATTTCAAGGTAACTTACGGCGCACACTTTAAGAAGCGAGGGCTCAGCGTGTCCCCGGCAGCTTCCTCCTTGAAGCTCTGGTCTTCAGGGCTGTGGGAGGCATCCAATCAGACAGGCCGCCGCTGAGGGCCAGGGGAGGAGGGCTGCCGGGGTTTTATTTCAGATTCGAGCTGAGACCATGAAATGGAAGCAGGAGGAAAAGTGAGTGAGCGACGAGTGTGTGCATCTGTGCGACGGCCAGAATAATGAGTCGCACTAATTCATAGAATTCCATTTTGGCCATCACGCCGGCTCCCTTTTCTCTTGAAGGCCACTTTGAAAAATCCCGTTTTCATAAGTCATTTACTTCCCCTAGGAGGGCAGGCCTTCTAAAAATATTCCCCATTTCTTACACCTCAGAAGCAAATTATTTATGTTAAAGCAGCTTCGTTATCCTGGCCTCACCGGGCCAGCTGGGAAGTGGAGGTGACTTCCAGAAGGCGCCATTGTCAATAGCAAAGACCTAGAGGGGTGTTCCAGGCCAGGCCCGGCTTCCCGTCAGACCCTCCGGGTCAAGAGAGCACGTGTGGGTCAAAGAAGAAGTTCCGCCCATTTTTCCACAAGCGTTTCCAAGCCAGACACTGCACTAGGCACAGGGAACCCACAGTGGGAGATGGACCATCCACGCTCACGGAGTTGACCCTTCAACGAGGTGGACACTGGGTAAAGACATGAATGGATGAGTTGTGTTGGGAGTGTGAGGGTGAAGGGAGGGAGAGAGGCTTCCCGAAGTGTGCACCTGGCATTTATAGGCAAGTAGTCAGGGCCAAGGGGGCACCCCCAAATGGCAGGAAGGAGAGGGTTAGACAAAGAGCTAGGGGGTGCATTCTTCAGGGAAGGGGGGCCGCCTAGGTGGGGACAGGCTGGTACCTTCAGGGAAGAATGAACTGGGCTGGGCACCGAGGAAGAGGCCAAGGCCAGACAGTGAATTTTGGGGCCACTGTTTACTCTTCGGGCAGACCTCCTCTGCAAGTTCCCTGAGAACCGAACCCACAAGACAAGACCCAGGAAGGACAGGGAGGCGGGTGGCAGGAGTGACTGAGACCCGTCGCTGAAAGCGCGCTCCCTGGCCCACGGCCCCCTCAGCTCATTGCTCCACCTGGGAAAAGGCAATTAAAAGTCACCTCTGAAAAGTCCGCGGGAGGGGATAGGCTTTAACTGTTGGTGGAACCTGTCCGTGCCCCCAAGAGGGGAGCCCTTCTCCCCCCTTTAATCAGTCTCGAGTTCTGTCATTATTCAGTGGTGGGGAGAGAGCGAGAGCACTCCCGGGAGGAGACTTCATTCCTCCCCTGTCCATCAGGCAATTAAGTCTTAAAGTTCGCAGCCCTGAAGGCTTCTATGGGCAGAGCCAACTGGTGTGTCTCCATAATGAGGGGGACCTTCTGCCCCCGAGGAGCATTTTCCAGTTGCTTTTCCTGGCCTCTGCCTCCTAGAGAGGCCACCCTTAGAGGGTGACCGGCCAGGCTGGGGGTGAGGGCAAGGCTCCTGGGGAGCAAGCGAGGGGCTCTGATGAGAAGCAAGGCCAGAGCTCTGGAGAAGGCCCAGCCCGCGATGAGTGGCCTTCTGTGAACCACCTCATCACCAGCCAGCCCTAGGTCAAGCCTCTTTGAGGGGAGTGTTAGCCACCAGGTCCACTGTGTGCTTCGCAGAGAGAGGATGGTTCACCCAGATATGGGACCGCGGCTGGGTGTCTCCCTGGCATACCTGGCTGGATGGACCAGGTGCAGGTGGGTTGAAATCTTGCCTATATTAGTTTCTACCCTAAAAACTAGGGATACAGAGGTGCAAAACAGCTGGGGAGGGTAAAATCTTGGGGTCTGGGAGCACGTAGGGGAGGTAACAGGAGGTCACACCTGGAGGGAAACACCTCTGGACATGCTAGGGGTGGGTGAGCAGCCCCTGCTTCAGACTAGGGGTAGAGAGCCAGGAAGGCCTCCAAGGAGGAGTTGCAGTGAGGGTACAAGTGCTCCAGGCTTAACTTGTCCTCTCGGGTGCCTGCCTGGAGGAGGTGAAAGTGCCAGGGAATGAGCCTGTAATTGCTGCCCACACCCCAGATTTTAAGGAATCACAGAGGCTGACCTCTCTATGGGGCTCAAACCTATGTGCTTCAAAGCAAAAGTCGTTCCCCCAATGCTGGAAGGAATAAGAAGGATCTTGAAGAACCCAAGGACCCTACCCATCCTGAGCCCCAGGAGCCCCCTAAAATCATGGGTCAAAGGAGCTTATGGGGGGATGCTTGGGACAGCACCAGAGTGGCTCCTCCTACCTAAAAAGGATCAGTCCCAGGGAGGGAAGGAGCCTGAGGGCCCTGAGCATCTCAGGACCATTTGCAGGGCAGCATTTGCCACACTGTTCTTCAGGGGGTCCTGGGTCCCCACTACTTATTAATAAGGGCAGCAGTAGCTGCATAGAGGCCAGGCGCATTGCTGCACCATTTATGGGCACCCCATTTTATAGACCAGAGTCAGGGCCGGGAGTGTGGACCGTCACAGTCTGGGGTGTTCACGCTGAGCTTTCAGCCACTGCAGCAGGACGGCACTGGGGTTTGGTCCTCTGCATGCGGCAGCCCACCCCTCTGCACTGAGACCACCGAGGAGGGGGGTCCTGCTGGCAGCACCTCCACCCAAGCCTGGCCATGCTGCAGATCCCCCACCATGAGCCTGAGCTCTCCTCATACCCACCAACACCCGAGCAGGGCAGGAGCCCCGCCGGGCATCATTGCCTCTAAAGAGTTAATTGTAATGGAGGGATGTGTCTCCCCCACTCTGCCTGACCCCCGTCAAAGCACTCCCATGATGACATGGGGCCGTGAAAGGTATCTCTCAGGTGGCTAAATGAGCTTTCATATTTTGCAAGGCAGTAGGGAGGGCAGGGCTGCTTTATTTCAGGAAAGCTTCCATGAGGCCTGTGCTAGGAAATCTCGTGAGGTCTGTGCCAGGGGTGGTGGTGGCTGAGAGCATCGCTCTCTACAATGCACCAAGCAGTGCCAGGCCAGCACGAGACCAGCCAGCATGCTTTCCTGTTTTCCTAGAAGCACCCCTAGACATAGCCTGGAGTGAGGCTCAGCCCTAGCCACTCAAAAATTTACAATGGGTGATCTCCTAATCCTCCAAAGGGGCAGATGTGTCATAGCAGTTAGGACTCCTTTGGTTACAAGTATCAGAAACCATCACCCTAAGTGGCAAAACTGAAAGGGTATTGTGTTAGCTCTTATTAACTGACAAGGCCATGCCCAATTGCCTTTAGGTACAGGTTGATCCAGGAGCTTACTTGTGTCATCAGCCTCACTTTTTTTCTGCCTCTCTGCTCTCCTTCCCTCATGGGCTTTGTTCTCCGGATGGCAAGCCACTGTAGCTGCCCCAAATTTGCCTCTCTTTGCCACAAGCCCAGCAGGGGATACCCCCATGCTGCTTCCTATCACTCAAGCAAAATGCATAGCTTAAATGATAAGGATTCTTCAAACCAGTCACATTGGCCTGGGCAATGGAGGCTGCTAAGAATCAGAACTAGAGGCTAATCTTGGGACTGCTAGGCTGAGACTCCTGGGTTGTCCCCCATGCCCTTAACCAGGTCTCCTAACTGCTCTTTCTAGGATGCCAGGAGGCTACATCACCTGATGTTTCATCACAAACCAGTTTATGCTTATATCCAGGCCTCTGCACCTTAGGGCAGCATTACTTTCCATGGGGTGTCTTAAATGGTCCTCCTTTCAGCCTCCAGGGAGGACTCAGGGTCCAAGGATGGAGCCGACTATTTCCTGGCTCTCATCTGCAAGCCCTGGAGGACCGACCCTCACAGAAGGAATCAGCCCTGTAGCAGCCCAGACAAGAGAGCACCAGATCACTCAGACTCGAGGGCCATCTTGGTCCCGCCAGAAAAAGTTATTCCACCTCCAGCAACCTCTCTAAAATGGGAGTTTGAAAAATGTCTAATGTATAGCTTTGTTGGGAGAATTAAATAAGGGTGCACATGGCTAGTGCCAGCATGGACTGAGTATATAAAAAGTAGCAAGGAGACACTATTGTGCAAGACGGAGTCTGTGACGCCTCTCAGCAAAGAACTGTGGCTGTTGTTGTCATGAGGGTTGGAGGACCTGGACAGATGGAACTGGATATGGGGAGCAATGCCCCAGCATGCTTTCACTCTTTTTCTCCTGGCAACAGCCCCCCAGTCCCATCAGCAGACCCCAGCCCTCTGCATCTCTAGGGAAACAGTAGCTACAGGCCAAACGGAATCGTCTGACAGATATTTGTGACCCCCACCTCCGGCCAACAATAATGAATTACTGCTCTGCACTGAGCCCCTGGGAAGGGCCAGAAGCAGAGCTGGTGTGGCACACAGGTCACCCACGCAACCCCAACGAAGCAGGACTCTCATCAGCCCCACGTCCCACTAGGCTTAGAGAAGCTGAGTGGCCCGGCCAGAGCAAGCAGAGCCAGAGCTGGGCTCCCTGCTGGGACTGGTGGGTCTCCTAACCGTCCATGCCCGCTGCCAGCCAGGACATCCACACAGAGGAGGTGGACTTGAGCCGGGTGGGCGCCTTCTGCTCCCCTCAAGACCACGTGAATGCCCCAGAGCATCAGCCTGCAGGAAGTCCGGGGGTGCTGGCGTCTAGCTTGCTGGCTCCAGGGCCCACAGAGCGCCCGGGGGCTCCCGTCTGCCCACAGTCTAAAGCACACCCATCCTGCCCATGCCTGACTCCCCGGGTGAGCAGAGAGAGTCGGGGATTGCCCGGAGCCCCAACCTCCTCTCTGCAGCACCGCATGCGTGTAAGCCTCTGTGCCCGCCCCTCCGCCCGGCCCGCTCAGTGCTGCAGTGTCGGGAGCCTGCCATCCCCATGTCACCCAGAGTCACGTGTGTTTAGGCGTGGCCTGGGCTGCTGGACAGAAAGCTGACTTCCTGAGCTTTCTATTCTCCAAGCCTGCCCAGCCCTGTCCAGGGCTCAGGCCGGCGGTGGAGACCCAGCACCTTCCCTCAAGGAGCCGTGGAGGGTCAGTGGCCGAGAGCTCCTGGCACG
Organism: Talpa occidentalis; assembly: GCF_014898055.3. Taxonomy (NCBI): domain Eukaryota; kingdom Metazoa; phylum Chordata; class Mammalia; order Eulipotyphla; family Talpidae; genus Talpa; species Talpa occidentalis. The sequence goes on along the minus strand of NW_023601754.1, from coordinate 21,419,788 downwards.
GTCACCCTCCGGCTGGCAGTGGGGTGGGGGAGGCAGCAGAGGGCTGCTTTTCCAGAAGAAGCCACCACCAACATCGATACCCCCCTCCGAGTTCTGTGCAGCCCAGCCTCCTGTGCTCTTTCTCATCTGTTCCCTCGTCTATCTCGCTGGATCATTTTCAGAGCTAATATTAGTGTGTATTATCTGCGAGACTCTAGGTGCGTTTTCCACACTGTTCCTTCACTCATCAGTGACTTCAACAAGTGAGTTGTAACTCTGTGTTATGGAAATGTTCAAACCCACCTCCCAAAATGAGAATAATGTAATTACCCAGATGTACTCATGTCTAACTTTCACAGTTATCAACATTTGGCCATTCCTGCTTCATCAGCTTCCATTTTTTTCCTAAAGTAGAATATTTTAAAGCAAATCTCAAGCCATTTTGCCCATGAGTACTTCACTAAAGCTGCTTTTTTTCCCACCCTAACCCCAATACCATTACACTCAATCATTAATAATAAATCCTTAATGCTGTTTGATGCCCAATTAATACCCGGTATCTAATATTCAGTTCTTCTCAATGCTCCCCCAAATTGCCAATTCACAATATTTGTGAGAAAACATTTGTGAGCAATTGTATGTGGGTTCACTGCAGGCACCAGAGGGCAGAAACCAGACAGAGCCCCTGCCTCGTGAATAACAACTACGAAAACAATAATAATAATGAGCGCATAAATAGACACTGAATTTCAGATAGCAAATATGAGCAGGAAGAAAAATAAAGCAGGATAGAGAGAGGAGGGAGCTGTTTCAGGTGGATGGGGGCGGGAGAACCCTCGGAGATGATACCAAGTTCTGAACTAAGTGACGAGAAGGGGTGAGGGGTGAAGCACACACAGAGAAGGTGCTCTAGGCAGAAAGGCAGCAGGTGCAAAGGCCCTGCGCAGGAATAAGTTCAGTGAACTCCAGGCAAATGTGGCTGGAGGTTGTGCAAAGCTGGGGAACGGGGTAGGAGAGGAGAGAAGCCTCAGAAGTCATCATGGGGAGCTGAGCTTTGAACCCAGAGGGGACATGGTCGGTGGCAGCAGCGTGGCTCACCAAGAGTCCCGTTTGAGGCCATTGGTCATGGAGGATGAGCCACCGATGGCTCTAATTCACACGACAGCCCTTGAATATGTCCCGGGAGCCCATTTCATGGATGAGGACAGGGTCCGAGTGTGAAGGCCACAGTCAGGCCACGGCTACAACACCATCACCCAGACCATCGTGCTCTGTGAGCCCCTATCATTCAGGAGACCGGGGCAGAGGGCAGACAGGGGGCCCATCCCACAGGTGGGGAGACAGGGCCCCGAGGGCAGAGGGGACATGCAGGCCAGTCACAGAGGCCAGCTGGAACCCCGCCTGCTGCCTCCCCCCAGCCCTGTGGGGAATGGCTGCATTGCCCACTGGGTGTATCTGCACTGAGGTGTCCACAAGTCAGGACGTCATTTCCGCTGTCTGGAAAGGCTGCTCTGGGCCCGGGGGTGGGCGCGCACGTGCCACGTGATCTCACGAGTCCTGAAATGCGGGCGCTGCTCCTCTCTGCAGAGGGACCGGTCAGGCCCTGACAGTTGCACCCCTGAGGACCCTTAGGTCCCCTCCTGCCACAATAGTGAGCACTTCAGACACTTCAGGGGGATGTGAAGGGCAGCACCCACTGCTAGAGCACTGAGTGTGGGGCCTTGGGGGCCCAAGGGAGGACAGTGACCAAAGAGGGCAGGGAATTCAATTTGTCTGGTTTCTCCAAATCCGAGCTCCTAAGCTGAAGTCGGCCCTGCGTTGTGGAGGATCATTCAGGCAACGGCGTGCTCAGCTTTTCTCTCCCTGCCAATGGCCCCCGAGTCAGTATGATGACCCCCACCCTTTCAACGTGAGGAAACTAGGGTCAGGTTCATGGGTGTGTGAACTGAATAAAGAATGCGCCTTCCCTAACCTCTAACTCACACTACCACCCTTACATTGCAAGTGTAGACAACAAATCCCTCACTCCCCAGGCGCATCCTGTGGTCTCCATCACCAAGACAAAGCACAGGTATTTTCCAATCACAACGCGGTGGTTCAGACACCCCCAAACAGCCCTGACACTGGTCACCACTTTGAAAGAGGGTCAGTGTTCGCCCCCATCTTCCGCCACCCACCCCCTGCCAGTGGTATTATTATGTGAGGAGCTGGCACAGAACCGCATCACTGAAAAAATATTCTAGTAATTGCATGTCATGAGAATCGGCTCCTTTTGCAACGCGATGTCTTATTTTAGGTATTTAAAGCACAAGTCTGAGGCTGCCGAGGGGCCCACGGACTGACCACCCCCAACTGGGTGAGTCCAGTGCCTGATGGAAAATTGGGGTTCTGTAAGGAAATGGGGGGGTGATGGTGTTGCACAGTTGTCACCCTGCAAACGAAGAGACGGAGGCCCGTGCTCGAGGCAGCCTCTGCCGCTGGGCCTGCTCAGACTTCCGGCTGCAGTTACTCCTCTGACTAAGCGCTGCGGGCTACCTCTCCTCCCTTTCGCTCTGGGCTTCCCTTCTATTTCTGTTCTGCTAAAATGATTCGCCTGTTAGCTGACCCATATCCTTATAGGAAAGTGATGAAATCATTATTTTTTTGGAATCAGCTTGTAAAGAGGGAAAGGCATTTTTAACCTGATTTTACTCAGACAGTCAGAACGAATGGAGTGACATCAAGTAAGGATGCTTCCTTCCTTACTCAGCACCCCTGTTGCTGCTGCTCCACCTGCAGGGGTGTCCTCGCTGCACCCCCACCATATCCCACCAGAGCAGAGCCGCTTCCTGGCTGGGGATGGCATGCGCTTGCCATGCTCCCATTCTAGAAGTCTTTGAGATGATTTGACTTCACATCCTGCACAGTTCCCACCTTGGCAACACTGCAGCCTGGACCACAGTGGGGATGAGATGAGGCCTTTTGGACCCTTTGGGCTAGAAGAGGCAGAGGAAGGCCCCTGACTCGCAGCTCTGTGGAGCATCTGCTGATGAGGGAAAGCACCACCTTTGCCAGCACGCCCTCCTAAAAGCTTTGACAATTCCATCTCTCTGAAATCACATCGGGGAAGTCTTCTATATTACCAAGATAATACTGTATTAAGAGAGATTTTGTATTTGGTGTATTTAATGAGCAATCAACTCCCCAAAGACCTTTCAATAAAAGCCAGTAAATTTAACAGGAGAAATGCATCAATTGGCTTTGCAGCTCTGGTTAAGAGGGCCGCCGCTTTCTGCTTTGACAGACCCTCGCATGCATTATGCTAAGAAAGGCTGGGAATCAATCTTCAAGAAGAGGGCTGAAAGGTGGGTGCAATTAAGCGACTAACATTCCACCCCCAACTGCCCCTGTGAAATGATTATTTTAATGTAAAAGCCACGGAGTTGATGAGAAGCCACCCAAGTTAGCAATGTGCCCGCTCACGATCAGAATGCCCCTGCTCTGAAGGGTCTCTAAGTGAGAGGCTGTTCATAAAGGCAGGCCGCAGGCCAAATCAGGACTAACTACGTGAAGGTATGCCGCCGCCCAGACAGATGCTCGAAGGACAATGACCGTGGAAAGCAATATTGCCGGTTTTGACGAGAAGTTGGAGTGTTCACATCCCTCATCTCTGTGTTGTGACTGCTTGCCGCCCTGGCCCCTTGCAGGAGAACTGGACGAAAGTTACATGGGCAGATGGAGGGGGAGGCTGACCTGGGCTCTGGGCTGGTTAGTCTTTACTCGTAAACAGCGTGGGAGCTTAGCCAACCACTTACCCCATCCTGAGATTGCAAACTCAGCTGGAAGCTTGAGGATATATCCCCTACATACACCCACCCACGAGCTTCCCACTGTCCTCTGTCCACACCAGAGCTTTACATTTGTTGCAATCAATGAGCCTGTACGCAATGGCCTTACAGCCCTCAGGCTGCTGCTATTTTTTGTGTTTTTTTTTTTTAAATATTTATTTATGCATACAAGAGCTGGGGTACAGGCCAGAGGTGCCGGGGATGAGAGGAGTCACCAGAGACAGAGTGGGGAGCAGAAAAGTCAGATTGACCAAAGTACACTGCTGAGGCGAGACAGGAAAGGTCTGCTGTGCCATGTGGGTAACTCCCTGGCGGCCTGGGATTGAACTCATGCTGCAGTAGCTGGGAATTGCTTCATAGTGCTGATGGTTAACCCCTGGCACCACCAGGGAGGCCCCTGCTGCTGTTTTTGTAAACAGCATTCACACGTTCATTCTTTCAGCAAGCACTTGCTAAGCACATGCCCAGCCCCAGTTCAGGTGCTAAAGACAGAAATAAATCACACCAGGTTCCTATGCGAAGATGGTTATAATCACAGATGTCCCAAAAGAAAAATCTACAGATCGTCTGCTTATCACCAGATATTTCAATTACATAGTACATGTCACTCACGAATTCTACATAACCACCCAAAAGATAGTTTAAACAACCACCTATTTAGCTTTTATGATTCTGTAGGTTGGCCCTCAGGGCTGGACTCAGCTGGGCAGGTCTTCTGATCTTGGCTGGGCTCCCTCGAGCATCCATGGTCAGGTGCAAGTTAGCAGGCACCTCCTCTGGCTGATGGCTGGGCATGGCGTGCATGGAAGGAGGCAGCCAGACCAGGGTCTTTGTCACCCAGCTGGTCAGTCCAGGCCAGTGTACAGCTGTCTCAGGGCCCAACAGCAGAGAGAGACAAGTTCTGTTCAAGCTCTTGTAATAGATTTGCTCCTGTCCCCTGATAACAGTCACAGGGCCGGCTTACGTGCAAAAGACAGAAGAAGACTCCATTCGGTAGGAGAGAGAAAGCCTCTTTGGGTGGGCGGATATGAGCTGCAGAAGAATTTTGCAGCCTGCCATGTTTGTGTCTGGTCTGAGAGAAAACAGAGTGCAAGAAAATCACCAAAACCCTCTTCTCTGCTGAGTATATTTGTTCCAGCTACTGCCTTTCTTCATATTGCAAACTTCTCAACAGAGCAGTTGACACTTGGCCTTTCCCCACTGTGGTAGGAACACCACTCCACCAGCCTGTCTCTGTGGAGGGCAGTGGAAATTGAGCAATTGCCAAGTCTGGATGGTACACTCTTCAGTCTTTATCAACCTGGTTATCTTGGCTGCATTTCATGCTATTAATCTTTCCTGGTTTCTTGAATGTCTATACGTAAGTCAAGTTTATAATTCTTCAGGATATTTGTGCCCCCTCCCCTCTCATTCCACCTCCATGCCATGTTGACCTCAGGCTTGGCCTGGGGCTGATTTTGGTCAGTGAAATGTGAACAAGAATGACATCTGTGGCTTTGGAGCAAAGGTTTCAATAGTTTCAAGAGCTGGTGGGTGGTTGGAATGTCCCTTTTTATCTCGTGCATAGACTGGTGAGGTCACTGGGGCAGGCTACAGTGCCAGCCAGGGTCTTGGTGGAGGGTAGTAGATGACCTGAGATGGTAGTGCAGACCTGGCTATATAAATCACTGCTTTGACAAGTCATTGAGATTCAGGGGCTGTTTGTTACTGCAGCAGAACACAGCATCTCCTGACTAGTACAGAATTGTCACTGGATGAAGGTTACAAACTCTGATAACCTTTACTGTTTCCTACAGTTTCATTTTTCCACTCCAACCATGTGCCACCCAGCCCAGAGAGGAGCTAGTTTTGGCAGTGGTATAGGTACCGACTTTCAATAATATACATCTGATCAGGTTGATCTGCTTGTGCCTACAAATTTTCCGCATTATATAAGTATAGGGTACATCTAAGGACTCAAGTCAGGGATAGATTGGTTGGTTATTTAGACATAACTTATTCTACCATTTAGCCTAAAATCTCACCAGATTGTTCTAAAAATCTGACACACCAAGATATGGGTTCTGATGAAGAGGCTGGGAGTTTGTGTCAGAGGATTTGGATTTGCATCTCAACTGGTATATACCTGTAAGATGATCTGTTGTTACAGATGCTGCAGGAAGAATTTCTAGAAAGGTATGAGGAGTACTCAGGGACACTAGGAAGAGGAAGTCAACCAGGCTTCTCCTGAGGGAGCCCCCAGTCTCCATTTCCACTGGAGAAAAGGCACTGCCCCCAAGTACTCCCTATACCTGGTCTGTGTCTGACACCCCACACCACCTGGGAGGCTAGCAAGGGCAGCGGTGGCCAGTTGGTCAGTATACAGCACTGTCAGTAGACTAGGCCATTTTGTTTTCTTTCTCAGCTGAAGTGGTTGATAGTTTTGGCATCAAGGGGACAACCCAGACTGGATTCCAAGGTTTCCAAACGGTTCCATCAAGCCAGGGGTCAGGCTGCCCAGCACCAGCCCAGGCTTCAGACTGTGCCTTTGCTCACAACTGACTGAACCAGTCAAGCTCAGTTGGTGACCTGGCATAAGTGGGTTTGTTATTTTTCATGCATCCATCCACTATATTTTATCTGCTTTGTTCTGGGCCTTACTCTAGGATGCAATATCAAATAAAGCCAAAGAACTCGGCATTCAGTATGAGATTCAAGCAAACAAAAGCTTGGCTGATGTGTGGACCACAGGCTTGCTCCAGCCCCCACACAACTAGCCTGGCATGTGCACGGAGCCTGGACCTGGGTACATGCTCCACAGCCTTGCTTCCCTCATTCCCCATGCTTCCTCTTTTCTCTGCCCAGAGGCTGCTCCCTCCAAGCCCACCTCAAGTCCATTCCCCCTTGAAGCCTTCCTGGGCCAGCTTCAGAACAAATGATATGCACATATATTACATAGCACCGGGCAGAGCATGGTGGGAAAGAGCGGGCAACAGGGAACTTATCCAAAAAGGACCACACATTAGTGGACAGGTCAGTGGTGAGTGAGAATGACCTAGTGGGGTGAGCAGAGTTAGGAAACTGAGTCCAGCAGAGGACAGCACAATCCAGCCCTGAGAAGAGACATTACTGACCAAGACATACTGTCCTCTCTCCTCCAGGGGCCTGTGGCCTAGCTTTGGAAGAAATGAGCTCAACTTCAACACCCCATCAAGGCAGCCTGGGTATCATGGTCCAAGCAAGATTCTTAGTAATAAGTTCCTTTAGAAAAACAGGTCAAGTGGGGCAGGGCACACAACTGCCACAGCAGAGGAGACCCTCTCCCAGAGGTTTGGACCCCGAAGTTCTTTTTTAGGCCCAGGGTGTTTTGGAGGATGAGTCCTTCTGGGCCCTAGTTTTCTCTTTTTGTTAAACGGGCAGAGTAACCTGACCAACTGCAGGGTATCTCCCAGGGACTGAAGACATGGGGGCCACTAGCACACTTTGAACAAGCACATTGTTTAATGGAATACTACTCGGTGATCAAAAAGGGTAAACTGATGCCATTTGCAGCAACATGGATGGAGATGGAAGGGATTCTGCTAAGCATAAGTCAGAAGGAAAAAAGATAAATGTCAGATGGTTTCACTTACAGATGGAATATAGAGAAACTGAACAAATGGTCAGGGAAAAGACAAAACTTCCAAGTTGACCGTAGATCTGAGGCACACAGCAGGGGAGGGAGACAGAGGGCTTAAAATAGGGGAGGGAGCAGGCCAGGCAACTCTGTCTCAAGAAAGCTGGAGCAACGGGCTGACTCCAAGATTTTATCTTTCAAAAACCTCCACTGCACCTTGCCTGGCCATGCCTCACTGTGAGACCCTAAGTTCTGGGCTCCCCATGGAACCAGCCTCGGGCTAAATCTGCTGCAATAATTCCAGGAGCCGGAAACAGGAGGGAAATGTTGGCAGCCACGGCAGCTGAGCCAGCCCCAGGGGCTCTGCTGAGGAAGACAGTGTCAGCCATGCGGTTGCACGCAAACCCCTTAAAGGGATGGGGATGCAAAGGCAAGAGGAGAGACGCCAGGGCCCGCATCCTCATTGTTTGTTAAATTCAAAATAAGAAGTGCCTGGTCTCATCGAGGAGACAGCACGCATGGTGCTCTCCAGACCCTAGCAAAAGGCTTCAAATAAGATGCACAAAGGAGGACATGGAGCAGGGGGGTGCAACCCGGGCTTGGGGGGACAGGAATGTGACACTGGCTATGGCAAGCGTATGAGTGTGTTTGTGCCCAGGTGTGTGCAGGTGTGCGCTGGAGAAGGGCGTTGGGCAGTGAGTGCTGGATGTGGCAGCAAAAGAGGGAACTTTTCCAAACACAACCTTGGGAGGAGGTGAGCTTATCCCAGGCAGATGGTAGGAAGCGGGGAGACGGCTCACTCTTGGCCTTCTCTCCCCCAGTCTGCTTTGCCTTGGGTTTTCTTCCCCTGTCAGCCTCTTTGTAAGGTCTAAGGTCTCTTACTGTTTCTCTCTCTCTCTCCCCGCCCCCCCCCCGCCCCCGTTTCCCATCCCCCATCTCTGTCCCATCTTTGTCTCTGTGTGTCCCTCCCTCCCTATCTCTTTAGGATTCTGTTCCTCTCCCTCCACTTGTCTCTCCTCGTCTCTCCTCCTCATCTCTCCCTGAATAATCTCCCTTTCCCTTCATCCCAAGACCTTCCGTCCTCCCTGCCCCTTGGGCTGCGTCCCCTTCTTTTGTGCTCCGTCTTCCAAAAGAGCAGCAGCCCCGGAGACATGGGGTCCCCAGGTCTGAATGCATAATTGCACATCCTGCTCCAGCCACCCCACATCCCGGCTCATCTCACTCCCACAACCCTGCTTACATTGCTCTCCTCTCCTCCTCAAAAGGGGGCGCAGCTGTTCCCCCTAAGAAGGGGCCCATTTCTGGAGTCTTTTCATTTTTCCTCCCTCTGTGACAGGCACCTGCAATGGAAGGTCGGGAAATTCCAGGGAGGACCCTCAACCCCCTACCGCCCAGGGAGTGGGCTGAGGATGTGGGGGGCGGACCAGCTTACCTGTCTGAGAGCCACATCCATGCCCTTCACCTTCCTCTGTCCCCAGAACGAGGGCTTCATGGTTTCCCACTGTATTTGCTCTGTTACAAATTGAAAACACAAAAACTTAAATAAAACGGGTGACTGTCCCTTCACTATTGGGGTGAAGGAACACACAGAGAGAATCCTACTCACTCTGCAAATACGACATCAACTCCAACGCAGCCGCCTTTTACAGATGAGAAGATGGAGGTCCAGAGAAGCCTGACAATGCGCAAGGCCACACAGCACCCCCGTGTGGGTTTGAGCCCCGGGTCCGGCTGGAACGTGGGTCTGGAGGCTGCTGTCAGCCACCTGGCTCCTCGCTGGCCCCCGCCCGGTGTCAGGGCCGTGGTGCCCTCTGGGCAAAGCCTCAGGACCACCCGCCCCTTCTGCCTGTGAGGCTCCGGGCCTTCCCCCCTACTTTTCTGTAGACCTGCTTCCTTCACCGTTCAAGTCTCAGCTCAAACACTATTTCCAGGGAGATCTTCCCTGAGGCCCCTCAGTAAAGAAGTCCCTACCCCCAAGTTCCCCAGGATAAAGCACTATGTATTCCTCCAGAGCTTGTCACATTGGCGGGGGAGGGGGGGTGTTTCATGGCTACTTTTTAATCTGTATTCCAGGTTACCATGGCACACCCTCCTCCATCCCTCCATAACCATAATGTCCAGAGCAGGGCTGGGATCCCAGAAACTGCATAGACAAGTATGTAAAGAGATTTGGGCCTGACAGACATGAGAGACATGGTCAGCAGAGGACGGTGGAGCAGCGGTGAGAGGCGTAAAGCCAGGGAGAGCTCCAGGCGCTGGGCATTCATTCTTCACAGCTCTCGGGGGCGCAGGCAGGAGGGGCTGGGGACACGCAGGGTTGGCTGAAGGGCCTTGAAGGAATTAGGGCTTGACCCACAGGAATAAGGAGCTAGCGAGGGAGCCAGGGAAGGGGTAGGCTGCCCATTCTGGTTTGGGGAGACTGGGGTGGCAGGGCAGGCAGGCAGGGCGCAGCAGGAGGCCAGGCCAGGTCTCCAGCTTAGAGTGAGGGGGGCGGGGGGGGGGGTTGAGGAAACGACAGCTGCGTGCTCAGCGGAGCCGACCATGAGAAGGGGCCTCCCAGGGTCTGAAATCACCCAGATGCATTTTCTAGAATCAGAGCAGTTCAGGATCTTTGTTTTCTATTTTTCCCCTGCCCACGTCAGGGCAATGAGGAGCAGATTGTGTTTCCAAACACATCCCAGGAATCTGCAGTGGAAGTTGGGAGAATAACCCCAGGCTTCTTGGTCTAATTCTCAAGGTCAACTGATATCATTAGAATAACATGAACTCAATTTGAGTTACAGCAGGGAAATCATGTTAGGAAATATGGGTCACTCATCACCCAGTAATGAAGCTGTTACCTTGCACGATCGCGAGCACTCTCGGAAGCCTGTCGACCGTCCTCACCCATTGTCGGCTGGCTCCTGACAATGGAGACCCCGTGGCAACCCACACCCACCGAAAGAGGGGGACAGCCGGTGGCTGAGCCAGCCGGGACCAGCCTTCCTGTCTACAGCCGCAGAGGCCCAGCCCGAAGGGCGCGGTGCGGGAACAATGGGCACGTCTGATCCCCATGGCTTTCGCTGATTCTCTGTGATTGTTGAGCTTTCTTTAAAAGCAGAGGGAAGAAAAGGCAAAAACCAGCACTCAGCCTGCCAGGGAGGACAGGTTAAGGGGAGAAACAACCAGCCCCTGCCCAGAGTCCGCTCCCCCAGCAGCCTGTGTAGACAGCGAGTGTCAGGATCAGGTGAGGCACGGAGCGTGCTGCGCGGGGCTGGCGTGGGAGACAGGGACGAGACTTCGTAAAAGGGACCACGTGCACAGGGCCCACCCGGAGCCCCGATAGGAATGTGGCCCAGGTCGCCCAATTCTCAACAAAAGCTAGAAATTCAGAACCTCGTGTGAAATCCTATTCAGAGTGGTGGCCCGTAATGACGGACACTGTCGGGCTCCTGTGTCCACACAAAGCCCGTCTTGGTGTTGTGGGTTTGTTATGCTTTGTGCACAGACAGAAGCCCGTCCTCTGGGGAGCCATATCTTGTGGCTGATGTTGGGGTGGGGTGTGGGGGTGGTATGAAGGCCTGGATTCCTTACCCTAACTGGGAATAGATATCTCTGAAGCACACACCAGCACTGGAACCCCAGCGGGGTGCCCTGAGGCCTTTGCTGTGCTACCCTGGCCCAGCTTCTTCCTCCATCTCCCTAGTCCACTTCCTCACTCCTTACAAGTGCCCAACCTGCATGTTGCCTCTCAGAAAATCCAACCAAGATGCCCTCTTAGACCCCAGTTTCCTCATCTGCCTCCCAGAGAAAATCACATTCTTTAGCATTTGTAACAGAGTTGCAGTGAGATGATACTGGTAGTGGCAGCTGAGCTGGGATGGTGCCATGTATGCAGCAGGAGCTCAGTAAATGCACGCTGTCATTCACAGGCTGAGGACACAGAAGGTAGCCAACACCTTGTGGAGTTCATCCCTACCCAGAACTTCTCGACCCGACCCCCCTTATACTCTGACTGGAGGACCCTTTGTTGAGGTGGGGGAGCCTTGTGTTGCATGAGGTTGGATGTTTAACAGCCTCTACCCGGTGTTTAACAGCACCCCCAGTTGTGACAACCCAAAATGACTCTGGCTATTGCCAAGCATCCTGAGAGGCAAAACTTCTCCCAGCTCAGAACCACAGCCCTAACCCATGAGAGCTTCTCAAGTTGCAGACAGGGGGAGATCCCAACCTGGGCCCCAGGTTGGCCAGAGCCTTTCCCAGGCCTTCTCCACAGGAAACCCAGAATCCCCAGCTAGGCCAAGTGGCAGTCTGGGGCAGCGGGAAGAGCCCACGGGGGTCCAAGAAACCTTTCCAGTCCCTTCCACCCACACTGCAATTGCCCATGGTTTCCCATCTCCCAGCCTCCCGGCAAAGCGGGGATATTAGTTCCATTCCTCCAACCTCCCGGAGGTGGGGAGAAGGTACGGAAAATTTTCGTTTGGTGGATGTAAAAGCATTTTGATGAAATAGTCACCTTCCCCAAATTAGCTAAGTGAGCTTAGCCCAAAAAGGACAGGCAGGGCCTCCCTGGTGGTGCAGGCGGTTGAGCACAGCACTGCGAAGCTGTCCGTACATAGCCTCTGCAAGTGCCGGTTCGAGCTGCGCCGGCTGCAGAGATACCCACATGGTAGGGCAGACCTCTCCTGTCTCGCCAGCTGCTCCCCTCAGCGGTGTATTTCAGTTGGTCTGCCTGTTCTGTTCCCTGCTCTGTCTCAGGTGAATCCTCTCACCCTCCCGCACTTCTGGCCTGTACCCCAGTTCTTGTATAAAAATGAATAAATCTTAAAAGAAAAAGTGGACAGGCAGACAGACAGAGGGACCTTTATTTACACAACCACTCCTTCCTGTCCCCACCAGCCAGGCCCAGGGAGGCCACAGTCAAAATGCCCAACACACAAATTAAGTTCTTGGCACCCAACAGGTCATGATATACAGGATGGACAGATTTTGCCTTAGATGGCAACTTTGAGTAAAATGTGGCTGTATATTTTCTTAACTCCCAAAAACTGAATACAAAGCATATCAAAGAAAGTTGTGCCAACCTGACTGCTTCCACCAGCAGTGGGCAGCAGAAACAGAAGGAAAGTTCGGTCTGAAACACCTGGAGGAAGCAGAGGCACTGGCTCCACCTCCTCCCTGCCTGCCCTGCATCCTTCCCTCCCAGGAACAGAAGGGAAGCAGCGAGATCCTGAAATAGCCTCGCTCCCAACGGTGAGGCAGGAAGCCACCAGCCCCACGGCTGAAAGGCATCATGTAATTGACACAGAGAGCCCGCGCTGCCCTAGTCATTTACCGCAGGGCCGGGCTCACAGCCTCCTACACGCCAGAGATGAGGCCGGGGGTTTGCCAGGAGCCTGCGCCCCTGGAGACATCCAGGGGGAGGCAGGAAAAAGGGAGTGATCGGTTGTTCCAGGGCAAGTGGCTTCTTCCCCCACCCCCCAAACCCCTCGCTCTTCCATCCCACCCCAGGGGCTCAGCTTGGTTCACCCCATAAGCAGCGGAGTCTAAGATTTTTCAGGGGCCATTAAACATGCTTCATATCCAAAAAGGGAAAAAAAAGAAAAAAAAAAAGAAAAAAAACCGGCCATGGTGTTAAAACCCAAGAAGAAAATTGTAAAATCAAAATTACTAATAATTTCAAAAGCAAGATTCTAAAACCCTTTTAACATTTTTCAGTGAAATAATTATACAAAATAATTACATTTAATGTGAGCTGAGTAGGTTTTAATATAGTGATGCAATCTGGAGGAGGGCCTCACAGAGGTTTTAAATTAAGCCCCCAAATATATTCCTTTCACCTCCCGGGGGTAAGCGTTCTCTTATTTTGCTGCATCTAAGAGACACAGAGGCAGAAAATGTCTGTGCCCACACAGCACCCCTCCCTCTGGGTCTGCAGGATGGCCTGACACTCAGGGCACAGACACAGGGGAAGTCTTGAGCTCTGGAGAGCATCAGTGCACTCTGAGCTCCTAGGAACATCTGGAGCGAGTTCTAAACTTGTCCCTGACCCCCACCCCAAGTTATCAGAGCCTGAGTAATCAGCTGATTTCATTTCAGCAAGTTTGGTAGAAAGTTCTAGGCTAGGAGTTAGGTACAGGGGCTTGGGGCCAAGCCTTGACTTTCTTTCAGACAAAGGAAATGCAATACTTTCTGCACCCATGTCACTGCCAAAAGTGGAAAAAAACAGGAGATAGAGAGAGCGACCATTTTTATTAAGAAATAAAAATAGGTACAAACACATGTCCAGTTCTTCGTAGAAGAGGAAACTTGGCAGTGCTCAGATAAGGTGTGCTTTCCTGGCCTTCCTGCTGGGCATCCCATTAGATTCTCGTCCCTCACCTGCCAGCCCCTTGGGCGCCAGTCCTGCGTGTGAGCCCTGCACGGGGGAGGCTTCCCAACTCTGAGCCCCGTGGATCCTCAAGGCCCTGGTGTCCTGCAGGAAATCACACTGGCCGACAGGGCAAAAGCCGCCAGAACCAAAGGCAGTCCTGCCCACTGCCTGCTGATCACCCCAGTTGGCAGAAATCTCTTTCCACAGTGGGGGGGTGGGGTTGTGTTTATTTTGCAATTAACAAAGAACAAAGGAAGTGGCAGGGGACTTTGGGGGGGGGGGGTCATGCCTTGCTCTTGGCGACCAGAGTCCCCGCCTGGCCCCCGGTCTGTTGGCTCCAGTCTGGGGGTAGGAAGGATGTCAATGCCCTCAATCATTGCACAGCGGTCTGCAGCTTTTTTGGCCGGGTCACCAGCTGCAGCAGATGGGCCCATTCTCCAAAAGAGATACAAGGGGCAAACATCCACTCAAATGGGCCCCCAGGCCTGCTCAGGTCTGGCACCCCCTGTCCTCACTGAGGGTGCCATTGGAAGGCCAATGGACCAAGAGATGCCAGTCACACAAGTCTCAGGGAAGAGATCCTGCTGGGGCCATGTCACATCTTCAAAGTGGGCGCCGTGTTCCCTGTGCCCCACACAGGGATATGGCAGACACCTGCTTATGAAAGCAGGGAGATTTGGGGGGGCACCGAAGGTATTGATACAGCAGATAGGACTCCGAGTTACCGATGGTAAACAAAGCAAATTATATTGACTTCCACGGGAGCCTGAGATTTTGACAGCAAAGAGAGACTTATGGTAGAGTTGTTGCAGCATTTATATTTAATAAATTTAAGAGAGAGATGAAATAGACTTTAGCAAGGCTAGTGAAATATTTATAAAAGCATACCAAAGCCATGTAAGGGAGAGAGAGGAAAATAAAACAGCTCACATGTGGGATCAAATCGAGCAAGCCAGCTTTTAACCTGACAGCTCCGAGCACTGCGGGCAAGAAGCTGCCAACGGGCCACAGATGCACCACACCTGAGCTAGCCGGGGAGCAGAAGGGGGTCTGGGGAGGGGTGTGGGCGGCACAGGGGCTCCGCACAAGGCACAGCCAGCTCCATGTGGTCCAGGGCATCTGTCACACCTGCCCAGCTGCTCAGGTGCACCTGGCACCTTGCAGTGCCAGCCTGAGCAGGTTCCCCCACCCCCGGCCTACGTCCAGTGAGCCTGTGGCCTGGCAGGGACATACCAGCCCCCCAGGAAACCTCACGGATATCTGAGGACCCCCCACCCCCACCCCTGGGCGCCCATCTCTGGGAGAACCTGCTTCTCTTTAAGCTACTGTCCAAGGAAGTAGGGTTGGGGGATTATTAGACTGAAGGTAAACAGCTTAGATTTGTTTGTTTGCAGATTTATGACATTTTTGAAACACACAAGTAATATATAGTCATGGTGGGAAAATCAAAAAAGATTTAACAGATGCAAACCCTATCACCCATAGTCTCAGCCGCGCTGGCGCCTCCAGCCTGGTTGCGGGCCATTCGTCAAGGGGAGGGCTTGATGCGGTGAGGGTTTCAGGGCACGTTCTTCTCCTACTGACGCTGCGAAGAACTTCTCCACCGTCGTCATCTCAGCCTTGCCCCTCAGCCCCCGGCCTTTGCCTCAGCTGGGATGTCCTTTTCCAGTCCTGATCCAAATCTCAATTCATCTTGTAGGCCCGTTTCCATCCTCTCTCCCCCAAAAAATACATGTACTGGCCCTCTGGCAGTTTCTCTCTCTGCCTCCGAACCCCGTGTGATTTCTGTCACCCATGGGGTTCATTCTTGACCCCTGTGTGTTGACTGAACTGCATGCTGACCTTGCTTGTCTTCCTGTCCCCATGGAAGATTCTGCCTGCTTCTCTCTCTCTCTCTCTCTCTCTTTCTCTGCCTTCACCGGACACCACTACCCAGCCTCTGCCCCCAGAGGCTCCAGACAATACCACCAGCAACGTGGCCTCAGCAGTGGGCTCAAGCCTTGTGACTTCAGCACTCTCCTGAGGACCTTCTGCTCACCTGGGGAACGGCACCAACAATTGTCAGTTCCACCCAGGAGCTGCAGACTGCTCTGCAGAAATCAGGGTGAGGAAGATCAGCTCTCAGGTGGACCCTCTGACCGAGCTACTGAGTGGTGTTCTGAAAGTCTTAGCTCTCCCATCCGGTCTTGCCCTGCTCCTGTCCCTTCTTGGGGATTCCTGGGCTGCCCCAAACACTGCTGGCTGAGCACGTCCGCCTCCCCACCCGGGCTTTGGACTTGAAATGGTGCTGAGAACTCCACCAGTCCAAGGCTTAGCTGTGTGGGCCACTGTGCATTCAGCAACTGGACTTTGGAAAACAAATTCTCTGCACATTGGCCTTTGTGAAAAGACATGCCCCCTCCTGGGCTGGAAAGGGGGTTCTGAAGCAACATGGAATGTGATTTCCAGCAGCCCCAGCCCCCAGGCCACCCCCAAGCCTCTGACCTCGTGACCCTGGGCGCCTGCCATGTTCTTCTCCTTTCAACAGACACCTCCTTCCTACAGGCACTGCCCAACTATTCAGAGCTGGCCCCCCTGGTCTGGATCCCCTCGGATAGCTTCACGGGGTGTCAGAGTGCCACGCATGCCCATAAGCAGCAGAGAAAGTAAGATCACATCAGGCATTTCTGGAGCCTCCCAGAGACTCCTGCAGGAGGCACAGATCACACGTTAGCAGATGGCAGGGACCAGTGACCCACTTCCTGTCTCCACACTCCCTGGCCCGTGCTGAACTCTCACTTCTTACAAAGCTCGTTCTCACCTCCTGGGCTTGCACAGCCTGTCACCTCTGGCTGGTGCCTTTCCCCTGCTTCCTCATTACCTTCCTTTTTAAAAAACAGTTTTATTTTGATATTGTTTATAGGCACTAAATAGCACACAATTTTTTAAGAAGTTGATTTTATTCAACAAATGCAAATATAGATGACTCTTGAACAACCCAGGAATTAAGGGAGCTAACCCCCAAATAGCACACATTTTAAAGTATACCAAGTATTAAGTTTTGACACAGTTATACACCCGTGAAGCCAAGACCATAGTTAAGGTAGTGAAACTGTCAGCCCCACCCCCTATTCGTCCCCTGATTCTGTAATCTTTGTCTTTGGACCCAGACAACATTAGATCTGCTTCCTGTAGCTTAGTTTGCAGTCTAGAGTTTTATATGCTATGAATACATGATATACACTCATTTTTAAATCTGGCTTCTTGCCCTCGACGTCATTATGCTGGAATCATGCATGTTATGTTTCTCCATAGTTCATTCCTGTTCACAGCTAAGTAATATTCCCATGTGTGGTTACCCCACGCTTTATTATCCACTCACCCACTCATAGACATTTGGTTGTTGCCAGTTAGTTGCTAATAAAAGTGTAGCTGTTACGAACATCCCTGTACAAGTTTGTGAATGGACATGTGCTTTGATTTCCCCTGATAAATCCCTAGGAGTAGAATGGCTGGATTGTATGCTAGGAGCATGCTTAGATGTTTTAGAAACCATTTTTCAAATCTGCAGAATGAGAGTTCTCATTTTTCCATATCCTCATCAACACTGGGTATGGTCAGTTTAGTAATTTTAACCATTCTAATAGATGAGTACTGTACTCACTGCGGTGCTACTTTAAAGTCCCTGGCAACTAATGACAGGGAGCATTTTCCTTCCATCCACCCATCCATCCATCCATCCATCCATCCATCCATCCATCCGTCCGTCCATCCATCCATCCGTCCGTCCGTCCATCCATCCATCCGTCCGTCCATCCATCCATCCATCCAAACATCCATCCAAACATCCATCCATCCATCCATCCATCCAAATATCCATCCATCCATCCATCCATACAAATATCCATCCATCCATCCATCCATCCAAACATCCATCCATCCATCCATCCATCCGTCCATCCATCCATCCAAACATCCATCCATCCATCCATCCAAGCATCCATCCATCCATCCATCCATCCAAGTGTCTTCTTTGGTGAAGTATCTGTTCAAATCGTTTGCCATTTCCTACTGCATAAACCATTAGAAAAATGCATAAACCATTTCTATTGGTATATATTCTTACTAAATTTTAAAATTTCTTTATGTAATTTAGAAACAAATTCTTTCTCAAATAGATGACTGACAATATTTTTTGACATTCTGTAGTTTGTCTTTTCATCCTTCTACTGGTGTCTCTCCAGGAATGGGAGTTTTTCATTTGAATGAAGTCCAATGCATCAATTTTTTGCTTTTAGAGAATCTTGGTTTTGGAATCGTTTCTAAGAAGTCCTTATCGAAAATTCACAAAGATTTTTTCCTATGTTTTCATCAGAAAATGTGTAAAGTTTTATGTTTTACATGTAGGTTTAAAAAAAAAATTCCACACTTTTTAATTTGCTGTGTGACTTTTTTTTTTTAGATTTATTTATTTATTTATACAAGCACTGGGTACAGTCAGAAGCGCGGGAGGGTGAGAGAATTCACCAGAGCCAGAGCGGGGAGCAGAACAGGCAGAAGGACTGAAGTACACTGCTGAGGGGAGCAGCGGGAGGCAGGAGAGTTCTGTGCACCATGTGGGACTTTCGCCTGGCCGCCGGGGATCAAACCAGTGCTGCAGAGGCAGCCCAGTGTTCAACTGCTTCGCCACCAGGGAGGCCCTGTTTTACATTTAGATTTAGGGTCCAATTTGCATATAATGAGAAGTACGGGTCAGAGTTCATTTTTTGGCTTCTTGTTAAAATAACTATCTTTTCTCCACTTTTACACTTTTGTCAAAAATCAGTTGTCCCATTTGTTGAGAAAGCCCTATTTCTGGGTCTCTGTGCTGGTTCCTTCATCTCTTGCTCGTTAGTACCAAGCACCCTAGAACCAAGTACCCTAGTACCAAGTAATCAAGTACTCGCTTGACTACTGTGGCTTTATTGTAAGTCTTGAAATCAGGTCATCTTAGTTCCTAAGTTTGTCTTTTGCAAAGTTGTTTTGGTTATTTCTACTGTAACCCCACTTTAAAATGTCCAAATGAATTTTTGAATCAGCTTGCCAATTCAACAATGAAAAATCAAAATCCTTATAGGGATTTTGATGAGGATTGCTTTAAATGTGTAGATAAAATTGGGGGAAATTGACATCTTAAAATATTGAATCTTCTGACCCATGAACAAAGCACATTGCTATTATTTTAGGTCTTTAATTTCTCTCAGCACTCTTTTGTAGTGTTCAGTATAAGATGCACATCTTTTGTCAGATTTATTCCTAAGTATTTCAATTTTTTTGTGATAGTGCTATGAATAGTATTTCAATTTTAATTTCTTCTTGTTCCTTATTAGTATAAAAATACAAGTAAGGTCTGCAATGCTGCTAAACATCCTTATTAATTCTAATTGCTCTTTTATAGATTTCATCAAATTTTCTATAGAGATAACCATGTCACCTGCAAACACCACCTTAGTCAACACATATTATCCCTTTATTATGTTGCTGGATTCAATTTCCTGGAATTTTGTTTAGAATCATCTAAACACAAAGGCTATTGATCAGTAATTTTATATTTTATTTCAGTAGCATTATTTCACATCTTTGTTTGTTTTTTCACAATCTAGGATTTCATATCCCCCAGGGGTGATCACCATAGTTTTCCCACCACCAAAGCACCCATAGTCCTCCAACACTCCATTGTGCTCCCCACACAACCCCCCACAACTGCCCCTTACCCTTTCCTTCTGGATGCCTCAGGTCTGTGGGTTAGTTTTAAAGTTTGCCTTTCTCTGCTCCTTTGTTTGGTTTCTCTATATTCCACCTGTACATGGACTTATTGGTCCACCTATAAGTAAAATCATCCAGTATTTATCTTTCTCCTTCTGGCTCACTTCACTTAGGATAATCCCTTCCAGTTCTATCCATGTTGCCTCAAATGGCATGAGTTTATCTTTTTTGGTTATTGAGTAGTATTCATTGTGTGTGTGTCTGTGTGAGTGTGTCACATTTTTGATCTGTAGCTATCTTTTCTTATAATAATATTGTCTGGTTTGATATTAGGATAATCCTGGCCTCATAGGATGAAGTGGAAATAGTCGCTCCTCTTCAATTTTCCAGAAGAGTTTGTATAGAATTGCCATTATTTCTTTTACTAATATTTGATAGAACTCATAAGTGAGGGCATCTGGACTACAATTTTCTTTATAAGAATGTTTTTAATTCCAAATTATTTATAAAAGTCATGGAACTATTTAGGTGATCTATTTCTTCTTGGGTGAGATTTGGTCGCTCAAGGATTGTGTTCATTTCATCTAAATAGAGCTACATAGAGCTGTTCATCATATTGCCTTATTATCCTTTTAACGTCTGTAAAGTCTATAGTGATGTTAATTCTTTCTGATGCTGATATTGATCATTTCTCTCTGTCTCTCTCTCATCTCTTTTGTCAGTCTCACTAGATATTTACTATTTTATTATCTTCTCAAAGAACCATTTTTAATTTTTTATTTCATTGATTTTCTTTGCTATTTTTCTGTTTTCTATTTCATTGATTTTCATTCTGATGCTTATATTTGATTTATCCTGCTTACTTTCAGTTTAATCTGCTCTTCTGTTTCTAATTTTAAGAGGTAAAAGCTGTTGATTTGAAAACTTTCTTCCTTTTTAATGTAAGCATTTAGTAGCTACAATAAATTTCCCTGTAAGGACTGCTTTAGAATCACCCCACAAATTTTGACTCATCATTTTCATTCCAAAAAAAACTACCCACCCCTCCTTCCTTTCAATTTCTTCTCAGACCTATAGCTTTTTAGATGTGTATTATTTTGTTTCTAAATAATTGGAGTTCTTCTAAAAATCTATTATTCCTTACTACTTTAATTCCATTGGGATCAGAAAAACATTTCAAGTTTATTGAAATTTATTCTGTGGAACAAATATGGTCTATCTTAGCCAATGTTTTCTGTGCACTGGCAAAGAAGGTGTTGTCCACTGCTGTTGGGTGGAGAGCTCTGTCAATTAGGTACTGTTGGCTGTTCATTTTGTTGAAGTCTTCTATACCCTAACTAATTTTATCAATGGGGATATTCACATCTCAAACTCTAACAGATTTCTCTATTTTCCTTTGCAGTTCTATTAGTGCTTGCTTCATGTATTTTGAATCACACACATGTGTCTGTTATGTCCTCTTGTGGTAACCCTTTATTATTATAAAATGACTTTCTTTACAGTTATACTATTTTTTTGGTATGAAATTTTAACATGTCTATGTTTTTTCATTAGTGTTAGTTTTCTTTTTTAAAACATTTTAAAAGGATGCATTTATTAAGAAGAAGAGAAAGCAAAAGAGAGGCACTTGCAGGCAGGCAGAAGAGCTGTCAGCATGCTTCTTTTTCTGTTCTTATCAGTTTCACCTATGTGTGTCTTTGCATTTGTATGTCTAAAAATTTTTATTTGGCTTCATTTTTTAATTGTGGTAAAATACATGTAAAATGTACCATCTTAATCATTTTAATTGTACAGCTCAGTGGTACTAAGTGCACCTATAGTGTTGTGCAACCATCACCACAATCCATCTCCAGAATTTTTCCTAAATTCTAAATTCTAAAACTGAACTAAATATTCTAAGTTGAACTAATGAATAATAGAATTTTAGAAAAAGCCCAACTATTTAGAAACAAAATGATATACTTCTGAACTGCACTAAATTCTAAAACCCATTTCAGAATAACTTCCCTCTCTCCCCTCCCCGAGCCTCTGGCTTCCATCATCCTACTAGGATTCCTATCACTCTAAGTAGCTCCTGTAAGTGGAATCATATAATATTTGCCTTTTTGTGACTGGCTTATTTCACAGAGCATAATATCATCAAGGTTCACCAATGTTGTGTTTATCAAACATTCCTTCCTTTTTAAGGCTGAATAATATTCCATTGTCTATATGCTGCAATTTACTTATCTATTCATCTATCAATGGATACTAGGATTTCTTTCATGTATTAGCTTTTGTAAATAATGCTGCTATAAACATTAGTGTATAAACATCCCTTTGAGGCCCTACTTTCAATCCTTTTACATATATACCAGAATAGAGGTGCCAGGTAGTTCTATTTTTAATTGTTTAAGAACTGCCATCTTGTTTTCCATAGCTGCTGAAACATTTTCATTCCCACGAATGGTTCACAAGAGTTAAATTTTCTCTGGTAATTCACTAGATTTTTTAATTACAACCATCCTGATGGGTGTAAGGTGGTATTTCATTGTAGTTTTAATTTGCACCCTAATGATTAGTGCTACTGAATATCTTTCCATAGGTTTATTGGCCATTTGAGTATCTTCCTGGAAGAAATGTCTATTCAAGTTCTTTGCCCATTGTTTAATTGAGTCATTTAATCTCTGGTCTTGCTTTCTTCATATGTTCTAGATGTTGATCCCTTATCAGATAGGTGATTTGAACTACTATTCCACAGACTGCCCTTTTTTTCTGCTGATTGTGCCTTTTGATACACCAAGTTTTTAAATTTTCGTGAAATCCCATTAGTCTATTTTTCCTTTGTTACCCGTGTCTTTGATGTCATATGCAAAAAATCATTGCCCAATACAAGACTGTGAAACTTTTTTTTTAAGATTTATTTATTTATACAAGAACAAGAACCAGGGTACAAGCCAGATGCGCAAGAGGGTGAGAGGATTCACCAGAGACAGAGCAGGGAACCGAACGGGCAGACTGACTGAAATACACTGCTGAGGGGAGTAGCGGGGGAGACAGGAGAGGTAAGCCTCGCCATGTGGGCATCTCCGCAGCCGGCAGGTATTGAACTGGCACTGCAGAGTCTGCGGACAGCTTCACAGCACTGCGCAACCGCCTGCACCACCAGGGAGGCTCAACACGGTGAAACTTTTGTCCTGTTTTCTTCTATGAGTTTTATTGTTTTAGGTTTTACATTTGGGTCCTTCATCCATTTTTATTTAATATTTGTATATGGTGTTAGGGAGGTGTCCCACTTCATTCTTCTGCATGTTCATTGAAAAGACTGTCCTTTCTTCATTGAATAGTTTTGGCTCCCTTGTTAAACCATTTGTACATATATACAAAAGTGTATTTCTGAGCTTTCTATTCTAACCCACTGGTCCACAGGTATCTTTATGCCATTTCTATACTGTGAGTGCTCCAGTTCTGTTCTTTTTTTTTTTAAGATTTATTTATTTATGCATACAAGAGCTGGGGTACAGGCCAGAGGTGCGGAGGGTGAGAGGATTCACCAGAGACAAAGTGGGGAGCAGAACAGGCAGATCTACTGAAATACAGTGCTGAGGGGAGCAGTGGGCAAGTCAGGAGAGGTCTGCTGTGCCGTATGTGGGTCAGTCACCTCCCTGGCTGGTTGGGGATTGAACTCCTGCTGCAGTGGCCGGTGATAGCTTGATAGTACTGTCTTTAACTCCTGCGCCACCAGGGAGGTCCCTATTTTGATTTTTAATCTTTCTGAGTAGAGGATTGATTCTGGCTCAGGAAGCTTTCTGTCAGTACTTTGACTCTCTCTTTCCAGTTCCTTCAAGCTTCTGATGTTTCTTTTGAAAAATCTGCTTGTGGTCTAAATGGTGTTCCCTTATAGCTTGCCTTTATTGTCTTAATATTTTTAATATTCCGTCCATATTGTTTCTCAATAGCTTTATTGTTATGTGCCTTGGGGTATGACTAGCTGGTATTATTTTGTTTGGAACTCTTTGGACCTCTTGGATCACAACTTTTGGTTCATTTCCCAGTTTTCAGTGATTATTTTTTATTTTTATTTTATTCTTAAAGATTTATTTATTTATTTATTTATTTATTTATTAAGATTTATTTATTTATTTTTACAAGCACTGGGTACAGTCAGAAGCGTGGGAGGGCGAGAGAATTCACCAGAGCCAGAGCGGGGAACAGAACAGGCAGACTGACGATGTACACTGCTGAGGGGAGCAGCGGACGGCAGGACAGTTCTGCACGCCATGTGGGACCATCACCTGGCAGCTGGGGAACGAACTGGCGCTGCAGAGGCTGCGGGCAGCCTCGCAGCCCAGCATTCAACCGCTGCACCACCAAGGAAGGCCCACAATGTGATTATTTTTTTAAATACGGTTTCTGGTTTCTATGCCTGTTTTTTTTTCCCTCTCCTTCTGGAATCCCCATGGTACAGATATTTCTCCTCTTTAAGTTGTCGCAGGGAGCTCTTACACTGTTTTCATTCCTTAAATTATTTTTTCTTTACCTTATTTTTTCTCTAGTATTGTATTTTCAAGTTCATTAATTCTCTCCATTGCTTCTGTCTGCTATTAAAGCCCTCAATTGTGTTTTGTAAATCAGTTATGGTGTTTCTCAACTCCATTATTTCTGAATGTATCTGTCTTGTACTTTTATTATGTTTATTCTGTGTTTATATTCTCTGTTCTTTTGGTTTTTTTGTTTGTTTGTTTGTTTGTTTGCTTTAAATTCCCCCAGCATTGTTGGGATAGTTGCTCTGAAGCATCCTTCTGTCAAATCCCATCGAGGCAGGGTTTTTGTGTTCTGGCACTGCGTTCGTCTGTCTTCTCAATTTCAGTTTTGAGTGGGTTTTAGTAAGGATAGATTTTCAACTGTTGTTCGTACTTGTTGGAGTTATTGTGGGGTTGGTGCCAGGGAGAGGTAGTAGGTTTAAAAGTGGACCGGGGCAGTAGGCCAGACATAACCTATAGACTCAGAAATTTGAAAAATATGAAATTCCTATTGTCAAGTGTTTCTTTGCGGAGAGTGGCATGTGTTTCAGAAAGCTCAGCCTGGGTTGGGGGTGGCAGGTTGCCAGATATCTCAGCCTGGACTTGAGCCTCTTCTCTAAGGAAGCCCAGGTGCTCTGGGTTACAGGCGACAGCTGTCCTGTGTTATGAGTCTCAGATTCAAGCCAGTGGTCCCTACTTTGTGTCCCCCCCTCTTGGGTTCTCCAGCAATGAGCCCTCCATCCTGAGTGCCTGCTCATGTACCCCCTTATCCAGTGCAGTGCCATGTCTTAGGAACCCCAGTATTGGTGTGTGCCCAAGTCAGTGGTCACTGACAGTGATCACTGGTTTTCCGTTTCAGTTGAGCCGATGTTTCTATTGTGCACACTGATAATCAGTTTTTACCTCAGGGGTTTTCTGCTTTGTTTTGCATCAGTTTTGGGGTGGGTGGGTGTGTGTGTGTCTTGACCCTGCCACCATGTTGCCAGACTTTTCCAGAATTTCTTTTTGATATTTCCACTATGTTCATGCCTGATTTTCTTGACTTTCTTTCCATCTTCCTGTAGTTCTCTAAACACCTTTAATACAACTGTTTAAGTCATTGCCTAGTCAATCTGCTTTCAGGTCATTTCAAGGACAATGTTTAGTGAATTATTTTTTTCCTCTTTGAATTGGTCACAGTTTCTGGTTTCTTGGTATGCCTTATGGTGTTTTTGCCAAAAAATGAGCATTTAAATCTATTAATGGCATTTTTTTATTAATTTATTTATTTGTTTGTTTGATGATTTGTTTATACATGCACTGGGCACAGTGAGAAGCGTGGGAGGGTGAGAGAATTCACCAGAGCCAGAGCAGGGAACAGAGCAGGCAGAAGGACCAAAGTACACTGCTGAGGGGAGCAGCGGGTGGCAGGAGAGGTCTGCACGCCATGTGGGACCCTCCTCCGGTGGCCGGGGAGCAGCCAGGGATCGAACCGGCGCCTCAGAGGCCACGGGCAGCTTTGCGACCCAGCGCTCAACCGCTGCACCACCGGGGAGGCCCTAAATCTATTAATGGCATTTAAATCCAATGTCTGGAAATTAGATTCTCCCTCTTCCTCATGGTTTGTTGGGTTTTGTCATTGTTCTGTCATTCTTGTTTGTTCACTTGTTATTGTTGCAGACTCTGTGTCAAAGAAATACCTGAGCTATAAACTTAAGTTTTTCTCAGGCCTTTGTGAGCCTGCACCTTTCCTTAGGCATTTACAGTCACTTTCTCATTGTCACCAAACATTGTCCTTACAATGACCTGAAAGTAGATTGACTAGACAATGACTTTAATGCAGTTACTTATGAATGTTCTAGTCTTTAATGTCTGGCTCCCAAAAGGGGATAAAGATAAACATTAAGGGGTGGGGCAATGAATGAAGTTCACACTTTAAATTCCTGGAAAGCATTTGAGTTGGAGTGGGTGGAACTTAAAACAATGAGGGGGACAGTTTATCAGAATGGCTGCCCACCTGTTTGTACCTTTGTGCTTAGAAATAGCACCCAGCATAAGTTCCTGATATTTGGAGGATAGGGTCCTTTTTGCCTGCCCTAATGCCTACAGGTTGCATTCAAGCTGCTCCCGGACTATAAACATGGCTGTCCACCACGGCACTGGGGATGAAGGTCTGGTAACCGCCACCATCCTATAAGCTGAAACTGACCAACATTAACTGAAATTTACCTTTGAAGTCTTCTCTTGGATGTTACAAGCCTTCATAGACTCCAGACTTCCAAAATAATTACATCAGAGAGATTCTGCCATTGGAGAAACAGATTCCTGAGGCTTCCTTCTCCATCACCTTTTCAGAATCCTCTATCCATTTTGCCTTCATTTTTGAAAAATACTTTCACAATATATGAATTCTAAGTTGACAGCTCATGGAATTCTTTGAAGGTGTTGTTCCACTGTCCATTCATTTGCATTATTTCTGTTGAGAAATCTGCTGTAATCCTTTGTTCCTCTAAGATAATGTCCTTTTTTCATGACTTCTTTAAAATTTTTCTTTTGTTCCTTGTCTTGAAGTTCATTGAGCTTCTTGAATCTGGGGTTAAATCATTCTCATAACATTTGGGAAATGTTGGCCACTGTTATTTCAAATATGTTTCCTGCCCCCATTCTTTCCTTAATGAATTTCAGTTGCATGTGTATTGAGCTATTGATATTATCCCACAACTCACTTGAGCTATATACTATCTTACTATATATTATTTTTCTCTTTGTTTCATTATTAAAAGTTTCTATTGCTATGTCTTCAAGTTCACTAATCCTTAATTCTGCAATGTGTGATCACCTATTATTGCTACCCAATATACTTTCCAGTCTGAGTGATTGCATTCCTCATTTCTAGAATTTTGATCTGGGTCTTTTTCAAGTCTTCTGTGTCTCTAATTAACTTTTGAACATATGGAATGCAGTCATAAGAAATGTTTCAATGTCTTTGTCTGCTAATTCTAACATCTGCCTCATTTCTAGGTCAGTTTTGATTAAGTCATTTTTCTTTTCATCCTGGGTCATATTTTTCTGCTTCTTTACATGCCTCACAATTTGTAAATGTACACCAGACATATTGCATTTTATCTTTCCAGGTGCTGGAGGGTTTTATTCTAGATGCAATTAGAGTACATGCAAACCATTTAATCCTTTGATCTTATTTTTGAGTTTTTTTTTTAGGTGCAATCTGAGCAGCTTTCAGTCTAGGGCCAATTATCTCCTACTACTGAGGCCACACCTTCTTGAACACTCTCCCCAGTGCTCTGTGAATTATTGGTTTTCCAGTCTGACTAGTGAGAATAGGCACTATTCCCAGCTCTGTGTGAACATTGGGTATTTTTCACACTGACCCTTTGGATAATTCATTCCTGGGCCTCAGGTGCTTTCCCACATGCATGTGCTGATACTTTCAGCTGGATGGATACTCAAGGAGGGCCCTCTGCAGATCTCCAGAGGTCTCTGTGCAGTTTCCTCTTTCAGATTGTCTCTCCTACAAACTCTAATAACGACACTGTCTCCAGACTCTCAGCTCTGTCTTCTCAACACAGACAGTCTCCCCATCTCCTTCTGGGAGCCCCTTCTTTGTACTGCAGCATGGAAACCCTCCCAAGGAGTAAACTGGGGCAATCAAGTCCCATCTCATTTGTTTCCCATCTGTCAGAGGACACTAACCTTCATTTGTAATGTCCAGTGCCTTGCAAACCATTATTTCATACAGTTTGTCCAGATTTTTGGTTGTTTCAAGGAAAAAGATGTATCTGGTTCACGTAGCCTGATCTTGCCTGGAAGTGGAAGTTCCCTCACTAGCATCCAATGAATCTTCACAACTTAGCTCAGATGTCACCTTCTTCAGGCAGCTTTCGTTGATGGCGCCCAAACCAGGTTAGGCATTCCTGTTACAGAGCCTCACAACCACAGTACTTCCTCTTATAGTTCTTATCGGTCTGCATTTCACTGCTTGTTTATTTACTTACCACCCTAACTACACTGAAGGTTCCCCCACCATCCCCTTCCTTTCTCCACAGTGATGGCATTTCCATAAGATTTGTAAGCAGAGGAGTCTTACTCAGTAGATTCTGGCAAGTACAAAATGATCTATGTTGACAATTTTGAAAATGTTTTAGCCCCCAAAGATTAAAACAATATTATCAGGAATTTTCCTCTGGTGTCCAGTCAGATATTGGGGACAGGAACTTTCATCAAAAAAGGTGTGTGTGTAGGGTGCACTTGAGCCTTACAGGGCAGGGTACTAACTCCTCTGTGTTCATTGTCAAGATCCCAGGAGTCACAGTTGGCCAGTCAGCAGCAGTACACAAGAGGCACGTCAGGAAGCAGAGGGGGCAGGCAGAGCCGGAGGTGGACCAAGGGCTAGGCTTCCAGAGCAAGCAGGGAGACCATCTCAAATGAAAAGCCCATGATCCCCCGAAAAGTCCCAGCTCTCCAAACCCCCCAGGTTCCTGAGAGGGCCCTCAACCCAAACAGTTGGGGAATGAAGCAAGTTTGCAAAATGATAGATGTTCAAGTCTGCACTTGGTGAGCAGGGGTGGGGGAAACTCACTCTTTTTCAAAGAATGAAAAGGCTTTCCCCCTCCTGCCCCTTCCTTTCTCTTCAGTGATGGCATTTCCATAAGAGAAACTGCTTGATGGGCCTGTTCCCTTTAAATTATTTTCTAACGATCCAGGCAGTCACACACGCGGGCTGCCTATCCTTGACTCACCTTTCCTTTCAATTACTTTCCTTCTTAAGCCGAACAATGGCAGCGTCACAGCCCCTCCCAGCCGGGACCGCTGCTACTCAGCGCCTCTGCGGCCAGGTGCCCAGGCCGGGCTCCGGCTTTGTTCCCCTGGCCAGACGGCCACTGTTTCATCTTCCCGTCTCCCCTTTCTGTGCCATTTAAACTTTAACCTGGTAGTAACTTTGCCTGCCTTGATTCCCGATTCAAAGGCTGGCAGATGAAAAGCCCTCCCCTTGGATGTGGCTTGAAAACTTCATCCCCAGTCTCTCTCTGTCTTTGAACTGCCTTGGCGCCTTTTTGCCCAGGATGTTTTATTCTCCCTGGGCCTCTGACTTTCAGGACTGGGGGTTTGGGAAAGCAGCTTGGGGGGCTTCGCAGTTGGAGTCCCAGAGGACCCCAAGTGCTCAAGGTGGGCAGTTCATATGCCTGCCCCACCCCCCAGCCCTGGCCACACATGTCCACTCTGGGCTCTGGGGCCCAGGGCCAGGAGACCATCTCTAGCGTGCCAGGCAGTGCCCCCCCCAACCCTCCCCTCTCTCAGCTTCCCTTCATAAGCCCCAGACCCACAGCAACTTCAAGGCTTCTAGCCCCAGGTGGGTCCTCCAGAAACTTTTTCCTTTTCAATGCCCAGCAGGCCACTTGCTGTTTCAGATGTCGGGCAAGGCACAATGAGAGAATCCTGCCATCACAGAAAAATTCAGGTAATCACGAGCAGATGGGCTGAACCAGACAGAGGGTTAGAAGTAAACCCAAAAGCAGACCCAAATGTCCCCTCTCCTGCAAGCAGGCCCTGCCCCACAGGTCAGGTAGCATTGCCTCCCAGTCTCATGGGACCCCCTTCTGTTAGATGCTGGGATATAGTTTGCCCACTGAGCGCAGTCACCCTACCGCCCTCGTCTCTGCCGATGGAGATGAAGAATTTTGAAATTGCAGGAAAGGTAGTCTTCAAAATCGTGGGCCCACATCCCAACCCCTGCAATCTGTGAATGCTGCCTTACTTTGGAAAAGGTCTTTAAAGATGTAACGTTGGGGATCTTGGGATAAAAAGACTATTCTGGGTTATCCAGGTGGGCCTGGATGCAGTGACTGGCGTCTTGGTAAGAGCCGCACAGGAAAGAGGGAGGTCATGTGGCCACAGGAGGCAGAGAAGGGGGGTGACTACAAATCAAGAAATACCTGGAGCTACCAGAAAGCAGGCAAGGCAAGAAACACACTGTCCCCAAAAGCCTTTGGGGGGAGCATGGCCCTGCCACTGGCACCCCAATTCTGAGCTGTGCAAGAACAGATTTCTGTTGTTGTGAGACACCAAGCCTACGGTCATTGGTTACAGCAGCCTCAGGGAACTAATGTAAGTGTTGGAAGGTCTGGAGGGAAGTTTTGTGGCTTCTGGCCTTCCTCACCAGAGTCCAGGGTTAGGGTCATCGCCAGCCCAACCTCAGAGGATGGGTCTCCACAGGTCTCAGCCCGTCACAACTGCCACAGGGCCCTCGCCAGTGATTAGAACAGGCAGGGAACCTCATGCCAGCCACTGAGGTGAGAGGGGCGGTGAGCTGGGGGTTCCCTCTCTTACCCGGGTGTGATCATCTCTTCCCGTGTGTCCTTACAGCCAGCCCGAGGAGGACGGCCGGGTAGAGAGGTAGGGCAGGCACGGGGAGTGATATAGACTAGACCATGATCTTGAAGGAACAGCTCGAGCCTGAATCACGTGTCCTGACGGAGACAGGACGGAGCGGAAGTCTACTGCACAGGGACTTAACGAGGCCCCTTGGAGAGGATCGCTTCTAAAGGGAAGGCCTGAGAGAAGACTTAGTTTTACAGCAAAGGTTTGAGCAAGGCAGGGGGCAAAGAGAGCTCTGGGGCGCCTGTTTCTGAAGGCACATTTATTTGCCAACCATGCTCCCTAGATTTATGTCCCAAGTCCTGGAGAGAGAGAAATGCTGTCAACAAAAATTAAAACACAGTTTTCATTGAAAACCCAAAGACGTGGAGACCAGCAACAGAGAGCAGTAGGGGCTGGGGAAGGGGCGCGTCCCCCACTTCAGTCTGGCAGGGAGGACTGACTATGAAGACCACTGGCAGTTCACGTGTCCGCCCATCAGCGCTGGGGAGTAAGGCTCAGGGGCAGGAAGGAAGGCCCCAGCCCTCGTGCCAGACCCGGTGGCGTCTACAGTGGGTCCTGCTGACACCACGCACCTGGAGGGGCAGGCGCGATAGAAGCACAGAAACCAGGGGGCGGGAAGGCAGGCTCTCCTGCCTGGGCTGGGGCACAGGGGCTGGCACACAGCGGCTGGGCCGCTCTGAGCAGCTTCCCAGGAGCACTGGCAGTGCTTGGCACCGAATCAGGAGAGAGACCTGTCGTGTGCAGCCTGGAGAGGCTCAAGATAATCAGGTGCGTGTAAGGGTCTTCTGGTCTTGCAGTGCCACGCGAGAAGACACAGGTAAACAGACCTGCTGCTGCTAGTACCTTGGGGCCCAGGCTGCACCAGCTCAGGTCAAAGCTGCCCCCTTTAACCACCTGTGGCCCTCAGCCATGGAGCCTATCGGGGGTCGCTGGGGCCACCAATGACATGAGGGTCTCCGGGCAGGGCCCAGATTCTTATATGTTGACAGCGACCCACGAGAGGAACATGTGCAGCCAGGGAGGGCAGCCTCCTCCGCTGTGGCCAGGTGCCCTCTGCCCCCAGGCAGGAAGAGGGACAGTCCCCACCTCCTCCACCCAAGCCACGAGCCTCAGGATCCCTGCTGGCACGTGGGAGGTCAGGTCAGCAGCTTCCCTAGGGGTTCTCAGCTCTGCTGTGGTGTGAAGGGCCTGTGAACCTGAGGCATACCCCTGCAACCCTCACCCCTGCGCGTGTACACACACACACACACACACACACACACACACACACACCCCACCAGCTGAGCCAGGGTCTGCTCATGCTTCTTGCCAAGAGAGCAAGAAGGCAAGGGGGGGCAGGGGAGGCAGGGAAATGACCTGCAAAGCCCCTCTTCCGGCCTCCCGGGCAGCCGCTCCCCACGTGGCCTGGTGTCCCCCGCCCCCCACACCCCAGCACCCCACCCCCGGGACAGAGTGGAGGCAGGAGTCACCACAGGGAAGTCTGTGCTCAAGCTCCGGAGCTGCTAATGGACCTGCACGGTCGTTAGGCAGAGGACAGACCTTCTAGAGGTGCCGTCTAAACCCCATTTAACTCATCATTTCCGTGTACTAACAGATGTAAGCCCCCCCGAAAGAGTGCGGAATGGGCCGCAGGTCCCCTTCCTCCAACTTGCTCTGAGGAGGACAGAGCACCGGGCCCTCTAATGGCCATTTGTAAATGATGATTATAGGCAAAATGGAGGGCACACGGCCCAATGCTCTCCCCTTGGGAGGCATCCCCCATCTGAAGGCTGCTCTGCACCCTATGAAGGTCTCAGTGCCCTTTACCACCTGTGCCCATGCCTCCTTCTTCAGGGCAGCCACCCGGGCTCGGCAGCTCAGAGGGTCTCCAAGGCCGTGATGGTGCACACAGACCTCTGCAGCAGAGCTCAGGTGCTACCCATGGAGAAGTGGAGGGTCCTTCGGAGACCTGGGCAGCACATCAGCTGTGCCCCCAAGAGGCCTGCTCCCACAGGGACCTGGCCAATAGCTTCTGGGCCTGCTCAGGCAGAGCTTTAAGAAAGCTGTTTGCAAAATGCTGAGATGTTTCTCTGCAGAGACAGAGCCACTGTGTCCTTTGCCAAGGACAACGCCTTTCAAGAGGCCCCCTTGGGTGGGCAAGTGTCGGCAAGTGGGCATCTATGACTGAGGGAAGAATGTGGCCACACCTGCTGGGCTCCGACCAAAGCTACCCCTCCCAGCCTCCCATTCAAGCCCACCCACCTCCCCGCCTCTGGTGGGGTCAGGGAGCCTCATGGCTGCAGAGCGGACACTGCCTCTTCCTTGTTGGAGCACAGGCTACGTGAACTGACAGGTCCTGACTGTCACCCTTGGCCAGAGAGGATCCTGAGGACCCTGAGGGGTCTCCCCCCAAGGAAAGGGGAAGTCTGGGTGGAGATTTTTCCCCTGCCTGTAAGGCTGGGAGGGACGGGCGTTGGCTCTGACAGCCTGGGGCCCACTCCTGGTCTAGCCGCTGGCTCACAGGGTGGGCTCTGAGCAGGGGCTGGGTGTAGAGGGTGAGCTCTAGGCTGGAACTGTGGGAGGTGGACCAAAGCAATGGGCAAGTGGGCACAGCCTCTCATGAAGCGCCCCTTCTCGCTGCCCTACTGGGGCTGGCATGGCAGGGGCGTGAGCCTCGTGCTCAAGGACACGCTCTTCCACAGCAGCCGGGCCACCTGTCACCCCAGACTCGTTTGTTCTGCTTCCTCGTCTCTTCTCCCCACAGATACAGACAAGCATCCGTCCTGTCCATCTCCCCAGCACCTAGGACACGACTAGTAATTCATAGCTGTGTCACAACGGAATGTGACCACTGAAACCCCCCACATCCGTGGGCACCCTCCTTCCCCACAGGCTCCCCACTCTGGGTTTTCCACAGCAAACACCTCCTCCTGGCTCCCAGCCGGCTCCCGGGCCACCCCACCCTCACTTTCTGTGAGCTCAAGGATTACAAACTAATCCTAATATATTTGCCAGAGTGAAACCTAATTAGGAAGGTAAATGTGAAAAAAATAAAAGGTAAAACAATATAAAAACCCATGGAGAGGGTCCCTGCCCCCCAAAGCAGAACTGAAGGTTGCTTGGGCCTCCTCGTTCTCCGGTGGGGTGACGAGCAGACGGCCCCTCTCTCCACCAGGCCAGCCCAGGGAGAGGCAGAGGACGATTTGTTGTTTGTTGTTGAAAAAAGGACCCGGAGCCTCACCGTGGAAGGGGCCGTTTTCCCGCCCTCCCTGTTTCCGGGGCTTGGAATTTCAAATTCACTGGAGACTCAAGCACATGGTTAGAGATTTCAATTGAAAGGGGTGGAAGTCCACTTTTCATCTGGGGCCAGGGCGTGTGCTCCGCGCACATGTGTGCAGAATTTACGGCCCCTGCACCTGCAAGGGCAGGTAGGACTAGCAGAATCCAGCACCTTGAGCAAAGAGCTCTCTTTTCCCTCTGTATCTTGCAAGAAGCTGACCCCAGCATCCCTGCCAGCAACCAGCTTCTCCTTACTCACTCGGCGGCCAGTGGTAGGAGAGCCTCTTGTCAAGTTTACGGAACCAAAGTCCCGGGAGTGGTGTCCCTGGGCCTGACTGGCTTCTCTTTGGCCCTGTGGGCCCATGAGCCAATCCTACGGTCAGAAGGACTTGGCCCACTCTGAGGGGTTGGTCCTGGAGACATTCCATCCCTGAGTCAGGGGTAATACCAATTTCACCCAAATCCCAAGGACGCAGGTGAGGGAGAATGTGGTCCTCCAAAGGAAGATAAGCAACAAAAAGAAGTTTGCATGGCCCAAGAAGGGGAATAAGCCTGTGCAAGCAACAGCCGCCCCCTATCAGCCTGAATAATGAGGAAGGAGCTTGGGGGAGTGTGGGCAGAGCAGACTATGCCCACCCCGGAGGTGGGAAATGAGCAACAAGTGCTGGGGAGGGGGGCCGAGGAGCTGAGCCAGCTGCAGAAAGGCACCCCAAGACACAGATCCATGGCTATCAGGGTGTAGGCTTGATGGGCACATGGCCTGGGATGTTCCTGGGGGCCCCGGATATTGAAGGGAACATCTAAAATCCTCACTTTGAGGAGCAGCTAAATGACGCTTTAGCTTTACGTTCTGCTCTCTAGGGAAAACAGAGGTAAATGCAGAAAAAGCAAAAAATGTACTGTCCCCTTGATCATAATGTAGTGTCCGTCGGGGTCTCTTTTTACCTTTTTGAGTTTGAAATCTGTTTTATCTGATAAAAGTATAGCTGTTCCTGCTTTCCTTTTTGGTCCATTTGCTTGTAGGATTGTTTTCCATCCTTTTACTTTCAGTCTATTTTTATCTTTTGTAGTTAAATGTGTTTCCTGGAGACAGCAAAAGGTTGGGTTTTGTTTCTTAATCCAGGCTGCAACTCTGTGTCTTTTTATTGAAGAGTTTAGTCTGTTTACATGTAGAGTTAATATTGATATGTTAGCATCTGTATTTGTGATTTTGTCTTTTCTCTGGTTTTATTTATTTATTTTAATTAATTTTTTTTTGTCGTTTCGTTCTTATTCATCCCTCTGTTGGTTCTGACTTTAGGACTCCTTGTAGTATTTTTTGGAGTGAGGGTTTAGTCGTAATGAAATTCTGGAGTTTCTGTTTGTCTGGGAAGGTCCTTATTCTTTCTTCATAGGGGAGGGAAAGCTTTGTGGGATAGAGTACTCTTGGTTGGCATTTGTTATCTTGGAGTCTGTTGACTACGTCCCTCCACTCTCTCCTTGCCCGTAGTGTTTCTTTGGAGAAGTCTAATGTCAGCTTGATTGGCTTTCCTTTGAATGTTATCTGTTTCTTCCCTCTTGTCAGCTTCATTATTTTTTCCTTGCCTTGGATTCTTGGGAGCTTTACTATTATGTGTCTTGCTGTATTTTTCCTTTCATCATGGAAGTTTGGTGTTCTTCTTGCTTCTTGTATGTCTATTTTCAGCTCCTTCTTCATGTTTGGGAAGTTCTCTTCAATTATTTCCTTGAATATTTTCTCTGTTCCTATGTCTCTCTCCTCTCCTTTGGGATTCCTATAAATCTTATATTTCCTTTCCTCATGGAGTCAGATAGTTTCCAAAGTATTTCTCCAAAGCTCCCTTCTGCAAAAAGAAGGGAATGGAGGCATCACACTCCCAGATTTCAAACTATACTACAAAGCCATAATAATAAAAGTGCATGGTATTGGAACAAGAACAGACCCACGGACCAATGGAAACAAACAGAAAATCCAGAAATAAACCTATACATTTACAGTCAACTAATCTTTGACAAAGGAGCAAAGAATATGCAATGGAGCAAAGAAAGTTTGTTCAATAAATGGTGCTGGGAAAACTGGGTTGCTACATGCAAAAGAATGAAGCTTGACTACTACCTCATACCATACACAAAAATCAACTCAAAATGGATTAAAGAACTAGACATAAGACCTGAAACCATAAAATATATAGAAGGAAATATAGACGAAACACTATATGACGTACACCTCAGCAACATCTTTAAAGACTCATCACCCAAAGCAGTGATAGCAAAGGCAAAGATAAACAGCTGGGACTATGTCAAATTAAAGAGCTTCTGCACAGCAAAAGAAATAGTAACCAAAACAAAGAGACACCCCACTGACTGAGAGAAAATTTTTGCACACAACACTAATGATAAAGGACTGATCACAAAAATCTACAAAGAGCTAGAGAGACTCAACAAAAACAAAGTAAATAATCCAGTCAAAAAATGGGCAGAAGAGCTAAAAAGGAACTTCTCCAAAGAGGAAATGCAAAGGGCCAACAGGCATATGAAAAAATGTTCAACATCACTTGTAATCAGGGAAATGCAAATCAAAACTACCATGAGATACCATCTCACACCAGTGAGAATGGCACATATTAAAAAAACTAGCAACAACAAATATTGGCGAGGATGTGGAGAAAAAGGAACTCTCCTGCACTGCTGGTGGGAGTGCAAACTGGTCCAACCACTAGGGAGAGCTGTGTGGAGATTTCTGGACCTACTAAACATAGAGCTTCCATATGACCCAGCAATTCCACTACTAGGTACTTACCCAAAGGACACAGAAACATTAATTCAAAAGGGCACCTGGACCCCTGTGTTTATAGCAGCACTCTTTACAATAGCTAAGCTTTGGAAACAACCCAAATGCCCAAAAAAAGATGACTGGATCAAGAAGATGTGGTACATATACACCATGGAATATTACTCAGCAATCAAAAAGGATAAACACATGCAGTTTGCAGCCACATGGATGGAGCTGGAAGGGATCATGCTGAGCAAAATAAGCCAGAAAGAAAAAGAAAAATACTGGATGGTCTCACTCATAGCAGGAATTTAGAAAACCTAAATAAGAGACCATGAAAAAGACTTATTATAATAAAGTAAAAAATCAAAATCAACAAGCAACTATAAACCAGAGACACACTATGGGGAGGGGTGGCGGGGGAAGAGAGATTAGGGTCAAAATAAGGGGGGTGGGAATTGTATGGGGAATATAACCAAGATGAAAATGCATACATTGTGCAAAAATGAAAAATGATGTAAAAAATACATAAAATTTTTAAAAAAGCAAAAAAGAAGAAGAGCAGACAAGTCATCTAGATGATGGTCAGGCTGGGCTAGGAAGTTGTTACTGTCCATCCCCCAAATTCAGGCCCACACTGGGTTTTCTGGAACACTGAAGCTTAAAAAACTTCAGGACAGAGCAGAACTGCTTTTTGGTTCCAAGGCAGTGGGGATTGCCTAAGTTAAGGGGCCCCCCAGCCTGGGGCACCTCTCCAGAGAAGGGTTTTCAAAGGCTCCCTCTTCACTGGGCTCAGGGCATCAGTAGGCATTTAGTGGGACAGGACAAGTGCTGGGTCCTACAGAGACAATGGGAGGAGAAAGCCAATGTAGCTCTGGACCTCTGGCCAGGCCCATCCTGCCACTCAGGAGAAACCTCTCTGCTACAGAGCCATCTTGTCAGACCCCTGCAAGGACAGGAACATTGCTAATGAGTGAATGAATGAACGACTTTCTCATTGATAACTATCATGATAAAGAGAACACTATTGAGATGCCAAGCAGAATTCTATAAACTCAGAGATCATTCCTTTCTGGCATGTTATTTATTGAGCACCTATTATGTGCACATGCTGGCAATACTACAGAGTGCAAGAAAGAGAAAGCCCTCTCCGGTGGAGCTTGCTCTTGGGGGGATAGCTGTTTCCATCTACAGATGAGGAGACTGAGGCTCCAGGGCTTGGTGAGCATGCTGTGGCTGCATGCTGGGAAGCCAGCGTCTGCCAAAATGAGACTCAAATTCACATCTCCCTGATCCAAAGCCAGACTACACCAGCTCTTGCTGCATCACAAAGTAAAATAAGAACCATATTCAAGCATAGAGCCGCTGGAAAAGGTGTGATCAATTCTTATCTGAGTGGAGAGGTGTCCTGAGCAGCTAGCACCAGGGCGAGGAGCTTCCAGTGTGAGGAAGGAAGTGAGGAAGGGGCTGCAGGGAGGGGTGGGCGAAGATCCAGAGTCAGAAGGCGCAGGGTGGTCGTGCTTCCGGCTGGCGCTCGGTGGGGAACAGATGTTCAGGCAGCTGATGAAGCTGGATGGAGGGAGCAGGGCCAGCTCTCCGAGGCCTGGGAGGCCAAGGGCTTGCCCTCTTATAATAGATCCCATTTATTTACCCTTCAGTCTGGGCCAGGCACTGGGCCAAGCACTTTCCATGCGTCTTCATGTGGCCTATTACTTAGCCTGTGTATTACTAAGTTAAGTGCTTGTGGCTATTATCTTAGAGTACCATTACTTATACTATTAGTGTCTATTGCTATTATCCTTGCACTCTTTCTTATACTATTAGTAAGTAGTTACTACTATTATCTCAGAGTACTATTACTTAGAGCAATCACAAGTACTGTTAGTATTATTTGAGCGCGCCATTATTTGTGTTAGTACTTATTTCCTTTATGTTCGCGCACTGTTACTTCTGTTAATGGTGAGTACTTATTACTACGACCTTAGAGTACTATTGCTTACTTTCTATTACTATCATCTGAGGATACTTAGAGTATTTATCCTACTCATAAGTGCTTATTACTATTATTTTAGAGTACTATTACTTGTGTTGAGGGGCCGTTGTAAGTACTGATTACCATTAGAGTACTGTTACTATTAGTAAGTGCTTATTACTATCATCTTGGAGTATTATTACGATTCCCGAGTACAAATAGGGCAGCTGAGGCTGAGAGAGGCCAAGTGCCTCCCAGAAGCGGGTACCCAGGCAGCCTGTCCCCTGCCATGGGGTCTCCCGCTGCGGGGAGTCTCGGCCTTGGTGGGAGGCAGGTGGGTGCAGCCCCCGTCTTATTGTGGGGAGCCTCAGCCTTGATGGGAGGCAGGTGGGTGCGGGCCCCCATCTTGCTGGTCGCACCCGCCCAGCCAGAGGGGCGGCAAAGCAGCTGCCTCTCCGAGGCCCCAACCCCTTTTCTGAGCTGACGAGCAGAGCAAGGAGCAGATGGGAAGTCGCCCACCCAGGGACCAGCTCCAAACCTTCCAGAAACCTGCAAACATGAAACAATCATAGATGAGAGGAGGCTTGAAAGGCACCGTTTTTAAAATAAAAGGAAATCGCATTGTAAAAGCCCTGGCAAAGATGACCAAAAAAAAAGAAAGAAAAAAGAAAAAAAAACTTGTTAAGATCAAAAAATGCAGCCAAACCTCAAAAAAAGAGGCTTAGGATAAAGGAAGGGAGGGGTTTTACCTGGGGGCTTCTGAAGGCAGGGGGGAGGGGGGCTGCTCGTGGGCGGCCTGCCCTGGTCCTCCTAGGAGGGGCTTTCGCCCCAACCCCCACCCCCACCAAGGGCCGCCAGGCGGGAGGCTGGTGCCCAGACACAGGACACCCATGAAGTTTGCCAACTTCAAACTCATTTCTTTCCTTTCAAACAGAGGAAATTTGGGGGTCTTTTTGAGACACCAAGAAGACAGGGATTCAATGCTGCTCACTCCTCCTGGCCTCCACGTCCCCGGGCCCACGCAGGTGGAGGCTTTCTCTGGCCTGGGCTGGCAGGAGGACTCTGGCCAGAGTCCCACTATCTGCCCCTCAGAAGGGTCTTTCTGGTCCGCAGGCCCCTAAGGTGCAGGTGACCACACAGGCCACAGCACAGCACTGGCCTGGAGCACGCGTTCCGGGCGGTGCTGAACACATTTCTCAACACCTTATATCACGTCACACAGCAAAGGGGGAGAGTGGCGTGGGCAGAGAAGAGTGTAGGCACCAACCTGGAGTTCCCCCAAGACTCAACCAAGCCTATCAGGATCTCCACAGCCCTGCCTCAGGCCAGGAGGGGTCCCTACAGCAATGCTTGTGAGGCTGATGTGCCCCCTAAACCTTGCTTGGTCTCTTGGCACAGAAGAGGTCACATAGCACCCTTTCTGGGCCAGGTACCATGGGACACCCAGGGAAGAGGGGGCACAGAGGGGCCGTGCAGGTGGGGCCACCTGTATGTGACTAACTGTGGGGCAGGTGGAGTTCAGTAGAGGCTGGGAGTGTCCTTCACAACAGGGCAAATTCGGCCACACGCACATGGCCAGAGGGACCCACACCCACAGACCATGCAGGCTGGGTCCTCATCCAGCCCCTCTCCCTCCCCGTGTTCACAAGTCACCAGGTTATCTCACCTGGGCAGGCAGGGCTTGGGCATCAGTGGGGAGCAGGCCCAGCCCCATGTGCAATGATGGGAGGGCCTCCTGGGCCTGAAGGGAACAACAGATGGGCAATGCATGTTCAGGGGCCCAGAAGAGGGGCAAGGGTGAGCAGAAAATGAGAAAAGGGCCTCCCTGGTGGCGCAAGGGGTTAAGCACAGCACTGTGAAGCTATCCGCAGCCTCTGCAGCATGAATTCGATCCTCAGCTAAGGAGGTGACTCTCATGGCGCAGCAGACCTCTCCTGTCTCGCCCACTGCTCCCCTCAGCTGTGTATTTCGTCAGTCTGCCTGTTCTGCTCCCCGCTCTGTGCCTGGTGAAGCCTCTCACCCCCCACACCTCTGGCCTGTACCCCAGCTCTTGCATGCATAAATAAATTTTTTTTAAAAGAGAGAAAATGAGAAACAGAGTAACTGATAAAGGACAGGGGGGTGGGGAGACAGGCTGAGGAGAGGACAGGAGCAGAACAGAGACACGCTGCGAGCCAGAGAGAAAGGAGCTAAGACCAAGGGACAGGGACAAAGGGGTTGAGGGGGGTGGGTTAAGGGGGGAGAACGAGGGTGCAGAAAATAAGGAGTCGAGACACACAAATCAGGCGGCGAGAAACTGAGGCAGACAGAAGGTGAAAGGGAAAGGGAGAGCTGCGGAGAGGAGGGACCCACAGCCACAGAGGGAGGCAGGCAGAGCCAGACAGAGAGAAAAGACGAGAGAGAGGACAAGAGGACAAAACGCAGAGACAAAGGAACGGGAGACAAAAGGACGTGGACAGAAGAACAAGAGAGTAACCCCCAAAATGGAGACAGGTAGACGGACCGAGGCGGCGAGAAGCAGGGAGAATGCCCAGCACCCTCCACGCCCCACAAACACACCCGCAAAGACAAGGGCCCCGGGAGCACGCGCCCACACGTCCCCGCACAGCCAGCGCTCGGCATCCGCCCGTCCGTGAGGCCAGCAGGGGGACCCCGCAGGGCGCCGGCCTGAAAGTCCTAGAATTCCTTGAGTTTGCTGCAGGCCAGAGCACAGGGGCCGCACGGCCTCGTGGAAAACCCAAGTGCCCTTTGCCGCCTCACTTAGCCCCAGTGTCCTCGTCTGTGGAATGGGAACATAAGAACCTCCTCGTGGGCTGCCGAGACCTTCCATGGGCTTCCGCAGCAAACCCCGTGTTTGAGGCTGGCCTCGTTGCCTCCATGGTCTTTGGTTTCCATCCCCTCCTTAGGGGTCCCCCTTTTTTCTTCGCTTCGTTAGAATCCTTGAACTCTGGACTCCACTGCCGACCAAGGAACACAGGCGTGCCCAGGTCAGCAGCTGTTTCCATCTGAAAGACACTGCCCACTGCCAGCTCGCACCGAGGGCAGCTACCCCTCAGGAGACCTTGCCACCACATGCACACCAGCCCCCCCGGGACGCGCCACAGCTCCAGCCCCCGAAGGCCTGGGAAGTAAATGCCAAAACTTATACTTCCTCCCTTTAAAAGGAAGGGGACTGGCAGGGGGAGGGGGATGGGGGGTGGGGGCTGCGTGCAGGGCGCGTGGGTCTCACTGAACCTGATGAGCTGCTTTTGCACAGGGATTTCCATGCTCTGGTTACAAGACAGTTGTTAACCTCCTCATCAAAACCTCCCCGGACCCAAGGCCGAGGACAGGTCAAGAGGTCAGGATGGCACAAAGCACAAGGTTGGCAAAAGCAAGGCAGGTAGGGGAGGGACCCGCAGGGAGATGGTGGCCTAAGTGTCACCTCCTCAGAGAGGCCTCCCTGTCCACTCTGCCCGCGAGCCTCTTCCCAGCCGTCTCTGAGCTTCACCATCTGCAGCGAATATATTACCTCCTTGGCTCCCCGTCTGCTGGCTGGGAATCACACCTACTTTCTGGAAGGAAATATGAGTTACTTCTAGTTAACAGAGAAATTGGGCAGGCAGCAGATCAGGAGTTGGGGTTCTCAAAAGGAGAAAAGGTGGGGGGCCAGAGCAAGGAGCCTTGGTCTGGGAGTGAGTAGGCCAGGGTCTCAACCCCTGTGCGGTCTGGGAAGGCCCTCACCTCCCCAGGCACTGTCTCCCCATCCTTGGAAGGGGCGGGGGCACCTAAGTAGACATTAGTCACTCGTGACGCGCGCTAGCTGGCTCCGGGGCACCGGTGTCCGGGACCGTGTTGTTACACATCAGTGTTGTGTCGCGCCAGGTGAAATTGACCAAATGTGATGGTCAAGTACTGGGCATCCCATAGCGATAACAGCAATCGAGGCTTACGGGAACAATGATACCAGGGTCAATCTGAGGTCCTTTTAGGACAAAGAAATTGTGGGTTGAGTAAGTTTTCTGAGTTCCCTTTAAAGCGCTGGGAACCACCATGTGTGATATTGGACAATTCACTCTACCGCTCTGACACAAGTACAGACAGTTTGCCCACCCTGCCTTGATCACGGGGCTGCCTCCAGGTAACAAGGCTGGGGGGACAGGGGTACCTGGAAGGTGGAGGATTACACAAATGAAAGGCAAGCTCACCTCCATAAATGTGGGTCACCTCTGACTCCCCCCTCACGTACTGGCAAGATCCTAGGGTGGAGCCAAGATGGCTGAGACATGTGCATCAAGAGAAGTGGGGAGGGGAAGAGCAAATATACAGAGTGGTGGGCAAGACACACCTGGGGGTGCACAGATGGACCCCCAGGAGCGCACAGACATGGTAACTTACCGCTCGCACAGGGCTGCAGGTGTGAGATTCCCAATCTGTCCACCTTGGAGCATCATGGGAGGCCCGCTGGGACCCCTCACCTGCAGGCCAGCCTTTCCCCTGACTTCCAGGCCCAGGCTCAGCTCCAGATCCACCAGCATCCTTCATGCTGCCTAAGAACCCCTCACCTTCTGAGGAGACTGGGTCTCCTTCTTCACTTCTCTCCTGCCAGGAGTGTCTCTGCTGGGTCCCCTGGGCACCTGGCAACATTGTACCTGTGAATCCAGCCTCCAGGTGTGCACACAAGTACACAGAGGTGCAGGATACCCCAGGAATATACATGCACACCACCCCAAACCCAGGCTCAGGGGCTCCTGGCTCCTGCTATTCTGTTCAGAGACCCCCTACTCCAGGGAGCCCTTCTTGACTATGCCCACCCTCCCACATGCCAGGGTGCCCTCCTTCCTCCTGGCTCCACTGCACCTGCACAGACCCGTAGCACCCGTAGCTTGGTCTCGGGACAGGAACTGTAAGGACTCACCTCTGTCCCCCAGCACAGGCCGGCCACAGAGCAGGTTTCTGCAGAACGTCTGCAGAGAG
The DNA here is from genome assembly GCF_014898055.3 of Talpa occidentalis. Lineage (NCBI taxonomy): Eukaryota > Metazoa > Chordata > Mammalia > Eulipotyphla > Talpidae > Talpa > Talpa occidentalis. The sequence continues at coordinate 21,376,478 of NW_023601754.1, read as the reverse complement.
CATAATGGAGCTGAGTAACATCGCAGACACAAGCACAGCCCCCAAGCTAGGTCTCCTGGGTTCAAATCCCAGCACTGCCACTGCCTGCGACTTGTGCAAGCTGCTTAAACCTCTCTGTCCTCAGTGTTCCCAGGTAGCACTCAGAGTGCTACTTCTCCAGCCAGGTGAGCACGAGCTGCAGGTGAGTTTCTGCAGCTCGTCAGGGACATGGCTTTGCTTATCAGTGTTTGCTACTAGGACCGCTGGTTCCAGCAGGAGCACCTTTGCAGAACGGTGGGTGAGACAGCAGCTTCCCAAGCGTGCTCGCCCAACCAGCCAGGCTCCCCCAGACTCGGTATTGACTCCCACCTGCCCTGGGGCACGTGGCCTCTCTCCTAAGCAGGGCATGTGGTGAGGATGAGCAGCCCCGACAGGCAGGATTGATTTTGAAATCTTGTCTCTTACATGAGAAAAGGTCATGTTTGCGGGTGGGCGTTGCGAGGCCTCTTTCCAGCGGGGCGCCCTGGCCGAGCCGTGGGACTTCCATTAGCATTAATGGGGACTCTCAGTAGAGGGCTCGGGCCGGAGGTGCTGCGAGGCCTGGGTGTGTGTCAATGTGGAAATCATTCCTAATGAAGCTGCTCAGATGCCGGGGTCTTCAGGGGAGGTGGGGCTCCGAGGCCAGTTCCAGCCTCTTCTGCCTGAGTTTACCAACAGGCTGTGATGCGGCGGACCCAGGTAGGGATCCTTAGGGTCACATTCACTGCCAGGGTCCCCAACAGAGCTGGGGCAGGAGGTGGCCCATCCTCACTCACTCTGCATCTGGCTGGCTGCATGACCCTGGCAGGAGTCTGAAAAAGTGGGTCAATAGGAAACAACCTTGGGATCAGGGCACAGCTCCTGCCCCCTCCCTGCCAGCCTCTGCTGACTGTGGCAGGGGTTTGGACCACAGCGAGGGTTCCTTAGGCGCTTTCATCAGAACCAGACGACCACCCTGCCCTGCCCAAACCCCTAAAGACCTCAGGCTGGGTGCCCACTGGGGTTGGAACCAACAATTTAGGATCATACTCACAGGGGCCTCACAGAGCAGAATCTAATGCTGTCAATTGGTTGCTCACAGATTGGATCTGGCCTGTAATTAAGTTTTGTTTAGCCTCAGCACAGTTTTAAAAAAAATCTTAAAATTAGCTTCCAACACTTAAAGTTGTAAGTTCTCACATGTTAAAACATATGTCATCAGTTACTGCCTGCTATAGGCCTGGCATAGCTGCCGCAGTCCTCGCCACTCCCTATCACCTCCTTGAGTGTCTGCTGCATCTGTCATCACACTTGTGCCTGGCTCACCTCTTCCATGACTGCTGTGTAGATCCACAGGGAATCCATGATCCCTGCTTGTCATTGCAGTGAGTGAGCTCCAGAGAGGTCAACCCATCCCTATCTCTTATCTTCACACTTGTGTTTCCTCCACCTAGAATGTTCTTCTTGAGGCTGGACGCATAGTCTCCATCCCATTTCATTCAGGTCTCTGCTCCAACTTCTGAGAGGCTTCGCCTCACACTTGCATCCTTTCTCCCATCCCTGAGCCCTGGCTGCCTTTCACAGCTCTTCTTTCCTCCTGGCACATAATACGCACGTCTGCTTATTGACCCTTTGTCTCCACTTCCCCTACCAACAGAATGCCAGCTGCGTGCGATAGTGACTTTGTGAAATGTAATCGTCTCATCCTCAGCTCTGCATAGGACTTGCAGGACTTCACACATAGTAGGTGCTCAATAAATCCTTTTGGATGGATGAATAAAAAGGAGAGAAGGTTGGATGCAAGACCATGGAGAACCTTGAAGCCAGTCTGAGGAGAAGGTACGGGAAGCTTCTGCCAGTGTAGACAACCAAGTAATGGGATGAGGGGCTGTGTGCTTAAGCATCTTCTCTGGGTCTGCCTTCCAGGCACACTAGGTGGCCCTTCAGGGAGCCTCATTTCCATGCCACACGGTCTATCTAAAATAGGAGGCATCTTGGAGGAATCAAAGGCGCCTGTGCTCTGGCCGGGGTGGCAGTAGAATCAGGGAACAACATGTGGTGAAGGACACGGAGGGATGACGGTAGGGAGGGCCAAGGGAGGAGTCCCCCAGACCATGTCAGGAGACAAAGACTCACCGAGGACCTGCTCTGTGCCCTGTCCCCGCCCCGGTGGCATCGTCTGGTGGTGGGAACAGATGCTCGTCTGGCACACATGCACAGGTCTAAACACAAGCTGGTCGGGCTTTGCAGGAAAGCAAGGAGGCTTTGAGGGCCTCCTCTTGCTCCTCGTTCGAGTACAGAGTAGGTGCTCACATCTGCCTTCCGAACGAATCAGGACTCTCCTGTGGACCCTCCCTGTGGGGAGTGAGTCCTTGAGGGGTCACGGAAGGGTGCTTGAAGGAAGTGGAAGGGCAGGGCCGGTGGCGCTCCCAGAATCAAGGGTTTGTTGTTCCCTGATGGGACTCCAGGCTGGGGAATGGGGGGGTGGGTCTAGGAGTAGGGTGTCGGGAGCTGGGTGCTGGGTGCCGAGCATTGGGTGCAGGGCAGGACTCTCCTTGGGAGAAAAGGATGCTCCTCCTTTTTCAGGAATGCACACTGCCCCCACCCCCACCCAGGATGGGCCGGGCGCCACTTGGTCTGCCATTTTGATGCTCTCGGTGGGACCAGGATGCTGTAAACACCCATACGCAACTCTCCTGCAGGGTCTCCGGGTTGCCAGCAATCACGGCCATCTGCTCGCATGGCATCGCGCCCAAGCCCAGCGCCCGGGGAACCATGCCAGGCAGCGATTGGTTCTGAGGCATGCCCCTTAAACCGGGCGGGGGGCCTCCTCTTCCGAGGGGCCCCTGGGGGAGCAGGAGAACAAAAGACAGATTTCTCTTTCCTTTAAAAAAAAAAAAAAAAGATCAATTTCACTTAAGACTCAGCACAAAATGAGGAGCAGGGGAAGAAACAGAGTGTCTGCGGGGTCCTGAATATTCACGAGGCAGCTCTGCACAGCTCAGCGTCCTGGGCGACCCGGGAGGAGCAGGGCTCGCTCCATATTTAAAACATCCTTCAAAAGTCACAGTTTCTCCTTAGAGACGCCTTCTCCAGCCAGCCCCATGGCTCGGCCGCAGCAGGACACCAGAGAGAGAAGACCAGGAAGCTTCTGTGGAAAGAAGTCACAGAGAGCAGTGAACTGGGGGGCCAGGGCCTGAGAGTCCCCCAGCGGGGCGACTGGGAAGCCACGCGGCTTGCCCTCTCTGAGGGTCCGTAAAACAGAGGTGGCCGGGTGCCTGTGCCGCTGGACACGTGGCACATCTTTCCGGAGCAAGGCGAGGGCTGGGCGGTGGTCAGCAGCTGCCACGAGTGCCCCCTGCCGTGTGTCCAGAGAAGTCAGCTCCCCCTGCGCTGCCGGGGCCTGCGTGGCGTCGGCCCTCCGGGTCTGTGCGTGAGACTCCAGGGGACTGCGTGGTCTCTTGCTCTCCCCCACATTTGCGGCCGTGGGTACATGTGTGGAGGGTCGATCAGTGTATACGTGCGTGCACATGCGGGCATGGCAGCCCCTTCCCAGCCCCCACCCCTGCGGTTGAGGGTGGCAGATGGGAGTCGGCCTGGAGGGAGTAGCTGGACTCAGATCTTCCCCAGCCGGTTTCCCCTCTGGTGTGTCTGACCGGAACGGACAGAGCCAGGTCACCCCCTCGGTGGCTTCTCCCCAGCACTCCCCACCCACTGTCCAGCTGGCACGCACCAGGGGCTGGCAATCATTTCAAAGCCACCAAGGGGCTATTGGTGGTGAAATCACTCTGGACCCAGCACCACCTGGGCCCTGGGCAGTGTTGTCCCTACCAGAGGGGTTCAGTGGGGTTTTGAACAAAGTAGTAGACCCCACCTGCGTCTCCCTGGCCCAGGCTGCAAGGGGCAGGCTTATGATACAGGGTCCCAAAGGGACATCTGAACAAGAGGAGCAGAGGAGGCAGAGCATCCCTTGGGCACAGAGTCTTTCCTAGGCAGTGGTCCACCCTTGCCACCCTGCCAGGCTAGGAGCAGAGCCAGCCTGAGTCCACCATAGAGCATGATTGTCTTGGTGCTGGCTCCAAACCTCACGTCAGCAGATGACTGGCCATGGCCCAGGGAAGCCTGGGAGGAGAAACATCTTCAAGGGGGGTTGAACTGCTAGGCCAGGTGACTCGCAGTGCTCATGGGTAGGCATTGTTTTAAGGACCTGGGTCACCCTTCCCAACACCCCATCAGGTAAGTACTACTACTTTCCCTGTTTTACCTGCGAGGACACGGAGTGGACAGAGGTGAACTCACCCTGAGTCACACAGTTAACAGGTGAGGCCCCTGTTCATTGCCATAGAGGCCTGGGGAGTTCGCAGACTCATTTAAAAGAAGAGAGAGAGACGTGGAGCCATTTCTTGCCTCCTCTGCCCAGGAGAGGGGAGAAAGGCGGCCATTCTGCTGGACAGAGGGGTCCCCCAGCATCCAGATGCCCACTCTCTGCCCCTGAGGTACCTCTTTCCAGCCAGGTGGAAGGGGCGACTTTGAGGGCCTCTCCCCTCTCTCAGACCCTGTGGTCAAGACTTCCTTGTCTGCACTGCTCCAGAATCCTCGGCAAAGGGGCAGGCGGGGGGCTGCGGGACGGAGATAGGCATCTGCCTGCCTCGTCCCCCCGCCCTCCACAGCCCCTTCTGAGCCAGCGCTGGATTATTCAATGTAACATTTAATTACACCGAGAGTCTAACGAACACAAGGAAAGTCAGATGTGGAACTCGTGCCCCCCGCTGAGCCTCCTGGAAACCATGGGGGAAGGCAGGGTTGCTCCATATGCCTCTGTGTGGGTGTGTGGGGTACAGGCACGTGTGGTGTGTGTCTGGTGGGGCCTGTCTCAGTGTGTGTGTGCGCATGTGTGTGTGTCCAAGTGGGCAGCCTGTGTACATCTGCTTGGCGTGTGCCTCTGCATGATGTACGTGTGCTGTTCTGCTGTCTGAGAGTGTGGGTATCTGGTTCTGTCTAAGGTATGTGTGTTCATGTGGGTATGTGTGTATGTGTCTCTTTACAGGCACCTTTGGCTGCTGAAAACAGCTTTTTCCCTGGTGATGATGTTTTTCAGGCCCCCAGTAAGAGTGGAATGGTCAAAAAAATCTTCCTCTGTCATTGTGTTGCTGGTAACTTAGTCCAGCAGTCCCCTGGGTAATTCTACCAGATCCCCTCCACTCTTTCTTTCCGCTTCCTTTCCTTTGGCACTGCTCTTGCAAGGCAGCCCTAGATTTGGGTGGGCCTCTCTCTGGTCACTCGTTCCTCTGTGCTTCTTCCAGAATGTCAATTTGGATCTGTTACTCCTCCACGGGGATACAGAGCCAGACCACTAGGAACTGAGTTCTACATCTGCCTCTCTCTGGTGTGTGACCTTGGACAAGTCACTTTACCTTTCCTAAACCACCTTCCTGCAAGGTAGGGAGCTCCAAAGAAGATGATGCACTTCATGTGCACTGTGCTCTGTGTAAGGCAGTCTGGGTCCCACAGGAGGGCACCCCTGAGGCCCTACTGGTGCCATTCCCACCTGGGCAATATCAGTTGGTAGGGAGAAGGGTTTATGCTCCATAACTTGCCTCTGGGAATAGCCCTGAAAGATGCCAATTAGAGGCAGAGACTCTTGAAGAGCAGGACCAGGCTGGACCAAGGCCAGTGGAGACTATTCTGACCGATTGAGGCAGTCTATTTTGTGCTAGGCCTAGTATCTGGTCCTTCTCATCAGTTCCAGTCCAACTCTCCCCTCTCCCATTGTTCTCTCATTGTTTCTTTTTTTTTTTTTTTTAAGATTTATTTATTTATTTATTTATACAATCAATGGGTATAGTCTGAAGCACGGGAGGGTGAGAGAATTCACCAGAGCCAGAACAGGGAGCAGAACAGACAGACTGACGAAAACACACTGCTGAGGGGAGCAGTGGGCGGCAGGGGAGGTCTGCGCGCCATGTGGGACCTTCACCCAGTGGCCGGGGATCGAACTGGCCCTACAGAGGCTGCGGGCAGCTTTGCAACCCTAAGCGCTCAACCACTGCACCACCGGGGAGGCCCTTCTCATTGGTTCTTCATTTGTTTTCCCACCAAAATCTTCTACCTTAAGAACCATCTTACCAAATGAGATCCAAACTGTTCAGCCAACAAATCCTGGAATTGTTATATACTCACACAAAAATGTGCAAATAAAAATATTCTTGACCACATTGTTTATAGCACAAAAGCTAGAAACAACACAAGATGCCCACACCAAGGATTTGGTTCAATCAATTATGTTTCACTTATCCAATGGGACCCATCATGGCAATTATAGAAGTACAAGATGTGGAGGAACTTCTGCTTCCAGCAAGATGGAATAGACACATCTTTCCTATTTGTCCTCCTGCTTACAACTAAAACCCCTGGACATTATATAATTTTTAAAAATTAGGAAAAGTCAGAAAGGTGAAGATGGCAGACTGACTATGGTCATCAGCACCCAAGGAACAGCATGATAGTGAACTTACTGGGTTTTCTTTTTGGTATATATACCCCAGATTTGGAACTGAAAAAGCCAGCAACCAGGAAACATCAGATCAAAAGCCAAAACCTAAACAACAAAAGACTGACCTCTCTACCCATATATAAGATATAAACAGATTGAAAATAAAACCATGAGAAAGGATATATGATTCCAACATTAGTCAAAAGAAAAAAAGGCGACTATTTTGGTATTAGATAAAATAGACTTCAGAACAAAGAAAAGTACTAAAACAGAGATAAACATTACACAATAATATAAGGATCAATCTAATAAGAAAATATAGCAATCCTCATTGTATATGCACCAAGTAACAGAGCTGCAATTTAGGTGTAGCATAATGAAACTGGGAGATGAAACGCAATCACAATTATATTTGGATAGTTCAGCAACCCCCTTTCAACACCTGATAGAACAACTAGACAGAAAATCAGAAGGGCATACAACACAGTCAATAGAACCTAAAACATTTCATCCAACAACTGCAAAACACACATTCTTTTCAAATCCCCAAGGAACATATACCATAATAGACCATATTATAGGCCATAAAATAAATTTCAACACATTTAAAAGAATTTAAATTATAGGGTGTGTTGGCTAACCATATGGAATCAAATTAGAAATCAACAGAAATAACAGCTAAATCACCAAACATTTAGAAAGTAAACAATACTTCTAAGCAATTCATGGGTCAAAGAGGAAGCCTTAAGAGAAGTTTAAAAATATAATAAAGAAATTGAAATGAATGAAGATTTTAAAATTTTGGTATGAATGGTGCTGGGAAAACTGGGTCGCTACATGCAAAAGAATGAAGCTTGACCACTACCTCACACCATATACAAAAATCAACTCAAAATGGATTAAAGAACTAGACATAAGACCTGAAACCATAAAATACATAGAAGGAAATATAGGCGAAACACTACGTGATTTGCATATCAAAGACATCTTTACAGACACTTCACCCAAAGCAGTGATAGTGAAGGCAAAGATCAACAGCTGGGACTACATCAAATTAAAGAGCTTCTGCACAGCAAAAGAGACAATCACAAAAACAAAGAGAAACCCCACCAACTGGGAGAAAATTTTTGCACACAACACTAATGATAAAGGACTGATCACAAAAATCTGCAAAGAGCTGATGAGACTCAACAACAACAAAGAAAATAATCCAGTCAAGAAATGGACAGAGGAGCTAAAAAGAAACTTCTCTGAAGAGGAAATGCGAATGGCCAACAGGCATATGAAAAAATGTTCAACATCACTTGCAATCAGGGAAATGCAAATCAAAACTACCATGAGATACCATCTTACACCAGTGAGAATGGCACATATTAAAAAAACTAGCAACAACAAATGTTGGCGAGGTTGTGGAGAAAAAGGAACTCTTCTGCACTGTTGGTGGGAGTGCAAACTGGTCCAACCACTATGGAGAGCTGTGTGGAGATTTCTGGACCTACTAAACATAGAGCTTCCACAGGATCCAGCAATTCCACTCCTAGGTATTTACCCAAAGAACACAGAAACATCAATTCCAAAGAACACCTGCACCCCTATGTTTATAGCAGCACTGTTTACAATAGCTAAGCTTTGGAAACAGCCCAAATGCCCAAAAATAGATGACTGGATCAAGAAGATGTGGTACATATATACCATGGAATATTACTCAGCATTCAAAAAAGATAAACACATGCAATTTGCAGCAACATGGATGGCACTGGAAGGGATCATGCTCAGTGAAATAAGCCAGAAAGAAAAAGAAAAATACCAGATGGTCTCACTCATAGCAGGAATCTAGAATACTTAAATAAGGGACCAGGAAAATGAATAACTATAAGAAAGTGAAAATCAAAATCAACAAAAACTATGAACCAGAGACACTTTTTGGGGGGTGGGGGGTGGGAGGGGAGGGATTGGGGTCAGAATGGGGGGATTGCAATTGTATGGGGAATATAAAAATAAAATTTATTAATTAAAAAAAGACTATAAAAAAATTTTGGTATGCAAGCAAAGCAGTACTGAGAAGGAAAATTGTAACTCTAAGCATATATATATTAGAAAAGAGGTAAAATTTCAAATCAAGAATCTAAGTTTGCTCCTCAATAATGTAGAAAAACAAAAATCTAGACAGAATTTATTCAACACAAGCCAAAGATAGAAAGCAATAAAGAACAGAAATGATTAATTGAAAACAGAGAAAAACAATAAAACAAGAGTTGGTTCTCTGAAATGATCAATAAAGTTGATGAACCTCTAACAAGGGTGATGAAGAAAAAGAGAGAGAGAGAAGAATCAAAGTAGCCGTATCAGCCATGAAACAGGGGCTATCACTATAGACCCTACAGATATCAAAAAGCATTAGAGAATGCTGCAAATAACACACATAAATTTGACAAATTAGCCAAAATGAATAAATTCTTTAAAAACACAGGCTACCACAATTCACACAATATGAAACAGATCATTTGAATAATCTATGTATAGAACTTACAACTACTGAAGAAATGGAATTCATAACTGGAAAGCCTCCCTCAAAGAAGAATGAGAACTGTGTGTGTTGTGAACATGAAGAGAAACCAACAAGATATCAGTAAGGTATGGTATCAGGACAATGTGCAGAATAACATATATTTGTCATTTTAAAGAAATGATAGGGATATATGCAAACATCTGCTTTCATGTGCCTGGACAGTATCTGAAAGAAATGAAGCTGGAGAAAATGAATGTGTACAGGAGGAATAGTTGACTTTTTAAAATATTTTAATTTATATTTTCTATGATTATTATCACTTTTTTTACATTTCATTTTAAGCACCCACATGGTTGGTTGCCTGGAGCCCAGTCTAACAGACCAATCATCCAGTTTCACATCTTGGCTTTGCAACCCACTAGCTAATATAATTGATCCCCACTTCCCTTGTTGTAAAATGAGAATGAAGATAATGAGGAGTCTGGGTGTCAGGACTCTGGATTCAGCAAGTAAGACCCATGTGCCTTACGCTGTGTTGGGTATGAGGACTTAGCAGTGAGCACAGCTTAGGCAGGTGCTGAGAGAGGGCAGGCAGTGGTGCGCTGTAGAATCTGTTGAAGATTCTACAGCTGAAGAAGCTGTAGGATCTGTTTTGGCCCCGGAGAAGGAAGAATGTGATTTCAGACAAAGATGCCAAGAGGCAGTGCAAGTCCACGGAGCCTGGGGACAGGTGGCCAGGGTGCAGCCAGAGCCAGGAGCCCTCTGGCTGCCAGGGCAGGAAGTTCTGCAAGGGGGAGCAACTGGAGTGTTACTTTAAGAACACAGAAGGGCCAGGGTAATTTCCTCCTCATGTTCTGGCTGAGATTTTCTTGCCTGCTTTCTATGGGACTTTAAGAACCATCAACTAATAAAAATTGTCCCCTGGGCACTTGGCACATGCAGAGACTGCCAAGTATGTGCTCAGATCCTCTGCACAGCTCAGAGGGAGGCATCCCTGTCCTTTATAGACTCAGAACCTTCCTTGGGCCCTGTCCCATCTCCCCAGGCCTTCTGAGAAACTTCCAGAAGCACAAGGAGCTCTGAAGTCGAGATCAGCTTGGAGACCTTCTGATTTAACACTCTCATTTCAGAGATTGTTAAGGAACACTCTCTGTTAAGGAAACTGAGGCACCAAGTAGGGGAGGGACTTTCCCAAAGCCACACAGGGAAATCAGGACAGAGAAGCACATGGACTCCCAGGCTATCGTTGCTCCACAAGAGAAGCAACCCTCCACCACCACACACACACACCCCATTTGCCATTATGGTACAGAGATTAACTTCCCAGAGCTCGAAAACCCACTCTAGTTCTGGGGTAGCCCATTCCCAGTTATTAGGCAGCTGTCCCTCAGAAGTTCAGGGACAGAAACTATTTTCCATGTGGCTTCTCTTCTTCTTGGTGCCTCTGGACCCCAGTCCACCTGCAGGAACGGGGTGACCACCCTGTTCACGTCCTCCTCTTGTAGCTACCAGTCAGGAAAATGCTAAGCGCCTGTTATGGCATCTCATCAACATCTCACAACTCCGGGAGCATCCTCGAGCCCTATGTCACAGAGGAGGAAAGAGAGGCACAGAGAGGCCATGAAAACAGGCCCCGACAGAGCCAACTGCTTAGAGGAGAAGGGGGGGCTATGTGTGCCCTCCCACTGCCTCCTCCAGCCCCAGTCCAGGGAGGGGCTCACTTCCCTGGTCTCAGAGCCACCTTCCCCAGGCCCTCTCTGAGAGGCTCAGTATCTGTCAAAATGGGCCTGACCACACCCTCCCTTCCTCTCACCTGCTGCCACTTTCAGACCCTCATGGCCTTCTCGCCAGAGGCCTCAGACCCTATGGCCACACGTAGCCCTCAGTTTTCATGGCCTTTTCCACTTGTTTGCTTTTTACATTAAACTCTGAAGAAAGGACCAGCACTAAAGGTTGAGATGTTTTCACAATAAACCTGGATTTCTTCCTCTCAGCAAATTGGAATCTGGCATTCTTGAAGGACAGTTAGGGACTGGACCCCCTGGAGGTGACCAGTTATCCTATAGCCTCCACAGCCAGCCCCCAGCCCCGACCCAGGTCCCCTCCCGTCTCCCTGGGCCTGCCTGCTCCTGTGGGCCTGAGTCTGTGGCTCCTGTGGTAGACTCTCACCGTCATCAACTAATATGGGTTGAGCACTTACTAGATGCGAGAGAATGGCTGCCTAGAGAAAGGGGGAGGGGAATGCTCCCCCCAACTGATCCTATCAGACCCTCCAGAGGGTGAAGAGGGGTAATAATAGGCACATCCAGTTTGAAAAGTAATTCCCAGTATTATGATCTAACTTTATATTTGGAAAATTTTTAAATCCTATTGCACTTTAGTACCAGTAGGAATGAAAGCAAAACACTTCTCATCCATTTGTTTATTCAACAAATACCCATTGAGCATCTACCATGTTCTGGCACTGTTCTGGGTGCTGGGGGTACAGCAGAGACAAAAAGACAAAACTCTGCCTTCTTGGAGTAGACCCTGTCCCAGGGCCTCATTCCACCCTCAGAGCGCCTTATGGGCGAAGGAGGGGCACAGTCTCCATCCTCTGACCCTGGCATAGAGGTGGAATGGCCTGGAATAAACACTGGCCACAGCTCCAGCAGCCTCTAGCCCTCCCTGCCTCTGAGACCCTTCTTCCAGCAAGACCACCTGGTCTCGCCAGGGTAAGCGCTGCAGTGTCTGTGGAGGCTGAAATCTACACAGGCAGGGATTTAGAAGACAACACAGGCTCTGCCACCCTGGGTATCCTTCAAGGGCGAGAGGCAGGAGGGGGTGGGGGAGAAGCAGGAACCTGCAGGTCACCTGCCTCAGGTTGCCCAGCTGGAGAGATGGAGGCCTTCAGGAATTCCCAGTGACCTCCTTCTCCCAGTGACCTTGACTCGGGCTGGGTTGGCCTCTGGGAGACAACATCCCCCTTCCTCCCACTGCCTGTTTCCCAAGGTCGTGCAAAGGGTGCACTGAGGACGTGCAAAGGGTGCACTGAGGACGTGCAAAGGGTGCACTGAGGACGTGCAAAGGGTGCACTGAGGAGCAGAGGGGGCCTGGCGCTTGGGTCTTATGCAAAGACCTCTCTGTTCTCGGTATTTTCTGGGCCTGGGGCTGGGTAGGGCCCGAGCCTGGGCTTGGCGTTAAACTAGGAGCGGCCAGGGCAGGTGTAAATTATGCATAGCTATTTCTGGAAACTTCTCAGATTTCTCAAGAGAGAGAAATTAATTTGCCTGTTTGGGCAAATAACACCAATTTTTTTTTCCCTGCTTAAGGTCATTTTGTTAAAATAAAATTGATTAACGTTCTCTTTAAAGTTTAAGTAGAAACTGCTCAAACATATTTTTATGCACAGAAGCACGGTTTGCGCCCCTCAGTAATTAATAACTCCGCGAGGAAGTTCACAGCGCGCGGCGCCACTCGGCCCGCGGCCCGCGGCGGGCGCCGGGTGGGCGGGGCGGGCGCCGGGTGGGCGGGGCCGGACCTGGGAAGAGCCAATCAGAACTCGGGGGAGGAAGGGGGCGGGCCGAGCCGGCTGCCTCCGCTTCCCCGTCTTACGCGGAGATGGTGCTGGCCCACCTCTGCTCCACACCCTCCAAGCCGGGAGGACCTCCCAGGTCCAGGCTCTGCCTTGTCTGGAGCTCTCTCCTGGCCAAAGCCGAATGGCAGCGGGCCGACCTCTGTAATCAGCGCCCCCTGATGAGAGTATCAGGAGCCACCGTTTCTTGTGCGCTCTGCTAAAGTGCTTCTAAGGGCTGAGGGCAGGACTGTGCAAGCCAGACCTGGGGCGTCTTGGTAGAAACCAACCAAGGCAAGTCTCTCAGCCCCACCGTCTTGGTTTCCTCATCTGAAATGCGGAGGAACAGTACTAGGTGATGTTTGTGGGGTTAATACCAACACGGTGCTCCCATGAATGCCGCGCCTGCTCATCAGCGTCCTCCTGGCCTCATCTCCTTTCAACTCCACAACACCTGAGTGCTATTTATTCTCCTCCCTATTTTTCCAGTGAAGAAGACACAGAGGCTCAGAGAAGTTAAGTGGCGTGCTTGAGGTCATACAGCTAATAAGCGGTAGAGTTGAGGGCTGCATCCTGGTCTGATTTACTCCAAGCTTTTGGACAATCAGGATATCTTCATATAATGCTTTTGGGCCTTTGTAATTGTCATTTATTCACGGTCCTACTCATCGCCTGCATTCATTCAGTAAATACTTGTCCGTTCCAGCTCCTGTGCAGGAGATGATATACCCAGATTTAGTAACAGTCAGCCTCTGCTCTCAAAAATGAGGGTCCCCTGGAAACCCAGGATAACCATCTAATATGAATGGGAAATAAATCTTTGTTGTGTTAAGCCCCTAAATTTGGGGTCTTTGTGTTACTACACCATACTCTAGGCTACCCTGACTTACATACATCTGTCCATCTGAGACAGATTTAAAAAGTGTGTCGAGGGTCTCCCTGGTGGCACAGGGGTTAAAATCTTGCCCTATGAAGTTATTGCCAGCCTCTGGGGCCTGAGTTCGATCCCCAGCCAGGGAGATGACCCACATGGCACAGCAGACCTCTCCTGTCTCACCTGCTGCTCCCCTCAGCAGTGTATTTCAATAGATCCACCTATTCTGTCTCTGGGAAATCCTCTCACCCCTGCATCTCTGGCCTGCACCCCTGTTGTTGTATGCATAAATAGAAATAAATCTTTAAAAAACAAACAAGTGTGTAGATGTCCAGCGACGGGCTTACGCACCCGGTATTCCCAGAGCTCTTATCTGTACATTTCACACCTGTGGGGTCAGAGCAGAGTGCCTGGAGGACAGACAGGATAAGCGAGGCATTCACCTTGACATGAACTTTGAAGTGAACACCAAGTAACTCAGAATAATACTTTAATGCAATGTTTAAAAAATAAAAATTAATGCAAAAACGTCCATGATGAACAATAAAGAAAAAAATTGAAGACAGGACCTAGTGCTGCCTTTGTAGAACTCTGCTTCACCCTAACCCAGCCCTGGTTCCAAAAATATTTTCAAAAACAGGCAGCCAGTATGTAGGCTGTAGTTTGCTTATTTGATTTTTTTAAATACTGCATTAAAATATTGTTTACCTTCACTATTGAGCTTTTTGATTGCCCCTAAAAATTGGCATCCATGGGCCTCCCAGGGCACAGCAGGTTGAGCACAAAGCTGTCCACAGTGCAGGTTCGATTCCCGGCCAGCTAGGGAGATTCCCGCATGGCGGGGTAGACCTCTTCTGCCTCACCCGCTGCTCCTCTCAGCAGTGTGTTTCCGTCCATTTGCCTGTTGTGCTCCCTGCTCTGTCTCTGGCGAATCCTCTCACCCTCCCGCGCCTCTGGCCTGTGCCCTGGTTCTGGTATAAAAATAAATAAATCTTCAAAAAAAAATTGGCACCCACGCTGACAGCCTCACTCTCCCCACCCCGGTCTTAGGCCTGAGAATTAGACACCTAAATTGAGTGAGTTTAGTCACTTAAAAATTGGAGTTAACCAGATGGAAAAAGAAGGGGAGGCGTTGTAGAAAGAGGACACAGCACACGCAAAGGCAAAGGGGATAGAAACAGCCAGGGTGTGCGTGGCCAACTCGAAGCCATTTGGTGCTTCTGCAGAGAGACGAGCTAGAGTCAGACATTTCCAGCCCCTGTGAAGTGATGCGAGTTCTCCCGCATGTCCCAAAATGGAGAGTGGCATGGGGCCTATATACTCCTTGGCCAGTCTCCTGGCAAGCTAGAGCAGACCGAAATCATAAATTGTAAAAGTAGGGTCCTCATCCTTGCTTCGGCACACGGTAAGCATTTGGGGAACAAATCCTTTGAGGGTAATCCTCTCTTCTGCAAAGCCAAGCTCCAACCCCTCCAGACTAAGCTAGGTCCCCACTACGCGTGCATTTCCCAAGCTGTGGCCTCAGATGGTGTCTAGTCATGGTTTTGCCTTGGAGGAGCGAAGGGGATCTTTCAACCCTATGGTAGCTTTTATTATACAACCCCAATTCTCCATGCCCCCTAAATCCAGCCCTTTGTCCTGGGATTCTGTCATTTTTCCCGTGAGAAGGTAGAGTATAGATCCCTGCCGTTCGGTCTGAGTTTGGTCCTGTGACTTCCTTAAAAAGCAGTTGCATCGGGCCTCCCTGGTGGTGCAGCGGTTGAGCACTGGGTTGCGAAGCTGCCTGCAGCCTCTGCAGCGCAGGTTCGGTCCCCGGCTGCTCCCCGGCCACCAGCCGAGGGTCCCACATGGCGCGCAGACCTCTCCTGCCGCCCGCTGCTCCCCTCAGCAGTGTACTTCGGTCCCTCTGCCTGCTCTGCTCCCCGTTCTGGCTCTGGTGAATTCTCTCACCCTTCCGCGTTCTGACTGTACACAGTGCTTGTAAGTATAAATAAATAAATAAATCTTAAAAAAAAAAAAAAGCAGTTGCATCGCTGGGCTTTTCCTGGCCAGCGCCATCAGAACACGCTCAGGCTATCCTGCAGGAGGACGAAACACGAAGATTTAGGGGGCTGCAGTCATCCCAGCTGAAGTCACATTAAATTAACCAGCAGCCAGACGACCCAGCTCAGATCAGCCAAGCTAAATCCAGCCCAGCCGGGATCAGCCCCACCCCATGTGCTCTTGGGGCTGGTCATCAGATTTTTTGACCATCCCATACCCTTTCTGTGAACCTTCTCAAGTCTCTTACATGGAAACCATATACATGTATCTCAGTTTGTGTTAGTCAAGAATCATTCAGTGGTAACAAAAAAACTCAAATGATAATGGCTTATACAAATGAGAAGTATATTTCTCTCTCAAATTCAGGTGGGAAGCAGGACAGAGCTGGTGTGCACTTGCAGTTGGAGCCCAGGTTCCTATGATATTGTTGCTCAATCCACATGGGAATTCCCATTGCCAAGTTACCTCACCGTTCACAACAGTTTCCGGGGCTCCAACTATCGCATCCACATTCAAGCCATCGGAGAGGCTGCTCATTTATCAGAATTTGCTCCTATCACCTCTCTGTATCCCTTTGCAGAACCAATATGGTCACCAAGAGCAACATGGCCGCACTTCACTTCTAGGAAAGATGGGGTCGGTGCCCTCCCCTCTCTGGGGTAACACATGCTCAGAGAAAAATCGGAGTTACTTTATGAAGGAAAGGAGGGCTGCCAGCGGTTCTTCCCACACAGTACAATGTCATGTTATTCATCATCATCATCATCATTCAATCAATTTTCTTTCCAGCAAATAGAAGCTGACCACAGAGGGGAGCTAGAACCCAAAGCTCGAAGGCAGGGCACCCAAACTGTAGTCTCAGTTCTATCTTTATTATTATTTTTTTAAGATTTATTTATTTATGCATACAAGAGCTGGGGTACAGGCCAGAGGTGTGTGTCAGGAGGTGTGAGAGAATCCACCAGAGACAGAGTGGGGAACAGAACAGGCAGACTGTCTGAAATACACTGCTGAGGGGAGCAGCGGGTGAGACAGGAGAGGTCTGCTGTGCCATGTGGGTAGCTCCCTGGCCGGGAATCGAACTTATGCTGCAGTAGCTGTGGACAGCTTCATAGGTTGTGTCTCAACCCCTTGCGCCACCAGGGAGGCCCTCAGTTCTGTCTTTAACTGTGTGACCTTGGAAAAGACTCTGAACATCTCTGGGCTGGTTTTAAACTGTCTAAAATCAAATCCCAGTACAGCCAGAGAGCCCTACGGGTATTTACAGCACATTGCCCACTCAGGTTTTCCCTGCCTAGCTCCTTTGGTTCTTTAGGCCTCAACTCGGAGTGCTTCCTCTGCGAGGCCTGCCTTGATGCGTCCCTGCCTTCATCATGCTCTGCGCCCTCCCCCACCCCCATAATCACACACAGTGTTGGTTCTTGTCCATCGCAGCACTGTGAGTGGCTGGGTGTTTCTTGGCGTGCTTATTGATCAGGTGGCTGTTACATGGCCGTGAGCTCTGCGAGGGCAAGACACCGTCCCTGGTCCATCTCTGTATCCCCAACACCGTGCAAGGTGTCTGGCACGTAGGAGCAGCTCAATAAATGCCTGCGGATGGATGGATGAATGATTGAAGTGTCGAACATGTGTGGGCGTGGATTCCACCCCTAAGAATATACACTTTAGAAGGAAATTCTTAAAAGGCAGAACATTAAATTTACTGTGAATTTAGGGGGAGCATTCTCTCTGAGTGGGGAAGCGAGAATATTTTCTTGTGGCATTTTCTTTACAGAGAAAACCCTTATCTGTCTGCTTCTGGAAACTCCGGGCAGGCACCCAATGTCAGGGCTTGTGGCCCACGGGTCCTGGTCCAGTTCTCAGCCCGGGCAACATTCCCACGCCGTAGAGGCATTAGAAGCTGACAGTTTGAACACGCAAACTCAGCAACAGTGACACTCAGGTGCTCTGTCACCTGGCCCCCTCCCTCCTCACCACCACCTCTTACTCCAGTGACCAAACCCCTCCTGGCTGATGCCCACGAAAGGCCTTCTGGGGTTTCCTCTGTCCTTCTCAGCTGTGGCAGAGGCCTGATTTCAGGTCAGCCTCCCAGTGACCATCCGGGCCCCTCAGAGCTGACACTGCTCATGCCAGGTCCAGATCATTTGGCTCATGGCCCCACACTATTCCCCACCCCAATGTTGCCTGGTGGTAAAAAGAGTCCCAGTAAGGGCCTCCTGCTCCCCCACCTCCCGCCCATGAGTCCTCTCCTCATACACGTCGTGAGGGGCTTTCAGTTGAAGCAGTGGGGGCAGAGGCAGCCAGAGAACAATGGGGCCCGGCCGAGGGGGGAGTCGGTGGGGTTCCCTGGCTGCCTTGTCATCGCCATAAACCTCATTACCTCGCGGTCCCCTAGGCCGCCTCTCTCCTTACCCAAGGCATCCGCCGGCTTCGCTGCTGATTCCCACACGGCGTGAAAAGCTCTTAAACCCCCCGCTGTATTTTTAATGGGGGCAGTGACTAATTTAGCCCTACGCCACCAACCGTCAAATCAAATCTTCTATTGGTACTTACTGAGGACTCACCTGGGCTCCATGGGGTTCAGGATAAATCCAGAGCTGGTGAGGGCCCGGCGACAGTGGTCTGGCCAGCCCGGGATGTGTTGGGCCTGTTTGGTCGTGGCGTTGTCCAAAGGACAGCCTGGCTGTGCGCAGCATCCAGCCCGGTCTGTGACCAGCCACACTTTGGGGGACACTGATGCCCACTCGGAGGCATTCCCCTAAAATAGCCAAATCTCCAGGGGAGCTTCAAATCACATTCCATGGCTTTCAGCTTCCGGAGACCAGAGCCCTAAATTCTAAGGGTGATTGCTCCATTCTGCCCAACACCGGCAAGAGTCTGCTCTGCGATTCGCAGATGTAAAATGAAAATCCCCACCCACCATAAGAGAAAGTTTCCTGAGGTGCAGAGTGGGGAACTCTTACTGGTCACCAGAAGCCCCCCAATATGACAGTCGGAAGATGCTGGGAGTAACTGCTCCAAATTCCACGCCCGTGACTTCGTGCTACATTATAATTAGGTGCAATCTGTCTGCCTATTTCGTTTCCGCTCTGCAGAGGGTAATAACCAATTTGTTGCCCCTTGTGAAAAGTTAACAAGGAAGGGCTTCCCCGTGCATGTTTTGAAGCCCTGGTCTCTGCTTGCAAGTCAGCCAAGCCCCAGCTTGACAGAGGGAGAACACCGTGGGGGAGACGCTGGGTGGGTCCCGGGTTGCTAGTAGAGCCAGGAGGTGAGGCAAGCAAGGCACCTGGGGTACATGATGGCAGGAGATACCCATTCTCAGGGTTTGCAAGAGCAGTGGGCTCCGAGGCTTTGCACGTAGGCCTCGCGTTGCCCCTGCCACGGGGTCCTGGCCTCCCATGTCCCAGCGGTCTCTGTGGTTGGAAACCTGCTCCCACCTGGCTCTTCTCAACAGCTCCAGCCCCAGATTTTATGGAGCAGGGGAGGTGCCCCCAGCTCCTGTCACATCCCCAGGCCCCGGCCATAACTACCGATAGAATCCAAGCCCTAGTGGTGAGGTAAGTGTTAACCATGTGACTACCACCCCCCAGGACCTGGGAGAGTCATCCTGGAAGGGGAGAAATAAGGGAAGACTGTGGGCTAGCCCACTAATGCTTGGGTCTCGGTCTCCCCATTGATAAGTGAGAAGACCCCAATATTTCAAGTTTAAGCGTTCTCTCCACTGTGACTCCTGTGACCCCCGGCAGCTCAGCTGGACTGGTGCGCGCGTGGAAGGTGACAATGCTTCCTCTTTGCCCCGGGAAAGTTGTGGGTCTGTTGTGTGCAGGTGCCCACGGGCACGTGCGTTCCCATGGGAACTTACACCGGGATACCCCCATGGGTGAGCACAGCCCCCCCCCCGCCCCCATCGCAGCCCGGGGCCAGGGAGGAGAGAACCAGGCAGCCGATGCTAATCGCGTGATTCCCTTTATTGAACTGTACTAGTTACTGCAGTCAGATTAAGTCACATTTAAAAGCAGACCATCCAGTTGCACTGAAACCGATTATATTCATTACATAGTTTTAATCACTGTCCGGTGAACTGGCAAATCCAATCAAAGCATTAGTCTTTAATTAAAAAATTAAAAGGAAATATTCAGACAATAGCCAAGCAATCACATCACGATGCACAATTACCTAGAATTGCAATTAAAAAGTAGTTAACCGAAGGGGGGGGAAAGAAAAACAAGAAAGGAAAAAAAAGAAGCAAAGAAAAAAAAAAATCACACTAATCCATTTTTAAAAACTATCAATATAATACATGAAGGAACAAAGGACAATAGCCTCCAAAAGCGGGTTTCTCTAACTCTAGAAATGTAGTCTGCGGCTGAAACTCTAAAAGCACACTAGTTGTAGCAGGACAATAAAAAATACTGAGCATGGAATACTTTTAATCTCTGCCATTAATATTCATTTCCAGCTGCTTATAATAGCAGCGCCTCATGGCCAAATCATTAGAGTTTTACATCTGGGTTGCAAATGACACTTTGATTGGATGTAATGTTCAAATGGCCCTCCCCACGGCGTCTCCGGCAAGCCTTCTGCGGAGAGGTGTCCTGTCGAGCGGTCCCTCACTGTGCGTGCTGGCTCATCGTGTGGTTCTGCAAAGGCGAAGAAAGGAGACACGCATGAGGGCAGAAGAATGGAGAGCATGCCTGTCCCCTCCCACTCGGTGCATTTACGCCGAGAGCCACAGAAAGCGTCGCGATCATTACAAAACAAAATGCAACAAGGAAAAAGTGCTCTGGGGACGCAGCTGCCAAGATGCCACGTTGATTTGGGGCTTGGGGATAGGTTCCTGTTGCTGCCAACCTGGGCTCCCTATAAATTGTTTTTTTAAGACCATTTCAGGTCTTACCACAGGGACCAGCTAGATGGAGGTTATAAGGGGAAATGCTGGGGAGGTAGCAGGAATACAAATCACCCCCCTTCACTCCTCCGTCTCCCTTTTGCTCTAATGATGAGGAGGAAATTCTATCTGATCGCCCGCAGCCTTCCCCCAGACCTCCCTCTTGGTCCTTCCCGGGAGCTGCTCTGAGCTCAGTGGAGGGAGACAGCAGATGTGCCTCGCCGCTCCCTGGCCAAGAAACGCCAGAGGAGCACAGACGTGCCGGGGCAGTGGGCAGCCACGGTGCCTGCAGCCCAGGCGGGGGACCGTCACCCGGCGGGAGGGTGCAGGAGGAGGGAGCCTGTTCAGTCACATGACAGGTCTCCAGCCTGAAGAACATGGCACGGTTTGGCCAAATCCACCTGGGAATCTGGGGCCCAGGTAGGACCCTCTGGCCCAACGCTCCCCTCTCTCTACACCCTGTGCCAGCGCGAGCAGGCCAGCAGTGTCATGTGTTTTCAGAGGAGCCAGCAGCCTGGGGCTGGGGGTGGGATTTGGCCTCTAAGAGCTTAGTCTTTTTGTTTCTTTTCAGTGGTCCCTGTTCCAAATTCAGACCAATCTCATCAAAGCTTCGGGTGCTGTTTGACCTCGTGACACCTGCAGAAAGGAAGCAAAATTTGCCCGGAGGAGCAGCCCTGCTTGGGGCACAGGTCACCCAATGCCCGGGAGCAGTGTCTCAGGGCTGCACCTGCCTCCCCAGACCTGGCGCTCTCGCCAGCACAGGCTCCGCTGGGGCTGGAGTCGCTGCCTGCAGTTCTCCCAATGACCACCAGGGGTCAGATGTGGCGCTGCGAGTCTCTCCCCGGCTCCAGGTCAGGGCTGCCAGGGCCCGAGGATGCCAGATGCTCTGCCAGGAGCAGGGGCCACCTCATTCTCCTCTCCCTGACCCAGTAACCCGTGACAGCCCTTCCCACGGCTGCCACCTCTGTGATGATGTCACCTGCCCTCGGGTGAGCTCAGGGCCAGGGAGGGCCAGCACCCATGCCCAGTGACGCCCAGCACAGACCAGCGCTGCTGCCTCCTCCCCTGGCTCCTGGGCCTGGGCCACAGGTGAGGGTTTGGCAGGCGCACGTGCCGTGTGCAGCTGCCGCAGGCCTCTCTTTCCGTCCTCACACGCTATAAAGTAGGACATGGGCGATGAGGACAAGGAGGCATAGCGAGGCTCCGTTACTGGCCCACAGGAGGGGTCAAATCAGGAAAGTGGAATCTAAGAGAGCCAGGGGCTCGGGAGAGAGGCAGGCTTCCCTGGAACCCAATGGGCACCCCACCCCCACATCCACGCTCTGCACCCCGCTCTGCCAATGTGACCCACACCTCAGCGGGGTTGTCACGGACCCAGAGGCACAAGGCGGGTTGTCTGAGACCACACACAGGATGTGGGCAGTTTCCTGGGGACACCCACCCTCCGGCGGAGACTCTCCCTGCAATCATGCCAGGGCAGCTGGTGGTCCCAAGGGCGCTGAACCCACCCCCATCACACCATCGGGGGCCACGGGGGAGGCCGGGGTCAGTTTTGACTGTGGACAATGGAGACACTGAGTGGCCCTGAGTGTGGACTCTGCCACAGGCAGCAGAAAGCCAGCTTCCAGGCTGACTGGGTTCTGCCTCCTCTCTTCCTCCCAGAGGCCCTCAGGCCACATAGCTGCATCCCGTCCCTGTAGCCCCAAGTTCCATCCACCCACACCTCTGTGTGCCCCTGTGGGCAAGCTGGCCCCCTCCTCAGTTGCAGGCAGGGTCCACGGCGTCCTTCCTCAGCACCACTGGCTGGGCACACAGAGTGCTGAGAGGACCAGCTGTGGCATGGTGGGCACAGCCCAGAACAGCAAGGAGGCCCCCTCCCCAGCCTGCCCAAAGCCAGGCAACTAACAGCCACAAGGCCCCTGTTATGTGGGTGTGAGCAGGTCCTTCTTCATTTCTGGGGGGATGAGGAGGGAGAGGAGGGAAGTTGGGGTAATGCACCGCTCTAGCTCTTTTCCTGTTCTTAAATGATGGTTCCCAGGGCCCTCCACAAAGTAGACGCTAAATCGGTAGACATTTGTGAATGAATCAAGGGAGGGATGAATGAGTGTGTGTGTAGGACGCAGATGTTGGGGCGTCAGGGGGGGCACTCCAAGAGGAAGGAACTGCACCGACAAGGTGGAGGCTGGAATTAGTTCGGCCAACGCAGGCATGGGGTGGGGGGTGATCCCAGCAGGGGGTCACAGGGGAGCCGGGGCAGTTTTGACTGTGGACAGTGGAGACACGGAGTGGCCCTGAGTGTGGACTTTGTGCCGCAGGCAGCGGGAAACCAGAGACGACAACTGATCCCCACAAAATCCTCCAGCGCCATTCGCCACCAACGCGGGCGGCGCTCAGCCATCTCTGAGTAACGAAGCAGCTTCTTGCCAGGAGGCCAAGAACAGGGCCAGTGGACACGCATGGCCCACACTGGCTCGCTGGGGCTGCTGGCACGCGCACCCAGAGGCAGCCATCTGGACCTCAGACCCACAGTTAAAAGTGTGAGAACAAACACCCCCTCCGGTAAAAACATGGTCTTCCCTCTGAAGGGAAGCAGCAGCAGCTGATTCTTCGGTTAGACTCAAGAAAGGACTTCCTAAGAGGGGAACTTCCTTCCCCTAAGCTCTGCAGCCGGGATGGATGGCCCCTCAGAGGGAAATGTGGAAGCAAGGCGCCCCGGGGGGGCACTCAGCGCTGCATTATTAAGTGCCTGCTGGATGCTCTGCTCTGGCCGCTCACAGCGGAGGAGCCTGATGCGGGTGGGGTTCGTGTGTGATGAGTGGTGCAGGTGGCCGGCAAGGGGGAAGGTCAAGGCTGCCCAGCAAATGTGTGCGTGGGGTGGGGAGGGTGCTGAGGACCCAGGTGCTCGGCAGAGAAGGCACCAGCTCCTCTGGTCTCCTGGGCAGAGGGGGTGGCAGGGACCCGTCACCAGGACTCACCAATCACCCAACACACCTGTGCGCTGAGCCCCCTGGCTGCCAACCGGCACAGTTCAATAACCCTAAAACCCGAGGCTTCGTCCCCCACGGCTCAGAGCTGCGGTTGGAGGGGCCGCCGCTTCATCAAGCCTTCTTAAAGAACCCCTTCCACTCGGCATGGTTCTCACAAGGGCATTTTGGCTTAATGTCTATTTCTCTGTTTATGCCTGTGCTATATTTAGCCCCCTCAGAGAAGGAAGAAAATCGTTTTTTAAAGATGCTACCGACCCCGCAGATGAACACTTCCCAGCACCATAAAGGCTGGGGGTGGCGTGGGGGTGGGAGCCAGGAAGGACTGGAAGGTGCCTAGAGGGGAGGCCTGGCAGCCACGCGGGCCTCTCTGCCTGCCAGGGAGACGCAGGTGTGGGTCGGGAAGCAGGTGAGAAAAATAAAATGGGCGAGCGGGAGGGTGCGTGGCACGGCTTCGGCTGGGAGTATTCCATTCGGCGGAGCGTGGTAGGTGGGGGTTCTGCCCCGTTCTTGCTCCTCTGCGTCTGCCCCAGGAACACAAGCTGGTGACAGTCAGGGGGTGTCATGGGAGGAGATGCAGATATTGCACCCCGTAGGAGTCTGGGCCACGTTCCCTCGGGGGTCCTGCTGAACCCTCTCTCTGAGCAAGTTGTCAGTAGCGCACAAGTGCCAGGCAAAGGCTCCCTTTGACACACCCTGGTATTCATTCTCATGGTCATTCATTCATTCGACACCACTACTGCATCCCCACTGGGTGACAGCTGGCTGTGGTGCTTGTTGCTGGGAATTCGGCCGCAAAGCACCCTGGACCTGAAGGCCAAGCCCAGCTATGTGTCGGGCACAGAGCAAGCGTGGCAGCCACAGAGCCGGCTGGACAGACCTTCCCAAGGCACCGACACCCACTGGAATGGGCCAACTGGGGGGTCAGGTTCCACTCTGGCTTCACAGCCCCAGGACACTTCCTGGCTCAACCCACTTCTGTGTCCCACCATAGCTGTGCCCATGCACAGCCACACACATGAATACACACATGCACGTGGGCACCGGTGTGTCCTTCCCTAGTCTGCACCTGGGATTCCTTCTGGTTTTCCGCCCTGGCTCCACCTTCGTCCCCTGACCTGGTAGTCTGCAGCTGCCCACCGCGGTGACCGCTGGGGAGACTAGAGGGGTGTAAACATGTTGGCCTGGAAAATGCTGTCCAGGCAGCAAGGAGAGACTTCTCTGCATACCCTGGATGTGCAGGCACCGGCTGGAGAGGGTCCCTGGATCATGTAGGGGCAGCCCCTCCTGGGCTGCAGCTACTCTGATGAGAAAATGTCTGTGACTTCCTGCACCTGGCCTGGCTCTCAGCCCTGTGTGCTTGCTGCCGCCCTGGGGACTGCAGAGAGGACGGGAGCCTTAGCAAGCTGAGTCCTGGTTTTGACTTCTGGCTCTGCAACTTACGAGCCATGTGACCTTAAGTTCCCTGGCCTCTGGGGGCAGGGATAGGGGGATAACTGAACCCTATTCCTAAGTGGCCCTGGGAACTCAGGAGATGATGTGCATAGACTTTTCCGAGGTGGGCCAAGAAAGAACAAGTGCCCCACATCTCATAAATGGTGCCCATGGTCTTTCTGACCAAAGGGGGGGGTCTATGAGTAATGACTATTTGACCCCTTGGCACAAACCTGGCTTGGGATGTGCAGTTGGGGCCTCATGGAGGTTTGCTGGACTGATCAACTGTGCCCCTCCCAGCTCCTCCTGCGTGCACCGCAAGGGCTGGCGAGGTCTCAGGCATGCTCCTGAGATGGCAGAGCCCGGGCTGGTCTTGCCCTGGAGAAGCAGGCATCTGATAAAGGGCCTCTCCCCACAAGCCCCTGATGACAACCTCCATTCCCACAATTCACTGCTTTCCCCTCCCCGCCAGGGAACAGAGTGCGTTATCTGGTGAGGAGGAAGGAGACGTGTGCTCATCCATCCATTCACTTCCTCGTTCACTCATTCACTCCATAGCCGTGCACGGTCCCTGCACACCAGCACTAGGCAGACAGAGGTGGAGAACTGGGGAGAACTGGACTGGCAGACCTCACTCTTAAGAGGCACAAGACTGGCGCCAGGGCGGAGCCCTCACATCCGTGTGACAGATGAAGGATGCATGAAGGTCTGGCCACCCCACCCTGGCCACCCGCTCTGCCCTGCTCACCTGCCCCCTGCAGAACCCACTGGCTCCACCTTGACACACACGACACCAACCTCTGGTTCTAGGTTAGGAAAGAGGCTGTGAATCCCCTGTCTCCCCCACCCACCACTAGGTCATTCTCCCCTGCAGACCCTCCCCATCCCTTACGCCCCATCTCCTACACGCACCCCCACCTGCTGGCAGGTATCAGCCGTCTTTACAAAGAGCTGTCTCCAGGAGCAGCAGCCAGTCTGAGAGCCTGACTTAGCCACAGGAAGATTTCATTGCCAGGGGGAAAGTCAGATCCTTCAGGCTCACATTGCCGCCGCGGTCAAGCTAAGTGGGTTCTGTTATTTCTTCACTCAACACACACAGAGCCTGGCCCTGACATGTTGGAGGGAGACGAAAGAAAGACACATTCTGGCCCTTTACAAGCTCAGGGCCAAAGAAGGGGGTGAGTTTTCACAGAACAAGGACTCTGCAAGGAAGACTTCTGATTGAGAGATGCTTGAGGAGGAAGCTGGCCTCCCAGCTGCCCCCCGAGGACTGCTGGGCTTAGGATTTAGGGGGCGGGGGGGCAGCGTGCGTGCACATATGGGTGCTGAGTGATGGCTTTTCGGGAGAAGGAATGTGCACAGCAGGGCACGGAGGTGTGGCCCATACTGACAATGGCCGTAGCTGACATCGACTGCCAGGTGTCATCCTTCACCCCTCACTTCTACCACGTCATTTAAGCCTCAGGACCACCCTGGGGGTTAAACACTATTATTATCCCTATTTCACAGATGAGAAAACTGAGGCAGAGCTAAGGTCCTGCAGTGGTCTGAGGCAGCGCTGGGCGTGCCCTGGGCAGTCTGAGTGCTGAGCCCACTCTCAACCACAGCCCGGCTCTGTGCGAGATGTGAAAAGTGCAGCATATGTTGGGGGAACAATGAATAATTCAGCTTGGCAGAAGCACAGGGTCTGCGCCGCGGAGATGAGCCTGGAAAGGAAGGCGGGGGGCTTATTGATGAGGCTCCTTGATGCCAGACGAGGCAGCTTGCCCTTAAATCTGGGCCATGGGGAGCCATCGAAGGTATTTGAGCTGCGGAGTTACACAAGGGGCGAGGAACAGGGAGACGCTCGCGCCTCCAGCCAGACAGGAACATCAGCCGGGCTTTCATGCTCTCCTTCTCCCTCTGCTTCCTTCCCCGGGTCCCCCTCAAACCCTCCTCTCCAACACCCGCACGCTATGCCTTTCCCTTTGGGGAGGGCGCAGACGCAGGCAGCCCTCCTTCGCTCTCTGCTGTGTATCACCTGGGCAGCCCCTTTCTGCTAGTGAGCACTTATTTTTAGAAGCGTTTGACAATCGTCCAAGGGTCTAAGACGAACAGATGGCCTGTCTTAAAGGCTCGTATGTTCGCTAGTTTGCACTTCTGACAAACGGTAAGCGCACTCGAGAGCATGCCATAAACAGCACTGAATGAATACTCAGAACACAATTTAGCTAATGCACGTCATTAAAATTAGGAGTGAGTGATGGCAAGGTTTCCCCTAAATGCCTGCCCGGAGATGCACCCCTCCCCGGGGACCCCAGGCTATGACGTGCAAGCGCCCCACTTCGCCCCGCAGCCCCCACACAGCAAGTCGGTGTTCGCCCCATCTACACAGACAGCAGGAATAGCTTTGCCCATGTGGAAGTGATGCCCCTCGTTGGCATCAGGGTGCTAGGTGAGGTGGGTGATGCACTGGCCTGGGACAAATGTCCTGCAAGGCGAAGGCAGCTCTGCGCGTGGGGGTGCATGTGCGTGGCACGTTCCAGTCCCTGCCTCCCACACGGCGAGACAGGCTGTGTGTCGTCTGCCACTCCAGAGCAGCAGGAAGTGAGCGTCTGCACCCGCTTCGCTGGTGATCGGGATGTCTGTCTCGCGTGAGAGCCTTGATTCATCCGGAACTCCGGCCTGGAGGGAGATTCTGACTTCCAGGGAGCAGTGGGGTTGGCTTTTGGGGGTATCTGCTGCTTTCTTGCAGAACCAAGAGCAGGAGCAGATTCAAGCACCTCAGTCACCTGGGGGCATGGGAGGTGGTCTGCCCCATCTCCTTCCGGGGGAGGGTCCCCAAGGGTCTCCCAGCTTGGAGGGAGAGTGTTCACCTCTAAAGCCTCTCACCAGCGCCCTGCAGCACCAGGACATAGAAGACCGGAGCACACGGTGGGGCCCACATGACTGGGCAGTTTTCTTTTGGTGAAAATGTGGGAGAAGATGTTGTTGTGAAAAAAAAAAAAAAGTCCAATAAACTCCCCAAGGGGCAGGTTCTGTACGGCTGTGCTTTGGAAATAAAACCCACCAGAGAATAGATTATTAGGAGGGAACTGAAGCCTTCTATTAGGAGCCCAGCCCATAAACAGGCTCCCGTTCGGAGTCACCCAACAAAACAAGGGAACTAATAATACCTGCCCAGAGGGACGGGGGCCCAGGGGAGCCGCACTTGAGCACAGACGACCGTCGGTCTGTTGTGAGCAGGGAATCGCAGGCAAGCATGTGGCTTTAGATGGCAGCAAGGGAAAAGGGGAATTTTCTGGCTATGGTGGCCAGATGAGGAAGGCTAAATCTCTCCAGGACTGCATCCAGATTGGCCCCTCTTCAGAAACAGAGACCCTGAGGCCTGAACCCCAAGTCCTGAGTTAATTTGGCGGCTGTTGCTGTTTCTCCAAGGGGAGGTGGGGTCCCTGATGGCTGGGCACCTCGGGGACTAAGGGCTCCAGCACCTGTACCAGGTGACTGAGGTTCCCTCTGTGGACTCTGGCCCCCTCCAGGGTGTGGACACCAAACTGCCCTGTCAGTGGTCGCTGGGAAGTCCATTCCTACCACAGAAACCGAGCACCCGCTTGGAACCAGGCCTGGGGTATGAGTTAGGATGTGAGCCCCTGCAGTCAAGGATCCTGAGTCCGACCCCTAAAGGGCAGGAATCAGAGCACATACCATGGAGCCTGAGGAGAGACCAACGCAGAACTGAACCCCATTAAAAATGGCACTGGGGGCCTCCCTGGTGGCGCAGGGGGTTGAGCTCAGCGCCGTGAAGCTGTCCGCAGCCTCTGCAGCATGGGTTCGATCCCCGGCCGGCCAGGGAGATACTCATATGGTGCAGCAGACCTCTCCTGTCTCGCCCACTGCTCCCCTCAGCAGTGTATTTCAGTCAGTCTGCCTGTTCTGTTCCCCGCTCTGTCTCTGGGGAATCCTCTCACACACACCCCATAACTCTGGCCTGTACCCCAGTTCTTGCATGCATAAATAAATAAATCTTTAAAAAAAATGGCGCTGGGCAGGGCCTTCCTGGTAGCGCAAGGGGTTGGTTGAGACGTAACCTATGAAGAAGCTATCTGCAGCCACTGCAGCACGCGTTCGATCCCTGGCCAGGGAGCTACCCACATGGCGCAGCAGACCTCTCCTGACTCGCCCGCTGCTACCCTCAGCAGTGTATTTCAGTCAGTCTGCCTGTTCTGTTCCCCACTCTGTCTCTGGGGAATCCTCTCACCCCCCCCCCCACAACTCTGGCCAGTACCCCAGTTCTTTTATGTATAAATAAATCTTTAAAAAAAAAACAAAAACAAAAAAACTGGCACCGGACAGATGGGTCCCCAAGACCAAGAGAGGGATCTCTCCATCACAAAATACACCGGCCTAAAGGTTCTTAGTATGGGCCGAAGAAGACCAGGCACAGAAACTTGGGGAAGACTGACACATCCTATTAGTGGGGGCGCCAAACTCGGCGAAAGTTGATGGACTGAAAACGAGCAGCTGACTTGGGGAGCCCTGGGCTCCTCTGACCACGCGCAGCCTGGACGGAGGCCTCCAGCTCAGAGTCAGGGTGCTGCAGTCCACTCTCTGAGTAGGTCAGCTCACGGTCAGCACAGCCCAGGCCGGGAGTGGAACAATAAGGCACAACGGGGACTATGTCACCCCCAGAACCCAAGTCTCATCAGAAAGGGGCAGCAATGAGTGCACCTAGGAAATGCAGACCCAGTGTTGCCAGAGATTCTTGTTTTGTAAGGGAAACTGGAAATCTAAATGTTTTAAATATAAAACAAGTTGGTGTTTAAAGCACTATGCAGGCCAATTAAAACACATCTGCGGTTGAATCTGGCCCCCGGGCTGCCGGCTGAGGCCTCTGGCGTTTTGTGTGGATTTCAGAAGCCCCAGACCTCTTCCGGGAGTTGCTGGGATCCTGCCAGCGGGGGCGTGGGAGCGTGGTGGGAGCGTGTTGTTAGGATCCTACTGCTGTCATTATTTAGGGTCCTCACCTGAGGGGTTGGGGGTGGGATTCAACCACATTATGTTCTGAAGCAGATACTGAAGGGTGGAGGATGAAGTTCTGTGAGACCAGAACCTCCCCAAAGGGCCTGGCGGCCTCCTGGGCATGCCCCACCCACACAGCCCGGGTGTTTCCCAGGTGCTAACAAACAGGCACCTAGAGTCACACACAAGGGAAAAATGGGTGCATCTGGGAAGGGCCCAGGCAGCCCCTCACTCAACTTGGGGAGACAGCACCTGTGTGCTGTGCCACGCCCACCCCCTGCAAAAGTCTAAGCAAGCACCAGCCCCTCCTCCTTCCTTGCTTTCCAAGAACCTGCAAATCCTCCCACCATTGTCCACTGGACCTCACGGGAGAGGAGGGGAAGGCCAGCTATTGCAGGGGACCGCCCTTCGGGGTGCTTAGGCATGCAGCATGGTACAGCAGAGTTCCCCTTTCCACAGCCTCCTCCACACCCATGTCCACCCCCAGACACACACAGACACCCCTCAGTCACACCATGAAATGTACACACATACATATACACACGGATATCCCATAATGCTTGCACACACGAGCATACACACTCAATACCCAAAATGAAATGTGCACACACACTTGTGGACAGCCCACAATCACACACATACACACTCACAGATAACCCAGAATGAAACACACACACATACATGCACACACACATATTCACAGACATTCCACAATCACACACACGGACACCTGCCAAATCTCAGGTACACACACACACACACACACACACAAACATAGAGACAGTGTAAGTGTACAACAAAGAGGTTCAGGGGCTGGTAGTTGCTGTTTTTCGTCGGCCCACACTGTACAGCCAACCTGCCCAGGCTCTCACCACTTCTGGGGCCCCTCTAAGAGCCCACATGACAGCCAGAGCTTCCGACCAGGGCACCCTCTTCCCAGCAGTGGGAGTTGAGTGAATACAATGTGTGTGAGAAGCCTGCCTGGGGTCTCTCTTTAAGGAGGCAGGGAAGTTGGGGGGGGTGTCTGGGCTTAATCTCCCAGTGGGTGCCAACCATACCCAGAAATCCAGACCCCTGACCTCAGCCTGGCAGCCCGACAAGACCTGGCAGCTTCCTCCAGCGCCACAAACACACCAAGCTCTTTCCCAGCCCGGCCCTCGCGGATGTCCATCCCTACACGGGCCCCGGCAGGCGCCTCCTGTCTGACCTGAGCCTCGGAAAGGCCTGTCTGCCCAGTGAGTGGCATCTGTCCCGCTCTGCCCTGCGCGCGTGTCCTTGCCGGTACTTCCCTCAACTTGCCGTGACCTGGCTGTGTCGCTGCCATGGGAACCGCTGCTGTGTTGGCTGGAGGCTGCACCGGGCAGTGACCTCACCTCTCAGTTCTCGGCTGTACCCCTGGTGTCAGGGGGCCAGGCAGCTCGGGCTAGAAACTCAACTTGTCATTCTGGAACAACAGCCCGCAACTATGGTAGCGAAGCAGAACCGCCACGGACAGGGTCAGGGAGAGAAAAGGAAGGACCGCAGCCTCCTCCCGCCCCTGCCCGTCCCTGGGGGTGCTGCGCTTTCCCCCTTAAAAGTGAAGAGATCCTTGGAGGACATGACTCTGAGCGCCACAAGCAGGGCACAGGAGGACATGCTGCTGCCTCGGCTTCCACAAGCTTCCTTGAGCAGGATGTGCATGCCCCGGGGGCTGGGGAGGGGGAGCAGAGTCAGTGTTTCAGGCGGGCAGAGCGTCAGATCTGCAGGACAGAAAGCGTTCTGTGCACGGTGGTGATGTCTGCACAGCAGCATGAATGGCCTCAGCACCCCTGAGCTGTCCGCTTAGGAGTGGCTAAGAGGGGACATTTTATATACATACACCATTTAATTGGGGGGATCCTACAAGGTAAGCTGGCAGGGGTGTAGAGAGGGCTCAGGGAGGCTCCCGAGCTGCTCCCCTCCTGTGTCTGGTTCCAGGGTTGGAAGTGGGAAGCTGCACAGACGCAGCCGTAAGATGTGCCCTGTGGAGACAGCGGCAGGAGGGAGGCTTGGCAGCCCGGGCACACGTCACCGGCCAGGACCAGCTGGCACTGGCGGCCAGACCTCCTCCTCCTCCGTGCTGTCAGGGCCTGTGGGGCCGAGCCCACCACCATCATGGGCAGCGGCTACCAGGGCCAGGCGGTGAGGACAGAGGACCCCGGGAGACATGAGGGAGCAGGACGCTCCCCAACCAGGAATGGGCAGGCTCCCCTACGACCATGGCCAGGTCAAGAGGACTGGGCCCTGATGGATGGACATGCCACGTTTTCTCTGCTACTTCAGCGGGGGCTGGGACATGAGCACGAGACACACCTATACACATCAAATATTTTGCCATGCTGGGGGGAAAGTGGGAGGGAATTTTCCCCCTGGAATTTTCTGACTTTTTGCAAGCCTTCACTACTTCAAATATTTATTCACTAAAATTGGATGAGAAAACCCAGCTCTCTGTACAGTCATCGTATTTCACCAGCCAGAGCTCAGGATAAATAGCGAATGGCTGGGGTGGAATACTGGAAATCAGGGCCGTCCTGGAAAATCTGGGTCACACGGTCAGTAATTATACAGAACACATATGCTCAGGTCTCTAAACTAACCCAGTGCTTTCAGGTTCTATCAACAATATTTGAAAACTCTCATCATATCCATTTCGACTTTCCTCCAAATTTTTGCTGAAAGGAAAATTTCCTGCATCCTCCAAATGTCTAGAAAATCAACCCCTATGGATGGAAAGGTGTTCTGGCAGATGATTCTGAAGGTGGTCCCCCTCAGAAAACATCACCCATCACCCTAAAATGGCTTCCAGAGCCCACATGCCCAGCCCCGCCTCCCCGACAGCCCCCCAGGCTGCAAGGCAGGAGTTCTGAAGATGGACCTAATTTGCTATGATGAATTGTGTGCACGCACCAGCGAGCAAAACTGCAGCTGAGACCGATTATATTTAATGATCGGGACGGTTCTTGTGAAGACACTTAGGCATATACCCTGTCTGACTAGAGAGGAAGTTGGGCTGGACTGGCATGAAGCAAAGGGCAAAGAGCAGAGAGAAGCGGACCGGCAAAGGTTGCGTGGAACCAGGGAAAATACCTCTGTGTCTAATGCTGGTAGCCGAGTGGGCCACGCAAGTCTATGGTCCAGGGGCTGCCACGTCTGACTTGTGGGAAAATCAAGCGAGTTAGCCATTAGTGTAGTGGCAAAGAGGACAATCTGGGATGTGGAGTGGAGACTGGGTCCAGCGCTGACCAGGCCTGTGGCCTCGGGGAGTAACCTCTGTGCCTCCAAATCCTTGTCTTAGTAACAGGCACGTGGGAAGGCGTAGATGTGCCAAGAACAATACCTGGCATTTAATAGGTACTTTATAAACGTTAGCTGTGCTAATGCTAGGAAATCTCCACGCTGAGATACAACCAATAAGATCTCCAGGACCCTGGGGCCGTGAGCTACGAGAATTTGCCCTTCACTCACTCTGTAAAAATGTTCAAGGGTTCTATGCTAACGACTTCTCCCGGTGGCTTCCACTTGAGGGAACACTGGCAGGTCTTCTCCAGCGCTCTGGAGAGCCCGAAGGGAGGGGAAGTTCTGGTATAGGCTCCCTGAGCCCGCTGGGAACCCCAATCCCTGCCCCAAACAATGTCAGCCTCTCGCGTCCTCCACCAACTTCCTGCCAAAGCCACATCTAAACCCCAAAAGAGGATAGGATGTGCGTGATGGACCCCATCAGATGAAAAGTGATCCCTGAAACCACACATATGAACGAGGTTATTCCAGTGTAAGGGAGGTTTAAAATGTGCCTTTTGAGAATACGTCAGCAAAATACGGTAACAGCCACCATTTCTTGAGCTCCCAATATGTGTCCAAACTGGGTCACCTGCTCTTCATCCATTATCTTTCCATGCCCCGGTCGCCCCCATTCTGCTGATGAACAAGCCAAGGTTTGGGAGACGAAGCAGCTGGCGAAGCCGTGCACCCTGGTGAGCGGTGGCGCTAAGAGCGGAGCCCAGACAGCCAGGCCGTGAGGCCACCGCCTCCCCTCGATGCCCCCGGCCCCCTCCACTGCCCCCTGATGCCAACGAAGGGAGACACCAGCCCTTGCCATGTCCAGTGCAGCGCTGGACAAGCCTCAGCCAGCCCACGTTTGATTTGTCTAAACTTTAGAAGCAGAGCGAGTGGGGCCACATTCATTATTGACACAGCAAAATTAATTTCTGCCATGTCCTCCCTCTCCCCTCGTGCCCGCCCCCCCTCTCCTGTGAGTGCTGACGCGCGGCTGCTGACTGGCGCTCCTGAAATGCCAACTTGCATTTCTCATCATTAATTTCTTTCTAAATGTCATTAGTAATTGTTCCTGCTCGACCAAAGAGTGCAATCCAGGCTTCCGCCGAGAGCACCCGGTTCTCATCTCTCAGCCGGTGGGGGCCAAGCACCCCCAGCTGTGCAGACCCCAGCATCTTCCAACTTGCTGGGAGCAAGTGGGAAGACAGGCTGTAGGTGAGAGAAAGCAGGCCTCGCCTTACCACAGAGGGGGCCCAGCTACACGAGCCCTCCAGGGTGCGAGGACAGGGCTGAGATGCTCACCCCGGAGCCGAAAAATGGGGAGAAGAACCACATGGGCTTCACAGACAAAGGGTCCCCAGATTGCAGGGGCTGTTGCTGTTATTGTTCCCGACCAGGGCGAGGCTCGGCTCTGCCACTTCCGAGTGTGAGCGGCGGGGAGTGTCCCGTTGGTGCAAGTGGGACATCGACACCATGCTGACTCCACCCGCACCCTCCACCGGCCCTCCCGGGGCCAGGCACTGTTCCAGAGCCTCAGACAATTGTTGGCATCACACACATTACCCTGCACCCCACAAACCCTCCAGGAGAGGCAGCACAAGCCCACCGTGAGGATGTGGACCGGGCGCCTCAGAGGGGACGTCACACGCCCAAGGTTACGGCGACACCAGAAGCAACTCAGATCCGCACCCTCTTCCTGAATGTTGGGCTCTTTGCTAAGTCAACGGGGAGGGCAGGGCTTTGAACGGTGCCGCCCTCTGGGAGTCTCGGACCAACACGGCACCCACTGTTACTTGTATTATCATTGTTTCGAAGAAACTGAAGGCATTTGGTCCCGGCTGGGACGGAGCCGGCAAGGGGCTGGGCTCGAGGCGCACACAATGGCCGCCGGCTTGAGGCTCCTGGCAGCTCCCCCATGCCCATCTGTCAAGATGGCACAGTGCCCCTCTAAAGTTGGTTGGCCCCCCGCCCTAGGGCATGAATGACAGGCTCCGATGGGCAGACGGGCAGCCCGAGGCCTATTCCAAGTGCCATCTCTGCCCAGAGCTGGACCTTGGGGGAGCCCCCCACCCCAGTCCCCACCTGGGCCTCCACACACTTCATGGCTCAGGCAGGCAGAGCTGTGGGGCTCCTGAGGACATCTGAGCACAGCCAGGAGGTGGCCTTCTCTCCGCAGTGACCACGAGCAGCTGTTGCTCACCCAGGCCACCCAGAGTAACATAGCCACAGGCTCAGGAGTGGTGCGGCCTTGGAGTCACCCCCTAGAACTCTCATCCCCAGGGAGGGGAGGTCTGCTTGTCTGCACCCAGCACCCAGGGACCTGCCTTAGCTCCTATGGGATTTGTAAGCCTCCTATCAGCTCATCATCGCAGGCCAGGAGCTAAGAACACAAGCGTGAGTGTCAGGCTGCCCCATCACAGGTCAGCGCTGTGATCCCAGGGAGCCTTAGTTTACCCATCTGTGATAAGGAGACCACAGCCACACTCATGGGGTAACTGTGAGGTCCCCAGAAAGCACTCAGGAAATGTTGTCTTGATTTCATTATATTGAGGCCCGTGGCTCTAGCCTGAGGCCTGGGCTTCCAAGAACAAGGAGCAGAGTCAGTTCCCACCTCTGAGTATTCTCCAGAGCTCAAAGCACCACTCACAGCCCTTTGGGAGGCTCGACTGCCTCAGTGGGCACAGCAGTAAGAGATGATGATACACTTCAGTGTAAGCAGGAAAGGACGTATCCCACTCGAGAGTAAATAAGCCAAGAGACACAGATGGACACTGACAGGGCACACCTTGAGTGAGGGGCGCCCCACACATCCTGACATGTCCCAAGGGGGTCAGCTATAGGATCTGCCCTGAGCAGAGATCATGTGCATCATTTTAGTAAATATGATTGTGGTGTTATGCACAGCACTACTCAGCACCTACACTCATCTGGCACATAGTAGGTGGTCAGCAAAAACTGGGCCAAACCAAGCACATCCTTGCACGATGGACTGAATGAATGAGTCGATGAAGGAGCAAATCAAAAAGCCACAGGCATCCAGACCCTGGTCATGATGATGACCATGAAGACAGTGGTTGAAGGTTTTTCAAAGATCGCTGCTTTTGCCCCCACAACACCCAATAAGGAAGGGGTTATTGTTATACCCCATCTCCTGAGGTCCAGAGAGGCTCAGTGACCAGCTCAAGGTCACGAGATGCTTGGTTTTGCAGCAGGCTGTCCTTCCCACACCGTGGGCATGGCAGTGCCGTGCCATGTTGCCACCCTGAGCAGAATGTCCTGGTCTCAGGTCCCTGCCCTGGCAGGGAAGGCAGGAAACACACCCATCAGACCCTGAATGTGCCATAAGTACCCACAGGAAGGCTTATTTTCTACATGCTTTATACTCGTGAGCTCTTGCTTATCACAACAGCCAGAGGTGGTAGGTCTTAACCCATTTTACAGACAAGGAAATTGAGGGCAGAGGGGCAAATCTTAAAATAATGGGGAGTGGGGCTTGCTGGGGAGGACTAAATGCAAGCAATGCCTTCTCCCTGCCTGGAGTCACCTCTGTGTCACCCTTCTGCTCCCAGGCCCAGCCCAGGGGGTCCTGCTCTCCTGCAGGGGTGCAGGGACTGTGCTGTCTTTCAAACAGGAAAGAAGACGCTACTCACAGAAAGCTCAGCCAAAGAGTCAAATGCTAAGTATGTGCCTAGAGCACTTTTAATTTTTAATTATTATTAGTTATAATTATCTGGCTGGATCTGGCAGCAGCAGCACAAAGAGACAAGGAAGCTGGCTCCTTGGTTACCCATCTTAGAAGGACCAGAGAATTTGAAAATTGGTGCCTAGAATGCAGCCCTCCTGCTTTTTCTCCCTTCCTTGTTTGTGTCATCTTTTCTTTATTTTTCCTACTTTCTAGGAGCTCAAAAAGGTATGGGGATGGACAGATGGATGGATGGACAGACAGATAGATGAACAGACGGATGGATGGGTGAGCGCAGGGAGTCTTCATTCTGCAAAAACTCATACCTGAGTAGGAAATCAGGTGTAGACATGGTCATTACAGTCTGTAAATGGTAAAGGGGTTAACCCAGGTCAGTAGCCAAAGTAGGGAAAATCAGGGAGGACTTCTTGGAGAAGGGGCCATTTGAGCTGGATGCTGAAGCCGGAGCAGAGGGAAGAACCAGCAGGTGCGCCCATCACACTGAGTCTGCGAGACAGGACAGCTGGGATGCAGCAAGAAGGTGTAGTTGCGCATTTCCTCATGCCTCCAATTCCCACCGCCCTTTCTGTTTCTCGAACACCCCAAATCTGTCCATGCCTCTGAGCCTTGGCATTGGCTGTTCCCTTTCCTAAAAGGTCCCTCAGGTCCCCCTCTCTCCCCAACTGACTCCTCTAACCTTCCGGAATCAGTTGAAATACCAGCCTTTCCTGACACCTAATCTGATTTGTCATTCTCCATTATCCCTCTTGCTTACACCAACACACATGCACGCCCCCCACACACACAACACACTTCTTGTGCACGACACAGTGGGTGTTGTATTGTCTTTGAAATTCTACAATCTGAAATGACACACTCACATATTTACTGACCTAGCCTTGGTGTCTTCCATAGACTGTCAGTTCTGTCGGCAAAGGGACCTCGTCTACCTGTTCACAGCTGTGTCCTGGGCCCCCATATGGCACCTGCATTAGGGACTCAGCCAGCGTTTGTTAAATGGAAATGGAATGAGAGGAGGGTCAGCCCCACGGGTTCTCGAGGACCGGGAAGGAAGGGTCCTGACACAGCTTAGCCCACACCCCTGTCCCACAGACCCCTCCTCCTGGCTGGGTACCAGGCTCCTGCCTGGCAGGGCCCGGCTCGCCCCATCAGAAGGGCTCCGGGTTGCTTGTTAGAATACCTAGCTCTGCTTTTAATCAATTGTAATCATTTAGCTGGAAGCGGCATGATTAGGCACACACAAGCAAACAGCGTGAGCTAATCCTTTAAAAGCGCCCGCTCAACGCCGGGCTGGCCGCTTTGCTGCTGTGGGCCCCACTCAGGAAGCGCTTCCTGTGGCCCCCAGCTTTGTCAATGAGGGAGTGAAGCTTCCAGGGTGTGAAGCAGGCCCTCCACTCCCCCACCCCCGGCCCAGCCCCACCTGGGTGGGATGAGGGCCCCCAGGAGTTCCACCAACCGAGATTGGGTCTCTGCACCCTCCCTGCAGGCTGCAGGCAAGAGGGCAGCACCAGGAAGTTGGAGGCCTGTGAGGCCCCAGTCCCCACACCTGATGCTTCCTGTCCCCAAGCTGGGCCTGAGTTGAACTTGCTCCCTCGCTTGCTGTGAGTGAGGTCTGCAGGCCCCTGGCTCCAGGCTCCTCCACTCGGCCCAGCGTGAGCAGCTTCTCTATCTCCTGCTACTGCTACTCGTGCTACCTGCTTGGCCCAACTACTAAAATAGTTTCTGGGTCCCCTGACACAAAGGCTTTTTATAGTTCAGCACTGCAGGCCTCATTTAAATCTATTAGCTCATATAAATGGCAATTCACTTAAACTTTGGAGGGTTTCTGTTTGCCGTGGCAGCAAAGACAATCTGGCTTTGCATGTGGCTCTGCCATTTGCAAACGACCCTGGGTATTCAACTCCCCCGGTCTCAGTTTCCAAATCTGTGGCTGAGGATAAGAACTCCCACTTCACTGGGTCATCGGAGACCATTCATGAAAAATGCTGCAAACAGGGCCTGTCCCACAGAAAGCTGATATAACTATTTCTTGTGCAATTTGGGGGAGTGTGTCTACCATCTTGGGGGCCAGTCCTGCATGGCTGGCAATTGGCACTAACCCTGCCTGTCTTCCCCAGCTGATGGTGAAGAATGGGATGCAGAGAGGGTCCCAGGAAGGTGAGGAGGGGCTGTCCCTGCCACTGTCTGTGGGCACAGAGGAGTCACAGACAGCTGGGCTGGAGACTGCCCCTCGCCTCAGGTCGATGAACCCCTGGCAAAGGGCCCACAGAGCCCCAGGCTTTCATCTGCTGAGGCTTGAGGCTGCAAAAGCAAGGCCAACAGCCCTGACATTTTTGGGGTCTGAGGTTTAGAGCTGTCTCACACCCCCAATCAAATCTGTACCCCTCCCTCCACCAAGCCCAGGGCACAGCTGAGAAAAACAGGGCCCAGAACAAAGGCACCCAGTGACATGCAGGAAGGGGAACTGGCCTCTGGCCCCCACCCATGCCCCTTCCACAGCGCCTCACTGTGCTGACTACCCATCTTCTTTCTCCCCATGCCCCGGTGTGGGTCTCCTGGTCCATGGCCTTGACAGCAGCTGACGCCACCGGGGGAAGCACTGGGTCTCATCTTGTTCAAAATCAGGACAGAAATCATGAAATCACAGCAAATGCCAAGTGAAGGGTACGCTAAAAAACAATCTGACTCTGAACTGGCTAATGCTAATAATATGCTAATAGCAATAATAACAGCACCAAAAGTGCTAATAGTAATAATTAGTGCTAATAATAACACTAGGTAGCATTTCCCAAGCTCTGCCAGCCACTGTACCAAGGGCCTTACACCACCATTGTGGACAGGAGCGATTAACACACCCGCTTCACACATAAAGAAACTGAGGCCCATACCGTTCCATGACAGAGCTGGGCTTCATACACAGTACCACAAAGTTGGTCCCACCTCCCCCTCTGCTGCATTTCAGACAAGTGCTCAGCTTGCACACCTCTACTGACGGGGACCTCACCACCATACACTTCTTCCACTGAACACAGTTTTGGTGCCTACCAGTCCATGTGTCCCTTTCCCTGCTGGTTTGTACTGAAGGGCCTGATCCCGGCCACAGCTCACTGCAGCAGCTGACCTGGGCTCAACCATGGGACCCCTGCCCTCTGCAGGGACCAGAGCCTGTAGCCTATGAGCTGGCTGGTGCCTGCAGTCACTGCTTCTGAGCCAGCTGGGTGTTTCTTCTGGCTACTGGTGTAACCAAATCCCCTCTGTTGAAATATCCAGGTGTGACATTTATCCAGGTCAGCAGAAATGAGAGGAGCCGCGGCGGTGCTAGCCACCTCCCCCTGTGCGGAGCCCAGAAGATCAGGCTGCAGGGAGACGGCACAGGAAGAGGCAGAGCCGGGACAAAGGGACTCCTGGCTGCTGAGACAGGACCACCAAAACACAGGACGCTTCCTGCTCTTGGCATCTGAACTTGTGTCCCTACGATTTATTACCGTCTTGCTTGCTCTAACTCCAGAGAGACGTCGTGATTGTCAGAAACCAGAAACTAAAATCCACGCCCTAAGTTTCTTCTTACTACGGAAGTCCTGAGGCCACAGCAGGCATGGCCCCCTGTCCATGACAGAGCTCAGAATGCCTGCAAACAGCCACCCCCACCTCACTGCAACCCACGGCTTCTGGATAAACAGTCCGCCAAGCTCCTGGAAGTAAGGCCAGCTGCCCGAAGCCCAGCACACGGCCTGAGCATGTGTGTGCATGCGTGTGCGTGTGCGTGTGTGTGTGTGTGTTTGTGTATGCATGCACATGAACCTTGTTTAGTCTTCCCTAACTCTTCCCCCACCTCCAGTCCCCATCAACTATTGTTCTGTCTTCTGCACCAATGCTTTGCCTTTTTCCAGGATGTCATGTCTTTAAACCACGCTGTATGGATCCTTTTGAGTCTGGCTTCCTGCACCTGGCCCTTGCAATTCCTCTGTGTTGTTGTAGTAGTAGCAGATGCTTTTTATTGCTGGGTAGTAGTACCACCTCATCTACCAATCAGGGACAATCAGGGGGTTCCTGATTTGGGGCCGTTATTTATAAAGCTGTTGTCATCATTCCCGCAGAGGGTTTGTGGGAACACGCGCCCAGTCCTCTTGGGGAAACATCTAGGAGTAGCACTGCTAGGCAATACGTTAAGCATGTTCTAAGGCACTGGTATGATCTTGCCCTGTGGCCATGCCATTTTGCACTTCCACCAGAGAAGTTCGATGTCCCACCCGCTCCTCCACTCCAGAGCCGTTGCAGCTTTGGCTTCTGTTTCTTTTGTGTGATAAGCATGTCGGTGGCCTTACCCAGCAGTTTTCGCATGCATGTGCCCACCTTCTTTGGGGAAGCATCGAATTTTGGGGGTCCTTTTTTAGTTGATTTCCCCCCTCTTAATCAGTTTAAGGTTTCAAAAAAATATGTTCTAGATGTAAATCCTTAATCAGATATGTGAATTACAAATATTTTCTTCTAGCCCATGACTTTTCAGTCTCTTAACAGTGTCTTTCAAAGGTCAAACTTCTTAAATTTTGAATCAGGGTCTAAATCAGTTAATGTCTCTCTTCCCTGCTTGGTTGCCCTTCACAAAGGGGGTGAAATCCAGAATCCCTCACTGTCCTGCAAACCTTACTGTGCCCTGGGCTCCACCTGCCAGCCCCCTTCACACCACTGACTCATTGTGCTTTTTGTTATCCACCAGCACACCTAGCTTACAGCAGCCAGGACCTTTGCACACACAGCTCTCTTTGACATATTCTCCCTCAGTTCAAATGCCACCTCCCTGACCACACTTACCAAGGAGTACCCAAACTCACCCCCATTCTCCCAACCCCCACCAAATCAGGCTCTATCCTATTAATTTATTTTATTTTCTTCACATCATTAGCCACTACTGGACAGTGTCTATCAATCCTTCAGGCCCCACAAGTGGTCTCTGTCTCACTCATACGGTCTTGTCAGTTCTTGGATCTAGTCCCTGGCACATAGTGGGCTACCCACATACATGCTTTGAACAAGTGAAGAGCAAAGCTTAGTTCTGTCTCTTGCCCCTAATGGCTCTGTAATGACTTTGCCCCAGTTTGTTCAAAATCCTTTAAATTAATCTCAGTCTTTGGCCAGAGCTGGTGAACTCAGAATCAAGTATGATTTGAACATCCTTCATTCTGGCAACTATGCTCCTGTTAATGCATCCTAAGAGAACATTCCATGCGGAGGCAGACCCGTGATTCGGACACAGACCAAGCCTGCCAAGGTCCGATGCCATGTCCATTACCTCTACCTCCACAGCAGGAAATCTCATCCTAGAGAGAGCACAATCCTAAACCTTGTGTTTTCTCAAGATCTCCCAGGCCACAGTCAACCACACCTCCAAATGTTAGCTTCCGAGTCCCCCACCACTTCAAGTGACATAAGGCCATGAGACCAGTGAGCTAAGGCCCCATAAGGGCTGCCCCACCCAGGCCCCCACACGTCACCCCAGGGAAATAACACCCTTGCCTGCCAGCCCCAGCTTCTGTATGATGACGACAAAAACTTCAGCGGCTGAAATACCCGCCTCTCAAAAACCCAGAAAATTGCTATTCAAGTTACTTAACGAAAGCCGTGATTTGCATAGACTTGGCGTTGCTGCAACACTTCCACATTTAAATGGTCTGTAATTAAAATCATTAATTGTAGAAAATAGTGACTCGTTAAAGCTATAATTTAGTGAGGTTCTCGGCATTTGAGGATCTGCCTTCAAGGTTGACGGGGTGGCCCAGGAAACCACCAGCTCACACGAACAACCACTCTGGCATCTGGTGCAGCCTGCAGCCCTGGGTGGGTGCAGCCAAAGCGAAATGGCTTAAAACCAGGGCTCCCTGGTCCTAAGGTCAGTCTCTGGCACAGTGATGCCAACCAAGCTTGGAAAGGCAAGGCTGGGAAACTCTCTGGAAAAAAAGGTAACAGCCAACAGAGGCAAGTCACCCCCTCTAGGCGCCCGGGACAATGGAGGATCCAGGAGGGCCAAGCAAGTCCTAAGTTAGGATAAATCACAGTTTATACGCACTAGTGCATTTAAAAGAGGCCTGTCATGTGGACTATAAAAAGCTCCCGTTGTCTGGGGACCTGGGGCCTATTTTGGTAGCTGGGCCAGGCAGGTGAGGCAGGTGGGAGGTGGGTACGGCTGCAGTGGGGGGCAGGGCGCACAGGCGTGATCAGGAACTTCCCCAATGACCGCCCACTTACTCCTCTTGGCTAAATGAGAGTGGAAGCAGCTAAGAGTCCCCTGCCAGTCCCCAGCTCAGGGGCATACTCAGGTTTGCAGGTAACAGGGGTGAGAGGGGAGTAGTCACCACCTTACAGGTGTCACTGGGTCCCTAATGGGCCCACATTACAGTGCAACTAAGGCCACTCGAGACAAGGCCAGGGGCACCTGGAAAGGTGGCCGGAAGGACAGGGTGGAACAGGCTTTCCAGCAGACCGCTGGGTGCTCTTCAAGGTCAGCTCTTCCCATCCAGCCTGCACACAGGGGGCCCTAACCAGGCGGAGACCCCTGTCCACCACGGTCCTGTCTTCATTTCCTCTCAGTGATGGCTGCCACCAGGTGTGCAGACAGGACAGGCAGCAGCAGGTAAGAAAGGAACTACCCACAACAAGTCACCACTGTGCCCCTTCAATCCCTGAAGAGGGGTACCCTGCCCCCCAGAGCAATTTTAGACTGCCCTGCTTACTGGCCATGGCTCCGCCTGGTCCTTGAAAGTGGGGTGACAGCAGAGAGCGGGTTCAGCACATAAGGGACTGCACATGGGCACAGCCACCAGAGCCCACCGTGCAGGCTAGGCCTTAGGGGCGAGAAAAACGCCAGCTCCCCTCAGCCTCCAGGCACAGGGTGGGGAGCAGGGGATGGGAAACTTCCTCGCCCCTGTTGAAACTGGGCATAGCACGGGACTTATTCTGGCCAAGAAAATATAAGAGCAGGAGGTGGGTGCCATTTCCCAGCAGAAGCTGTAAAAGCTGGGGTGCCACTCAGCACCCCACGCTTCTCCCTGTCTCAGTGACCACACTCACGAGAAAGGAGAGGACCCTCTGCGAGGCCAGGATGGCACCTGCCTCTATGTAACACCAGCAGCACAGGCATCCCTGTTGGGGCATTTGCTAATGCAGCATCACTAACCTGAACCCCAACCACAGACCCAGATGGGGTGTTTCTGTGGATGTGAGAGTGGTACTACTATCTGGGGTGTGGTATGTTGTGTCTGTGCATGATATTTTCTATGTGTGTAGTTACACTATGGAAATAGCATTCTTCTGTGTGTGTGTGCGTGTGCATGTGTATGTGAGTGTGTTTGTGTAGAATTATGTGTGTAGAACATTCCTTTGTGTGTGATGCTGTTGCCCAAGTCCGTGTGCATTTTCTGAGTGTGTGTGGTATTTCTGAGTGGGCATCTGACCTCTTCAGGTTTACAAGAATTTCCTCTAAAGCCAGTGTGTGGGAAGGCGGCCTTACCTGGGCCTCAGAAACCAGTAGCAGCTGAGAAGGCCCCACAGGACGCCGAGGGGCATGGCCACAAGAGGAGTGGCAGAGCAGCCTCTCTTCACACAGGCCTTCTCAGCTACTGCAGGCCCTGGAGGGGGCCGGAGGAAGCTGATCCAGCCCACTGTGCCCAGCTGAGGCCACACCAGCCTCAGGACCCGGGGCTGTGGTGGTTCTTTCTCCAAGTTGGGGCCCAACCAGGCATTCAC
The DNA here is from genome assembly GCF_014898055.3 of Talpa occidentalis. Classification (NCBI taxonomy): domain Eukaryota; kingdom Metazoa; phylum Chordata; class Mammalia; order Eulipotyphla; family Talpidae; genus Talpa; species Talpa occidentalis. Next base: position 21,331,971 of record NW_023601754.1, on the reverse strand, counting down.
TGTAATATTTTCTGGCTTTTCTGGGCATAGCTGGAGGCTCCCAGACCCAGCTCCGAGCTGCACAAAGCTCCAGGACCAGCCACAAAGGCCACACAGCCACTGGCCACAGATCCAAAGTTCAGTGGATTGTCATCATGTAATATGGGTGGGGAAATGGAAGCCCCAAGTGGGGCATGTGCAGCAGACCAGGGTACTCACCTGCAGCTCGGTCTGGAAGAAGAACTTCTGTGGGCACTGCGAGCAGTCGTAGATCTTGTCCTCCTGCCCGTGCACAGCAAAGATGTGCTGCTGCAACTTGTTGGCCTGGACAAAGACTGGACACAGACATGGCTGTGAGGGCCAAACTCTGGGGACACCCGCCCAACCACCAGAGCAGCCTCGCCCACAACACTCACAAATGGGGACCATGGAGGCACGGACAGCTGGCCAAACGGTGGGCCATCCAGACAATACTGCCACCTCATAGGGGGCACCTGAGCCAATGACACCAGGCTCTGCCTCTTAAGGGCCGTGCAATATTAGACAAGTCACTTAACCTCTCTGGGCTTCACTTCCTCATCCAAAACATGGGGATCATTAAAGTATGTAGTTCACTGAGTGGCTGGGAGAACCACATAGGACAATACTCGCAAAAGACTTAAAAGGTGGCCTGGTGTACAAGGCCCAGTGGAAGTCACTGTCATCGTCATTCTTTGCCAGGCCCCTTCCAGATGAGGGCTCCTTGAACCCAGTGCAGGCCTGGGAGGTGGCTCAGCTGTGGAAGGGAACCTCTGGGAGGCGGACGGGCGTGTGTGAGGTCCCGCTGCCTGCAGGCGGCAGAGCTGAGGCTGAGACTAGGAAGCAGCCTGGTATGAGAAGGCGCTCAGTAAACAACTAGTCTCCTCTTGTCTGAGGTTGCCGCAGCCCCACACAGGGGCCCGTGTCTTGGTTCGGCGGCAGGCCTGGCAGCTGGGGCCCCTTGGTGCCAGCCCCGACCCAGCCCGTGGAATGTGAGGGGAACAGATGGGTGGGGGCCCCTGAGACTGGAGGGGAGGGAGGCAGCGGGTGGTACAAGCCTGTGGCAGAGCTTGAAGGGCGTGAAGCGTGGGGGGACTTGCTCCTTAGCAGAGCCCCTTCCTCAGGCTCGCCATGGCGCGGCGCACAGCACTGGCTTCCCGGTGGCAGGAGCCCACAGGGTGCAGGCACCGGCACACATGGGAGGCAGCACTGCAGCAGCTGCATGTCTGGGAGGTGAGCACTTCAGAGCCCCCTCCTGCCAGGCGCCCTCCCCAGGGTGGGCTTCCCGTCGTGGCAGACGGCAGATGTCGGGGGAGGCCGAGGAAGGCCAGGCTCCCCCACGCACACCGGCTGCCATCTGGGCAGCAGGAGGGGGGCCAGCAGAGCCCCTGAGACTCGCCTCGGGCCGGGACAGCCGCTTGCCTGGGCTGGCAGCCAGTCTGGGAGCCGAGGGCTGGGGCCTTGGTGAGCAGAGCTGCCCTTGACCCCTCCAGCCTGTAGCATAAATGGAGCCTGGAGGGGGAGGCAGGAGGTGTGCCCAGGAGGGCTCCACTGCCGCTGGACAGAGCATGCAGCTCAGGGAGCTGGACATGGAGACCACCAGGGGCCGACGGCATGGAGGGCCGAGGCTCGGGTGGAGGAAGGACTTGCAGCAGTCAGGTGCAGGGGTGAGGGGAGCGTGAGGAAGGGGCCACCCAACCTGTCTAAGAGGAGAGACCAGAGAGCACAGATGGGGGGGGGTCAGCTCTGTACGGAGGCAAGTGGGACAATGGGGCTGCTGATGCCTCAGATCCCCCACAAAATCCAGCTGCCTTAGGGCAACTCCCACGGAATCCAAAGGGAAGAGTGAGGTGCAGTAACTAAAAGGCTGAGCTGGGTACCCCCTCTTCCCATGCACTCCACCGCCAGGCACCTTACCTGTGAAGCACACGGGGCATTTGAAGGTGCCCCCCATGCCCTCAAAGCTGTGCTCAATGAGGTGACAGAGGAGCTTGGCCGGGGAGTCGAACATCTGGTTGCACAGCTTACACTCGTGGTTGATGCCTTCCTCTGCAAGAAAAGCCACGACCAGTCAGGGACCCTGCAAGCCACTCTCTCCCAGCGGGAGCCCATGGGGCCCGGGTGCCTCAGGCCAGGACTGGGGCTAGTTGGAGGCCACAGAGGCTGAGACCCAACCAGCTCCAGATGGTGCAGCCCTGGAGGCATATGGCCCCCACCCCCCCACCCCCCCCAGGACACCAAATATCTGCCTCCTGAAGTCACTGGCTGTGAGTTTCCTCCCCCCTGGCTCAGGGACAACCTGTGCGGCCACATTCAACCACTTGAACCTGAGGCCGTGAGATCCGGAGAGGGGTCCAGGATGCGATCTGCATGGACAAGGGCATCCACCTCCTTGGATTTTAGAAATGCAATGGAACATTTACTCAGCATGGAGGATGTGCCAGGCACATTGATATGATCCGGGGATTATGTGGGGAACAAAACAGATGACGTGCTTGCTCCCATTTAGCAGTGGGGGAGACAGACAATAAAGATGACCAACAGGCGGCAAGGGGAGAACTTGGGAGAGCACTCTAGGACAGGGTCAGGGTCCAGGGCAAAGCCCCTGAGCTGGGTCAGCTTGGAGAGAGTATGCCTGAAGCTGGGGCAAGAGGGAGTTGAGACTGTGCCTTGGGGTACAGTCAGAGAGGCCTGAGGGAAGCACAGGGCAGAGTCTTTCCTGCCCCCACTGGGACTTTACTCTGCGATGGACAGCCACAGGGAAAATCCCAAAACACTATAAAATACTCTTTTTAAAGTTTTGAAACAGAAGATTACGCAGTAGATCAGGGATAATAGTTGACACCCTGTCCTGCTTCCGGATCAGCCCATGTTCTATCTCTCCACCTAGAAGCTGCAGGGACCCCAAACCTTCACTTAAAGTGCCCAGAGAAGAAAGTATGTCCCAAATGCCACTTCTGCCACGGTCAAGGAGGCACACAGCCTACGTCTGGGGCCCCCAGCCAGAATCACAGGGCAGAGTGCAAGTCCTGGCTTCGCCATGCTGTGTCCTGGGCATCAATTCTGTAAATGAGGCCCCCAAGTCCATGCTCCAAGGGCTGTGAGAGGAGCTAAGGGGCCGGCCCCTTGACCAGTACAGCCCAGTGGTCAGTAAGGGTCATGGGAAATTACGCTGGCTTGATCCTCTGGCACATCACCCCGGAGTCGGAACCCTGCTCTGCCACTTACGGCATGATCTTGAGTGAATTACACAAGCTCACTGTGCCTCAGTGTCCTCTTGTCTACAGCGCTCAGTAACAGCCTTCCTACCACTACACTCTTTTTTTTTTTTTTTTAAGATTTATTTATTTATTCATACAAGCACTGGGTACAGTCAGAAGCGCGGGAGGGTAAGAGAATTCACCAGAGCCAGAGCGGGGAACAGAACAGGCAGACTGACAAAATACACTGCTGAGGGGAGCAGCAGGTGCAGCCGGAGAGGTCTGCGCACCATGTGGGACCCTGGCCAGTGACTGGGGATCGAACCGGTGCTGCAGAGGCTGAGGGCAGCTTCACAGCCCAGCATTCAACCGCTGCGCCACCAGGGGAGGCCCCCTACCACTACACTCTTACTGCAGTGGCTAAAATCCAGAACACAAACAACAGCAGATGCTGGTGAGGATGCGGGGCAACAGGACGGCTCATCCATTGCTGCTGGGGATGCAGAAGGGTGGTTTCTCACAAAACTCCAGCCATCTGATCCAGCAATTACACTCGCTGGTATTTACCCGAAGGAGCTGAAAACTTCCATCCACACCAACGTTAATATTGGTTATTCATAATCACCAAACCAGACAAAAATTTAAATCAGCACTGAAAAGATATGAACTACTGTGCCACAAAGCCAATCTGAAAAGGCCATGCACTGTGTTATCCCAACTATTCTGGAAAAGGGAGAGCTATGGAGATGATGACAAGATCAGTGGTTGCCGGGACAGGGGGTGGTAGTGAAAGGTGGAGAGGGAGGGTTGTGAGGGCAGCGAGCATGCTCTGGGTGTGTAATGAGTATAATGAGGTATGTATGTCGTTTGTCCAGTGTGCAATGCCAACAGTGAACCCCAAGGCCAACTATGGACTCTGGGTGATTATGATGTATCATTGAAGTTCATTTTTGGAAAGAAAAAAAAAAAGTCCCATACTGGTGAGTGATTTTGATAACTAGGGAGGGTGTGCATGTGTGGGGACACCGGCTATGAAGGAAACCTCTGTATCATCCACATTTTATGGTACACCTAAAACTGTCCTTACAAAATTGTCTTGAAAGTAAGTCACTACCCCTCTCCCCCTTTAAAGACAGCCTTCCGCCAATGACGGTGTGAGAGTTAATTGAGTCAATACAAGAAAGGTGGCTGGGGCCAGTGCTTGTCACACAGCAAGTGCTCAATAAGTGCTGGCTGCCAGGCATGGATCGGAGAGTGTTATCTGGGACAGCCAAGGACACGCACTCCCTGCTCCCCCAGGGGACCAGCTGCACCAAAAGCGCCAGGTGCTCCGATTTGGCCTCAAAGGCAAAAATAAGGTAGGGGAAGGACTCAGCCAGGGGCAAGATGTGAACACAGATGGGCTGAGGCTTCTGTTGAGCCCCTGGGTCCCTAGACCCTGGCAGGGGCTGGCAGGGGCAGCAGGCATGCCCCCCCCACCAGCCCAGCCACCCCCTACCCCTCCGGCACCCCACCACAGAGGCACACATCCACATGTGCACGTGCTGGTGGGCCTGCCCCACATAGCCCACTGGCTGGAATCTACCGGGTGTTTGTCGCGCCCCTGGAGCCCCGGCAACTAGGCCACATGCACCCGACAGATTCAAGCTGATCTTCCATTTATACTAGCAGAAAAGGAATTCATTGACAAGTTTTGGGACACAGGGCGGGCTCAGCACGCTCGCCGCACAGGCCCCACGCACGTCCTCCGCTCCCCATGGAGAGGCTCTCATCATAATTAGAGATGGCCTCCAGTGTGGGGGACTGCCTCAAAAGACCCCCAATACTCCCCCCAAAACAATGCTGCTCAGTGACAGGCACAGAGTAAGGACAGATTCAAGGAATGAATGAATGAATGAATGAATGAATGAATGAATGAATGAATGAAACCAACTTTATATATGGCCTCCCTATTAAAATATGGACACCCACCACTTGGACATTAATGAGGCAAAGGCTACATGAAAATGACAATAATAAAGAGGTTTCTATTATAGTTTATAGTATAACTTAAGTTTAAGTTTATAATATAATTGAATCGCAGAATTAACACTGCTTGCTGGGAAAACCACATTTCTAGAGGGAAAATATGGGATCAGAGAATTAGACCACTTGCTGAGGGAACACAGCCAATGAGGGGAGTGCTCTGAACAGGATATACAAAGCCCTCCTTATTCTTATGTAGTCTATCTGCACACCACCTCCAGGCAGCCTCCCCTGACTATACCAGCAAGCATGGCAGCCCCTGGTAAGTCACAGTGAACCCTGGTTCATTGAACCATATCCTAGGAGTCTTTCTGGTCCTGGCAACTAAGATATGGCCACTTCTCTTCCGGCCCCCAAAGAACAGGCCCCACCTGGGTCCTCAAGAGAGGCTGAGGAAATCCTCGTGGAGATGTCCCTGGGTCAGGCCCCTCTTCCCCTGCCCAGCCGGGCCCTGCTCCTCGGGCTGAGATGGCAAAGGAGGATTTACTGCTCTCTGCTGAGCGGGGGCCTGTATCCACTTGGCTGTGAATGGAGATGTGCCCCTCTGATATACAAACACTGAGAGGACAAAGAAGGCTCCCGCAACTTATAAATCAGAGAAATCACGTCTGACAGTCACTTTCCGTTCTCCGAGTGCTGAGCAATTCATCAGCCGGCCCCCCTGATTCACAGACGCAGCTACACCCAACGCCCATGTCCATAAATATGTGCACAGTCAGGCGGCCCGGGAGCTGCAAGCCGATTCTGGGCCTAAACAGCTGCCATTTAAGCAAATCACAGCCCCAATCCGGCATGGAGGTTCTGGGCTAATGAGATCAGGAGGCCGCCCCACAACCGCAGGCTGCTGGGCCCCCTCCTCACACTCCATCTCCCTCTTGTGTTACAGAGACTCACACCTGGGGAGAGGGAAGAGGAAGAATAAAACTAGCAAAAAGTAAAAGTGGGGGGGATGAGAAGAAGAACTGGGGGTTCCCACAGACCTGGGAATCCCTCCCACTCAAGGCTGGACTTTCTGATTTACAAATCTGCTTTCTGGTGGATGAGGCCTTCTCCCCACGGGAGCAGGTCGGAGGCGCTCCCTGGGGTGTCCATTATGTGTGCCTCTGCCTATAAAACCATCCAGGAAAACAGGGGAGGGCCAGGGGGCGGCAAGAGCAGGAGGGGCTGTCCTAGTTAGTGCAGGAACACCCTTCTGCGCGCCCGTGACCCGGTGCCTGCCAGCCTGCGGATATTGCCAGAATCGGCTGCCCCATCCGTCTCCACCTCCGACGCTGACAACCTCTCATTCTGTCCCAAGTCACAGGGTCCACAGACAGCGGCACCCTCCGAGAATAACTTTCCTGAATTATATAAGATCACACAGCGCTCGGGGACGCCTTGGAGCAGAATGACAAAGCTGTCTGGGACCTGCAGGCCCCTCCGCCCTGGCGTGGGGGCTGGAGGATTTTGTGAGTTAAGACGCACAATTACTTCCTCTCCTTTCTTTTCTTTTTTCTTTTTTTATAGCACATGACAGGCATCCATAAGAGAGACCCAAGCAACTCAAGTGAATTATGCAGCCCCGCTCATTTGTAAAGTGAAATGCAGATTTCGCCTGCTCGCTGCAGATCTTGCCTCCCAGTCCCCCTAAGTCGGGGCTGACACAGGGAATCCATTGATTCATTATGATTTTTTAAAAATAAAAATAAATAAAAACCCAAACTGCCAAACAAACCACCCAGCAAGCGCGAAAATCCCAGAGTTCCCCCTCCCCACCTCTTTTTTTTCCTCTGCTCAGGAATAATAAGTGTTAATTTTACACTTCATTTCTCAAAAAAATAATAGGATGTGCTTTTGCTTAAAACCAAGTCAGCCTGCTGGAACCTTTCAGGCTGAAACTGTGTCAGCCCAAAAGAGGAGCAGAGGGCTTTGTGGAAGAGCACCGTGCCGAGATGATAGCTCCCTGTAATGTCCTCGGCACCGACTTTTGTCTCCAAAAGCATTTGATCCCTGGCAGACACATACTTATTTCCATACAGGTCTTGGGGGAAGCCAGGAGGAGAGAGAGCTGATTATCAGAATCCTGAAGGTGAAGCTCAGGTGGGGCTCACTGATGTCAAAGGCAGGCCCGGGCTCACATTTGGAGGCCATAATTTGCTGCCTGGGAGGGAGGGGCAGCAGGCTGCCGTGGGGAGTGGACAGGGCATTGTTCTGGAACTCGAATGCACAGAGCATGACCTGCTCCTGCCAAATCGTGGGCCGTGTCTGGCCCTTCTCTAAGTAGGTCCCCACCCAGGAAGTAGTAGCATCATGAACACATTTACCCATCCAGAAGAGAAGCAGGGACTGCCCCCTCTGTGGACAGGGGTCATAATTAGCCACCTCCCTTCAGAAAGCAGCAATTAAAAACACCAAAGTCAGAAGCAGGAACACTTGGATTTGAGTTTCAATTCCATCACTCTCTTGCTGTGTGTACTTGGATCAGCTACTTGACCTCTCTGAGCTTCAGCTGCTTCTGCTAGAAATGGCAAGACTCACCACAAGGATTTAGTTGGCAGTCGAGCAGCTTCTTCTGATACAGGACATTTGCCCCCAAGCAACAGTCTTCCTCGAGACCATCTTCTCCCCCATTTCATTTAGGATGCCTGCTTACATACCTCCGCTAAATTGACGCACACCCCAATCCTTTCGTATACCTCACCCCCTTTTGGTTCTTTGACAGGCTTTCCAGCCCCTGGCTTATCGCTTATCACAGAGATGATTGTTTTTTAGCTGATATGCAAGCTCACTAGCTCTCATTCTCATTATCTCTCTCTCTGTGTCCCTTTTACACATGCACACAGAGTAATATAGGTTCCATGAGGGCTATTTTGCTATACCACTATTGTCTAGAATGGGGCCTGACACATAGTAGGGGCCCAGTAAATAGAAAATGAATAATTTAGGTAAAGCACTGAGAGCAATGGTTGGAAGGAACATGGGGTGGGGGCGCTGGCAAATGATGCCTAGCATATACTAATAGTCCCCCCAAACTCGCAGGTCTGATATCTTATAAAACCTGTTCTTGCCTTCAGGAACTTGCTATTTGGATCCACACCAAATGACCTGCTCCAAGAGGGCAGATATGAGGGCTCACCCCCCATCGACAGAGGAAGAAGGGACACTTAGAGAGGAGCGCCCCTACCAGGGTGGCAGAACTGGGGTTGGGGGAACAGGCCTTTCACCCCAATTAGCTCTCTTTGGCTTTAGAAAATACAAAAATAAGGTCACAAGACTTGAGGGCTGGCAACCAGCAAGCCACCTTCTGCTCCTTGATCATCAAAAAAATTCAGGTGAGGAGGGCAGACAGACCCACCCTCGAATTTCCACCTCTGAATCTGAGAGACCTCCCTCCCCCACCACCGCCAGCACCAGCTGCAGTTGGCAGGAATGCGGGAGACTTTCCTGGTGGTGGAAGGAGGCAGCCCCCACCACTGACAGCGTGGGCTGGCCCCAGGCTGCGGCCTCGTCCCTGCAACAGCATTTCTGCAAGTGTTAGGAATGCCAGGGCAAGATGCCTTGCCAAGCTGAAATCCCCGTTACCAGTTCAGGTAATGAATTCACCAGATTTCAATCCCACAGCACCAAGGGCAGAGCCCACAGCCCACCCCAAGTATCAGGTCATATAAAGACGCCTGGGGCTCACGGCACAAGCTCAGACACAGGCAGGGACACAGGGAGATAGGAAGGGGGGGAGCAGAGGGCTGGGCATCTGTCTGGGCAAATGCAGTACCAAGGGGCGGGTAGGGAGAGGACCCCTCTGGATGCCACCCCAATATATAAGCAGCCACTAACAGCCAGAACAGGAAATAAAAACATGAACCAATGGGGGACTCAGTCCTTTGTTCTGTGTTAGGAACAAAGACCTTTGGGCAGAAGGGAACAGGGCAAATAATGATATCTGGGCAGGCAGACCGGGCTGTTTATTGATTTGTCATCAAATACCACCAGGAAATGAAGGGAGGCAGGTTGCAGGGGAGAGGGAGAGGTGACATTTGGGCTGGGAGTCGACAAAGGGCAAAGAAGAAACCGGTCTGAAGGGGAGTCCTTCATGGAGGCTGGACAGGAATTAGGAGCGTGAAAGTGGGGGCAAGGCCCAGCTCGCAATCCTCAACACCCCAGCCCTAGTGCCCTCAAGCATCTACAGCTCTGCCGGGCGGGGTGTGGGCCCCAAACCGGCAGCCCTGGCACCAGGGAGCTGGTGGGTTAATGCAAAATCTCAGGCCCCATCCAGACCTGCAGAATGAGAACCTGCATTTTCAAAGCGCCTCTGAGATTTGGGCGTGCATTCGAGCCTGAGGGGCACAGATCTCTGTCAGGGGGCTTCTGGGAGTGTCAGTGGAGGGGGACTCGTGCGGTCTTGAAGCTGTGAGTTCACAGCCATCACACTATTTGTCCGAGACTGTGTTAAGGAACTCAAAAGGAGGAAAGTTTTCTAAAGTCACTTAGTGTCCACATTTGCAGGAGACTGAGAAGTCATCAACGAACAGTGGGGATACTGTCCCCCTCTCTGGATGAGGATGGACATGATGTGGGCTATCTTTGGAGGGGCTGTCAGAGATGCTGGGGTGGATGGTTGACATTCCCCAAGCCCCCCGGCTGTCCCCTCCCACACCCAGTGCCCCAAAGCCAGGTGCTCTGGGCCTCCTGGTACCTCTGGTCCCTCAAGACCACTCAGCCATTGCCTGAGGCTCACCACCTCAGTCGCCCCCATTTCAAGCTCACATTTTCCTAATTAATCCTGGAGGATGGGCTGAGCCCTTCCTCCTCCCTTCGGGGCCACCTTCCCAGGCCTTTCTGACCAGGGGGACCCATCTCACGATCCCCCGTGTTTCAGGAAGCCTTATAAATGAGCTCTGGCAGCCTGAACCGGGGCCCCACGGGGGACTCGGAGCCTCTTCAAAACAGAGCCCTGACAATTAGGCAGTCTGAGTTTTGAAAGGCTTGGGATTGATGGCGTGGACAGTAAAAATATCACCTGGGGAGCTGGGTGTAGTCCTCCGAGGGTTGCCTGAGGTCAGTTGCCATGGCAACGGAGAATGAGCTCAACCTTGTAACTGACCCTTATCTTTTTTTGATCTGTGGGCCACTTGGGGCCAAGGCTTGAAATCAAGTGGAAAATAATCCGGTCACATATCAGAAAGAAAACTATTTATATTATTTACCCAGGTGCCCACCGACATTCCCCTTCCACGACATTGCTGATGCCATGCTGACACTAAATAATCCGATGGGGTGGGGCTGAGTGGTGGCTGCCGGGCGGCAGGACAGACGGGGAGCCTGGGTTCCCCATTTCAGCTGAATATCTATATAGGGACAAGGGTAGGTGGTAGATAGGCTGGCCTCCTGCCCCGTGCCATTCTTGCTGGAAGTATTAGACCCTCTTGTCATCCAGCATGCAGGAGCCCACCAAGGGAGTTGACTCAGATTCCCCCCTCCTGTCTGCTACGCAGCCATGTCACTTCAGCCTGGCGCCATCACTGGCTTTATTCCAGGGTCAGACCAGACCCTCCTCTGCCAAGAGGCTGGACACGGGCGCCGGGCAGATGCACACTGCTCTCCGCACCTGGGAGAAGTGTCAGTGTGGGGTGTGGGGAAGGCAGGCCCTCCCTCCTGGCCCCACACTCCAGGAAGCCCTGGCTGGCTCAGCCGCCCCCGAACTCACCCTAGGGTCCCATGGCAGGAGCGGCCATCTGCCCGAGGTCTGTCTCCTGGACACTGCTATCCTAAGTTACAAGTACTTTGTTCGCTCTCTCCTCCGAAACTCAAATCAGGAGACTCCAGATGGTTCCATTGACCGACTGCTCCCAAGAGCCACGTCAGATGGATCTTAGCTAGGGGTCAGTTAAGCTTGAGGATGATTCCGGGTAAACTGCCCTTGAGATTTCCCATCACAGCAAACAGGACAGCTCAACTGACTGCCCCCACTCACCCTTGTTCCATCAAGATAAGCTTCTTGGGGAGTGAAGGAAAAAACAGGGCTGAGAACCAGCCAGTTTGGAGGAGATTCCTGGCTCCACTGGAGAATCACAGGATAACGCTGACCGAGCAGTTTCCCTCCGTGCCTCGGTCTCCTTGTCTGTGAAACGGGGAGAAGGCTGTCTCCCTCCCCAGCAAGCACAGTCACGGCGAACCAGAGCTGCTGCTTCTGCTACTGTTATTTTGGACGTGAGTCTACTCTGTACCCTGCACACCCAGGGTCCTGTATGGAGGTGTGTTCACGCCCTCTGTGGGCATTATCCAGACAGTGGAATCTTCCAGAGCATATGATCAACCATGCAATGCCCATCCCCAGCCCCAGTAAGTGTTTAAAGGGTCCTGAGCACTCAGCACATTCCAGGCACTCAGCCTGTGTTATTTCCAACAGCAAATTGCTCTGTCTTGATCCTCTCCCACCTCCACACCACTCTCCATATTTTCCATGGCAAAAATCATGTCCAATTTCAAACCTTTTGTGTTCAGCCCAGTTCACTACAACTTCCTGCCTCTCTGTGGATTCTCCTGTGACCAATATTTCCCATTTCTTTGTGATTCTTCTTAATCCTGTCTTAAAACTCAGTGGCATTTTCATGGTGGTCAAAATCAGGGGTTCATGTGGACCCCAAGGCCCTGGCCAGCACTTCCTCAGAGCCACGCCACAGCAGTCTCCAGAGCGCCAAGAACCTCAAACACACAGACCCTATGACAGAATCCGGGCTGGAAAGAGGCCCCTTCCAACTCTACCGTGTGCTCCCACACCACCAGGGACTCAGCACTGAGGCATTAGGGGACCTGGGTGGTTATCCAGAGGGTGCACCACCTTGCCGGGGTGCTTTGCTTGCAAATGTCTGCAGACAGAAACGCAGACCAGCAGTCTGAGCCATGTGTGACATTCAAGATGCAGTGACGAGTTGTCTTTGGCAAAAGAGAAGCTGCCCACCAGAACCTGGACAGGTCACCAGGAGACCGGAGGTGCCCATCCCAGGCAGTTAGTGAAAAAAGGGGGCTGATAAATGAGAGAATGGTCAAATCAATGACCTGCTCCACTGAGAATGAAGGGGAGAACTCTTGGAGATCTAAAGAATTCAGTACTTCTTTGCCTTCAAATATGTAGAACTTGAGACATAAGGGATTTACAACATCCTACTGAAAAAGGCATTTTCCTCACACTCACCCTTTTCCACCTGAATAAGACCAAGACCCCCAGAAAAGGATTTGCTGCATCCCCAGGGATCTACTAGGTGAAAACAAGTAGCTTCCTCTTCCTTAACACACCAAACACCTCCTGATGCACATCCCTGATCTTCAAACTCAAGTTTTCTATAACAAGGCAACTGCTTAAAAATCCATCATGTTAATAATCCTCAGATTAATGGCCTCTAATAACATACAATTAACGTGACAGGCAGGCTGCAAAATCCTTATTGTCACCGACCCTGCCAGGGACACCTGAATTACCCCTGCATCCACTACAAGGGTTTTCTCTGCTGTTGACATCATTCCTCCCCCACAGAGATCATTTTTTTTTTTAAATGAGCAATAGCAATGTGTCAAAAAGCCAGACGCTACCCATGGGCACAAACAGCACACACGCAGATGCATGGAGCACCGGTTTTCAAGTTTCTCTTCCAGGTAGACACAGGACTATCCGTGTCATCACTAATACTAATACTTAAACACTGATATTAATACTTAAAGCAAGGAAGCCCAGTGCTCCCCTGGAAACCACAACCCCCACTTTCTCCTCTCTGACCACATTCACTGCATCCCTCGACGACTTCCTGGGCAAAATAAATGACATGGTTATAAAAATAATGGCTGATTTCTATCAAGAAGTTTTAAAAAGTATGCATCTGCCAGATCTGCCCATGCAATGTGGTGGTTACTGGCCACATGTGGCTATTTAAATCTAAATTAACTAAAGTCAAATATATTAAAAATCAAGCCCCACACATTTCAAGTGCTCAGAAGCAATGTGGCTGAGGCGTGGCCAGGCTTGGCTGTACTTAAGAAGGGCGGGGTACCTCTCCTGTCCTGTTCAACACTGTAATCCTGAATCTCCAATGCTGTGCAGCATACAGCAGGCACTAAATACTTACTGAACTGTGGTGTGTATGTTTCAAAATGTTGTGAAGAAAGACTCATTCCTCTTGCTCATTAGCATTTGTTTGCGATTGCTTTGTGTTAGAAAGTGTGCAGAGGTGAACTCCGACCTGCCACTTAAACCTCTATGCTGATGTGGTCACTGCCCAGGGCAAACAGGGGGGTGGATGCAGGCAAACAGGAGGGTGGATGCAGGAGTATGCAGGAAGGGTGACATTTCTCTAAAGGGCATCACACCAGTAGGTGGGTGACTTTGGACCAGACATGGGTCAGTAATGATGGGTCACAAGCTAATGCAGGAGCCCGCCTACCCACCGCTGCTGAGCCGCCTCCAGGACAGGACCCCTGCATCTTCTGCATCTTCAAGAAACATCAGACTGTCATGAGACAGAGGACACTTGCTTGTGGTCAGGGCCGAGATAGAAGATGACCATGTCAGGGACTGACCACCTCTAAACTGCTTAGCCCCATCGTTCGTGAATCAAGAAGTGCTGGATTCGTAAGGCTTAACTAAGTGGCCGGTGTGGTTTCTTATTTCTGCTGTGCAAGTTACATCTCCAAGAACCATGTTTTTGCTATGGCCAGAGTAAAATGAAAACTGAAGCTAAAATTGGAAATTCAAAAGCAACATGGAATAAATGAATACATTCAAATCAATGATACATCCTTCAAGTCCTCACATGATTCCAACGATAATACCAGCGTTGAGCTCTTTCTCTGGGAGAGCAGTTCTTTCTTGAATTTGGCTGAAAATCCATACGAGACAGGAAAGCTTAGCATCACATGGCCCTCTAATGCAGTGTCTTAGGTCAAACTTTTCTCTCTCGTCTACTCTCCTCTCCCCAAGAGCCACCACCAAAATGCCACCTGCTTTTGGCCAGGCATAGCACTAATGCCTTTCTTTGTCCAATAGATGCAGGACTAAGAATACACGGAGCCTATCAGCTCCCCCAAGCTCACATCAAACATTAACTTGTTGATTTGTTTAGCTCCCAGAGCTGAGTTTCCCAGACGCTTATCTGGCATGGTTTGGGCCCAGCTCCCAGAGGCCGGTCAGTCTGCCTCTGCCCACAGCCAGTTCTGTCCACCAGCTGGCCATGCCTTCCCCATCCCACCCCGACCCCAGCCCAGGAAGGCAGTTCCCTGACAGTCACAGACAGCCCCCACCCCCACAGGGGCAGGGGACAGGCAGTCTGTGCTGGAGCAGGAGGTGGGCTGACTGCTGGGAGGTTGGGGGGCGGGATTGGAGGCCACCCCCAAGCAGCTCTCCACTCTCCGTGCTGGCTCAGCCAGCGGAACAGCTGCCATTAGCTCTGATGAGATGCAGGCAGCTCAAGGCCCACGCACCATGGCAGGAGAACGCCCCTCCGTACAGCTCTGGCTGGCATCTTGCCTTTTTCCTTCTTGTAAAAGACAGCTTCATAGATACCTTCAAAAAAAATCACAGCTAATGCCTGGCAAGTCACCCTTCACTCTCCACCCTACTGGCCCCACCACAACCTGGCCACCGCAGTCTCTCCTCCTTTGGTCCATCTAGCACACACCAACTGGAGAGTCCCCCCAGGCTCCACAGCCATCATTTCACTCCTCCTCAAGGGCCTGCAGTGGCTCCCTTTCTCCCAGTGTGAAGCTATACCCCTCTGCCACGAGCCTAGGCCCCACTAGAAAATACCCTTTTTTTTTAAAGATTTATTTATTTATGCATACAAGAACTGGGTTACAGTCCTGAGGTGGATGGGCGGGGTGGGGGGCAGTGAGAGGACTCACCAGAGACAGAGTGGAAAGCAGAACAGGTGGAGCCACTGAAATACACTGCTGAGGGGAGCAGAGGGCGAGACAGGAGAGGTCTGCTCGCCATGTGGGTTGCTCTCTGGCTGGCCGGGGATCGAACTCGTGCTGCAGAGGCTGCAGATTGCTTCACAGTGCTGGGCTTAACCCCTTGCGCCACCAGGGAGGTCCCCAACTCTGTTTTGATGCTTTGTTCCCTGTCCTCCCAACCAGGAGTTTCCATGAGAAAGCCCTACACTGACATTCAAGTCTCAGGTTCTAGTTGCAGCCAAAGCTATCCATAGTTGGAATGGGGGGAGAGGTATCATTCAACAAATGCTTCTCTGAAGTGGACTTGACTTTCTGTCACTTACAGCCCATAGAGTTTAGTCCTGATTAATAAATTCTCTGAGGACAGAAGAGCAGTTCTTTGACTTGTCTGGTGTTTCCAGTAGGTCAGGACAAACAGCAGGTGTTCAACAGAGGCTCATTCTTTGTTTGGTTAAACCCCCATGACTCTGGACACTGGCCTGTGCTTTCGGGTTCAGGTTCCCACACTCAATGCTGTTCCAGGTGCTGGAGTTTAGACACAGGCTCTGTGCCCACTGATGCTTACAGACACCGCTCTAGGAGCAAGTCCTCTGTGTGACAGAAGGTGGCCAGGCAGGCCCATTATCCTCACCCCACCCTGCCACCAAAATGCAGTCGTTAGGGCACAGTCCCTATTGGCTCACTCGCTGTGCTCAGCAAGTCCGGCATAGCCTTGGACTCGGGGTCCATCACTCTTCCTGACACCTATCAGCTGTGGGGTCTTGGCCCCAGCACCCCCAGTCCGCTGTCCCCCACATGGAAAATGAGGGCTGTCATAGCATCAGTGTGGGTTTTACGCCACCGCCATCACTTAACTGAGTCTGCCAGGCACTGAATGGGGCACCAGGGTAACAGCCAAGGAGATACTGTGGCCCCCAAGTTGCTTAGGGGTGGGGAGTCTAAGAGGCAAGGCAAAAGGACATGCCATGTGTGATGATGCAGTCACCCAGAAACCCTGAAAATATCCCTACGAGGCCCTTGAGGACCCCAGGTAGAAATGGTGGAGATTCAGGGGGGCAGATGGTTTGAGGCCTCTGTGGGAGGAGAGGCAGGAGGTGGGTGTCCGGCGGCCCAGCGAGGCCCTCTCACAGCCTCACTGACCCAGGCTGCAGGAGCCACTCCGCTGGTGGGGGAAAGACAGGTCCCAGGGTCACTGCTGTCACTGAAGGGCTGGTTTGGCAGGATAAGCCCCCCATCCCCACTGGACATGACCAGGAAATACGGACACACAAATGACAGGACACACACACACACACACACACACATCACCAGAACCGATTTTGAGGTCCCGTAAAGTGATGGACTTTCTCAACACAGACCCTCCCATTTCAGCAAAAGCTGGAGTTCCCAATCCCATTGACAACGTAAGCCTCAAATTCCGGAGAGGAAAAAAGAAATCCAAAGCCCACTTCTCCACCCCCATCCACACTTTAATTACACCAGAATAGACTAGGGCCCGACTTGAACGACAATTTAGAAACCAGATGCCAGATTTTACCCAAGTACTTGAAGTCAAAAAATCAAAAGCATGTCTCCAAGCCCTGGGGGGGGGGTCCCTGATCCTGTTCTGGCCTCCCCCGATGGCTCCCTTCTCACGCCCACTGAGACAGCAGGAACCACATTCGTCTCCTGGGACCATGGATGGGTCATGGCCCCAGCATTTGGCACAGCATGGGAGTGCAGACGATGCTCTGCCCAGGACACCTCTGTGCCTTCCACCAGCTCAACCCTCCCCAGAGATGCCCTCTGCGCCTTCCTGACAACAGGTGCCTTCAGAGCCCAGCACAGGCACTCACCTGGAGGAGCATAGCCTGCTCACCCCACCCTCACCTCCAGCCTGATGGGGGATCCCTGCTTCAGCACCCAAGACCCACCTCTCCCGTCCTCAGCACCCACACCTGCTGACCATCTCTCCCCCACAGCCTAGGCATGACATAGCACCCAGCAAAGTGCCACACTCAGAGGCCACTCAGTCAACTCCTGCCCAAGGACAGGGGTTCTGTGGACACAGATGCTACCTAGTCCCTGTCCTGTGGTCAGAAAGACCGAGGCCTGTGCCCCTAGGCCCTGCTCTGAAAAGGCAGCGCGTTGCTTTATTCTGTCTCCCGCCTCACATGCTAGTAAGTGGAAGTAAACAAAACCTGGCACTCAACACAATCCAACTCAGTTTAAAAGGGGTGGGGGAGCTGTATTCAGGTGTGTTTATTGGGGACTGCAGAAAGGACACACAGGGGTGCTAGAGGGTCACCTCGAGGTGTCAGGGTTTGTTCCTTATTCTTCCTTGGCTGCACTGTTGAGCTCTCCTTCAATGAACATGGACAGCTTTTGTAGTAAAATAGAATGAGAGCCTTTTTGATTATAATTTTTTAATCCATTGATTAATGATTAAGACAATGGCAGCAATGACAGCTTCCCTTCTCTGGCCCCAATGACCCATCTATAGTTGAGGTGCTTCTTCCACCAGAGGCTCAGGCCACAGCAGCAGCAGCAGCACACCTCAATTAGGCAGCTCTTCTCTGCAGGGCACCCGCCTTAGGAGGGGTCCATGACCCCCTCACTAGTCTTGGGTACCTGGACTTAGTTCCTCCATCTTGGAACAGGGCGGGCAGGGCACTTGTCAAATCTGGGCTCTGCTACTGAGTCGCTGGGCCTCCCATTTTGCAAATGGGGACACAGTGGTTCCAGGGGCACAGGCAAGCACAGAACATGGGGTGCCCGTGCCAGGCCCTCATAAGCACTCACGCATGCCTGGGAAGGTGTTTGGGAAGGTGAAGCCACCAGCGTGCCCACACTGGGCTTAGGGCTGCAGACTCCAGCAGGTGAAATTTCCCAGACACATTCAGGGAAAAGCGCCTGATGGGAACTCGTGGTCCAAAGTCAGACACCAGGAGGGGCGGAGAGATGGGAAGCGGGTTCGGAGTGGATGAGAGATGTCAGGGAGGCTTATGACCCCACGTGAAGAGGTTGGCATGTGCTAGCCCCGGTGCCCGTTGAGACACTCCTGGCAAGCCCAAGCTGGGCCGGGCCCAGCCCACGGGGGAGGCAGCAGCTCCAAAGGCTTGTCGGGCCAGATGCAGCCTGCCCAGATCTGAGCCCTCCATGAGATTGAAGATGACAGGCTCAGGGGGCCGGGAGGAGCTGGGTCAGAGGAAACTTGGCAACAAGGAGGGCAGAAGGAGCAGCTGGGCTCACAGGGCCTGTGGCCCCACCCTCGGGAGGGCTCAGCCGGGGACCCTCCCCTCAAGCCCTTGCCCTGTAAGAGAGGTCTAAGCGCTCCTCCTCAGAGGCTGGGGTCCGTCGGCTGCCCCTTCCCAGCCCGCCAGCTTCCAAAGACTCGGCAGAAAGTGATCCAAAGATCCACTCTTTGTATTTTGAATGCTAATTTGACATAGAGGAGTGGGCATGGGGGAGTGTTTATAATCAGCACTCCAATAAGCCCACAAATGACGCCAGTATTTTATAAGCTTGTTAGAAACAAATCACCCCTCAGCTGATATTTACTTACTGATGAATCATAAAAGGGCTCAATACACAGAGAGTAAATCCAAAAAGAATGTCTTTCTTCGGTCCCATCTTCAGCAACGATGCGGATGCTGATGCTGGGCGTTGGGCCGCGCCCCCAGTCTGAGCTCCTCTCCCCCAGCACGGCCTCCAGCTCCCCACTCCCAGGAGCCTCCCCAGGGGTGGCAAATCACTGGCAGCGGCCCGCCTCCCCGCCACCCCCTCGCGGGCCCCCAACCCTGGACTGGCCTAACCAAGGCTCAATCCCTTGCTCCTGAGGCAGCTCCGTCCTTCTGCCGCCCCCAGAGTCCTCTGCGGGAGCAGATCCAATCCAGCTAATTTGCATAATGATGAAGCCCTCCAGTGCGGGCTGGGTCTTAAGAGGGTTGGGAAGAAATATGCCCTGTCCTTTGGAGAGGCACACAGAAGGCTCCGTGCAGCCCGGGAGGAATGAGGCGCCCGGCGGGTGGGCGGGGGCGGCCAGGAAGCTCACCGCCAAGGACAGCTCAGCTCCGTCGCCCGCTGAGCCTATGTCCAGCTGGCCCAGCGGAAGAAGGACTGCCCAGGGCTCTAAACCAGCGGGAAGTGAGGTTCAGAATGCCAGCTCCAGACTCAGGCTGGACAGACCCAGGTCATAGCAACCGCCACTCACTGGCCGCCTGACCTTGGGTAAGTCACTGACCTTTCTGAATCTCAGTAGGACCACAGAAGGCAGCTGTAAAGCGCTGATTAGAACAGGCTGATAGAAAGCAACAACTGTCAGCCATTGCTGTTAGTATCAGTATTCTTATCCCTACAGCATCTGATCCATCTAGCCACCTGCCCACCGATCAATTTGCTTATTCACCCAATTCCAGACATTACGCTGGGCAGTCCAGGAGGAGAGGGATAAAACAAACACACATCCACCTTTAAATGTGCTCCGAGCACCAGTGACTGAACTACTACAGGGGTCCAGGCACACAGGCCACGTGTGCCCCTGAGGGAGGCGGTGTCTGGAGAGGCACAGGGAGCCACTGGAGGCCGGCAGGTCCCGCTCCTTGCTCTGGACATGTTCCATTTCTGAAAATTTGCCAAGCTGTGAAAATGTACAATTTGTGCATTTTCTCAATGCATTCTTCAACAGAGTTTTTAAAAACTTCTCAACTACTTAGGGAGGGAGACCAGGTATGCACATAAACCAGGCAGGAAGGAGCAGCTCCTTAAAAGGAGTGAATAAAATACTGAGGGTGAGGGTTGGGGCAACACCAAGAGAGGGAAGAACTTTCTTCTCTGAGAGGCAAGGATCACTTTAGCACATCTGGCACATCGTGGGTGTTGAACTCATTCATTTGAATGAGTAAATGAATGCATGAATGACTTCCTGGAGGAGGTGGCCCTGGAGGAACATTTGAGATGTGGAAGCAGGAGGGCATGCCAGAGAGGGTTTGTTCCAGTGGGAAAATGCTCACAGGTCTTTGGGCCCTTTGCAGCCAATAATCCAGGAGTGAGGGCCTCTGCCTTTGCTGGGCTCACAGTCTGGGGGAGCCAGATATTCAAGAAGCAACCACAGGGGAGCAGTCCCTCCTTCCATTCTGCAGAGATTAACCAAGCTCCCAAGTGCAGAGTACGGCGCTTGGCACTGACCTGACAAGGCTCCCCACCTCCTGCAGGTAAGCTCTTCTTTTCTTTTTTTAAAGTGCTTTCCCCCCAACCCTTAAATTCAGTCTGAATAACATAGCAAACCTGAAGCAAGCTTTACATAGAGTTAGTCACTAATCATCACAGCTCTGCTATGAGGCTGCTACTATTTTTATTCCCATTTTATGGATGAACAAACTGACATGAACGAAGTTAAGTAATTCATCCAAGGTCACCAGGCCTGCAGAGGATGCTGATCCTGGACGCTCATCCAGGATGGGAACACAGATCATAACCTCTGCACAACTCCTGGGCACTAGTCAAGGAACCAAAGATGACCATTCCCCTGGACCCCAAGACACCACTTTCACAGCTGGGAGTCGGGTGGACAGAAGTTACATTCTTGGTCCCATTTTACAGATGGGAACACTAACATTGTAAGCCCCTGGCCACAAAAGGTATTAAGTGACAACACAAGTAGATCTCAGGGACTCGGCTCCTTGCTCACACACTTGCTCCTGCATGATGCTTTGGGGGGAAGGGGAGACTGTAAAAAGACAAGGGGACAAACAACAAGCAATTTGACAAGAGCCAGCCCGGAGCCTGGGGTGCAGTGCACACAAACCTGGGCCCTGGCCTCACAGAACAGGCCATCTCATCAGGCCCTGGGCTCCCAGTGCACCCACCACATACCCGCTCACGGCCTGCCACCTGGGGAGAGAAGCAACCACAACCACAGCAATGGCTCGTGCTGCAATCATCCTCCAAAGCTGCTGTGACCAGGTTTCACTGCTTTAAATGGCGATTTTACAGTTTAGGGTGCAAAATTCTTTTCCATGGCACATGGGGCATGGGCAGAATGGATTTGCCCACTGCACTGTAGTCCCACATCCCAAGTGTATGTGCACAGGCACCATCCGGGGCTGGGCTCACCAAACCTGGGCTGCCCGAGCTGTGGCACAGGAAGACGGGCTCACAATTACTAATGTTTGCTAAGGGCTGACTACATGCCAGGCGTTATGCTAAGCATTTTCCATCTGGGATGAGCTCATAAAACCTCCAAGAGAAGGTAACAGTAAGTGATGGCGCCCAGGCCTTGCGGCCACAGAACTGTGCTCCAAACTCCCGGGTCGCACTAACTTCCATCACTGATGACTACAGTGGGCAGCAGAGGCACACAGGGACACTGTTCTTCTGTGATGTGCAAAAAGTATGCGGCTGGGTGTTAGGGAGATAAACATGAATAAGAACGAAACTGCATGCAAGAAGCTTCAAATTATTACAGCCACAAATGCAGGCTGTCTTTACACCGAGATTATTTTAATGCTCAAGCACTTAGTCTTCTGACTAAGCAAAAAAAAAAAAAAATAAAAAATAATAAATAACATTTTTTAAGGGCATTTTCCTTCCCTACCGGTTCAACTCCCCTCGCTCCTCCACCACATCCACTCAGTTTCCTCCTCCACTTCTACTTTCTCCCCTTTAATGAAGAAACTGGGCCTCCCTGGTGACGCAAGGGGTTAAGCACTGCACTATGAAACAATCCTCAGCCTCTGCAGTATGAGTTCGATGCCCGGCCAGGAAGCTACCCACATGGTGCAGCAGACCTCTCCAGTCTCGCCCGCTGCTCCCCTCAGCAGTGTCCTTCGGTCAATCTGCCTGTTCTGTTCCCCACTCTGTCTCTGGTGGATCCTCTCACCCCCCGCATCTCTTGTATGCATAAATAAATAAACCTTTTTAAAAAAAGAAAAGAAACTACTAGCAGTGTGTCCTTGGATAAGTTGCCTCTCTGTCTGAGCTCAGGATCCTCGTTCTGTGAAAGGAGGTGGGATTGGGGACTCACAAGGCCTCTTGGGGTATAAAAGAACTAGGATGTTAGGGCAAGTGCCCAATGTAACTGTAAAGAACTGTATCAGTTGAAGGATATATGGGATTAAGCATGTGAGAATTTCATCAGGGAATTCAAGATTTAAACTGGAGGGCAGGCAGCAGAAAGAGATACAGTGAGTACATTGTAGCAGCTAAAGAAATGCTTCTCTGGAAGCTCAAGATGTCATTAGGTCATGGGTGAAAAGCTGAATGTTAACACTTGAATATTTGTTGCTGTCCCTACCAGTCCCTATTGTTTCATACTCAAGCCCCCTACCCTTATCTGCGGATCCTCAAAAGCAAGTAAGTTTGTGACACCCTGTGAAAGAGAATTCACCCTTCCAAAGCAGAGCAAGAAGGAAGAAAGCATATTGGTGACTAGGAGGCAAGGATGCCTGATGTTTATAAGCTGTGTGGCCTTAGGAAAGTCACCTAACTTTTCTGAGCCTGCATTTCCTCACTGCCAGTGGCACACACACATTGCTATCTACATGATACTCTTTCCAGCAAAAAAAAAAAAAAAATCAGCCAGTTTCTGGAACTCCCAATACTTGAAGAAAATCATGACATTTGGGGGAACCAACAGAGTCCTGTATCAGTAAGGGTAAGATAGTAAATGGATGATTTAACAATAATGCCCAAGTCGCAAGGGGGAAATAAACAACAAAGGTTTATTTCTCATTGGCACTTCACATCATTGCAGGGGCTCTACTCAATGAAATCACTCTGGATGGAAGGTGGGGAGAAACCTGTGTGTCTGACGTCCATAGCCGCCTGGCCAGAGGGAAAGACAAGTCTGGGGGTCTCACTCCAGCAGCCCCAGCGAGACAGGCCACTTGCACTGGTGGCTTTCTAGCCAGCACTAGTTGTGAGGCCACACCCAAGACAAAGGGGCCAGGCATGCCATCCTACCTGGAGTCAGAGGAAGAACCACAGACAAACCCCCTCACGGGAAGAACAAGGGGCTCACCAGAGAACTGAGAACAGGAGGTGGGAACCCAAGGAAGAAAGCGCAACCTCTCGGGGAATATCCCCACTGGCCAGGGCCAGGATTTGGAGGGCGAGGGGCTCCTGCCAGGCTCTCCATCTCTCGGGCTGGGCGCTGGGGCGGCCCCAGGCCCCACACCCTCTCTGCAGGCGGAGGGTGATGTTCTCTCCGAAGAGCACGCCAGGTAAATGCCACGCGCTGTCCTGGGGCTTTCCGCAAAAGTCGCTCTTGACGATAATGGCTTTAGGAGACGACGGAAGAGCACGCCTGGCATCTGAAACGCCGTCTGAGGCCAGGTGCTGCATCTCTAATTAGGATGGGGATTTTTTTCACCCCACACAGAATTTACATAATTGGGAAGGAGGTTACAACGAGGACCCTCCCCACCAATTGTGCATTTTCCATGCCCTCCTTCCACTTTCCCTTGCACACTTCAAATTTACAGGAGAAATGAATCGATTTGAATTTTTTGAAATTAATTATCATCATTGCCATGGAAAATGTATCCCCTGCCTTCCTTCGGGAGTTGAGAGAGGAGGGGGGTGTCTCATGTGGAGGGGAGCCCTGGGAGTTGACACGTCCCCCCTCTTTCCTTGTACTTTTCTTAAAGGAAAACCCCACCTCACCCGACCTCCACCAGATGCTCCTCAGAGCTCCTCCCTGTTCAGTCTGAGCATTCTTTGGAATTTTTTTAGCACCAAAATTAATGCTTTAAAATGTCACTTGCTACAGTAAAATTTATCAACATTATTATATACCATAGAAACTGCCATCCCAGACAAATGCACGACATTAAAATTTGGTCTAGAGCTCCCCAGAGGAAACGTTTGCAGCAATTTGTATAACAGTTTATATATTTATGCTATTTAATGGTACAAAGCAATAATTATGACTTCATTCACTGATAAGCAACGGCATTACATAAATCTGATGCGGATTTAGAACATGCCAGCTCTGACACCAGTGTACTAGTTGTAAATTATGTTGCCGTTAAAAAAAAAATCCAAGCAAATATGAAGGAGCAGCAGGAAACTAATAATGCATCTCCAGCTGTTCCAGTTAACCTGCAAATGTGGCCATCTGCACCTCGGGAGAAAGAGAAGGGGCGAGAGACAGGGAAGGCGGAGCAGAGAGAAGGGAGAGAGGCAAGAAGCGCCTTCATGAAGCACAAAGCCTTCCCCTGACATCCAACCGATGACCTTGTTCTCTTGGCCAGGCAGACTGTGCCCCGAGCAGGCAAAGTTCCCTAAGAGTGAGGGTCCCCTCCCCATTTCTCTGGCGCCCACACCCAACCCCAAGCTCCTGCCCCTCACCAAAAATGAGTCCCAGTGTCTTCTCCCTTGCAGGAGTCTCGGCTTTTTCCCCTTTGAGTTTGTTTCTCACGACGCCAGTCTGGCCAGGAGCTTCCTTTCCAACTTTTTCATTTCTTACCACCATCTCCCCCCACCCTTTTTCTGGTGACTTTTAACACTTCTTCACAGACCTAACTTGCATTGTTCAGAAAAGGGTGGCAGAAAAGGTCTTTATTATCATAGATATGTGTCCACTACAAGCTCAACATGGAAACTCCCGGGCACAAAGGTTGGAACGAGCCGTCGGGGGGTCAGTTCAGGGGGCTGCAGGTCACAGACTTCGTGCACAGACACCAGCCACGAGGCTGGTTCCGTGGGCTTTGGAAGGCTGGGGACCCACTGCAGTGCCAGTCGCACGGTGCCTTGCCTGGGGACCACTCTCCACCCAGACAGCTCTCCCCAGGGGAAGCACTGGATCAGCTGGAGAACAGAAGCCCAGAGGCTCAGCGGCTGGCTAGGGAGGGCACCACGCCTTCTCCACACCCAAGAGTGTCCGGCTGCGGCAATACCCTTGTAACCTACTGGGTATCATGTACTTCTGTGCAGACAACCTTGTCTAACCCTCCAAACAGTCCTTCCTGCTGGACACTGAATGATCCCCATCATATGGCTATGGAGACTAAGGCACGGAGAGATGATATAACTTACCCAAGATCAACTCAGCCAGGGAACTACACTTATGAACCGTACAGCTTGGAAGAGTATTTGTAGGCCATCAAAGCTATTGTTCAAATTTTTAAAGTGCAACCTACAGCAAGACATATATACACCACGACCTAGTCACACGCTGATAATAACACACATAAAACCGGAAAACATTTCCTGACGCTACACTTAAGCTGACTAAGCAGGTAATACTCCGGCAAAATCTTTCCTTTTGCTTTTGCTTTCCCTCCCTTCCATTCGATGGCACGGAACAATGCTTCTCTCTTACTGTTTCCTTTGTAATTTTGTGGGCAGTGACTAAGATGATTTCATGGCTTGCTAATGGGCACAGTTCTCTCTCTCTCTCTCTCTCTCTCTCTCTCTCTCTCTCTCTCTCTCTCTCTGAACACAGAGAGGGGAATCCATTTTGTCAAGGCCAAAGAGGTTTGTGGCCCAGCCAGATACCAAACCTAGATCTTCAATCCTCGTTTCACCAACCCTGCAGTCCACATTCACCCCTACACCATGCCTGAGCTCACTTCTCACCAAGCTGGGGACAAGCGGGTCATTGCCCACGGTTGGCACAAGAGAGGGAGTATGTGTGGACAATGAGAAGCAGAGGGGACAAGGAGAAAGAATAAGGACAGGACTCTTAAGAGGGCACCCTAACTCATCCAGGTGGCCATGCCAGGGTAAGGCTGACCCAGCAAGTCCAGCTCTGAGGGCTACACCCTAAGGACCCTCAACCAGCTGTGAAGTCAATGTGGTCCTCCACAGAGGGCCGGGCATACCGCCTGGTACATTAGTGCCCTCCACTAGGGTCTGCTCTTGGCTGGCTCCTACAGGGGCCCTGATGATGTCTGGGGGGCTGTTGGACTGCTACAGACACAGAGGAGGGGCGAGGGGGGTCTTGTAGGTCATAGGCAGAATCAGTTCGGTTCTCCGTGGAGAGCATTGCAGCCCAAACAGGTGGATCCCATTTTCAGGCAGGTCCCCAAGGATCCGGCCTCAGGCTGGGACCCCAGGGAGAGGCAGACTTCCCACCAGCCCCCCTCCTGCTCACAACTTCCTATCATTCTGACAAAATGATTTTGCAACTAAGAAAATGTTTTTAGCTGCTCTGATTTTCGCAGATTTTCAAAAACCCAGTTCAAACGTCCAGCCCTGAGCTTCCCCACCCAAAAGTTTCAAAAGCCTCTCCCTTCAACTCAGATGCGGAAGTTGCTTTGGCAAGCAGCAGGGCATCGGTTCCTAGCCGCATCTCAAAACACAACTCCATCCATAACCCGCATCACACACACCAGCTTCTATGCCAGACACACTCTAAGTATCGAGGACACAGTCTTTTTATTTTTATGGTCTAAGCAGCATCAATTCCAAGAACTAGAAAAACAATCCCTCAGTGGGAACCTATTCAGCCACTCTCCCGGAAGGTCCTGGAGGCCAAGCTAGTAGCTCTGTCTTCTTAGCAGCACGAGGACAAAGGACAGCCAGGCCTGAGGGGCGGGGTCAGGCCTGAAGCACTTCAAAACACAGGGGTGCATTTCAGCTGGAATGCAGGGAGCAGGATTGGTTAGGAAAGCCGACACGTTTTCCTCTGGAAAGACTAGGGGACTGTTCAGAGGCGGGAGCTCCACCGGGGAGCTTGGAGATGAGGTGGTAGGAAGGAAAGGGAGGACAGGCCCTCAATTCTGTGCTGGGACAAGTGCTGCGGTGAGGAGGCCTCCTGGAATAGCAAGGTGTTTGGACAGTTGGATCCACCAAGTGACCCCTATCCCTGGCTGGGGCATGGCACATGGCCTGTACCTCCCTCAACTGTGGTTTTCTTTGCAGGTCACATTTATGTGTGGTTTTTAGTTGTAATTAGTTGCCAACATTAAAACACAATAAATTTCATATTAAAATCTGGGTCTTTGGCTTCTCTTGGAAACTCAGAACATCTGGACTCTCTAAGATGCAATCCCCCTGGACGCCAATGGAAGGGCACAAGCTGTCTGCAGGGACACAGCCGCCCCCTCTCTCTCACATGCAGGCTGTTTCACAGGCTTTTGTTAATGTCTGGCCCCTGAAGACACACCGTTGGTGACCCTTGAATATCTGGTGAACGAAGAGCAAAGGAGACTGGGGTTCCAGGGCTCCCTGTCCCCTGCTAACTTACTGTGTAACCTTAGGCAAGCCCCCGGGTCTCTCTGAGCCTCCGTGAAAGCTGTGCAAAGAAGGGGGTACAGAAATCATCCATTCACACCCTCAGTGCCCATTTTGCCCATGGAGGCCCCTTTGGATAGGGTGAGCCAGGAGTGGTTTTGTGAGAAAATAGGCTGCAGGGTGAGGCGGGCCAGTGCAGCCCTTGCAGCAGCCCCGCCGTCCCAGGCGCCGGCCCTGAGGCTGTGCTGACGCCACTCCTCGGCAGCTTGATATGAATATTGTGTCAGAGATTGGAGATATTAAAAATGACAATGCATTATTACTGCAGCAGGGAAATCTCATGAGTCCTAGAGATAGGATTTCGAAATCCTCAGCCAAAAATCAATAGCAATGCCCAAGAATTTATAAAAGAAGCACGTCAGTCTGCATTTGAGAAGACACACTTTCGGCTTCTGGCTAAACCAAAGGGACAAGTGCAAGTGTGTCATTCCGGAAGGCAGGAAGCAAGAAGCAAAATCGCACTGGGTCCCGGGTGGTGCAAGGCGCCTGGCAGGCGCTCACTCAGGGGCCGGGTCAAGATCCCACAAGGCAAACAGAGAACCAGCAGTGCCCCCCAGTGAGCCTTCTGACCCCTCCAGGAGAGGACAGGGTCCACCAGCTCCCATAGCCACTCTGTCCTGGAAACCAGCATTTAAAGAGCAAGCACAGAGGAGATCCCGGGTGTGGGACCCATCAGTGTTACTCCCAGTTGTACAATGGGTATAAAAATAGTGAACCTCTCTTTCTCCTGGTGGTGTTGTAAAGATAAAAATTAAAAAAAAAAACAAAAACAAAAAAAAAAACAACCAGGAGCCTCCCTGGTGGCCCAAGGAGTTAAGCGTCAGCACTATGAAGCTATCCACAGCTACCACAGCATGAGTTCAATCCTTGGCCAGGGTGGTGACCCACATGGCGCAGCAGACCTTGCCTGACTCGCCTGCTGCTCCCCTCAGCAGTGTATTTCAGTCAATCCACCTGTTCTGTTCCCCACCCTGGTGAATCCTCTCGCCGCCGGGACCTCTAGCCTACACCCCAGCTCTTGAATGCACAAATAAATAAATCCTTTACAAACAAACAAACAAACGTACTTTAGGATGCTGGAGCCATCAGAAAAGGCACAGGCTCTGCAGGCAGAGAAGCTGGGTACAAATCCTGTTCCACCACTAGAAAATGACGCCAAGAACACCTGACCTTGTAGGGATGTTGTACTAAGGTGCTATCTGCACAGCGCCCCCCAAATACTGAATCTCAATAATGGACAACAGTTCCAACATGACGGTCATTATTACAAATATGAGAAAGTCCAGTTGACCCTTGAAAAAGTGGGTGAGGGTGCCAGCCACCAGAAGTTGAAAAGTGTGACTTTACAATCGGTCTGAATGCTCAGCTTCCACATCCCAGAGTTGAACCCAGTAACAGTGACGTGCGCAGTAGATGCAGAACCCACAGAGAGAAAATCCCATGTGTGAGTGGGCCTGTACCGCCCATCTGATAACATTTCTTAACAACCACTCAGTAGGTTAGCTGATGGTTTCAGAGTCTTCTCATGAAAATATTGTCTTCCTCTAATACCAGACTCCCCAGTTTACGATGCTTCCATCTTAGCTTTTTTCTTGAGCGAGACTCGCAAAATGAAGTACAAGAAAGAAGCTCTTTAGACAGGGAACTGAAGCCCCAGAATCGCTGTGACTGGACCAGAGACACAGCAAGTCAGAGAGAGGGAAGAGCAAGGCCTCCATCCTAGCACAGACCCCCTGGAGACACGGAGACCGTGACCCCTCCAGTGACCCCTGCCTCCAGCACCCACTGTTGTTCTGGGCTTGCTGGTGGCCAGAGCATGGCTTCCTTCCTCTCCCATCACAGACTCTCCAAGGACTCAGACTGTGACACATCCAAGCTGAGAGCCCAACCATGATCTCATCTGACTCCTGACCTTGGGGCCCCAAAGTGAGTGGGTCACAAGTGAGTGGGAGACCCATCACAATAGCTGCCGTCCTCAGTAAATGGACAAGGCCTTCTAAGGCCACCTAAGAGCTTTCCTTCCCCAAGCCTGACCCTCGGGTGATGAGGCCAGCACAGCAGGGTGGAGAAGAGGCAAGCAGAAAGAAAGCATCTGCTTCTAGATACATCTGGCACATCCAGTGGGCAGGGATCAGACCACTCCCAGGGCCTGCCTGTCGGCCAGGTTAGCTCAGTGTCTCCTGGCAGGAGCCCAGGGACAGAGCCCCCACATCCCAGTTACCTCCTAAACAGGCTGGCGGGACACTCTCTTCCTGGCTGTCCTCTCGAAGCAATTTGGGTTATAAAGGATGCTCCGAGTGCTAAGAATCGACAAGGCAGCAGCGAGTGTGCCCTGGTGTCCCAGGGCAGCCTATCAGAAGGCACTAATGGGTGTGGGGTCCACTTGTTTTCAGAGGTCACAGTGACCTTAGCAAAAGCTTGTGACAGCACCTGATTGTAAGCTCTGTGAAGGCAGGGGCTGATTTCACTGGTTTGTTTTTAGTTTGGCTTTCCTGATGATATGAAAGAAATGTGGTGTTATTATAGAAAATTTGCAAAGTAGAAAAAGAGAGAAAGATCACCTTCAATCTTCCTCTCACAGGAGCCCACTGTCAAGATTTCGGTCAATTTCCCCCAGAAGTATAAACCGTTCGTGAAGTTACATTAGACCTTAAGCCCAGTGCCCGGTACACAGCTGGCACCCAACATGCATCACGCGTAGGCTGAAGAAATATGTGAGGGACAGTGAAAGAATGAACAGATTAGAGTGTAAGTGGCAGAGCCCTGAGTCTCTGCAACCCAAATAGCGCCTTCAAATTAAAGACTTTGGCAAGATGGTAATTGGGATCAGGGAACCTCACCAAGGAGTTTCGTTTTCTTTGGCACTTTGTATTTTTATTCCATAATTAATTGTTGAAAGAAAGTTTTTAAAGAGGCCTCATGGACACAGGGCAAACAGGCTTATATTAAAAATAAGTGAAGTAGGAGTTCTCCTCCATGCCCCAAAACAGCAATAAAAACAAAATTCACTGCCTGTGCCTTAACAGTCCTTAACGCCCACCTCGTAGATTTGCCTGCTCTGGCTCCAGCCCCTGCTAGAGACAGAAGCACCTTGTTCCCAGGGGAACCTCCCCCAGCCTGTGGCGGGGGGCTAAAGAGTTGCAGTGAGGCCAGGCTATGCAGGACAGCGTATGAGATGCAGGACACAAAACTAATAGTCACTGAGCCCTCAATACACATCAGGCACGATGGACTTCACAGGTAGAATCTGTTACTTTTTGCAAGGAGCTTTTGTTATCCTCTGTTATTTTTCCTCAGTTTATAGACCAGAAGGGTTAACACAAGGGTTAAGCAGCTTTTGCAAAGACATAATGCAAGTAATGATGAATTCCCAAGAAATCTGACTGCAGAAACCCTGGTTTTGATTCCTGATTTATAACATCTCATGGGTTATAAGTGGGTAGGAGTGGACAGGTGGATGGACAGATGTTGAATGGACAGAAGGATGTCTGGTGGGTGGATGGTAGGTGGATGTGTAAGTATGTGAGTGAATACAATGGTGGATAGATGGTGGGTGAGTGTATGGGTGGGTAGGTGGATGGATGGATGATGGGTGGGTGGATGGATGAGTGGGTGGATGGATGAACAGATGGATGATTGGATGGATAATTGGATGGAACAATGATGGAAGGATGGATGCAAGGGTGGGATGTGAGGTAGAGAGCAGGAATGAATGCCATGTCGATGAATGCTATGTGGGTAGATGGCAGATGCCTAAGAGTCATGCACCAGTCCAGGTCTGCTTGCTTCCCAACAATGACCCAATAGGATGTTCCCATCAAAACTACAATAACATGGAACCCCACAGGCTGGCTGCCTTCTCACCCCATCCAAGGACTTGTCTTTCCCCAACCCACCAAAGGGTCTGAGTTTTCAAGCCCATCAGGCCATCAGCATCTCCCGGCCCCTGGAGATTTTCCATCGACAATGGTGGGGGATTTAAAGGGCATCATGACGAAGGTAAGCTGCGCACAGAGGCAGGGCAGTCAGCTCAGCGTGCTTAAATATCTGCTTTCACACTGAAGTCTGACTTGGGTTTTGCTCCTTTCTAAATATTCCCTGTGGCTCTTATCACCCTTCAAGACAGAGAAGAAGTGTCACCTCTTCTCCCAAGCCCGCCCGTCCCCCTAGACAGAGTGAGATGAGATGCCCCTTCTCTGTGCTCCCCACACACACATCTTTGTATTTGAGCAGTTGTTGCACTGATTGGCTAGTTGTCCTCCCCCAAGGGATTATAAACGTGCGCAAGGAGCCGCTGCTATCCACTCTGAGGCTCTCATAGCACTCAGCTCAGTGCTTTACACATAGAGGGAGTCAATAATCTGTGTGCTATGGATTCTCAAATCGAGACTTTCACAGGCTCCGCATCCTCTCCTCTTCCCTCCAGGCCACAAGGAAACAGGAGTCGGGACACCAGGCTGCAGAACCAGCCACCTGCAGTTACTTCTTTATCCACAAGAGAGCACAGTGTCTTGAAGCTCAATACAAATTCTTTTGTAAATGCCTGGTGTACTTACAGAACACTGTATAACTCAAAAATTATAATTAAAATGTCTTAGCTCCTGTATTTATAGTAACATTTAAACTACTGTGCTTTCTTGAAGTCAGTCATTTACTTGAGAACAGCACACTTTATGGTGAACAGATCTTTGAAACAGTACCGCGGGGATGCAGCCCAGGCACATGTAACTCAATATATGTCAACAGCTGTAAAAATATTGGTGGGAGAAGGCAGGGAAAAAGCCATGAGCCCAGATCAAGTGCCCTGTCTCTCACATCTGACTGTTTTCAGCTGCTCCCTCCTCTTCCAAATAATTGGGCCATTTTGGTGCACGCTGTCACACAAGGCGGGCCCTCTTTGAGGCTGGATGATCAAAAAGGTTATAAATGAAAATGATTTCGATGTTGGCGGCCTGGAGAGTGACCAGGGCGTGCGCGGCGGCAGAAGGGTCTGTTCTAATCTTACCAACTGCACGCCGCCTTCGGAGAGTACTCCTAGGGCGCCAGCAGCTCCCCAGGGTGAGGCCATGGTAAATTCTGCCTAATCCCTTCTGCATACAAATGAGCGCCTGGCAGGAGGATGGGGGCCAGACGCTGCAGCCCAGCGCCTGCTCCTCCTCCCCGGGTTGGCTGTCTTAGCTGAACAAACAATCAAGCGACAGTGGAGCCGGCTGCAGGCTGGGTAGAATGAGACAGAAGAAGCCCAGAGTTGGGGCAGAGGGTGGGGGGGGCCAGTGAGCTGACCTTCTGACCCCAGAGCCTGGCAGTGGGTTACACAGGCGCTTGGGTGGCATGGCCAGAGGCTGCACCAGATTGAGGGAATGGTATGTTCATCATCCTAAGGACAGTGGTGGCAACCTCTGCTCCAAGGCCAAAGAAGCTACAGGGCAAAGGGCACCTCATCTTTCCAAAGGCATCAGACTGAATTCACCAAGATGCAGACACTCATGTCCCGGCAAAGGCACATGGTGTCAGGCGGCTCCTCCCACCCACTGAGGGAATAGAGGCTGCCAAGCAGAATGCCAGGAGGGAGGTGGCCCTATCCTGAAGTTTCACTCAGCACCAGCTCTTCATCACCACCCAGATAGGGTCCGGGACGACCCTGCAATTAAATGCTAAGGGAATGACCCAGACCCGAGAACCCAGGGGCCCAAAGTAGTACAAGGGACTCCAGGGGAGTCCTCGAAGGGGTTAGCGCAGAGAGAGGAAGGATGTGACTCTGGTCAAAGGGAAAGAAAATGGACCAGTTAGCAGTGTGGCCGCTCAGCAGCTGCCAGGGTCTCTAAAGCCAGTTTTGCCTTCAGTAAAATGGTATCAGGGACCGTTTTTAAAATGAATTCTGAGCTCCAAGGTCAACTCCCCAGGGCAGATGTCATAACTTGGGCTGATGGAAGGACTTCGCAGGGACTGAGCCATGACAACAGTAGGCAAAGCACACAGATGAGCTGCATTTTGACCCCGCCAAGCCCTGCAGAGGGTGAAGGGGCGATTTAAATGAGCCACTAGATGTAAAGCACTTGAGCCATGCAGAGACACTGATGGTTAGTGTTTGCTCTTGCGGGGAGAAGCCTTCATGGCACAGAAAAGGTTGGTGGTCACTGCTTTGGGCTGGCAGGGCAAAGGTTCGGGGCCCCTTCCCAACCTGGCGGATCCAGGATAACTGGGGGAGGCACAGAAGCAGCCAAGGGGCCCTCCCCAATCTTCAGGGGACATCACGCCCTTGCAAAAATAGAGACCCCAACAACAGACCCCAGCGTGCGGTGTGGGGGGCTCCAAGTCTCAGCAGTTCTCATCTGCCCAAGGGTTGGTGACCTCTCTCTCTCTCTCTCTCTCTCTCTCTCTCTCTCTCTCTCTCACACACACACACACACACACACACACATACACACACACACTCACACACACACATCCACATCTTCCATGAAAATCAGCAGGAATTGCACATTTTGAGGACCCAATTAGGCTCAGTGTGTATTTGACAACCTTTCAACCTCCAGAAGACATTTATTTTTACAACGCTCTCCAGCTGAGAAATTACTAGGTTCCTGCCCTTCCCCGAATCGTCTGGCATCGGAAGGCACCAAGGTGTATCTGCGAATGACGAAGGGGACTCGCTAGGTGGGGTCTGGCCATGGCTGTCAAGACCACTTGGAAAGTGGGTCTCAGAGATGGGGACTGTCCAAGGCGGACAGTCAGCTCTCCAGAAGTCTAGGCAGCCCCTGGGATGGGCAACCTGAGTGGTAACTTCCACTTTCCGTTATCCCCTATACCCCCTTGGCTGCTAAGTACCACTCTGGGACTCGGAGGCGGGGGGTGGGGGGGTTGGAGTAAGGGAACTTTCCATCTTACGACAGGGAAACTAAGGCCCAGAAATACCTACTGACACTACCCAGGGCTTCGCGACACAAAAGGAACAAAGCCAGAGCTCCAGCCCTGGGCATTCCCACTCCCTGCTTATTCTTTCCCACTCAGCACACATGGCCACACTCTGGGGCAGGGCACTGGAGAAAATTAGGCCAGAAGAGGAGGGAGCTTCTGAGTTGTGGGATCAGGGGACAGGGCAGAGTATATAGGAAACAGAAAGGGGTAAAGGCAAGAAAGAGCTTGCTTGGTGTTGAGATAAGGTGGCTGTGAGCATCAGCCGGGGTCAGAAGTCCATATGCCCACCCCCAATGTTACCAGGAGGCCCCCATGAACTTCCTCACCAGGCTCTGTACCTGCAGAGATTACTCCAACCTAAGCATCTCTCAGTGTCACTGGAGTCTCTTCCAAGAGGACGCCTCTTGCCCCACTTAAAAGGCTAGGCCTCTGCAGCCTCATCAAGGAAAAAGAGGAGTCCAGTGCCAGGCTCCCCACGGGTGGCACATACAAGCCCTGTCCCCACTGACTGCTGTCCAGCCCCCTCATTCATGCGTGTGCACCTAAGTCTCCCGTCTGCACCAGGCTCCTCGAGATGCTGCTGGGCAGTGACACCAAAGAGCCTTGAATTTCCTGGGGCTCTCCTGGCAGGGTCCCTCATTCACTAACATCTTCAAACAAAGACAACGAAATCAAGGCGCTCTGCCAGGGAAGCGAAGCCCTGCATGGCCCCACAGACAGTGCCGCTGCTGATGGGTTTACCAAGTGAACGCCTACGACCTCAACGCTAACCTCTCTTTGGCCTCTGCCCCCCAAGATGTCACGGTAACTCTGCCAGGGTGAACGGGGCACCCAGGAGAATGTCGCCGCGTCACAGCAGCCTGGGACCGGGGCACCAAGCGGAGCATGTGCTCTGTGCGGCTTTGTGTGAGCCTCCGACTCTGCTATTTCACAAGCAGCAGGTTGGCGATTAGCAGAATAGCAACAGCACCGAAGCCAGTGACAACAGCCTCGGTCGTGACAGCGACGACGACCGTCACCCAGAGTCAAGCCCGCGTGCCCCCCACCCCTCCCCACCAGAGGCCCCACAAAGGCAGGAGCTTGAAACATGTTAGGGAAACTTGGCCAATCATTTCTGTGAATCTTTACTGCCTGGACAGATTAAACCCAGGCCCCAAGTGGCTCTCCCAGTTGACAATTTTTCTTTCAAAAAGGCAGAAGTTGCTGTGAGCCAAGTTCTTGCAGCCGAATTCCTGGACACAGTTTCCAACTATTCCAATCAGCCGGCTCTGCGGTTGGGCTGGGATTTCAAGCTTGCCACAGTATGAAGTCCAGTTTGGGCTATATTCCCTTCCCTCTCGCAGCGTGAGGAAGGCTTCCCCGCAAAATCAAAAGGCTTACTGTCAAGTTTTCGATTGGTCTGGGCTCCGTGCTATCATGTGTGTGGTGATGGGAAGGAATATGAATGTGGTGCCGGCTCTACCATGGGGCCTGGAGGCCTCGGCCAAGCCGTCCAGGGACCTTATGAAAGTGGAGCGGAACTCTTTTCATGTATATTCCAACTGCTGAAATTCCCCAGACACGCCACAGTGTGCAAACACGGTGTAAAAAAGAACAATGGCTGGATAAAAACCGAGGCAAGTCCGCTGAGCTTGCCGAGACAAACCCACGTTGCTCACGCCAGGGGCAGCCAAGCCCGGGTCTTGTCCCTCCTTTTGCACCGTCCCTTTGCCTTCGTTCTTTCTTCCTTTTGCATTTGGAACTCAATGAAAACAGTCACCATGTTTCCAGGGAAGGAGGCCTGCTCTTGACTGGCATAAAATACATGTGCGAATTCACTAGAGCAGGTTGAAAACTGGAAAAAATTCACAGATGATACTCCGGGCTCAAACCGATGGATGTAATGTACATCATTTTGGTTTCTACCAACATAGACATAACACGTATCTGTGTGTATGTCAACAAGGGATGCGCTGGCGCCAGCTTGCACTCGGCTCCTGAGAGCTGACTGTGTCCTTTTCTCCCCATCCCCATGATCAGTGACGTCATATTGGGGACCTGACAGCAGCCAAGGTGGGAGCTTTACACCACGGAGATTAGCAAATGCAACAAGTCACAATTCTTTTCTCTTTCTTTTTTTGCAGACAGTTAATTGTTAAGTATTTACCAGCATATCACATCACTGTGTGTGCATGTGTGTGTTTGGAGCTAGAGATAAACACACACGCATACATACAGACTGCATATAATGTATGTACATATATATTTTATAGCTGTGAACAGATCTTTGTAGACACACTATACATTTTATGGATATACAATATAGATGCTAGACATTACATTTACATGCACATATTGTTCACATGTGTACAGTCCCCCTAATTCATAACTTCCCTCTAAATATCCTTTGAAATCAGGGATCCAAGTGAATCTTCATACTTTTATAATTAAAAAAAAAATTCAAAAACCAAGCGGTACTCCCCCAAATAATAGCAATCACTAAATTGATTTCCTTTTTGCCAGGCATTAACTTCCTCCTATTACTGCAAATTTGCTGCACTTGTATTTTCTCCCAGTCCCAGAATTAAACACACTTCTAATTTCTCACTTCAGGTGCATTAAGTGCGGTATAGGGCACAAATGAATAATTTTATTGATAGTAAATTTTATAATCCATGCAGCACTTGCTGAAAATGGATGTGTTCAGGACGCATTCATTATTTCTCCTAATTTGAAGACCACAGGATTGAGCAGCCTGCTTGCTGGGTCTCTAGTAATTGCTGGCTATTTTCTACTGGTTTGAGGTGCAATTGACAATTCAGGCACATGCTCCGCTTTATGTGGATAAACTGCAATAACCAGTTTATCAGATTATTACTTTTACTAATTGAAGACCCTATACAACATTGGTGAGTAGTTTCTGTCTCCTGCAGACAGAAGTCCCCCTGCCAGTTAATGGTGCCCTGAAAAAGCGGATGCAGGACACCATGCTGCAGGTGACGGCCCTGTACACTCACCCCCCAAATCATGCAACAGAAACATAGATGCAGAAAGTGGGCTCACTGGGGTTGAGAGGGAAGAACAGGGGGCAAGATCAAAGAGTTGGTTGGTTGCTCAGAAGGAACACTAATTAAGAACAAGGCTTTTGATATCAGACAGACCTGGTGTCAGTGGTAGTCAGCCCACCTAGACCTGCATGACCTACGAACAAGTCAGCTCTCTGATCCTCTTTGCTCTTCTGTAAAATGGAGGTGAAATAATAATAAATAAAAATACTGCCCCTTGGGACTCAGGAGACCAGGTAAGAAATGTCTGTACAGTGCTTGGCAGGGGTCTGGCACCCAGTCAATGGGCCTCTATACTGAAAAGGAAGTCAGGCAAGTCTCCATGTCATGTGACAATCATATCACATGACATTTCACGTGACAAAGGACACCATTTAGAATGTGGTCTATGATTTGTAAAGGCAGCCTGGGAGTCATTCAAGGAAAAGCTGTGCATTTGTGGAAGAGACTTGTGAATGAATTCCAGGGTAGACTAAATGGGGTTCTTGGGTTCCTGTCAAACTGTTCTATTCTTAAAGAGGAATTGACCAAATTCACATTCCTTGGATACTGACGGTGCCCAGATATAGTTGGAAACATTTTATAAATGATCCCATTTAAGCTTCAAGACAACCCTCTAAGAGAGGGTTGTCTTCATTTTATAGCTGAAAAAACTGGGGCACAGGGGTATCACACAGCCTG
Organism: Talpa occidentalis; assembly: GCF_014898055.3. NCBI lineage: Eukaryota > Metazoa > Chordata > Mammalia > Eulipotyphla > Talpidae > Talpa > Talpa occidentalis. The sequence continues at coordinate 21,293,969 of NW_023601754.1, read as the reverse complement.
CCCAAGGTCATGCCACCAGCAAGAGGCAGACTCAGGATTCAAGCCAAGGAAAGCTGGGTCCTTGACTTCTACACCTGTCTGCACCATTCCCACCCCACCCGTGGACCAGGGTATACCAAGACAATGGCATCTGCCTGCCCCACCCTTCCTGGCCAGCCGAGCAAACACCCGCAACCTGATGGCGCGTCTGCAAAGCAGTCACCAGCCCCATATGGGCTCAGAAGCCTCGAATCACAGCGACAGGCTGAATGCCTCTCCCACACCTGAGGGAAGAGGGCATACACTTGCTGGCTGTCCTGGTGAATGTGTCACAGGCCACATCTGCCAACAGGCTCTTGGCCCAGGTTTGCACGCCTGATACTTACACAGGCTCCCACACATGCAGCTGATAGCCTGCCCAGGTGAGGATGCAGTGAATACTAAATGGAGGACACATACACAAACACAACTGAATTACGGGCATTTGCTGGACTACTTATAATCACAATGGTAGTGACATTTTAGTTGAATTTATTTCCCTTTTTGGGGTGAAGACTCAGCTGGTCCTTCTAGTGGGAAGTATTTTGCTTTTTGCAAAAATAAGAGCATATTCCTCTCCCTCCCTCTCCCCCACCCAACAAAAAAGACAAGAACATCTCTAGGTTTCTTCCTTAGTGCTCTGATTTTTCTAAGAACTGGGTGATCTAGAGGGCTCACTGATGGCACCTGTGACAATGGAAAGTATCCTTTTTCCAGCCTGAGCCAGAACTGCCAAGATCTTTTCCCATAGCAAGAGGAGAAGACATCCCTCAAAGGCCTCAAAACTGAGTAAAAAAGCTGAGACCACCACGAGCAGCCAGGGTCAGGACTTGCTATCTGGAGACAGGTAGGCCCAAAGCCGACAGCCACACTCATTTTAGCAGGGGACACTGTGGACACACTGTGCGAACACCTGATATCACTGCTACTCACCCCACTCCCATGCCAGCTGTCCAGTGCAGGACACAGAGGTCAGCAGAGATGCGGGGTCCAGCCACAGGGCTCATGCCCAGGGAGAACCCTTTGTTTCCTGGACCCAGGGGCCACAGTTCTGTACAGAGTTCCTGGTCCAGGCGGACATCTCCACCAATCACCTCCTCCTTGTCCTCTAAATCCACAGCATTCCTCCAGTCCCTCTCCCCCTCTCCTGATTAACAGCCGGCCACCTCATTTAGAAAAGCTAACTTTTCTCCGAGTTCCATCCTGTTCTTGAGGTTTCGGCTGGAAACTTGGCCTAGATGACAGCTGTGTGGGCCTCTCCCCAGCTCGACCCAGCAGGCGTTCTAATACACTTCATTCTGGGGCTGGTTGCTGCTTTTAATCTATCAGCACGGCGCCGCAGCTGCTGTAAGCTAGCTGAAAATTGTCTGCATACGGGGCGAACCATTTGTAACCCTTTTCAGTGCAAATGTGCACTTGGGCAGACAACGGCCCAGCTCTCCCGTGCCTAGGAAGTGTCCCCGTCCAGACTCTTCCCAGGGAGCAGAGGTCCCCAACCCAAAAACCTAGAAAGCTCTTTGGGGAGCCTCAGCATTACTGCCTTGGGAAGTCAACCTTCCTGACAACTTTTCATCCTGGGAGAAACTAAGCGCTTCTGAACAAGTTCTGGCCAGAGCACCTGCACCCCTGTGACCAGGACCTGGCCCCAGATGCTTCTCACTGGTATTTCTTTGCTTTGGTTCTTAGTAAGAAGAGGGCAGCAGGTTCAGGTTCGAGGGGGCCTCCAAGGGTTGCTGTCCCCAGACCCAGCAGGGCCTGCCCAAGGCAACACCACCGGATTCTCAAGTCTGCTGGTGCCACCAACTGCACAGGGTCTCTGGTCGATTCACTCAGCATATCAGCCCTAGCAGCAGGATTTCAGGGGGACTGAAATCCTTGCCAAATGTGAACAGTTACAGTTCTTACAAAATAGCCAGTACACTTCAGGCATTAAACACAAGTGTAAATGTCAAAGAGGGCAGAAGAAAAAGTGGAGGAAAATAAACAGGGAAGGGAAGGGAAATGAGGAGAACCAGAAAATTATCACCCACCCACCACTCCCTAATCATCTTGGCAAACCCCTAGGCGGTCAGGGGAAGGAGGCCCAGGCCCCTCTGTGTTCGTGGAAATGCTCAGCGGGGAAGTTCACTCCCAGCCCTCACTGTCAGATCCATCACCAAAGGCAGAACCAGGCTCTCCGGCTCCCCAGCTCCCTGGCTTCTCCACCTGCCCCTAAGTCCCAGGCAGCAGGCCCAGCCGCCTCTGCTCCCTAAGAATAGCACATGCAGGGAGAGGTTTCTCTGCCTTCCCCCTCAGGAGAGCCCAAGACTCCTCCCTCCCTGCTCATTGCCCATTAGGTTTCTGCCTCTTGAGTAGTACCCACATGAATCTGGGCCCCCCAGCCTCATCCTGGTCTGGGACCAGATGAGTACAGAGTCCAAGGCCCTTCTGCTCAGCCCAGTCTCAGCAATAGTAGGGAGAGGGGCTGTTACAGACTATGCAGCCCATTAGAAGAAGGGCTGGGGGTGGGGGTGGACCCACCTCCCCAAATCAATCCAACTCAAAACTTAAGTCTTCCCTCAGAATTGATACGGCAGCAGCTGTATCTCTTTCATTTGAGTAATTATCATATAATTAAGTGCATGAATTACAAGAGAGCCAAGGCATTAAATTAAAATATTTAATGCTTGTAAATCTGAAAATGATTGCTGTGCTGATGCACAGCCAGTGAGAAGTGAGGCTAATGGCTTGGCGGCCAGCACTGGGAGGCAGTGTTAGGGACCGAGCTGCACCTCAAAAAGTGGGCAAGGAAGAAGAGGGGGCTGGGGGGAGGCAGTAACCTTGAGAGGAGGCAGCATCTCCACAAACCCCACGGTTGATTCTCCCAGCAGAGGTGGTAGTCCCAGTATAAAGGCCACGTGTGCCAAGGCCCGCAGCTGCAGGAGGGTGGACAAGGGGTAAGGCAGTGTCCACTCACTAGGGTAACCCCACAAGGCTCCAGGGGCAGGCAGGAACGGGGCCGGACTTGATGATATCATGCGTGCGTGCATACCTTTACTCTTTGGAAAATGTTCGCATTCCAGTGGGGACAAATGGGGAAACTGAGGCACAGAGAGGCAAGGAGACCTGCCCAAGATCATGCAACAAGTGGGAGACCAGCACTAGGACCGAGGTCCCCCGTGACTGAGCCTGCAGACCAGGGGAGCTGTGATGTTAGCTCATCCGACCTTGACTGGCTTTGATGTGACCCAGGATGGTATTAGCCAATCCTTTCATTTCCCAAACCAACCTGTCTCCCTCTTAGGAATAAAAGGAGGTTTAAAGCTCCCAGAGCGATCCCCTGTGATGCTGACAAATAGTTCCACAAAGTGGGAACCGGGGTGAGCTTTGGGTTTCTGCCCGGAAAACACCACACACTACCCAGACAGAGCCAGGGTAGACAGACGCTGGGAGGTTCAAAAGGAGAGACAGCCAGGCCTCTCAGCCACGTTCACAGTGGTCAGACCGAAACCAGACCACTGGTGGATGGAGCAGAGGCTCTCCCTCCCACCCTGGAATGAACTCAACAGGGACAGCTGGGGAGGATGCAAAGAGTGGACATTCAGTCCGAGTGAAAAAAAATCAAGTGCAGGAGATATTAGGAAACCACAGAGGGCGAGGAGGCCCCTTTCCCAGACAGCCTCCACCAGAAGACCCATCTACCATGGCCCAGAAGACGCCTCTACCATGGACCCATCTGGCGGTGGTCGGCTTCTGCCTCTCACTCAAGATGTTTAGACAGTCCAGTGTCTGTCTGTCCCCCACCCTAAGGTGCTGAGTATAGTGATGATCTGAACAGGGCTTCCGACCCCCACACCTTTGCTCTTCAAGCCCCCCTGTCTGCAATGACCAGGCCCCCTCCTACTAGGGAAGGATCCCAGGACGCTAGCCATCCAAGTGCGCACCTACTGTGCGCACCACTGTTGCTTAAACATGAATTCTCCCTGATTTCCACTGCCACTGCTCACATCCCCTCCAGCCCCATGTTCTCTGTCTTTATGACTACAACCTCCTAACCAGGTTCCCGTCCTCCAGGGAGTATGAGTCTGTCCTGAAGGAGCGTTTTATGGAGAAGAGAGTTGCTCAGGGTTGAACTGCTCCTTGGGGCCCCCCTTCAGACCCTCCAAGACCTTTGGGCCATCCAGTGAGGTTGCAGATAGGAAAGTGGTCTCACAGAGCAGGTGCCCAGGAAGGTGGAGGTTCCCAGGGCAGGTGTTTTCCTGGGTGGTGCATCTAAGTGAAAGAAAGGCAATTTGGGGTCCCACAGGCTTGGGTACAAAGCCCAACCCACACCTTCCCAGCTGCCCACATGGATTTGCACAGTGACTTTAAGAGCTTATTTCTTCACCAGGAAGATGAAAGTTGCATCTATCACAAGTAGCTAAGCGCTCCTCTGGGCGTGGTCTGGCGCGCAGTAGGAACCTGTCAGTGGCAGCTACTATCACTGTGATGGTGGTTGTGAGTGTCCCCTGTCTGAGGGATGAAGCGCCCACAGAAAACAAGGAGCACCTTAAATGTGCCATTCTGGACTGAACACTGAAATAAACAAATAACACAAGCTGGCGTGTGTGGGGAGCTTACTACGTCAGGCACTGTTCCATTCATTTAACTCATTTAATCCTAAGAGATTAGTCATCATCCTTACTTTCCCCCATTTTACAGAGACTATCGATGTAGGAAGAGCTTTAAGCAACTTGCCCAGGAGACCCAGAGCAGGCAAGCATCTGAAGCTGGAGTCCATGCCCCACCTGTATCCCCAGAGTGGCCCTGAGCCAAGTACAGTGATGGGCAAAGACGTGAAAAAATATAGCAGGCTTCTCCCCCTGCTACCAGAAGCTCACAGTCTGCTGGGGGAAGGAATACCCTGAGACCCATTCAGGGCCTTGGTTAAAAAGGGCCTCCTGATGTGGCCCTGATGATGGACACAGGTGACGCAGGTCATGTGCTGAGTTGGGATCGGTGCTTGTCCCTTCGGCATCTCATTTAACCCTCATAGCAAGGGTTTTATTGTCCCCATTTCACAGATCAGAAGGGTGAGGCCCAGAGAGGTAAGTGACACTGAGGTCACAACACAAGAGCTGGGTCCCAGAGGCTATGATGTTCCAGGGAATCATGCTGAGTGGGGTCCTTTAGCCATTTATCTCATAGTTCTCTCTCTCTCTCTCTCTTTCTCTTAGCTCAGGGGGAGACAAGAGAGGTACCTGCTAATGAAGAATAAAATAGTTTGCTACAATTTGCTCCCAAACAGTATGCTTAATTACCACAAACTCTTCCCCAACCCAGTCACTTAATTGAATTCAGATAGCATGCTTGATGTTATATATAATATTTTGCAAGTTGGCCCTCTTTGGGGAGTGTATTGATTGAGGAGGAAAACAGATGTTCTGGAAGATGTTTCCAGATCAGCACTGGACCAGACAGCATGGAGTTGAAAGAATTATATGAATGTAAACATAGTTGTGGCCCCAGGAGCCAGAGGCCAGGGCAGAATTCATCCTGCTTCTCACGAGAAGGCCAGACCTGACCCCCACTCATGCCCTGACCCCCAGCACAACCATGTTAACAGGGTCTTCCAGGCCCTATTATGGGTGCTGAGCAAAGCAGGCAGGAGAGTCCCGGAGTAGATGGGAAGAGAGCAAGAGGGTGGTGGGGTGGATGGACACAATCTCCTTGGTCTGGAGGGGGACTGATTGGACAGAGCTTTTTCCAGGAAGGCACTGAGCATCCTTCCGTATTCACTCATTTGTTCGGTCAACAAACATTTGCTAGACACCTACTATGTGCCATTTAGTTATTCATTCAATGATATTTACTAAGTACCTAGCAAGTGTCTTTTCCACCCACTCTTTCAGAAGATGTGTCAGAAGGCAGCAGTGTGCACAGCCCTAAGTCTTGGTGTGCCCTGCCCACTTGGACACACAGTCCAGCAGGGGAACAAGACACTCAGCGCTGGATGCAAGGAGATGCCGCCAGAGGATGGACGCGTGTGATGCTCTTAGGTCATCAGACACATGCAGTCAGAAGTGAAGGACAGGTGGCAGCCAGGGGAAGTGCCCAAGGTTGAAGAAGAGATGCCCAAGCCTGGCCCTGGGAGAAGAGGGGCTAGAATGTGGTGAGAGTAATGGGCAAGTGTTGGGAGTTGAAGCTGTATGTTTGTGGTGAAGGGGACTGAACTGGCAGGGCTCATGGGCTGTCTTGAGGGTCTCTATTGAAGGGCATTGGGGAGCTATGGAAGATTCTGAGCCAGGGAGGCACATTCAGAAGGCCAACACAGATGACAGATTAGGGATGAGGGGAGCAGAATAGAGTCTGAAAGAATAGGCAGGATGCCAGGTACTGGGCCAGGCACTGAATAAGACACGGCCCCTGAGACTCCACAGGTCACTCACACATGAGGAAGTGAATGGGCAATTGCAACCGAAGTGACCAGGACACCATGGGGCAAGCTGGCTTTTGAAATTTTAGTTATTCTAGCTTTATTTGATCAAAACATATTTAGACATTATAAACAACAATAAAGGGATGGGTGAATTTTTCTGTTCATTCTTTCATTTGTATTTATTGAGTACCTACTATGCACTAGGTCCTGTGTGTCCCATGGGGGCAATGACAATGTCCAAGGTCTTTAAGCCCAACAGTCAGACCCTGATAGGCCTTTCCATGTCTCTCACCCATAACATTTAGTTTGGACACAGGTAACTAAGTGCTGAACCTGTCTACCTGAGATGCAGCACCTACTGTGTGTCAGTCGGTACAATGTAGCCAGCTGTGCTAGAGGTGACACAGACTTGCTACTACCCACAATGCACTACAAGCATGAGCCTTGCAAACTAGAGTCAGACATGTAACCACATGGGACCAGAGATGACACAGGGTTCTGCAGAGGGACCTCCAACCCCAGTGGGAAACAAAAGCATAAATAAGGAGAGAGGGGGATATTGGAGAAATCCATGGAGATTGGGAATGATTTTAATGCAGGAGCACATGGTAGAGGCATTTTAGACCAGGGGGACAGCATGCACAAAAGGAATGTGCAAAAACACCTGGAAACAGTGACTCACCCACGCAGGTTGGAGCATAGTTTGGAAGCAGAGGACAAAACAGTTGATGAATGGACGGGGAAGCACAGAGGGCAGAGCAACTTTGTGGGCTTTGTTCTGTAGGCAATGAGGAACCATCGTAATCTTTTCAGTGGAAAAATGGCATGATCAACACTACACACTTCCAGAATATGAATTACATGGGACAGACTGGTGGAGGGGAGACAGTGTGGTAACCACGACAGTAGCTTGGAGGAACAGGCTCAAAGTGTGGATGGAGGTGGTGGCAGCAAGTCAGGCCTCCTTGCCAGGTACTTGGGGGAGGGAGTCTGGCGCTAGAAGCAGGGGAGAAGGCAGAGGGCCTAGGCACAGCTGTGGGGGGACAAGATCAACCACGACTCTGGCTCAACAGTATCTCACAGAATGTAACCAGCACATGTGACCAGGATAGCTAAGCTTCTATCAGTTTAGAATGACACAAAATGCTTGGTACGTACAGAGTAGGCTCTTCATGAAGATGGGAGGCAAAGATAAAAAGTTTGATGAGGAAGTGGGTCGGAAGCTGGGTGATAAAGCAGAGCAATGATTTGGTGAGCAGAAGGGTGAGTGGATGGCCATTTGAGTATTTGCATGGATGCACCCCAGTGTGGACAGATGGTTGAGGGAAGACAGCAAGACAGACCAAGGCAGGAGTGAGCAGTAGAAGGATAAGAGGCTGGCTATCCTCGCCAGGGAGAGGAGTGGACAGGCAGGTGGGTGATGGGTGCATGTGTTGGAAATAAGACTCAGGAATGACTAAAGAAAACTGGGAGTCTCCAGGCCATCACACCCCAGTGTATTATGGACTGATATATATCTTGGAGCCTATCCTTGGCTTACCTCCTGGCTTCCAATCAAAGCTCCTCTCCCAATCCCACCCCTGGCATGCAAAAAGATAGTCTAACGGAAAGATCTGGAATCTTCTTATTACACCTGAAATTCCAGTTTTACTCTGAGTTGCTGTGTGGCCTAGGACCGCGTCTCTGGGCTTCTCCTTCCATCCATCACAATAGAAGGCCAAGACAAGGCCAGGACACCTCTGCTCTTGTCATCCTGATGCCTCCGTATACACGTCACTGCCAAGGCTTCCCATTTGCAGATAACCTTTGCCACAGTCCTGTAACATCAGCAAGAGTCAGCTGGAGGACCCCTCTAAAAACAGATTGCTGGTCTTCACCCCCAGAGTCTCCATTCAGCAGATCTGGGGCTGGGGCCAACAACAGGCATTTCTAACAAGTTCCCAGGTGATCCTACTGCTGCTGTTTCTGGGACCCCACTTGGAAACGCACAGCCTCGGCATCTCTGGCTGCACTGAAACTGGTGTCCGAGTGGAGGCAGCTCATCCTGCCTCACACCGGGGGCTCCTGGAGCCGCCCCGCCCCCCAATCTCTCAGGGTCAACCTCGGACAAAGTGAGGGGGTGGCCCACAGCCTGCAACCAACCAGCCCACCCCAGAGTCCTATGCCCACCCCCTCCCCACAGCCTGCTCCCCGCCTGTTTCTCCCTCCCAGCCCGAGCCTTCTGCCGCCTGTGCGCAGCCTGCCCCTGCCGCCCTCGGAACAGCTGTGGGCTTAATTATCAAAATAACATTTTAATAGTCTCATAACTGAACTCCCTTCAAAACATGCCAGCGGAGGAGGCGGGAAGGATTCTTTTTAGCACCTCTTCCCGCCCGACTTGCTAATCGGAGGCATTTAAGCTGCCAGGAGGCCCAGATGCCCGGCCCTGCCCACAGAGCGCCCCCCTCCCTCCACGAAGCGGGCACAGGACTCAGGGCTCCCTCCTCACAGAAGGAAAAGCCCTCATTCCACCAGCCCAAGCATCACTCAGGAAAGTGGATCTGCTAGGGCAACTCAGGTGATTCATTTGCGATCACCAGGGGTTTTACTTGCTTTTAACACTTTTTTTTTTTAATTTACAAAAAAATCACTATCACCAACATTAACTCTGGCTCCCCCTTTGCCTGCTACTCCATGTAATAATTCTATGGGGAGTCCTAGTTGGTGGTGTTTAGCTCCTGAGTTAAGCTCCACTAAACAAGCCCAGTGCAAAACCAGATTCACAAATCACAGTGTTTTCCCCTCCCACTCGCCCATTCTTCAAGCTAGCTAACATTCCATCAGCCGGCGCTCACTCCGCCTGCCTGTGTGCTAAGCACAGAACACGTGCTACATGTTATTACATCTACGCTCAGTCAGCAGCACATGGAAGGCCCGACTGGTTCCACAATCTCCCTAACCGGCACACGAGGAAACTGAAGCCAGGAGACGCTGCACCCCTTCAAAGTACACTGCTGAAACAATGGGGGGCTGGGACAGGAAGCCAGGTGGGTGCGTTTTTAGCAGGCCCTCTCCTACCTCCTTGGTGCGTGCCCTGGGTGGGCAACCTGCCAGACCAGCGATTCACAAACTTGAATGAACACCTGAGTCACCCAGGGCTCTTGTTAAAATGCAGATTCTGGTTCTGCGGGAGTGCGGGGCAGGGGGATGGGGACCAGTGTTGGGGTGATGCCTGGAATTCTGTATTTCTGGCACACTCTTAGGGGATGCAGATATTGTGGGTCATGGGGTCACATTGAGGGTCAGCACAGTTAGATCAGAGATGACCTGAGGCTGAGTGTGCTGGGCCCCCTCCTGGCCTGTGGGGCTGGCAGACCAGTCACCATAAACCCAGGCAGGACCCAAACTCCCCGCAGAGAGACTGGAGCTGGGACTGTTTCTGAAGCCAGAATCCTCACCCTATTCATTTGGTTTCTCAAACTCCACAACCGGCCATAGAATAAGAAGCTGCCTTTATTCTCTGGTGGAAATTGCCAAAAGCAGGCAAATCCTATTGGCCCTTATTGAACTTGCTACCTTCACAGAACACCTCCTATGGACAAAGAAATGTGCTAGGGGAACAAGCGACTGGAGCTGGTGCCTCCTGACAAGTGGATGAGTTGCTGGACGAGTAAGGCAGCTCAGGGGTCCCAGTGGGTTCATGGTGGGGGCAGACAGGCGACAGCAGGAGCTGAGTCAGGCTGGGCACTGCCAGTTATCCCGAGCCCTGAGAAAATCAAGTCCACTTAATGGTGCTCCAAATGCAACCAACTACCAATAAAACAAGGAGACCCTCATGCCATATCTGGACATTAGCTTTTTTTCAAAGACTTGGGGACTCAGTAGACCATCAAACTTTGAGGACCCGGATCATGGCAGCCCTTTTCCATGGCCACCTGTTGATCAGAAAATCAGTCCTGCTAGAGACGCCGAGAGACCACACTCTAATGGCTACAGGCCTGCACTACTGGCATCAGGAGCCCTGGGTTCAAGTCCCGCTTCTGCCCTTCCAAGCCATGTGACCTTGAACAAGCAAGTTTTCTTCTCTGAGCCTAATTTTGTCATCAATAATACGGTGTGTACCAGCATCTGACTTGCTTCACAGGGTCTAGAATATAGTCTTTGTTATCTATATATTTTTGAAGTTAAATGCCTTTACCTTTTTTCAAATATAGTCTAATACTTGTCAATTAAGCAAATACTAACCATTTACTAAGTTCAAAACTGGGGTGGAGGCCAGGGGGTGGAAAAGATTAGAAGGTGAAGAAGTTCCTGCCCTCAAAGAACACGGAATTTGACTGAGAAGATGTGTCAAACGCTTATGATGTCACTACTGTAGTGAGAGACGGACAATAAGGCAGTGAGCTATTTGGGGCCACACTACGGGACAATGAGGAACCAGGGGGCAAGCCAGCTGGGAAGGCTCTCTGTGGGTGGGGTGCTTTGAGCTAAGTCTCTAAGAATGGAGATTTGTTGAAAAGGAAAGCAATACCACCATGATGATAATATCAGCCTGCACACACTCAGCGCTAGCCAACACTTCTAAGCGTGTTAGGTACTTAGTTCATTTAATTCTTACAACCATTGGAGGGGAGAGGATCATATCACCTCTGTTTTACTAAGAAGGAAGCAAGCTCAGAGGTTACATGATTGTCCACAGCCACCCAACTAGCAGGGAGCAGAAGTGAAGGCCAAACCCAGATAGAGTCCATATTCTCAATTGCAGCTCCAGAGAGACCAGGGCCAGCCAGGAGCCAGCATCTCCCCAAACAGACAGCAGGAGGGCTGGAAGGAACCTCACTCAGAGCAGCGTTGAGTGAAGGGGCATGGGCAAGAGCAGAAAGGTCATGTAGGGAAGCCCAACCTCTGCAGAATTTGCAGCAGGGAAGTGGGCGGGGTGGGGGGGGGGGCTGGGAGGGCAAGGCAAGATCCAGAAGTCTTGTCATGGGCCAGTGGACTGCCCCCTTTCTCTGGAAGCATCTCTCCCTGTCGCCTGCTGACACCCCCTCCTGCAGACGCGGCTCCACTGGCTTTTCACCATGCAAATCCCAGAAGCCAGCACTAGAGACCCAGCTCCTGGGTGTGCTGGGCCAGAGCTGGTTCTGGGCCAGAGCTGGTTCACATGGCAGCAAAGGCTCTGTCCTGCTTGGTCAGGAAACCTGCCAGACCCAAGCATGCACATGGCATAGAGGGGGTGAAGCTCAGCAGGAAGGAGTGGGCTCCCAGAACCTGCATTTGGAGCAAAGGCACCAGCTCAGAGGTTGTTGGGAAAGCAGAAGACACAGGCAGCAGCAGAATTCTAAACCCTCACCTCCTCAGCCAGGGAGCCGGGCAAGCTATTGTCCAAAGGCCGGGCGAGGCTGTATAGTCACCCAAGTGGCAACAGTCCCAGCAGACACCCCTGAGACAGGACAGGAATCTGAATCTGTGTCCACCAGTGGCCGCCGGCCCAGGACCCACTCCCACGCCCAGCCCTGCTCCCTATCTCTGAGGCGGCCTCTCTACTTCGCCATGCAAGCAAGGGTGCCCTGGGTTCCCGCTCAGGCTGGGAAGGGCCTCTTCCACTTGTTAAGGATCTTCATTTCCTCTACCTGCGCACAACTGCACTTTCCAGAACAGGATATTAAGGGAAGAAAAACCAAGGGCTTTCAGGGGTTTTAAGACTCTGCTCCAGGGAAAAACAGACACTCATCCCTGTCTGAAATTGCTTCACTCCTCGAGCTTGAGGGCCACAGGAGCCCTCCCACCACAGCCGAGCAGAAAATAGAGTTTGTTTCTCTATCTCTCAGCACCCCCAACCCTCGCTCTCTCCCTCCTCCCACTTCCTCCAGCCTTTCTGCCTGGTGGGCGGCTGGAGGCTGGAGGCTGGGCGCCGTGGCTCCAGGAGGCTGTCTGGAGCCAAGGAGCAGGGCTGAGCTTCCCCAGCACGCAGCCCTGGAGGGGAGGAGAAGCACAGAAACCTGCAGCCTTCAAATCACCCTGGACAGAGGCCCTTCTCGGGAAAGCAGACTAGAGGACCTTTTGTTCCTGAAATATTCAGGTTTTCAGGTCATCTTCTGGCCTTGCCAGGAATGCAATGTGCTCCTGGCTTGTACAAAATGCTTCGGTGCTAAAATATTCATCTGGTTTTAGTTGGGACTGAGTCTGAGAGAGAGAGAGAGAGAGAGAGAGTGTGTGTGTGTGTGTGCACAAGCGTGTGCACACATACCCTTCTCTCTGCTCCCCAGCACACCCAACTTGTGTGTTGCACCTTGATTTTGGCAACATAGTTTTAAATTCCTAGACAGTTCCCTAGGATGCAAAGAGTGGGGAAGACACGGATGGGTGGATTCAACTGTTGCCTCTCCAAGGAAAAGGGGAGAGACAGGAGATGTTTTCTTGGAGGTTAATTCAATCCAAAGCTGGGATCTGGGAATCTTCTGTCCACACAACTATCCCTGCCCCACTCGCATGCACCGCCCCCACCCCCAGCAAAAATCCCATCACCTTCAGGGGCACACATGTCCACTGACCAGACCCCCATAGACAGGACCCCCTTGGGCCAAGTGGACCAGAGAGGGGCCCTCAGGATGCTGTAATTATCAGTCACTCCGCTTCCTTTCCCTTCACTCCCCAGCCCCCACCACGGAAACCTGTCAAGCGTCCACCCTGAGGACTGGGACAATCAGCTACCTACTGGCCCTGGTCTTTAACTAAAGGTTCGAGCTCAATTATACCACAGGCCTTGGGGATCTCCACAGTGGTGGCTGGAGGAAGGGCTGTCTGTGGGTGAGGGGGGAGGTAGGAAGCCTGGGTATACTGAGCATGCTTTACCCCCTTCCCAAGAGGAGCTGGGGAAATTGAGGCTGGAAAATGAGTGACATCATGCATGGGGAGCCGGGGAGGTGGGGAATCCATGCTTCCTCAGAGGACCATTGTAAATGGTTCCAAAGATTCTGAGGGGACAGACCCCTAAGAGGTTGGTTCTGCACACATGCAGAGGCTGACCAACTGCAGGACCTCGGTGGCCAGGCAGGCGACCGACACACCTTCCTGCCTGGCACAGAGTTGACCAGCATGTCCACCTCCCTTTCAAGCTGAACCTTCAGTTGGCCTCCTTCCCTACTGCCACCACCATGGAACGAATCTCTAGCCAGGACACCAGCAGTGGCCGCCCACTGGCCTCCAAGCATCCACTCTTGCTCCCTGATGATCTCATCTGCACCCAACGGGCAGAGCAATTGTTTAACAAGCTTAAAATAGGAAAACGTCATTCACAGCTGAAAGCACTGCACTGGTTTCTTGTTGCAGAGACCAAAATCCCAGCTCCTGACCACGCCCTGGCAGGGGGCCTTGCCCGACTCTCTTCACTGGAGCTGCAGCCGGCCTGGCAGCTCACCCCAGCCCCACCCCCGTCTTTCAGTTCCTGGAAGGCACCGGGCTGGGGCTTGTGCTCTGCCCAGCCTCTTCACCACTGGCTTCTTCTCATCCTTTAAATCTCAGCTTAACCGGCCTCCTCCCCAGTTTTATCCAGCCCTGTGCTAATAATATGTCTCTCTGTAATTACCTACTGGCCTGTTTACCATTCAGTCCTGGTTCTCCCAACTGCACTGTAAACTACACGACTATGGGGGACACACATTTATCCCCTCAACAGAGCCCAGCCCTGAGACCTGAGCTGAGCGGTCTCTCAACAGACATCTGTGGGAGGAATTAAAGGACACAAGGCCGCCAGTTAGCTCCAAGCAGAACTTCCCGACAGTCAGAAATGAAGAAAGGGGGATTCTAAACACTCAAGACCAACAGAAGCAAATACCTTCCCACCTGCCATGAATATCCACCTTCTCTGCTCCATCTTAATTCCTGATCACATTTGGATTCAGATATTTAAGAAGCCAGGGAAGCAATCGGTACATAATGCCCCGAGAAAGCCCTTGAGGTTCCCCATTCAGGGGTAGAAAAGTTTCACTTTCATAAAGCTAATAAAATCTTGCTTCCACCAAGCAGGCGGTGGAGAACGCGCAGAGAGCCTACAGGGCATCTGGCTCCTGACAGCGTGGAACGCAGACTGTGACCGGAATACCGGAGGCCGAGGGACCCGCCAGGAGGAGGGCTGGAGGCCTAGCCGGGCCAACACACGCTCGGAGAAAGGGCCCCAAGAGTTCAGGAGCTGAGCAGATTTATGCCCGGCCGTGATATTTATAACAATAAATGATTCACACGCTTGCCACAGCCCTTAAGAATCATGCACAAAAAACAAACACATACCAAAAAAAAAAAAAAAAAAAAAAAAAAAAAAAAACCCAAAAAACAGGCAGCCTGTTCCTCCAGCCCCACCGATATGGGCTTACCCATTACTCTAATGTAATCAGGAGAACATTAAACATTTCTAAAGTCTCCTCTCTTTTCCATGGCTGATTAAGCAGTTGGGAGCGGAGAGTTTACTGTGAAAAAAGCAAACAATTATGTGCTATCCGAGGTAAACATTACCTTAGGAATGGAAGCTGAGATACTTCCCCCATTGTCAGTAGGGATTATCATTATAATACTTAAAATAACATTTATAACACTTACTGAAATTACCCGAATGAAGTCTGCAGAGACACGGAAATGAAATCAGCTCAATGTGTTTTTATAAGAATACTGAAATCTCTGTCCCTTGGAGGAAAGTTCTAGGCATTAACAGTTTTTGCTGGGCCTCCATTAGCTGGTAAAATTTGAATACTGTTTCTTAGGTGAGCTCTAATCTTCTTTGAATCCTCCCAACACATTTTATCTGTAAAAAATTGTAGTTAAAAATTTAGTTTGATGGAATGATATTTAAGTGCTTTTCCTCATCTAACTCCCTGAAAGCGCCCCAGAGAGTCTCCCTGTAATTTGTTCAAACGAAATAATATTTTCGTTTCCCCGTTTCTCTTTGTTGTCTTGTGTGATGAAAAGTAACATTTCTTTTCTTTCAATCCTATTAAGCGAGGCTCGCAGAATGCCAGCCACTCAATCCAAATACGATCTGGCAGACAGGCACTCGGTTTAAAAAACGGGGCCTGCCAACCCGGGTTTCCATCAGGAGCTGACATGTCACCAGATGTAGGTTCTGAGCAACATTTGCCGAGGAACGACTGGGCACCAGCACGCTGACTGGGATTTTTCCTTCTGTTTGTTGTTGTTTTGTTTTTTCCAATGAAAACACTGGGACCCCTGATTCAAAGATCGAGCCATTTGCACATTCTCTCTTCCCCCCATAACTCACCAGGCTGACATGTTCTCCTGGGCCCCCCGACACCTGCATCCAATGGGGACTCAGAAAACTGAGGTCTCCAGTTCTCCAACCACGGGACTTGCTTTCTAGGGCAGGCCCCTCCAGGCAAGGAGGGGCGCAAGTCTGCTCTATTCCCTTCCTGAGTCCCCCGAGTCTCCCTTATTTCTCTTCCCATCCTCCATGACTCCCTACCATATTTCAGTTACCAACAAAGGCAGCTTCATCGTACAACTCCCGTTCACTCTTCTAAACCTCTGATCAAATATCACCTCCCCTCTGAAGTCCCAGAACCCAAAGGCCATGGACCCATGCCCCCGTCACACTTTGCAAATGTTTTGACTCCACCCAGAAAGATGAGATCAAATTATGGCACTACCATCCCATAAAGTGCAATGCACACTCTTTTTCTTATTTTCAGTGGAGTAAAACCAAGTGTGTTGTTATGGGAAGATGTCTGTGGTACAGTGCTAAAAAAGAAGTTAGTGAGATGCAGAATAACAGCTATAAGTGATCCCATTTGAACAGTACACATGCGTATGCATAGAAAATTCTTGGAGGGCATACAGAAATCAAAGAGTCGAGGGTGACTTCTAGGGAGGGAAAATTGGGGGAGGAACCAAGAAGAAGGGAGAATATATACTCTTCTGTGTCACTTGAGTTTTTTCCATAAATGTGGATTACTTTCTGAGCAAAAGATGACAATAAAATCCATCTATGTTGATGAAACAGTCTTGGAGATGCCATTTTGAATTTTTATATTTAACTCACTGGAATAAATGCCACATAGGCTAATTCTCAGCCTTACTGCACAACTTTCTCAATGACCCACAATCCCTATTTACGGAAATCCTCTAAAGAAGAGATTCCTGTGGTGTCCTACTCAACAGTAGGCCTGATCTCGTCCCTCTATCCCTGGCTGGCTGGAAAACAGAGAGGAGAGGCAGCCAAGAAGAGTCATAAGGGACCTCGGAGGTCGACCTTGGACTCTGATCTCAGGCAACAGCCAAAGGGCAGGACCATAGGGTCTCACGGCCCTGACAGCAACAAATGGTCATGTCTGGGACACTTTGATCAACTTCAGATGGCACGTTTTCCCTGTCCTGTATGCTTCCTCCATGATGGCAGAATAGCCAAACAACATGGTGAGGAATGCTGGCAGGGCACGTGGGTCTTTAGATAAAAACTGCCATCTGGCATTAGAAAAATACATTGTGATTAACCATCTATATTGTCCAATTACCCATAAGTGTGTGTAGGAGAGTCACATTTCTGTATGACATGTCAGTGGATTCAAAATTATTTGAAAACAAATCTTTTAGGTCACAGAAACAGTAAACCTATCAATTTTACACTAATGATGATAGTCTTTACAAATCCAGTAACTATCTCTAAAGCACTCACATGCAGGATAGACATTTCCTGCACATATCAACCTCATCATCCTTGCCATCAAGCTGCACTGGCCACTGCCCAGAGGGTAGGGTACTCAAGGTTGCAGACTGCCCAAATCTACACCAGTGCGCCCAGTCTGGCACAGTATGACCCAGTGTCCAGGAGCCAGCAACACACATTGATCCTCTTTGGGCTGTTGTCCCATAACCAAGTCCAGCAACCCTAGAACCAGCAACAATTTGCTGAGAAGTTGAGAATCCCAATGATTTTGGCTACGCTGCTTCATAAGTTAAAAGAAAATTAAATCCTTTTAAATGATGAGCTGGAATAGTGAGCAGGAACTAGAGTCCAAGGTCTTAAGCAATGTGTCCCGGCTGCTCCTTGAACAGACACAAAGCTTAGAAATAGGACGAATGACCTCAGATGACCCCAGGCATCAACTTCCAGGTTTAAAAGATCCCTTTCTTGGATGCTGGCTTGTAGGCACCAACACCCCAGGCCTAGCGAAGGAAGTCACAGGAATGTAAACCATGGAAGAATGTATCTTCCATGCAAATGCGGGTTGAGATGGCCAGTGCAGGGGGGCAGGAGGCAGCCCATTCCAAATGACGAAGGAGATTCCCACCCTCCCCAGCTGCCCATACCCCTAATCAACTGTGGTGGGAGCTAATGGTGGGCGCACAAAACAGGATCTGCCAGTGCTCTTTACAGCATCTGGGCCTCTACTATGGAATGCTTTCTCCACAGTCACTCTACCAAGCCTGGGGCATCTTTATCTCTGTCTTAAAACTCTATTTTTCACGCTTGACAGGGGCTGCTGACCTTTGAGTTTCTAGATTTTCCCAACAAATCCATATACCACCCTCTAGAACATTCTGATGGAACTAGTGGGACTAGCTGTACTAGTTTGCTAGGGCTGCCATAACAAGATACTACAGACTGGGTGGCTTAAACAGAAGTTTGCTTTCTCACAGTTCTGGATGCTAGAAATCCCAGATCGGGGAATCAGCAGGCTTGGGTTCTTCTGAGATCCCGATCCTTGCCTGCAGGCCTCCTCTTCTCGCCATGTTCTCACACGGTCCTCTCTCTGTGTGCACATCCCTGGTTCTCTCTGTGGGTCCACGCTTTCTCCTCTTAAAGGAGTTGGGTCCCACCTTAACGGCTTCATTTAAAGGCCCGATGTCACATTTAAAATGACATTCTGAGGTACTAAGAGCTGGGACCTCAACATGTGAATTTGTGGGAGACATATTTAGGTCTGTCATCCCAGAGGAGTTCAGCTGTCTCATCCATCACTCCATTAGTCATGTACACTCCCCACCCCGGTGTCTCCGGGCACTGTCATGCCTTCTTCAAGGCTAGGGATCAGATATAGTGGCAGAATTCCAGAGGAGGTGGTACCCTTGCTATTCCCACCACCACCACCCTTTTCCAAGTCACCTTTTGCCTGTGACAGAAGGAACCTAAAGATAATGGACCCAATCCCCTCCCCAGGAGCCCTTGTGTAGCAAGGCTCAAAACAGAGCCAGTGGAGAAATAATCCAATTATGATCAAAAGGACAGGGTCAGGGTGCCCCAGACCACAGACAAGGGGTGCAGTAGGTGATCTCTCAGGACACGGGCACTAACTCAGCCCCTCAGGCCCCCAAGAGGGGCAGCTGAAACCTCCCTCCACTCCCAGATTTCCCCCCAAACCCCACATCTTTCAGAGCTCCTACCCCCTGGCCTCTATCACCCACTGCCCCTGAGCCATCAGCTATTGTTGCTCAGTCCTTGGGGGGGTATGGGGATAAGAATCTGTTGTTGTTTTTTAGTGGTATGTGTTTTTCAAAATCTATTCACGTGTGAGGCACAGCCTGCCTCTGCCACAGAGGGCATGCTTTGCAATCTGAATCGGCAAATTTGTTAACTGACTGTTGAGTCTAATGTTATACCACTATTCTGCTCCTCGTTAGCAACACAAATTACCGGCAATTAGCCGGCTGACTGTTCAAAGGCAGTTCAATTTCATGTATAAAGAGAACTATATAATGCTTAATGTATCTATCAAATGTAATAGCCCAAACAAAATTAATGATATGAATACAATGAGCACTTATATGGGATAATTACAAGGTGTCCGTCAGACACACAATTCAGGCAAACAGTCACCAAAGTTGTCGAGGCTGGCCTGGGCTATCTGCAGAGAGAAAAGGAACATGACAGAGCAGGAAAAGCAGGCTTCTGTGGTGTCTGGGAAACACCCACGGTAGCATAAAATCCTAAAATCCCCGAGCCTCATTTTCTTCATCTGTAAAATGGGAATAGCATCTGCTTCAAGAAAGCCTAATCTGGCACAACACCAGCAAGTGACCACAGAAGAGCTTTGCCTTATCTGCAGGTCCTGCCCAGAGGAAGGAGGCCATGCTGTTGCTGCCACTATTATTACATGAGAATTTCCAAGGTGAGACCCTGCAGACCTCTCCCCACCCGTGTTGCTGACGGAGTAGCGTGACATGATACAAACGACACTTTGATTTAATTACCAACTTTTTTTTTTTCCTTCCTCCGGTAACTAAACATTTTCCTCTGCTCAGTATCCCTGGAATGAATGGTGGGGCCATTCCCAGTGTATTACTTGCATATCTATAATTAAATAATTAAGAATTGTTCAAGCCCTTCCAAACACAACAAAAGGCGATGATTATTTCAAACCCACTTTAGGAAAAGTCAAGCCCCTATCAGCTCCATTTTTTGCTAATAGTTATGCAAGGCTGCACCGGCAGCATTCCCTCTTGCATGCCAGCACACCAATAAATTAAGATATTCCTGGCCGCATCTGCACGAGGGAAATTAGAGCATTACCTGGTCCCCGCCAGTGTGCCAGCTCGGAGCGGCAGGCGCAGCCCACGCTGGGCGACCAGCTGTCTGCGAATGTGGTGTGTGGATCACAGCTCAGAGCCAGGGGATCTCTTAGGAGGCCTGCTCTAATATCACAACTGCCTCGCTGCAGGACTGTTCCCTTCACAGCACAGTATTCAAACACTTCTTCCGCCTCTTTCTTTCCAGCTCCGGACCAGGGAGAACCAGGACCCAGGGCCTCCAAGCTGGCCCCCGATGCTGAACAGTGCTTGGCTGGTTTTTCCTGCTCACCCCGAGTCCTTACCAGTGAGGATAAGCAGTGGGACACTTTGTTTTCTGAAACCCCAGCCCCAGCTGCCCAGGAGGAGGGGCGACCTCATTCCTGGTGGGTGTAATTTCACTGGCACAGTGTTTTTGGCTTTGATGGGGAACAGTGACCCTTGTAGAGGCTTCAATGCCAAAATGATTCCAAAATGGTCCACACAAGCTTGAACTCACTGCCTCAAGAGGAGTCAGAGACCTATTTTCCCAGAAACGACTTCTGACTCGGGGGGCTGAGTCCAAGCGTGTGCACATCACAGGGGTTAATATTGTTTCCAATGCGTTTCTTTAAGTCTGAACCTCCCTCGCCCCAGAGGACTCCCAAGACCATGACCACAATGGACAGGCCCTGGAAACGGTTCCTGACTTGAGATGAACAAAAGCAAAGAATGGAATGCCCCTGGCCTTGAGTTTGGCAAATGAGGGAAGCCTCCAGGATGCAGCCTCTTGGGCAGAGCCTGAGGCGCTGCCACCTGACCAGAACTGGAGTCTGGCTAGCTGGAAGAGCCAGCTTATGAGCAATGATGGGGGTCCGCGAACATGTGGGGTGGGGTCGTTATGGGTGGAGGCAGGAAGTCACATGGAAGTAGTCACAGGAGAGAGTCTGAGTGAGGCGTGGGAGAAGAAGGCACCGTTAGGTATGTTGAGTTTTAAGGTCAGCAGGCAGCTGGATGTAGGGATGGAACATGGGAGAAGGAAATCAGGAGGTTAATTAAATATGCAAGAGAACAAGTTCCCATATGCATGATGACTAGGCCCAGTGGCCTGCAAAGACCAGAAAAGTCATCGACTTCCACACTCAGGAGTCACTGGTTACCCTGACAAAAACTTTCAAGGTGCATCACCCTTCTTTAATGAATCTGAGGTTTTGATGAACACACCACTTAAAATTACCTTTCTGCATTTCCTCTAGTGAACTCCTACTTGTGCTTCAGGGAGTCAGCTCAAATGCCCCTCCTCTTTCAAACCTCTACTGACCGCTCTATCCTCACATATCTTCTCCATCCACACATAACCAGGACAGGCCATCACTACTACTTAGGAATATGCGCATCCACATGCCCACCTCTCCTGTTGGATTGGATACTCCTTCAGAGTGGGGGCTGTTGACCTTGGTTCAGGATTTAGCACTCAGCACAAAGCCTGGCACAGACCTGGCAGATAAAGATGAACGTATGGGCCTTGCCGGTGGCGCAGCGGTTGAGCGCTGGGTTGCGAAGCTGCCCGCAGCCTCTGCAGCGCCAGTTCGATCCCCGGCTGCTCCCCGGCCACCAGAGGAGGGTCCCACATGGCGCGCAGACCTCTCCTGCCGCCCGCTGCTCCCCTCAGCAGTGTACTTCGGTCCTTCTGCCTGTTCTGCTCCCTGCTCTGGCTCTGGTGAATTCTCTCACCCTCCCGCGCCTCTGACTGTACCCAGTGCATGTATAAATAAATAAATAAATAAATCCAAAAATAAATAAATCTTTAAAAAAAATAAATAAATAAAGATGAACGTATGAGAAGAAATACAATCCAAGCCTGAGGTAGAATCTGAGATCCAGTTGATCATCCCCATGGCAGGAGCCTCTCCAAAACCAAACCAAAGTGACAGCTCTCCAAACCAAAGTGACCAGGGGATACTGCATGCAGTGGGCAAACATCTTCCTTTCCCCAGGGACATCTGAGGTCCCTGCCCAGATAGGTGGCTGCTGGCTTCAACCTTCCACAGACCTATGCTAAACCCCACCCTCTCTTAGGATTCCATGAGGACCACACAAAGCAGAGCCTGGATTCTTCTCCCTTCCCCTCCATCTGAGTATGAGCTGCAGAAAACTGTGTTATGTCCTTCTTGGCTTCATGAATAGATTAAACTCCACCCAAGCTGGTCTCATCAAATTCCCAATGTGCTGCATCCTTCTGGATGTCTTTTCGGACTACTCCTCTCCATGTTCTCTTCCCTGATGAAAATGTGTACTCCCACATTTAATCATAAATTGCTTATAACTTGGGATGTTTTCTGTAGTTCTGTCTGCCTCCCAAACATGGTGAAAGCTTCCAGGGAGCAGAAAGGAATCCTACGCCTTTCCAAGATCTCCCCCGACACAGAGCAGGTGTAGATGCGTGTCTGACAGACAAATACAGAGAAAGTGCCACTTTGCCACCCATGGCAGACATCGCCAATCAAACACCTATCTGCTCTCTATCTCCGTGATAAATGATTCACTCACAGAACTTGATCACTCCTGCCCATCTTATTTGGTGGCTGCTTTCCATCAGAAATAGAAATGTTAAGATTTCCAGGAGGCCCCAAATGGGACTGCTCAGAGTAGCCCTGTGCTTGGTTGGAACCCCTTTCTACGCTCTCCCTGGAACCTCTTCTGTCAAAAGCTGAACAGGCCAGAGAATCAGGAGAAACAAAGACATCCATCCCAATTCTCAGCATTTTCCAAGAGTCATCACCACCTCTCTTTCCACTTAATACAGTTTTCACAGCTCTAAGTCCAGCCCAGTTGGAGAAACCCATTTGCCTATGATGTGCTGAGATCCAGACTTTTGGCTGCCCTCCCCACCCTACCAAAATCAGACAAAGAGATAGGAGGTAAGGTGGGGAACTCTGATGCAGTTCACTGGCTGCTTGCAATATTCGTTTATAAACATTCTTTCTTCCTTTTTTGCTACTTGCTCTTCTCTGGGCTAAGAAACGTAGCTCAAGACCTGATCTGGGTATCACTTTTCAAATGCCCAAATCCCTGTAAAGGTTTAGTGTCTAGCTGTGTGCATTTTGCTCAGTATTAACATGTTCAATGGAGTACTTTGATTTTTTTTTTATCTAGACGCCAGAAGCTGGTGAATATATGCTTCATAGCTTCAGATAAACCTTTTGTTCTTCTGGGGCTGATCAGCTGGTAGAGCAGCGAGAGGGAGAAGGGGAGGGGAATTCACAGGGGCTCAGCGGTTTCAAAAAGTCAAATTACCTCTGAGCCATAGCAAGGCTGATAATTTAAATGAAAAAATATATATACAGGCTGCAGCACACAACACCGTCTCTGGTAGGACTTTTAATGAAGCCCCAGTTGTGATGACACTGAAGCCGGGAACGCTACAGTGGGATAATTACTTGGCTCCCACACAGCTGAGTTCCATAGATGCATTATTAACGGCACATTCCTCGCCATAACGAGAGCTGAACAGAGGTAAGCTCCGCAGACCTTGGCGTCCGCCATTAGCGGCCTGGCGCAAACACAAATGAGTGTTTTCACAAAAGCATGCAAAGGTTGTGAAATTCCAATGAATCCTGGGCTGGGAGGTGGGGTGGGGTGAAGGGGAAGAGAGGAAAGGGAATACATACATACACACACACACACGCACACGTGCACACACACATATATATGGGCCATACAGACGTGACCAGAGATGTCACCTTCCCTGCACAATGTACTTGGAGTAAGGCAACCTGGGAAATTATGGAGTCAGAACACATTGATTTTCCCGCAACAGATCCAGGCAGCAGCCCTGATGAAGAATTACAGAGGAAATGCAATAACCTAATTCTCCTCCAACCTGGCCCTGCTGCTCCTGCAGGCGGGCGCTTACCTGGCTGGGACCCGGGGCAGCGCCTCCTGACCCTGGTGCGCTGCACAGCTGGGCTCACATTTGGCACTGCCAGGCAGTCCCCGCTTCCCAACCCTGGGTCCCTTCCCGAGCCACGGCACTCACACAGGCCACATTTTCAGACTGTGCAGAAACCGCCAGCTGCCTCAGAGTCCAAGGGCCTTCTGGAAAAGGGTAAGCCACAGATATGGGTATTCTTGCTCCCAGCTCACCCCAATTAAAGCCAGTGACAAAGACACACATATCATCCTTATACGGGGCCTGGGGGATCCCTAGGCGGGGCCCCTACTGTGGCCCCAGGGCACAGGGGTGACTTAGAGGAGACTGGTGGGAAGGCAGTGCCCCGGCCCTGTGCTTCCCCGCGGTCTCCTCTGTTTCGCTTCCCCTGGAAGCGTCTGTTTCAAGGTGACCCTGTTTCACGAGTTAGCCCCAGCGTCCCCGCCCGCTCACAGAACCAGGGGCCTCCCAGTAATTAACACCCGCACTTGATGAGGTCCAGCTGGCAAACGGAAGCGATGCCAGCATCCTCCACCCCACATCCTGGGCTCCTCCAGGGGCCGGCGGGGGGCCCTCCCTCCACGGCCATTCTGGCGCCCCTGTCTCGGGGGAGACGGAGGAGTCACCCACTCAGCACGGGTGTTCAACAGGAAGTTGTGTGTAATAGTGAAAAGCTAAAAGCTCCAACAGGGGAATTTAAACTGGCAATTCCGATAATGGAACACCAAGGAGTCACGCAAAGTGACGGTGGGGAGGTGGGTGCGCTGCCAAGGGTGCCGGTCGCCACATGCTGTGGGAGGAAGGTGACAAATAGTGTGGCTAGTAAAACTCCATCTCAGACTAAACAGGCGCACACGTGTGTAAAATGGGCAGCACTGTCTTTGCTGCTCAAAGTCAGGATCGTGGTCTCCCCAGATATGGGACTAGAGAGGGGGAGCGGGGTGGCCTGGGGAACGCCATGTGTGTCGTGATCCAGCGCTTCCAGCACTGTGGTTCAGTTTGGAAAAATTCAGCAAGCTGAAGGCTTATGACATGCAAGCTCTCCTGTAGGTAAGTTATGCATCAATAATGCAGGTCATCAGCTACGTATTGATATGTGTACTTTTCTGTGGAAATATCAAACGTCAATAAAAGGTTTTTTTAAACTGTTTGCATGAGTATGAACACACAGAGTCAGAAAAAGTAAACACCAAATTGTTAATAGTTGTTTTCCCTGGGAGGTGAGATTAAGGGTGATTTCTTTCTCTTCTATTTATCAGCATTTTTTTTCTGGTAAGGAAAATATTACTTGGGTTTTTCTATGAAGCATTTTTAAAAAGGGAGGGGCAATGCTCCTGAAATTATGTTACCCAACCAATTAGCAAAATGAATGGTAACCACCACCACAACACCACCATCTAGTCCACAAATAAAGCATGTGAATGCAGTTTGGGACCTGTTCAGCCTGTGCCTTCTTATTTCAGGCTGCCCGAGAAAAACCAGACCGCTCTTGTGCAGAAGTCACTTGTGGAGTGAATTGTTTTTTCCCTGGTCTACGAGCCGCGTGAAGAAAAACATAAATAAACAATTCTGTGCACAGTTTATGGCTGCAAAGCTTATCAGGATCACCAGCACAGGCTGCGAGTGACATGAGAACAGTGGGACAAAAGACAGAGGAGCAGAAGTTGAGCCCCTCAGCAAAAGTGTGTGACATCTCCTCCCCCCAGCCAAGACCCCCCATCCCTGCCCCGTGCCCCTCCCTGCTCATTTAGCACACTTTATAAGAGATCTGTCTTAACTGCTAGTCCCAATTCATATGGCCAATTGCCAAATGATACTCAAAAACCAGGGGCAAAGATAACAGAAGGTCAGCAAGATAGGAAGAGATTGGTCATCCAGGTAGACTGATCATTTGCCCTCAGCCCTAACCAATGTCCCTGAGAAGCTAATCCAGATCTCTTTAGAGGAGAGGGGATGGTTGTGTCGGGGAGTAAGGCGAAGGGGGGACCCCTGGTGGTGACTGCAGCCTCTTCCATTCGTGCACCAGCAATCCAATTCTGACCCCACTCACCCTCCCGCAGCAGAACAAAAGCTCTGCCTTTAACAGACCGCAGAGGTTGTAGGGGGAAACTTGTCCAGGCAGTCGGCCCTGCCTGCCCAGCGGGAACCTCCAAGTTCCATCTGGAGACACTTCTGGTGAGGCTGTGGCGCCTCCCCCAGGTCATCTCCTAAACTGCCCTGTGTTTTCGACCAAGTCCCTGCTCCCTGTGTGCCTCGGTTTACCTGTCTTTAAGTGGAAAGTCTGAATCTGAGCCTGTTCACAGGGGTGAGGGGGAGGCTGGGCCTTGGGTCTCCCAGAAGTCCTAAGACCAGAAGCTACTTCCTTTGGAAAGGTAGTAGAGATTATTTAGCAAACACAAGGGAAAAAAATGACTTCCTACCAGAGGGGAGACTAACTTTGCCAGGGGCTCAGAAGCAGCAATCTCTCTCTGTAAGCTGCTCTCTGGATTCCTATGGAAGGCGGTGGTGAGCTCCAGCAGAGGGGGGTCACCCCCAGTGCCTCAGGGGCCCTCAGAGGCAGCTCCCCCCACTCCTGTGGGACATCAGTAGGAAATGCTGTCCTAGATTACTGGGGTTGGGCCAAGCCAAGAGAATAGAACCCCAGAACGAAGTCACTAGCCGCACAAGTCAAGTCCTTGAAACCACCCCCTCCTCTAAGTCGCCCCCTCCTCTAAGCCGGCAGCCCCCTCAGCTGAGGGGTGGCGGCCTGGGGACCCCATATTGCTCCGAAAAGGAAAAAGCAAAAACAGCAAACTTCCTTCCACAGATTGCTCTGGGTGTTCTGAGGCCAGGTCTGGCTGTCTCTCTCTTTTTAAAAATTCCACGCTTCTCCTCCCTTTGGAACCTCTTCCCTGCTTCCTCTCTCCTCCTTCAGTGGAAAGTTTGGTAGAAACAGCCACACCCCACACACCCGCATCAACAAGGCCAGCAACCTCTGCACTGGGAAGTCCCAGCCCTCTTTGAGGAAGGCTGGGCCCTCGGTGGAAGGGATGCCCCCCCCCCCACACACACCCCAAACACTCAAAGAAATACACCAACATATGCCCACAAACATGCACAAAAACAGAAAACCCCACAGATCCAAATACAAATATACCAGGCCCCAAACCCAAAACACAGAAATGGATCCACAAGCATCAAAAGTGTTGACACCAAAATACATCAGGCAAAAAGCACCTAAAGATATCATGCAAGACCAGCAACAAAGCCACAGGTGTGCAAAAGCAGAGACAAACCATCACACAAACTCTCAACAGCATGGATCCAAGGGCTCAGAAACCAACACCCAGGCTCAGAGACACACTCGGATTGGGCGATCGACTTGGTGTCCCGGGAGAGCAAGGCAGGCAGAGCCAGGCCGCGTTATAACACTGGGCCAGGGTCAGTTACGAGCATGCAGGCCAGACCCACACGCTCGGTGCCCTCTCTTGTTGGGGTTCCCAAGTCACCAAGTCCTGACCTTTCAGTACACTTACCGGACACCCTCCCGACTTGGTGGTCTACTGGAGGCAGAGGTCAGGACAGGGGGCTCTCCTGCGTCTCCCACTGCCCACATTGTGCTCCAAATGAGGACTACTCAAAAGAGGGGCTCAAGAAGTTAGGGTCTCCCTGCCATCCTGGCCGCACAGGGTGCCTTATATGTGGCAAACCAACATGTGGACACCTCACTGGCTGTAGACAGAAGCTGAGAATTCAGGTCAAATCTTCATAAAAACCCCAAGTCTAACTTGACCTCCCCAAAGCCCCTGAGGCTGCCTGAATTCAAATTCCACAAAAGCTCTCAACAGCACCTTTGTGCCCTCAAAGCCACAGACCCGCTTTTGGCTTCTAATTTAATTAATGCTCCTGGCAGGACTCACAGCTACAAATTCTACTTAAGATATACAACGTCTACCAAAATATCCCTGCCCAACAATGAGCTAACAAAATATTAATTTTTGCATCGAGTCAGTTCTCAACCAGCAAATCAGGGAATGAACTCAAAATCCCAAACCCAGTTTCTCAAATTTTGAAAGGTCCATCAAAATACCACCAAACTTTTATACCATGCTTGCTTCCTGGAAAATAAACATATCAATTGTCTTTTTAAACCTCTATAGTATTTTGTCAATATTTTTTTATTACAGCAGAGAATGTATAAATATTTTATTATAAACCAAGGCCTAAAATAAACAGTTTAGTAAATAGTTATTACATTACAAGGAAAAACATCTGCGGAAACCGCTTTCCGTGTAATTATTCTTGCTATTTTACATTAGCGCTCAACGTGAATTTCTTTGGCACTAATGTTTCACTTGTTCTAAATCTTCCTCCTTGTTGCTATTATTAAAATCTTAAAAAGGTGCCAAATCTTAAATGAAGAAAAAAAAATGATTCACTAGAAATTATTCATATCACAGTGAGCCGCTACTAAACCTGGCAGGGGTGCAGTATTTTCGGTGAAATTAACATAAAATATACAACTGCAAATTATCCGGGAAATAGCTATGTTCTTTACGGCATGCTTTTACATTCGGAAAAAATGTTCTCTTCTGTCTCACACAAAGCCACAAACAGCTCCACTCTGGCAAGTTTTAAAGGGAAAGTAATAGATTTGTCAGGGAGCACCAGCTTTGAGGAGGGGCTAACAAATAGCTCATGGGTGGACCAGCCTCAGGTAATTAGCAGAGACAACGTCAGGAACACAGAGAGGGCAAGAAAAACAGCCCCCAGCTTTCTTCTCCTTGATTCCAGAGAATGTATTTCCTCTCACAGGCCTCCACGCTTTCTCCTAAACACAAGAAAAACTGTAACACCATGTAAAATGCAAATCTCGCTGTAAATATTT
This sequence comes from Talpa occidentalis, assembly GCF_014898055.3. Classification (NCBI taxonomy): domain Eukaryota; kingdom Metazoa; phylum Chordata; class Mammalia; order Eulipotyphla; family Talpidae; genus Talpa; species Talpa occidentalis. Next base: position 21,265,289 of record NW_023601754.1, on the reverse strand, counting down.
TATAAAATTGTTGCATACATCCCAAAAGCTATAGGTCTTAATTGAGAGCAGGCGATTTTTCTAGTCAATATATGGAAATGGAAAATGCTAATTTGTGTTTTTCTACTTATGAAAAACCCTGGAGAACAGCAAGCCACAAATGCACTCACTTTAATATTATAAATATAATTTGGCTCCCTCTTTACCATCCCCACAGCCCTGGCTTTTATCTCCCCATGGCTGCAGGACAAGAAACAGGGAATCACTTTCACAGCCTCAGCCTGGGAAGGCGGCCTGGGATGACAGCAGGGGGTACATCAAGCACAGGGCTGTGTGTCCCCCCACACTCCTGGAGACTGGTGGGCAGGGGCCACGCTGCCAGGCCTTCTGTTCTGCCAGGAGCCAGTGCAAGAAGGAAGGTGGGTGCTTCCCTTTGCTCTTCTCTCCCCCGCACACTTCAGCTCCACCTAACCACCTCCGAGCCCCGGGCAGGGAGACCTCTCCAAGGGACGCCTGCACACAGCCTTGATGAATAAGAACGGCTGGCAAGATGGCTTCAGCAGTCCAAGTTGGAAAGGCCTGTTTCCAAACTCCAAGAGAGACTAAGGCCTCTGCCAACGAGCTCACCCCGCCCAGCAAGGAGAGTTCTATGGGCTCAAGGACTATGGCCTGTGCCTCACCATGCTCGCCCTTCCTGGATCATTGCCCTCCAGAGCCACACTGCCCACCATGCAGCCATGAGCCATGCGTGGTTGACGCACATCTGGCCTGCTTTGTGTGAGCTGCGTTTGCTCACCTGTGTAGGTGCCGCTTCCCAGACACTGTGCACACCAGACTCCCTGATCCTAGATATGCACAGTTCTCCAGAGCAACCTTTTCTGATTCCAAAGTCCACGTGTCTACAGTTCAAGAGATGACACACAATGAGTCTAGTCCCGTTGCATCCCAGCAGTTCTCAAAAGCTGGGATGACCAGGAACAGGTCTTCTGGCCCTGGTCTTACCCACTCCTCCATCAAAAAGAGGCCTCCCTGGTGGTGCCAGAAGTTAAACAGCGCACTATGAAGCAATCTGCTGCCTTCGCAGCACAAGTTCAATCCCCGGCCGGCCAGGGAGCTACCCACATGGCACAGCAGATCTCTCCTGTCTCGCCTGCTGCTCCCTTCAGCAGTGTATTTCAGTCTGTCTGCCTGTTCTGCTCCCCACTCCGTCTCTGGTGAATCCTCTCACCCCTCACACCTCTGGCCTGGGCCCCAGCTCTTATATGCATAAATAAATAAATCTTTAAAAAAAAAAAAAAAGCTCCAATACTTGTCACTCACAACCTCCCCGCCCCGCGTGAGCCAACACACAGCTCAGCCCTCCCGCTCCCCCTACCCAGGTTCCCCGATGACCCCTCTCTCCTGACTCCCCCAACCCCTTCCAGAATGCAGAAGGGGTCTCATGGCAAGAGCTTGTCCATCACACGCTGCCTTGTCCTGTGTGTTGGCCACTTACAAACTGTTACATTCTCCTCAGATGTGTGTGTTTTAAGAAAAGAGCAAGGAAGCAGAGGGTGTGGAAAGCAGGCACACTCAGAGTTAGGGAGACAGGAAGCCATGACAGGCTGTGCCCGCCCCAGTTGTGAGAGCTCAGGGATGTTTCTGACCCTCTCCTTGCCCCAGCCGCCAAATCTGCCAAATGGGAACACAACACCTACTTCTTAATATTTTCTGGGAGAGCAACAAATCATTCCTGTAAGGTGCCTAGACGTAGCACACACTCTGTGACCAGCAGCTCTTTCTATTATTTGTGCTACTCTGTCCTTTTGTTATTCCAGAGCCGTCCCTGACTCACAGGGCTGGAGGATGCCAAGTCCTTCAGGGCTTGGAAAGAACAGGGGAAGGGACGGACGCAAAGCCAGCATGAAGGCCTGTGTGGCAGGGGAAGAGGGACAAAGGGCTGGAGGGCCTTGCCGGCCCCTCGGAGCTGGCAGGACTGACAGGTGAGCACCAGGAATGGGCACGAGCTGGCAGAGCGCTCTGCTGCACAGGAGGCCAGGAGCGGGCCCTGCATGCAGGGTGGGCAGGGCCACAGAAAGTGCGAGGTGAGTGCTGTTGCTGGAGAAATGCACTGTCTTACTCCCAAGCCCTCTGGATCATGTATTTCCAGGGAAATATCCAGGGTGAGAGGAAGAAAGGTTTAGGAATGAATGAACATTATTTAAAATTACGTTTCCTGTGAGTGGTTGCTTTTAAAAGGCCAGAAAATATCAGGCTGAGCCACATGGAACTGCCATTTTTGTAGGTCAAAAGTCAGATGTTCACCCAATAACACCTGCAGCCTGGCGGCCTCTAGGTGGAAGGCAATTCTGCATTGTTTTAAGGAAGCCCCAGTTTCTGACCTCCACCCTGTGTCTTGTGCTAAGGATAAACCCCTCTTCAAATATGCATGTGTGTGTGCTCACAAGATCGTGCACAGACACACACACACACACAAGCTTGTCTGCCTTTGAATTCACTTACAGATTCGACATAAACCAAGAAAGAAGGGAGGGAAACATGGAAGAGGACAGAACCGCCAGGCCCCGTGCAATGCTAACTTTGGTCGCATCAAGAAAAACACTGAGGATCACCAGGCAGTCTTTAAAAATCAAGGGAGCGGCTTCCCTGTGCTCACTCGCACCCCATTTATTCAGTGCACAGAAGTGCTTGTCCAAGCAAGACCAGCCCATCAAGAGAGGCTCTGGTGACTGAGCTCTCCCTGGAACAGAGCCGGACACTTGCCAATAAGACACCAGGCTCTCATTTCACAGATGTGCAAACTGAGTGAGACTCAGGTTCAGAAATCTGCACGAGATCACATAGCAAAGGAGAGGTCACATAGCAGAGCCAGATCAGAAGCAGATCCTAAGAACCCGGAGCCAGAACTCTCCAGCACCTGGCCGGGTGCCGGGCTCAGCAGGAGCCTCGGCCCGTCTGGGCTCGTAGCTCTTCCGCGCATCAGTGCATTCACCTGTTAGATGGCGACCACAGTCCTGAGCACATCTTCCTCCCAGGAATGTAGCCAGACAAGATGCATGTGACATCTGGGCTTGAAAAGCTCCAGTCCATTAATGCTTCTTAGTCTCATTACTAAGATCCACTAATGTACTGGGTTCTGGTCAAGGCCCTGGGCAAATAGGCAGGAAGGAGACAGACTGGTCCACTCTGGTGGGAAAGGCAAACACCACTTAGACAAACGAGTCAGAGAAGTGATTCCAGATCGTGAGAGGCACTATGAAGAAGAATACTCCAGAAAGAGGGACCTTAGACTGTGTGGCTGGACAGACGTGGCTAGAGCAGGGCGAGAGGGAGGAGGGGTAGGGGATGAGGTCATAAGGGGGCAAACCTGGTGGGGTGGGCAGTAGACAGATGTGACACCCTGAAAACTGGCTAGAGCCCCTCAAGCTGGACAAAGCCCTACTCCAGAGCCAGCAACTGCCCTCCTGGTCAGGCAGGTGAAGGTGTAGGCAGAGGCCACGGAAAACCCTCTGCAGAAAGGACACCCACGCAGACAACCCTAGTAGCACTATTTATAGCAGCCCTAAACCAGAGGCAACCCCAATGTCCACCATCGGTGGAAGGTTCGCACAGGGAATCGGGGCGTGTTCACACAGCGAGACAGAGCACATGGGCCACCAGGACGAACCTTGGGATCTGACAGCCAAGCCAGATGCAGAGACCAGAAGACCCCATTTATATGATGCCGGGTGGGGGAGGGCAGGAGCACTGTTGCCATTTGGGGCTGCTGTCTGGTGGAGGTACATTGATGTGGGTGCTGGGTGTGGGGGTACACATATGTGACAGCAAATCCTGCGGGACACATCCTGGCCGAGTCCTTGACGAGAGAGTCAGACCTCCACAAAAGGGGCAGGGGGGGAAGGAGGTTTAAGTCGCAGAACTGTGAAGCTATCAGCAACCACTGCAGCACGAGTTCTATCCCTGGCCAGGGAGCTACCCACATGGCACAGCAGACCTCTCCTGCTGCCAGCTGCTCCCCTCAGCAGTGTATTTCAGTAGACCCGCCTGTTCTGCTCCCCACTCTGTCTCTGGTGAATCCTGTCATCCCCCACCCCCGCACATCTGGCCTGTACCCCAGTACTTGTATGCATAAATATAATAAATCTTAAAAAGGAGGGGGGCAGAATGACCCAACTTATAGACCCCCTCACTTGGGGTATCATGCACAAAACCATGCAGAAAGACACCCCAAAATTCAAGGCAGTAGAGCCCCCAAGTCAACTTCAGGCTCTAAAATCTGGGTCAAAAGAAGGAAATTCTGGGCACTCTCAGTCTCAGTTCTCGAAGCCAAGAAGTGACACAAGAGACCCCACGGCTGTGGACACGGGCCAGGCCGTTCTCAGGCCCAGCAGGCAACCATGAGCCTGGCCTCCCCTCCCTCTTGGGGAGCAGGAAAGGAGCCGGCCGACGTTTATTACCCGCCAGCGCAAGATTGACTGCAGGCCTCCTTTGCCCACACTGAGCCATTAGCTCGTAATGGCCCCGAAGGCTCCCTCAGCCACAGACCCGGCCCGAGCGCTCGGGCCCCGACACCAAAGATACTAATGACTGCCACATTGCCGGAATAAATCACCATCGCTCAGAAGGGGCTCCGGCCAGCCGGCGGCTTCCAAACTTCATTTCACGAATTTCCCCTAATACTCAGCTGCCTTGGCAAGGGCATTCTCGGGTAGACCCGTCATCAGCGAATTTCTCTGATACGCTGTTTAGAAAGAAAGAAGGCAAACGTGGGAATGTTAATCCACGGAACACCACAGATTCCACATGGGCGCGAATTAGAAGATTGAAGCAAAATCCCTTTTTCAGATTCCCTCAGGGGTTGGACGGACCAGAGCTGGCAGCCAGGAGCTCCTGTTAAAGGCAGCTGTGTCTCAGGGAACAGGGCTATTGCTAGACAGAGGCCCCATAAATAAGGGGGTGGGGGGTTCCACGAGTGTATGGAAGCAACCTGGCATGATGGTTGTGGGGCATGGGGTTGGCAGTCAGACTTTCTGGGTCCTGACCCCACTCCAACTCTGGCTGGCTGTGCACCCCTGGACAGGATACCTCACCTCTGTGCTCCTCCATTACCTCATCTATGAAATAGGAGAACAGGGGTTTGGGGTGAGAAGTGGGGGTGTCAGTGTGAAGCGCTTAGGACAGGGCTTGGCAGACACCTAAGTGCTATAAAATCAGGATCACTAACACCACTCACCATCATCACATGAAAACTTTGAAAAGTCCCACAAGAAAGAAGGGGACCTGCTCTATACAGTGACAAGCTCACTTACTCCAGTCCTATTGGAGTTGGGGTGTGGTTCAGGAAGGGAAAAGGACTCGCTCAAGGTCACAGGCAAGGCACTTGAAAGAGAACAGGCTGGAACCCAGGCTTTGTTTCCATCAAGGTGTTCCCTCAAAGACAGCGCCCTCTCTAAATGTCATGACACAGGGGTCATGATGTCCAGGGCACCATGAGCTGCTCTCCAATCCCAGGGAAATCTCCAGGCTCTTCTCTCTGTGACTTACCCTCAGGCCTTGGCACCTAAAGGGGATACCTGGGAACACAGCAGCTAGGGCATATACTCCAAGCCTGCCTGCCTTCCTGGAGGAGGCAGAGCCTGGGTCTCACCCCTCTAGACTCCTGGACTGCCCCCTAATCTGACCTCCTCCTCAACATCCCCTCCCTGGGCACTTAGTGCACCTGTCTCCCTGTAACCTGGAGTCCTCCCTCTGTGGGAGTGCCTCAGTTTTGGCCATGGGGTCTTGTACAAGCTCTGAATCATCTCTAATCCTGACAATGGATCTTATATACAGTTGGTGCTCAATATTGTTAGGGTAGAATATAATTTCCAAGCTACAGTGCTATCTCAGCCTAGGCTCTCCCAGCTTCCTGCAGCAGACTAGAGATATTCTGTTCTTGATTTTACTTCCTAGAGGCTCCTAAAATAATAAAGAGTCCAGTGTCCAGTTCATCACTTCCCCTGCTTTGGAAGCCCTCCCTGACTTCTCCAGCTTGCCTGATTCAGCGCTCCCTGAACACTGCTCTCTCCAGCAACCAATCTCACCAGACTACACATCACCTAACCACCTGCACCCCTGACCCACTGCCAGGCCTTTGAAGGCATGTCTGATGAGGACCCACTCATCTTTTCTGCTCCCTCCAGCATAGAGCACAAAGCTGGGTATGGGGAGGTTATCACAACAGGACATGCCCAGAACCCAGGTTGAGAGATGGGAGGCAGAGGTCAGGAGAGGGTGTACAGGGCAGGTTGGCAGGCACAATGCAGGTGACCTCAGGGAGACTCAGGTGAACGTTCACTTCACCTAACATGGGAGCAAAAGCAAAACCCAGCAGCCCCGCCCAAGTGCCACCTGCCCAGGGAAACGAGGCCCCAAGCAGAAGGCTCCACAGGCGGGGTTTGGACCCAATTCCTTCTCAGCAACCGTACATTTCCAGCATACAGGAATTGCTCCTGCCAATTCAAAACCAGGTCAGAGAAAATCGTCTCTCGTTTCCGGCAGGGGTGAGCGTTTCTCCCGGGGAAGGGCTCCACAAAAGTCTCCAAACCGAGCACGAGAGACAAGTGGGAACCAAGCCTCATTCCCTCGGTGGCCCCGCGGCTGCCAAAATAACTGACAAACTGACCTACAAAGAGAGTTTCTATTTTATGAGCAAACCCCAAAGGTTAACAGCGGAGCCGCCGGCGGGCGATCAGCACCGAGGAGCGGAAGCTTCCCTAGCAGCGCCCGCATGGAGCCCTGGCACCTTAGTTTCTCAGAGAATCAGGTCCCTGAAATGCCAAGGAGAAAGGGAGGATGGAAGGGGGAAGTTCCAGAACCATGGTTAGAGGAGGGAAGAACTGGACATGAGGGCACCAGCCCATTGCTAAGTGGCCCCCCATCCCAAAGTTGCAGCCCCAGCTGCTGTCAGGGACTGGTTGAGGTGAACCACTGACGGCAGGGCTGCCCCGCAGACCACAGTATGAATGGCGTCCCCTAAGTTGTTCAGTGTACAACTTGCACAACTATACCTGGCAGACCTGAGGCCTATGGGGTTCCTGCTACTCAAAGAATCTTGTTTCTATAGTGGCAGTTTCATGGGCACATGACAGGGTCTGTACTTGCTTTCACATCCTGCTGTTGCCATCTTGAAATTTTTTTCTAACACAAAGCCCTGCATTTTTATTCTGCATCAGGTCCCACAAATGGCACAGACAGTCCTCCCTCTATGTTTGAGAGTGCCAGGCCACATCAACCATGTGGACACAGAGAGACGGGATGAGCAATCACCAGTGGATTGGTCACTGAATAATTTATATCCAAAAAGTTAGAAAATATCCAGCCTACATGCTTCCTCCTCCTCCAGCTGTAGTCCCTACTTCTGAGGCTGGCAGAAGCAAGGGCAGGGCTGGCAGAGCCCTAGTGATGGGCAAGGGTACAGGGATAGCAGAAATCTCCAAGGCTTGTGCCCTGTGCAGGAAGATGCCTTTGATAGCAAGGAACCCATTGAGACTAAAGGCCCTTGGGTTTTCTCATATGGTATCGATGTCTAAGCTGCAAGAAAATCACCTGGGTGTTGGCAGTGGGTAAGTCACAAAAAGCAGGTCAGAAAAGACATTCAGGCGGGCAAGAAATGGGGTCACTATGGGCAGCTCACCGACTGGACATTCGGGTCCCTTACCATTCCCCCTCAGACTTAACCCAGACTTAAACATCAATTTGCCACTGACATCTCACTGATCTGCCAGCACCTGGAACCGATCTGCCCCACCTGGAAGTTGAGCCCTAGGTTCACAGAGGCCTGGCGCGGCCCAGCATCCCCCACAGGCTGGGCCTGACAGCGCTCTCCTAGCGTGGCAATGGTGGAGAGATGAGGGCAGGGGGAGGCCTGCAGCAGAGCTCTCTGACGTGAGATCCTGCACAAAACACCAACTTGCAAAGCAGAGCAGAGCAGAGCTGCTCCAAGCCATCCCCCCGGGGTGGCCTTGGCGCCTACATGGACCGCCAGGGTTGCACACGCCGCAGTTTGCGAGCCAGGGATCCAGCGGCCTCGTTTCTAGTCTCCATCAGCACTAAATACCTGCATCACCACAGGAGGCGTCCCGAATCTCGCTCCATTCTGCATCCATAAAAGATGCACTGTGGATTCCTGCAGGAGCCCGGCTCCACTGAGGGACACATGACCATGGTCAGCAGCTCTCTGCTCCTTCAATGTGACTATTTGCCCAGCCTCAAGCCTCACAGCATGGTGCCACTGTGACCACCACATCCGACCACCAGCACCAACGAGCCCCCTGCAGCCACCCCACTGCCCCCTGCACTGCACTAACGGGTTTGCACAAAGCAGTGACCTCCCCCTACTGGCTGGCCCCCAGCTTCTCAGCTTGTCCACCTCACCAGTTCCTGGGAGGATAAAATCAGAGTATGAAAGAACAATGGGAAGAAAAGAAAAACTATGCTAGTAGAAGCACAGATAAAGCATTATTGGTTTCAAATATGTGTATTATATTTACCTAGAATATTATTTTTACCGAGCATGCTGTCTGGCTTTATTTATGGACTCCACTGTCCACTAAAGTCCACTCTTCTCTCTCCTTGTTGACCAGAGGTCTCCAGGCACCATCCCGGCCCTGGTCTGAGCCGCAGGATCCCAGAGTCCCAGCTCCAAGGCTCCTACACCCACTCCTAGCAGGTGTGGTATAGACTGGGACTCCCCAAATTGCTCTGATTCTCTGATGATACAAACCCCAGGTTTGGGACTGAGTTTGCTAAATAGACTTCTGGGCCCCTGCCTGGAAACTCACTCAATACTCCAGTGTGGGGACATTGTCTGTTGCACCACTCAGGAGGCAATGGGTGTGAGCATGTAAGCATGTAAGAAATGGGAAGGGGGGTGGAACTCAGGTGGGTGCAGGCCTGGCATGTATCCCTTCACCCCAATGTTGGGCTGTGTGTCCTTCGGCAAATGTCTGCCCTCTCTGAGCCTCAGCTCCTGATAAATAACATGGGTCAGATGATCTTGGCTTCTACAGAATAGCAAGACACTCCAAGACATTGTCCCCATCAAAAAGGAAACTCCAGAGCTCACCCTCCTAAAATAGCCCCGAGCCTGACCACCTCATCCATTCCCAGAACAGATCCGCTTCCACCAGAGAAGAGCAGATCCTGGGGTCCACGTATAGATGGGAGAGTCACAGACCCTCCCTCGAGAGAATTAAGATATATTTAAATAAATGCCGCCTCCTGCTCTGTTCCAGGTGTGACTGGAGTGAGGGTCACTCACTCTTTAGTGAATTGCCTTTCTGAAAAACAGTTATCGCCAAGGCCGGCGTGGTGGTGGCAGGCGCACCACTAGCAGGGAGCAGAAACCAAAGGCGGGTTGACTGACAAGTGTCAGTTTTCAGTTCAATGCTTAACACAGGCCGCCAAGCTGTGAAACTAAGCACAGATGCGCTAATAACAAAACTTTCAAAAACGCCTGGCACCTAAAACACAAGGAGTGGAGACACCAAAAGGTGTCTCTTCAACATCCGCCTGGTAATGGGATGAATAAGAAAAACACGAGCAAAATGCTAAGCCAGTGTTATCACAACTGCGTGGTGAAAGTGAGCAGGGAGGCTGAGGGGTCCAGTGCCGGGGCAGGGGGAGGGCTGCTGTCACAGCCACTCTGCCAGTCACCTGCACACCCACGCTAATGTCATGGCAACTATTAAAATGTCCGGGAAAACCAAGCAACCATTGTCCAAGTGGTAAAGAGAAGGAAAACTGCAAAAGGATAAATATCAGTAAACTTCCTACACAAAAAAGTCCCATCGTTTGGGGTTGGAATTAAAGCAATTAGAGCAACCAAAAGTCCTGTTGGGTTCTTACCTCTGCAACAAGAAAGCATGTATAATGCTCATCAACACCACCTACAGTGGAACATGCTGTGGGGGGAGAACATTTGGGGTGGGTGACCTGAGGGAGGAGACTGGACCAGAGCAGCTTAGGTGCAAGGCACCGAAGGACCAGGGAAGCATCATGTCAGGTCCATAGCTAGAATTCAGGGAACACCTGCTGCAGGATGCAAGGAAGAAAAGGAGTAAGAACTACAGTAACAAGTTGTGCTGTGCAATGCATTATAGTGTTACAATGCTACAGCATACATTTGATGTGCAAAATGTATTATAACTGGTGCACCAGGATGCTCCCCACCCCCAATCTGAATCATTCCTGACTGTAGTCTGCTGGCTTCTAAGCATCCAGGAGTTATCTTTTTGGATGCTGGTTCTAGAGGTGTACCAGGAGTTCCAGGGCCAGAGGAGGATCTGCAGGGCAGAAACTTGGCCAGTGGTTTAGGAATGATTTCAACATATTAACAGAACAGGGATACCGGTGTGTGCCAGCTAAGTATGTGCCTGGCACAGGTACCCAGACAGGTGAGAACAGGGTGAGGAAAAAATTCTACCTACCTTTTCAGTCATTTTAAGTTTATTTTAGTCATCTTTAACGTTTCTGCAATCCCAGAGACAAGATTTCTCAGGAAGCCAGAAAAGCAGATTCTGCGCAAACTCTGCTAAAACATCCATCCAACCTGAAGGGCCCAGGGGGTGGGTCCTGCAGGGAAGAGGTAAACCCTAGAGTTGGAGAACCAGAGAGCAGGTCCACAGTCTGGTCCTTATGCTCCAGATAAATGCCCCAAAGTGTTTTACAGTGAGATCCCAAAGATTTTTTTTTTTTTGGCAGTGTTGAACATATTTATGATTCTTGCTTTTTTATTTTTAGAAAACCTGTCACTAACTTATTTTTTTTAATTTATTTTCTTTTTGAGGTAGCATCAGTTAACAACAATGTATATGATTTAGAGGAATAGGGTCACACCTTCTCAGATGTATGTTGGTAAGGCAGATCTCGAAGGCACATGATGAGACAGTCAAAAGCAGTCATGCAGGTGATAGCTGAGGGCGTGCATGCATGCGTGCGTGCGTGTGTGTGTGTGTACGCGCACATGCATAGGCACACACATAAGGAGGCTATCCCTTATAAGAAATCCTTCATGAAACCCTCATTTAGTAAAGTGTCCCTGTTCCCATACACATGAGAGATGCCTTTCATGGCCACTGCACCCGTGTCTGGTGAACAGACCACAGAATTCAGAGGATGTAGATATAAGAACATAAGTGAGTCCTGCGTGGACTTCAACTTCAGCATCTTTTAAGGACTCACATTAACAATAGAAATGATTTTTTCCCACAAAATTATGAGTTCTTTTAGTACATGTTGACATTTGATAGGAATCCAACCCTAATCATGATTCTGGGGTAAGATTATCAAAACTGCAGCAGCTGCTGGGAGAAATACCAGCCCCTAAGATTCTAAAAGAGCAGCCATGGAATCCCCATCCAGAGTGAAAGGCCTGGGCAACAGGGTTGTTTTAGTCATTGAAAGGAAGAATAATTCTGCTTCTTAATGGGTCCATAATTAATTCACACATTCAACTGTTAGGTCCAGAAATATGTTTGTGTTGACAATTTGCATTTGATGCTTCAAAAACAATCTGTCTTGTTTTTAATTACCCCATCATCCTAGAAACATCACCACTTTCCAATATCCATCCAAGTGCTCTGATTTCAGCACAGCTTCCCCAAGGCCCTGCCCATGACAATGAGGGAAGAGGCTCAGAATGCTCAGTGGAAAGGGGTTTGTGCAAAGGGCTGTCTGTCTTCCTTTGAAGGGATAAGACAAGCAAGTGGCCAGTCCAGTCTTGGTCCGTCCCTCCCAATTCCCATGACAGTTTCCAGCTCTAAGCCACACTGACCTGAGATCACTCATTTCCAATGCTGGATCACAGTGGCTCTCATCCACCCCCAAGCACCAGCACTGATCCACATATGCCTAGTTCTTGGTTCACTGGATTGGAGCACCAAGCCGATACATCAGGTAGAGCCCACCTGACTTGTGTAGGAGCATTAGCTCTTAGGAGGCTCAAATAAGAGAAGGATCACTGAAGGAAAAAGAACAAAAGGCAATGCTGGAAGCAGGGACAAGATATCATTAGGACCACCATTTATGCTGGGTGCCGCTGGACTTGATTTACGCTGCCACCAATGGGTGAATCGGGGTCACACCCCACACTTCTGTCCCTTGCATGGAGAAGGTCCTTGAAATGATCCTGGCCCTGGTCTGATCTATAACCCCCCCACCCCCACCCAGTGTTAACTCCGATTTTCCTTCAAGCCCTTGGGTCCAATAACCTAACATAGAAGATGCAATAGAATAAAGCAATGTTTTCCAGACATTTCTGAATCTTGGTTGTCTGTTCAGCTTCCATATTTTCCTCTGGATGTAATTGTCCCTATTCCTCCAGCTAAACACATTAAAACACTGGGCCTTATATATGGATGAAGCATAAGAAGATTCTGAAAGATGATAAGAAAAAGGTGGAACAGCCAAATACCTTGTGACCCAAAAAAAAAAAAAAAAAATGGCAGTAACGCTGGGCTTTCTTTTGGTCTTGTTTATCTCAGATTGGAGGAAAGCAGAAGAAACTGGCAACCAGCAAAAGACAACAGATGAGACCAAAAGAAAGTCCCAACAAAAGTCTACTCTCACTAACCATAGGACCAGGGAAGGGGCAGACCGGCAAGACAGAAAACTTTTAGATAATCACAGCTCTGTTCCAGCCAAACCCCACAGAAATAAAAGCTGCACACCCCCCATTAAATGTTAGGTAAAATAGGCTTCTGAGTGAAAACAAATTATGGGCGATGAGTAGTGGGTGGTTTGATGTTATTCAATAATTTACTAAAAAAAAAAAAAAAAAAAAAGCACAGGAGAAAAATTTGGGGAGTTAGGGTTAGACAGAAGTTTTAAACTTAACACCAAATTCATGAGCCATAAAAGGTAAAATTGAGAATTCGACTTTAGCAAAATAAAAACTTTTTACTCTGCAAAAGACTCTCTAAAAAATGGAAAAATGAAGATGGAAAAATGAAGCTGTAGACTAAGTATAATCCATATCAGACAAAAGACTAGTATTTAGAATAGATGGATGGATGGATGGATGGATGGATGGATGGATGGATGGATAGGTAGATAACTCTCAAAACTCAATATTAAAAAAAATAAACAATCCAATTAGAAAATGGACAAAAAAATATGAAGAGACATTTTATCAAAGAGGATAAACATATGGCAAATAAGCCCATGAAAAGATGTTCAACATCATTAGCCATTAGAGAAATGCAAATTAAAACCACAATGAGATATCCCTATACACCCATCAGACGGCTAAAATAAAAAATAGTGACAAACCAACTGCTAGTGAGGATGTGGAGAAACTTGATCTCCTGTTCATGGCTAGTGGGAGTATAACACAAGCATTCTAGAAAACAATTTGGCAGTTTCTTAAAAAGTCAAACATGCAAATGTTACAGACCCAGCAACTGCAATCCTAGGCATTTATCCCAAAGGTCCTGAAAACTTATATATAATTCCATTTATATGACATTTTTTAAAATGACAAAATTATAGAAATGGAGAACAGATTAGTGATTACCAAGGTAAAGGAAGAGATGAGGTAGGATGGACATGGCTGTGGCTGGCCACAAAAGGGCAACACAGGGCCTCCCCGGTGGCACAGTGGTTGAGCGCTGGGCTGCGAAACTGTCCGCAGCCTCTGTAGTGCTGGTTTGATCCCCGGCCAGCAGGCGAGGGTCTCACATGGCGTGCAGACCTCTCCTGCTGTGCCTGCTGCTCCCCTCAGCAGTGTATTTCATCAGTCTGCCTGTTCTGCTCCCCGCTCTGTCTTTGGTGAATCCTCTCACCCTCCCGAGGTTCTGACTATACCCAGTGCTTGTATAAATAAATAAATAAATCTTTTTTTTTTTTTTTTTTTTTTTTTTTTTTTTTAAAAAAAAGGGCAACACAAAGGATCTGTGGTGATGGGAATGTTCTGCAGCCTGAGTGTGTCAACATCAACAACCCAGTGGTGACACTGTGCTCTTTCCAAACTGTTACTGTTGGGGGAAACTGGGTAAAGGGCATGGGGATCTGAGAATCCCCCCTTGTGAACCTTCACATAACTCAAAATAAAAACTTTAATTAAAAAAAAAAAACATATAGGGCCTCCCCGGTGGCACAGCGGTTGAGCGCTGGGTTGCGAAGCTGCCCGCAGCCTCTGCAGCGCTGGCTCGATCCCCGGCCACCGGGTAAGGGTCTCACATGGCGCGTAGACCTCTCCTGCTGCCCACTGCTCCCCTCAGCAGTGTACTTCATCAGTCTGCCTGCTCTGCTCTCCACTCTGACTCTGGTGAATTCTCTCGCCCTCCTGCGCTTCTGACTGTACCCATTGCTTTTATAAAATAAATAAATAAATCTTTAAAAAAAAAAAAAAAACATACAGTGCCTCTCTAGTTAAGTCTTATCACTGTCACCACTACGGCCTGAGTTCGATCCCCAGCCAGAGGCTAACTCACATGATGCAGCAAACCTCTCCTGTCTCGCCTGCTGCTCCTTTCAGCAGTGTATTTCAGTAGATCCACCTGTCCTGGTCCTCACTCCGTCTCTGGTGAATCCGTTCACCCACCCTCCCCTGACACCACTGACCTACAACCCAGTTCTCCTATGTGTAAATAAATAAATCTTAAATATATATATAACTTTAATTTTTATAAGGATAGCATTAGGAAAGATGACATAAAACTGTCACTATTATAGATGACAAGACATTAAATATATATATATATGTAAAAATGCCAGCAAAGGAATCTGTTAGAATAAGTGAACCAATTCAGTGAAGTTGCAGGATATAAAATCAATATATAAAAATATGTGGTGTTTCTATATACTATACTATACTATACTATACTATACTATACTATACTATACTATACTATACTATACTATACTATAGTAATAACAAACTATCAGAGAACTTAAGAAAATATTCCCATTTACAATGACATCAGAAAAGAAAAATACCTAGGATAAAATATTTAACCAAGGAGGTGGAAGACCTATACACCAAAAACTGTAACTATAACTATAAAACATTGATGATATAAACTAAAGACACATACACATGGAAAGAAATCACATTTTCATGGATTAAAAGAATTAATATTGTTAAAATGCCCTTCCTACCTACCCAAAGCAATCTACAGATTCAATGCAATCTTATCAAAATTTCAATAGCACTTGACATAGAAATAAAACAATCCTGAAATTTGTATAGAACTAAAATTACCTCAAATAGCCAAAGCAAAACTTGAGAAAGAGCAAAGCTGGAGGCATCACACTCCTTGATTTCAAAGTATGTTACAAAGCTAAAGTAATCAAACTACATGGTATTGGCATGAAAACAGACTCATGGATCAATGGAACAGCATAGAGAGCCCAGAAACAAGCCCATGCCTATACTGTCAATTAATTTTTCAGAGAGGAGCCAAGAGTATATAATGGGGAAGAAGAGTCTCACCAATAAAAGATGTTGGGGAAACTGGACAACCACATGCAAAAGAGTGAAACTATACCTCTTTCTTACCCCATACACAAAAAATTAATTCAAAATGGATTAACGACCTGAATGTGTGTGTGTGTGTGTGTGTGTGTGTATAGGCAGATGATCCAAATAGACATTTTCCCCCAAAAAATACACAAATTGCCAAGATATATGGGGAAAATGCTCAACATCATTAATTATAAGAAAAATTCAAATCAAAACCACAGTAATCTATCACCTCATACCTGTTAGAATGGATGTTATCAAAAAGAAAGAAATAACAAATGTTGACAAGGATGTGGATTGTGGGTGGGAATGTAAATTGATGTTATGGAAAACAATATGGAGGCGCCTCAAAAAATCCAGATGCTCCAGCATTCCACTTCTGGGTATTTATCCAAAGAAAATGAAAACATTAGCTCAAAAAGATTCATGGCAGCATTGTTTACAATAACCAAGACATAGAAATAACTTAGAGTCCATAGATGGATAAATGAATAAAGAAAATATGGTACATATACAGATGTATGTATATATATACACACACACATATGTTTGTGTGTATATATATACACATACACGTGGTGGACTAGTATTCAGCCATAAACAAGGAATGAAATTTTGACATTTGGCACAACATGGATGAATCACTGGGACATTATGCTAGGTGAAATAAGTCAGACAGAAGTTAATATTGCAGGATCTCACTTATATGAAGAATCTTAAAAAAGAAAGAAAAAAATCAAGTTCACAGATACAGAGAATAGATTGGTGGTGATCAATTGGTGAGTAAAATGGATAAAGTGGGTCAAAAGGTAGAAACTTCCACTTATAAAATAAGTCCTGGGGGTGAAATATATAGCATGGCTACTGGAGTTAATAATACTGTATGGTATATTTGAAAGTTGCTAAAAGAATAATCTTAAAAGTTCTCCCTAGAGGGGAAAAATATAACTATATTAACTCGATTCATTGCAGTGATTATATCAAAATATATGCATTGAATCATTTTGAATACCTGAAACTAATATATCAACTATACTTCAAATTAAAAAATTATTAGTAAGAATAAAGGAACATGACCTTTTAAAAAAGGAGAGGGGTATCCTTCCTCAAGCCAATTGGTTTGAAGTGTGGGGTTTGTGGGGGGACATATGGGACGGCTAGTCAGACTAACTTCAGACAAACAACAAATAATTTCTTAAAATAAGTATAGCCCATGCAAAAACTCTTTGTTGTTTATTTGAAATTCAAATTTAACTAGCCATTGGAATTTTATTTACTAAATCTGGAAGCCACAGGACAAAGGTATCTGGTAACTGCCAGGGGCTGTGGTTGGAAAGGAGCAGGATGGACCCAGAGAGAAGCAAAAGAAAGCCATCAGGAGTGAGGCCAGAGAGCAGGGAAAGTGATGCCAGGGGACCACAGAGAAAGCCCAGGCTGGGCAGAGCCTTGGGAAAGAGGGGAGGCAGAGGCAGCTGGGAGGCCCAAGCTACTGAGTTTATGGAGTGCTCCTGGTGCCATGACTCTGGAGGATGGCCGCAGAGAAATGCAGCGAAACACCAAGAGAGGGGACGCTTGAGTCTCCAACTCTGCTCCAGGCTGGAGAGAGCCTGACAGCCCATGCAGGAGGGGGCGCTGTAGGGACCAGGAGCAGCATCCAATGAGGGCCTGGCCAGTCCTGGGCACGAGGTTTTCTCACATTGCAGTGGCCCCACGTAGGCTCTCCTTCCTACAGGTGAAGGACGTGCAGCCAGCGGGCTCAAGCATCCAGGTCAGTGGGCCGCCTTGCATCTGACTGAAACCAAAACTGCTCTTGACTTTATGCTCTCAGCTTGAAAACCGCCTCCCATCCAGGCCATTGCCAACACGTGTTTTCACATTGTTCCCATGTCCCACGTCCCTCAGGACTGCCCCTATTTTCTTCACGGAACAGATCACTACTTGAAATAGTGGGATGTCTTCAGTGTCCTCTGGCTTAATACTCACAGTGGGGGCTCTGGTTTGCTGCTCCTCCTCAGCCTCCCCTGCCCCCCTGTTGCCTCTCAGGGGCTTCCCCCTCTGCTGCCCCTCTTTGCTATCTTGGACAACAGCTCGTTCCTCAGGCTCCATATGCCCCCTGGCTGCCTGCGCCATCCATGCTGAGGCCGCCAATCCCCTTCTCAGCCCAGGTCTTTCTCCTGCGCTCCCTGCCATGTGGCCAACAGCCAGCCAGCCCAACATTCAGACAGGCAAGGCCACATCCTCACAAACTCAAACTCATCAAGTGTGACGAGCCCAATGCAGCACTATTCACAAGTCACAACCTAGGTGCCCACTGACAGGAGTGGATGAGAAGGCTTTGGGTATATATATATTCACCATGTATGTGTGTATACATGTATGTATATGTATGTATTTATATGTATACACATACACATATACACAATGGAATCCTCAGCTATTAAAAAAAAATGAAATTTTGGCCTTCGTGGCAAAATGGAAGCCACTCTAAGGGATTATGTGAGGTGAAATCAGTCAGAAAAGAGAAAAACAAATGTTAGATGATTTTACCTATACGTGGAGTATAAGGGATGGGCAGAACAAAACAACAATAAAACAGTGGACTTTGACAACAGAACTGAGGTTACCTGAGAGGAGAGTTTGGGGAGTGTAAGGGTGGAAGGGGTCCAACAGATGGGGGTGTTGTTGTGTGTACTAAAAAAAATCAGTGTTTACATTCAAAATAATGATATTAAAGAGGTAGGGTTTTCTCCTATAGATGATGGAAGCTCAGAACAGCTCAAGAGCGTAGAAAAAAGGCAAAAAAAAAAAAAAGAAAGAAAAGAAAACCCTGATGGTCATTAAGTAAAGCATCTGGAGTAAAGGACGAATATATTTCTGATTGGATCAGACCCTTCACAGAACTGGAGAAATAATCGCGACACTCCAGAGGAGGAGGGCTAGGAAGTTAGCGCGGCCACGCTGCCTGGCCACAGGAAAAACTAGATGCTCACTGTGGAGCAGGCTACAGAAGATGAAGAAAGCTGACTGCAAATCTGTATGATTTCAGAAACATCCAAGGAAACAAAGCAAAAGAAAGCATATAGTATCAAATTCAGGACTAACTGTTAGGAAGAAAAATAGAGGAGAATGGCAGGACAAGGGGTTGGAAGAACTTGCAATTTAAATAAATTGATTTAAAAGGACCTCACTTTTTTTGTTATCAATTATTTTTTTCTTATATTGTTGTAGTCCCCACAGTTCACCCATCACCATATCACCCGTAAACAATCACCATATTCCCTTGTTTCTTCCCTCCTCTGTTTTGACCTCCTTCTCCTTTCCCCCTCCTTTGCTGTATACCTCAAATTTATAGTCAGCTTGCTAATTTTTACTTTTTCTTGACCTTTCAATTGGCTTATCTATATTCCACATATAAGTGAGACCATCTGATATTTATCTTTTTCCTTCTTATCTATTTCAGCTAGCATAATCCCTTCCAGCTCCATCCATGTGGCTACAAATGAGTTTGTCCTTTTGATTGCTGAGTAATATTCCATTGTGTAAATATACCACAGTTTTTTGACGTATTCATCCGTTTTGGCCACTCATATCTTGGCTATTGTAAAGAGTGCTGCAAAAAAACACAGGAGTACAGGCTTCCTTTCTAATTAGTATTTTTGTGTCGAAAGGCCCTCACTTTGAGAAGATATAAGGATCAGGGAATGAGCCATATAGCTACTTGCAGGAATGTCTCTTTAGGTAGAGGGGATAACAAAGCAAAGGTTTACAAGAAAAGTGTGATGAGCCTTCAGGTGTAGGGGTTAAGAGGACCCCAGGCTTGGAATTGCACTGCCTGAGTTCAGGTCCCCTTGCTGCAATTTATTGACATTGGACCAAGTCACTTCAATTCTCCATTGTACAAAAAGGAGAAAGTAACAGTGTCCCCATCATGAGTTGTGCTGGGGTTAAGTATGATAATGTGCAGATATTGATAGCAGGGCCTGGTAGTTGGTGAGCCTCGTTAAATATTACTGGTTACTATTATTATTGTCATCTTCTTTGCTAGTCCCCAACAGCTCTTCTTCAAACATGATACCATCTTATAACTGTCGCTCAAAACCTGGTCACCTGAGACTTTGAGTCATTCCTAACCTCTCCCCTTCCTTCACACCTCAACTTTCCCAATATTGCTGGCTTTGTCTCTCCAAAGAGAAACAAGTGTTTCTCCAATCTACACCCTCTAACCAACATCCATGACTCCTCTCACCTACTCCTCTTTTCTGTGATCCACCCACCTCCTGCCTCACAATTTATTCTGTAGCAATACTGAATTGTCTATAACTTCCCCATGAAGTAAGTGGTCTCTTCTCTATGAATTAGCTTATGCTATTTTCTCTGCCTGGAAGGTCCTGCCTACCTTATTTCCCATTTGCTAAGACCCTGTGTAGGGGTCACCTCCTCCAAGAAGCTTTCCTAGAATGCCCAGATTGGACATCACGCCTGTCTTTTGAGTTTCCACATCTTAGACTTAAATTTATCCTTTGAGGTAACCATCTCTCTGATTAGTCTAGAGGTTCTTCACCAAGCCCACCAAGGATTTCAATCATGTTTACTGAACCAAGATTACTGTAGAGGAAATCCTACCTACAGAGCCATTCTCCATCAAAACAAAGGAAGAAATCTATGAAAATGAAAAAACTCATTTAAAAATCTAGAATAGATGGATTCTCCATAGACCAAAGTGTTTGATCAACAGCTTTCTTAAACCAACCAGTGAGATTCAAAATCAGGGAAACTGAGTCCTCTTGCCTGCAGGGATTGAGGGGGAGTGACTCTGCCCATTTGGGGGATTTTGCAAAAAAATAAATAAGAAAGAATTGGATTATAGGCACTCTGTGCAGTCTTATTATTTTGACAGAATAATTTCAGAACTTGAAACATGATCTCTGGGGGAAGAGGGAGACATTTTTATCACAAATTAAGGTGAGACAGATGTTTGGGGTCTAGTGTTCCTGAATCAAAAGCCCCACTGTTGACAACCCCATCAACAGAGAGGAGACAGGAACCCCTTCTTTTCCTTCTTATGAGTTTTTCTTTCCACCACATTTGAGGATTTTTGTATTTCCCTGGTGTGAAGATAACACACTGATAAGACACCAGACCAAGCTCCTCCAGACACTACGGGCTAGGTCTGCAGCAAGACCCTCGGCATGCGAGGTGCCTTTCCACATGTCTCCAGGAACGTGGTTCTTCAAAATTCAGAAGGCAGAAAACCTCTCAGTCTCACCTTCTCTCACACACACACCCAAACAGACCCTCCCTCTCCAGGCAGACCAGCGCCCATATTGCCACAGCGAGGCAGATGAGAGTTTCTGGGGAGCCGGCAGAGATGAGGACAAGGACCACCGGCCATCGCAGAGGGGGCACATTTTAACAGCCTGAACAGGAGGTAGGAGAGCAGATCTTCTGAACACCCCCTTATTTGTTCACCCCCAATAGCAAAGCCCAGCCCTTAAGAGGCACCCAGGGGAAAGGGGCTGATGTGACCAAGAAAATAACGTCTCCAGAGTGACTAATGCCCCACTGGGACGGGCTTGACTTGGGCCTGGCTGCCTGCCACAGGGACCACAACCACTTTCCAAGGACATGGAGGGCAAATGTTCCTGACAAGATTCCCTGAGAGCTGTCCCTTCCCAGCCCTGCCTCTCCCTGGGGCTCCCCCAAGGGCCCATGAAGCCCTGAGTAAGGACATCCAGGGGCCCAGAGGCTGAGTCACTCCCTTGGGGCCAACCTGGGTCATAACAAGTTCGTTATTTCAAGGACAAGTTCTCAAACCCCTTATCCAGTCATGCACCAGATGGGAACCGACAAGCGAATGTCCATAAGCAGTTGTGGGAGACAGGCCTTCCCCCAAATCCGTTTCCTCTGGGTCAGAGGCCCAGAATGCCCTGTGAATATACTTTCAGCACACATGGAAGAGGCTCCTCCCTTCCCCAGCCCTCAGAGGGGGGCGGTATTTCTGGGCCGGGGGCCCCCCACCAGCCTTCAGCTCTCCTCAGCAGGCCCCAGGGACCCCAAGCCAGGGGCCTCCTACAGAGCCATTTTCTGAGGCATGTCGGCCATCCCTTCAGAGTCTAGGGAGGGGTGGGGGCAGCAGGAGGTTGGGGGCCTGGAGCAGGGGGAGGGCAGCAGGAGGCGGGGAAGGGGCAGCTGGGCAGAGCCAGGTCACCCAGGCAGGAGGCCACAGAAGGGAGCTGTGGATTGCTCCAAGTTTTTGATGTGCCTCCTAGCAGAGGGGGTGTCTAAAACCATTTCAAAAGCTGGGGGAGGCCCAGAGAAGGGGCCCCCATTCTTTGTGGGGAGGGGGAATTTCAAAGGAGACCACGCTGTTGAAAAGGTTTCAAAAGACCCTTGCTTTTCTACCAGCTCCAAATCACTCCTTCCTCAGCAGCCGCCAGGGGAGGGGTGCTGGGGAAATGTTTCCAAGGAGACATGCCCTGAGTCATCATAACTCTCAGGGTCTGGAGGCTGCAAAGCCACAAAGAGGCCCCCCCGCTATAAAAAGGCCAGTTTAGAGTCCCCCAGGGGAGGTCTCCAGCCGTCTAGGCCCCTGGGGAGCCTGCCCCAGACCCCCAGTGCCCTGAGTTTATGAGAAGGCCGCCAAACCAAACAGTGCCACTTCTACCAGCTGAGTCCCCTTGGTGCCACTAAGGGGGGCTTTTACCCCCGCTGACTGCAGGCGGCCACTCTGGGGCATGGGCCACTTAGCAGGGGAAACTTTCCACAGGGACACTGGGCCCCAACACTTTGTACTGGGATTGGAGAGCCAGCCCCCAGCCAAGTTCCTGTACCTACCTCTCTTCCAGTCACACTCCCCAAGTCACCAGAGCCAGCACGACACACAGCACAGGCCAAGTATAAATTCCATTGCCTCCTTCCACACTTCTTCCCGGCCTCCTGCCCTCAGCCCCAGGCCAGACCAGGAGGCTCGTCATTCCCATCTTGCTCCCCCTCAATACTGCAGCCAGATTCATCTTCCTAAAACACTTAGCTATGCCCTGGCCAGACTGCTCCACAACCTTCAATGGCTCCCTAGGCTAAGTCCAAGGTTGCATATTCCAGTGCACACGGGGACACAAATGAAAAAAGCACCCCCAATACACACAACTACAATAGAGACAGGTGGGGGCTGTGGTGCCTGGGAACACACAGTTGTGCTCCCACAGCTGTGCCACGTGGAAGTGTGGGGCCCTGGCTGCCACCCCTTCTGGTTTTCAAGAGGAGTCAAGTAAAACATTAGCTAAAGGGCTCCCAGATTTGGATCTAGATAGAGGGTCAAGCCCCAACCCCTTAGCCAGGCTTTCTAAGTCCCTCATGGGCCAAGCTGCCTCCACGCCCTCACTGCCTTTGATGCTGCTTCATGAGATGCCTCCAAGATACCTCCATCCCAGACATATGGGGGCCCCTGCCCCCCCAACTCACTTATTCTCTCCTACTTCTGAGTATTTCTCACCCCACAATCCTCCTACAGATGGTGCTCCTCACCTTCTCAATCTAGCAACACATCCTGCGAGGACAGCCCCTGCTCCGGCCTGGCTCTGGGACCCTGTCTTTCCTCCCTACTCCCTCTGCCAGGCCTGGCCCGACAGAGAACTCTCTCTCCTTCAACACCCAGACCTGTCTGACGGACCTATTTGGATCCAGTGGTCCCTGTTCTGGAAGCATCAGCCTCACTGCGCTGTACTAACCTAGATGCCCACCAGCCTCCCCTGTGGACAGGTACCCCCGTGGGCAGCGCTGGACTTCTCTTGCCACAGGCCCTGGCAGAGGAGCCAAGCAAGTGGAAACAGCGGCTTTGGATCAGCCCTCAGCTCTCTACTCCCGTCTGGGAACTTGAGTAAGTTGTTAAACCTCCCCTAGAAGGATAAAAATCATGTACACCTACTGCCCCTGGTGTGTTAAGGCTCAGTGCTTGGCAGCTGTTAGCAGCCTTACCCAATGTGCCTTCCCATTCCTGCCTGGTGTGTGTGCTGTGGGGTCCTCTGTGGGGTGCTGGGGTCTCAGAAGGCAGGGGCATGTCAATGCTAAGTTCTTTAATAGGTGGAGCTGATGAGTCCAGAGGAGGATGAACAGGTGAGGAGGGTGGGTAAGAGGTGGTCCCTCGCTGCCACCAGAGGTATGGTTAGCAGCCATACCCCAGCCATGCACTAGAGACCCAAATGGTGAGACTTTCTGCAACTGCAAAATCATCTTGCAGGTGCTGAGGACTGAGGGTCCCATGTGACCTAGAATCAGGCCAGATCCCAGCACTGCCAGGTAGATGGGGTTGAGGGGCCCGGGTCACTCACCAGATAGGACTCCTCATTCACACAAAGGCCCAGACGCCCACCAAGCCCTCCATTCAGATTCCCACAACTCTAGTTAAAAGCAAACCCTCGCCTTCCACCTGAGGACACAGCTTCCAGGCTGTGCACGAAAGGAAAGGCAGGAGGAGGGCGGGGGGCACATTTGAAATCACTGTGGTCCAATTAGCCCGCTCTCGCCCTTGTGCTTACAAACAGGAGTATGCATTAACACCTGCTACAAAAGCAAACATTTTTAGATATCTTCATCTTCACCTCCTCGACACTCCCGTGAAAGCGGTCTCAGCAGCCAGTAACTGACAAGGTAGTTTCCTTCTTCTGCTTCAGCAGGGGGCTTTCAAATAAAAGAAATTAAAAAGCCACCAATCTCCTTGTCAGGCCAAACTCCTGGGGTTCTACCTGCCCCTTGAGGGCTCCCCCACCCCCTCACTGCTGGGCGAGCGCCGCCAACAGTGGGGGCCAGTGCCCTGGGGATGCAGGGACCCACGCCCATGAGCAGGCAATACTACAGCGAGGAGGGGACCAGGTCTGAGCCCAGGGTTACTGCTTCTTCTGAAGTCAATGAAACACGTGGGGACCCAGCTGTGCAGAATGCCCTAGCACCACCCTGGGAGCATGGGGACCGCTTGGGAAATTCGTCAGAACCTACCGAAAGGACCCTACTCATAACCTGTGACCCACCACCCCAGGCTCTCGAGATAATGCCACTACAGTGGAGTCCCCACATGCCACGAAAACATTCCCAGAGCGCGCTATTGGAAACAACTACAAAATGGAAACTACCCAGATGACCATCAGAAGCAGAAAAGATAAAGGGTGATGCGTTCCCAGAAGGGACAGTCACGTCTGTGAGAAGGAGTGGTGTCCGCCAAGAAGCAAGAGTCAGAGTGAGCAAAAGACACCAGCAGATCCCACTGACGTAAAGTGCAAAAAGGCAAAAGCAGCCTACGCTTTGGACATCAGGGCATGAGAACCTTTTGTTGGTGGGAGAGTCCCAAGAGGGGCAAGAGGGGGCTCCTGGTCATCAGGGTGTTAGTTACACAGGGGGGCTCCGTTGCTGAGCAGTCACTGAGTTATACACTTGAAGGGATTTGTTCTGATGTATGCAATGAACCCATGTATAACAATGCTGTTGGCAGGGCTGCTGTTAAAACTATAAGGAAAAGAGGTTACAGGAGGAAAAGTGAGAGGAAGTTCAGGGTCAGGAAGCTCAATCCTCATTGTTCAGACTACAGGGGCCTTGGAGAAGGTGATCTCCAAAGATCTAAGGGCATCAGGATTCCAGAAGCTTCCAAGGCTCCCTTCCTCAGCCCCATGTGCACCAGAAATCCACCTGTGCCCTCGATGTGGGGGTGGGGGTACGAGGTAGAGGATGTATAGGGCAACCCACACCCAGCAAGTTCTTCTTTATCCTTCCTCTAAACTTCAGGCCAAGTGGGAAGGCTCTGTGATTTTGAAAGCTCCCCTCCTAGCAAGGCTGAATTTTCCAAAGTCCAAAACCACTTGAAGAGGAATAGGAAAAGGACCGAAATAACTTTGCAAGCGTTCTGTTTTGACAACGTGCCTGAGGAATTCACACGTTTAGTGGGGAAATGCAAGCAGTTAAATCTATTCAATGTCATGACATACGAAATTGAAGCATAATTGCCCCTGAGTGCTTGGCAACTGGAAAGCACTTTGTTTCAGAAATGGAGGGAAATTTATGCTGGGAAATGGAAGTGACTGTCAGAAGTTTGACTGTAATGTGAGTGGAGCCGCGACAAGAGGCTCAGATGGATATGGCGCTCAGCTGACACTTTTACTCCCATTTGAAATATCTCAGAAATGGCAGCAGCGGCTCCATCCTTTGCCCTAAAAGCCAGAGAGATGATGATGGGAGCCGCAAGCTTCAAGCCCCGCGAGTGGCTCCAGCACGGTAGCAGGAGAGGCTCTTACCGATCATGTGGTTGGCAACATGGATTTGGATCTCTCTCTCATTCTCGAAGGTCATCTGGCACTTGATGCACTGGTATGTCTTTTTCTGTTTGGAAACCAAAAAGAAAAGGAATGAGACCATTAGGGGGTGGAAAAGAAATGTGAGAGCAGAAAGCAGAAGTTCCTGGAGGTCCTGACTCGAGTTCCCAGAGGACTCTGGGCCCCTCCAGGTCTCTCTGGGCCATCCTCTTCCCACTGCCCCTGAGGCCAGCTCTCCTGTCTGGGGAGAGGAGTGGACTCTCCAGCCTCCATTCAAGGAAGCTGCTCCTCTGCAAGATGAGGGGGAAACTGCCCCACCCCAAGATGAGGACACGGAACAGAAGCACAAAAGGAAGGTGAGGGAGGCTGACCTGCTGGGAGCAGGCCCCAATCCATCTACCTACCTTCCACCTTTTTATCCATACACACACACATCTGTGTGCCCATTCAATCTCACACACACTCACACTCTCTCTCTCTCTCTCTCTCTCTCTCACACACACACACACACACACACACACACACACACACACACACCCATCCGTCCATCCATCTTTCCATCCATCCAACTACTCTCACCTTTTCACATGTCCTGTGAGTCATGGGGCCAAGCAGAAGACACTGCTCCCACCCACTCTGGTGCTCGAGGTAACTGAGGATTTCCTCACATCTACCTTAGGCACATGGGTCCCCGGGTTGACCTGAACACACAGAGAGCTATTACCAGCTGACTCTTGAGGGTACGGGCAGAAAAATGGAGATCATCAAATGCTTTGAAGCTTCTTGAAGACCTATTCCAAAGAGTGGAGCTCACTCTCACCGCTAAGCCTCCTGTGGACAGAGGGGGCGTTAACCTGTGGACAGAAGGGTTGTGGCCGGCAGATTTTAGGATGAGGGAGAAATGGTATCAGGATGCAAAATACCCAAGTTTTCTTGCTCCTGGGAGGATGTCTCTCCAGACCTCTGAAAAGGGAGTCAGACTTCGGTTTTGGCTGAGCACTCGGGTCAAACTCTCAACTGTGCAGCCAGGATGAATCACCAGGCAACTCAGACCCAGCACCCATACCTGCAGCTCCCCTAAAAGGCCTGGTCTCCCACCTCCACACCTCTGCTTATGCTGTGGCCTCGAGAACTCAGTTCAGATGTCACTTCGTCTAAGAAGCCCTCTCTTGCCACTGCAGAGTAAGTTCAGGGTCTCCCCAGGCCCCAAGCTAACCCTGAAAGCATCGAGTTAACCAGTACATGGCTTTCTCGTGGCAGATTGTCTCGTTTGCTCCCCAATGCACCATGAGCACCTAGAGAGCCAGGATGTACTTTGTCCACCTTTGGGATCCCACGGCCACCAAAGACTAAGTGCTTAGGATCTGTTGAACAAATGAGCCAATCTGTAAAATAGCAGGGGGCCTTCCCTCCCCACCCCCATGTTTTAGGAGGCCTGGGGGTCCTTGGTGCAGGTCACAGTACCAGGCCCAGAAACAGGCGCTCTGCATGGAAATGCCCTGAAAGGAACGGGTGAGTCTGCAGGGATAGGACAGGGCTGCGGAGTCCAGTGTCCCCACAGGCAGGGGGAAATGCAGGGGTGGAAGACTTCTGAGGGGGCACATCCCAGTGCCCCATGTCGGCTCATCTCCAGTTTCACACTCATGGAGAAGAAAGACCTTGGGTTTCTCCACTGTCCAAGTCATTCATTCTCTCTCACATGTGTCCCCTACTCACATTGCCTGGCGAGTCTGAGAGCTCTTGATGCTGATATGAATGAATGAATCAATGAATGAACAAGTGGATGCAGTCATGAAGCACGCCCCATGCCAAGGAAGCCAGGGGAAGGCCTGCTAGATGAGGAAGACCAGGCTCCCTACCTGGATGGGAGGTTCTGGAGGCCACAGCCGTGGCTGGTCCAGACCAGTGTGGGGGTCAACCCATGATGGAGTGGTTCTGGCTGCTCCTCCCAGGGCAGGTGAACAAAGGTGGCTTACTATGCTTGGAAGAGTAGTTACTTGGGGTCCAGGCAGGACAATGCCCCGACACCATATGGCCAACCTCAGTGACAGAAAGAGCTCTTCCAGAGGTCTGGGCCCTTCCAGGGGACGGCAGGGGGAATGTCTCTAGGAAATTGCCAAGGAGGGGTCAGAAGGATTGCTGGCTAGAAGAGCCTGGCTAGTCTCTCTGTCTCTCTGTTTCTCTCTCTGTCTCTGTCTCTCTGTCTCTCTGTCTCTCTCTCTCTCTCTCTCTCACACACACACACACACACACACATACACACTCACACAGCCTGTATGCACAGGCATGGATACGCATATGAGGACACGCACACAGATATGTGAGCATACATATGTACACTCCCAACTCACCATCCACACACAAGACCCTCCTGGGCAGTCACGAGCACACACACACACACATAGGCAGGCGCAATGCCCTCAGAGAAGTTGAGGTCCTGTAGATCAAGTTCTCGTAGGGGTACAGGCTCAACTGATCCCCAGAGACACACAAGCCCTCGGGTCCCTCTCTCTGGAGGTCTGATAGTGGCACCCGTCGCTCCCACATATGCCAGCGAATGCACAAGCCGCCACGACACAGATGCACGCACAGGCCCGCCCGGCACAGATGCCTAGACTCACAGGGATGCACCTGCACCACATGCAGGCACACACACACTCACTCACACTTGCACACACAGCTTCATCAGCATCAACCTCACGAAGGCACCGCACAGAGGGAGAGGCCACAGGTGCTCAAGGTCCAGGGCCCAGGGCACCCGGCCTCGGCTGTCGTGTGCTCCTGGTAGGTGACACAATCCTGGGCACCAAGCAGGTGAGGGCTTCCTCACTGTGTCCCTCCAGCTGCACCCTGGGCCACTGGGTCCTCACCCCAATACCTCTTCCTGGTCTTTCCCAGAGCCCCCTCACCTCCTCTGAGCCCTAGCCCAGAGGAGCCATAATCACAGAAAAACAGAAACTGGCATCCAAAGTACCTACTCTGCCATAGCCCCTTCCCCAGCTCAGGAGAAACAAAGCTGAGCCCATGGGGTACAGACAGGAGCTGACCCCAACCTCCAGCAAGGCCCCGCACAACCTCAGAGAGAGCCCAGGACAGGAAAACACACCTGAGCGTGGAGTGAGGAGAGGGACGGGCAGGGAGAGGGGAGAGCGCTGTAGGGCAGTGTGGGCCATTTACTGCCACGGAGCGGCTCGAGTTCACTGAGCATATGCTATGTGCGGGCGCCGTGGCTCTGAACGCTCCCCGCTGCTCAGCAAGCGCCACTCTGTGGAGGGAGACAGTGGAGTTCCGAGAGGCTGAACCACTTGGCCCACACTCCACGCTGGTGAGCAGGAGAACCCGGATCGGGTGGCAGGCAGGCCTTACTGTCTGAACTGCCATCCTGACAGGTGACAAAGCCGGCATGGGTGGACCTGCCCTCCCCCAGGACGTCTGTTTACTCCTCTGTGAGGTGCAGGAGAGAGCACCCAGTCTGCCCTCCTGCAGCGGGAGGCGCCATGAGGATCTGGTGAGTCGACTGGGGATCGGGGTTTGCCCAGGGTGGCCTGGAGTTAGAGTGATGTTGTTATTACCCATAAACAGAGGGGAAGGCAGAAACCTCAACGCTTCACGCTCCAGCCGACAGCAGCCTCAGCCCCACGGGAACCCAGTCCTCCGAGAGCTGGTTGCTATGGATACACTCCCAAGGGTCCCAGCCTGCCAGCCCCCAAGCCCCTGTGCAGCCCCCAGAGTCTGCTCTCACATGCGTGAGTCCTAGGGGAGGAAGGGGTGGGCTAACAGACAGCTGGGCCCCTGCCCCCAGGCGTGCCCAGGCAGGGGGCAAGGCCCCAGGGGCTGTGCCTTACTGGGGAGGCACCAGGCTTTGTCTAGTTTCTTTTTGCAAATGGCCCATCTGCCCAGACCTCTAGATGTGATTCAGTTCACCCCCTCTCTCTCACAAGGCCTGAGACAGGGGGAAGAAGTAGCGGGCTCCCAGAAAACCAGCCCCCCTTGGTTTGAATCCCTGCACGCCATACACAGCAGGGCGTTCTTGGGTATGTGGCCCCACCTTTCTGCGCCTGGATCCCCCCTTTGCCAAAATAGAGGTCGCAGCAAGGTTCCCAGGTTGTTGCCATGGAGACAGTATAAGAGAGGTGCCCAGGAGAGCACCACCTGTCCACACAGTAGGGGCTTTACAAAATGGTGCAGGATGCAGGACCCAGGGCAGGGACACGAGGCGGTGGCTCCAACAGCCCCCGGCTTTGGAGGTACTAACACAGCCTCACAACCAGCAGCAACCCACTGCCGCGGTGGCAGCAGCACCAACAAGGCAGGGATGGGGCTGGGGCTAGGAGGAGGGGTACAGGGCCTGGGCCCAGCCACACCGTCTTGGTGTCTGAGCAGCCCCAGACCCCGCAGCCTCTCCCCTCTTTCGACCAGGATAGGCCCCCAGCGCTGGCTAGTCTCTTGGTTAAGAGCCAGATTATGCTCCACACACTCCCTGCGGTCAGGCTCCTCTGCGTCGTGGAAGCTGGGCGCCCAGGCAAACTCCCTCACTGCTCCGAGCGCCCACTTGCTCACTGTGCTTGTATTAAACAGACATAAAGACCTTGGCACACCTCTGCCCCTTGGTAAGATATGATTTAAAAAAAGGAAAACTAGCAAGTGGCGCTTACTGCATGCCCAGCACTTCCTGTACTCATTTAATCCTGGGGGCCAGTGCTGAGGTCAGCATGGGGGTGGTGACAACATTCACTGGCTGATGAGGAACAGGGACCAACCTAATAGCAAGTGTGAGTTAGAAAACAGAAGGGCCTCCCCAGGCCTGCCAGTGGGGCCAGCTTTGCAGACTGACACTATTGCTACTCTGATTCCACTTTACTGTTACTTTGTACTATCACTACCATTATTACTTATCACTAGCGCTAGTATTTGCTGCGATTATTACTATTACT
Organism: Talpa occidentalis; assembly: GCF_014898055.3. Taxonomy (NCBI): domain Eukaryota; kingdom Metazoa; phylum Chordata; class Mammalia; order Eulipotyphla; family Talpidae; genus Talpa; species Talpa occidentalis. The sequence goes on along the minus strand of NW_023601754.1, from coordinate 21,234,576 downwards.
ATTTCCTTCTGGCTTTACTAGTGCGCCCCAAGTTCACCCACACTGGAAGACCAGCAAGCTGAGGCTGAGGAGACAGAGTGGACAGCAGTGACCAGGCCACGTCAGGACCTGTAAAGGGTGTCCTACTAGACACTTGCCTAGAGGTCTGGCTCGGTCAGAAGAGTTTGAGAGGGTGGGACATTACCGCCCCTAAAATGAGCTCTCTGCTCTAGACAACCTAGCTGGACACGTGGTGTGCAGGACACACCTCATTCAGGTGTGTCCCTCTCCAGCCAGGGTCATGGACAGGTGCCTCTAACTGCCTGGACCTCATGTGGGAGCTGGGCCTGGAGGCCTCGACTGTCCCTTCCACCCTGGGTTCTCCCTTCACTCTCTTAGCCCTCCTCCTCACTCTCGCCCTCAAATCCCAGTTCTGCTCCCACAGCAAAACACCCTCAGCAAATATCCCTGTCTTCCAGCAGGCACCTGTCACGGGTGCTCCTTCCCCAAATCTTGCCTCCCTGCCAGTGGCACCAAAGCAGCCCTTGTGGGAAAGATACTCCTGAGATCTGCCTGGCACCTCCTTGGTCTGGAAACAGATAACACAACTCAATGGCAATCCCCGTTCTGGGCTCACCCAAGGACCACACAGACTGCAGGCCACCATCAGGCCCCCTCGGCTGTTGGACCCAGAGCCTATGCACCTTGCCAATAGCCCCAACTCCCCCTGCCTCATTGAAACCACTGTTTATAGGCCTGAAGTTCCCCCAGGTCAGGGATCCACCGAGGCAGGGTCTATTTCTGATTCTCCTTGGCTGCCAGGAACTCCCAAACATAACGGGTGCTCACAACAAATTTGATGAACCAATCAATCCATCCACCCAACCTTAATGATGCCAGTAACTGGAACCATTCCTGGGGCTGCGCTAACTGTGATGACATTGCAGATGATAACAGTATCGATGGGTGATTACAGCCAGCACGACACGCCCTAAGGGCCAGGTTCCAAGCCCTTTATGTACAATTAGTTCTATGAATTGTTAAAGGAATCCTGGATCTAAAGCCCAGACAGCAGTGACTTGCCCAAGAAGACCCCACATGCCAGAGACTAAGCCCACCCAGATCAATGACCACAGTGACAGCCATCACTAACGGGGCTTCCGGCATTTCACACACAGCCCAGGCCCTATGTTACGCCCCGTCCTCTCACAACAATGCGACACGAGACCCATTATCATTCCCCTTTCACAGATGAGCACTTGACAAATGAGGCCCAGAGAGAGATAATATATGTCACATCACACAGCTGAAAGGGGAGCGGCAGCAGCAGGTTCAAACTCAAACTCGACTGACAAGCAGATATGCTGATGGAGCTGCTTCTCTGGGCTAAAAAAGGGGTCACCACCAGGACACTTTGGGGGTTCCTTGGGGTAGTGCAAGGAGCAGGGGGCCAGCCCAGGCAGGCTCACTTACCCGGGGCACTGGCGATGTCTGGGCGCCTTTCCGGGGCCCACTGGTCTCTGGCGTGAGGTCCCGGTGGTCCGTCTGCATGTGGCTCTCCAGGTCCTCGGCACTCTCAAACTTGACACTGCACTCGGGGCAGCGGAGGCCAGTGCAGGGCCGGTCGGCAGGCTCGGGTGGGGCCAGGCCACCCACCTGTCCGTTGGCACTGCGGGCCATACAGCCGGCACAGAGGCCGTAGGGCAGCCCATTGACGTCCAGCTTCACCAGGTCCTGCTTGCTGCGGAACTCTTTGAGACACAGGGCACATTTGTATAGCTTCTGCAGCCCCTGGCCGTTGGGGGAGGATGCAGCCGAGCTGCCCGCCAGCTTCTGCATGTGGAAGGTGCCGTGGATCTTGAGCTCCAGCGTGGAGGTGACCGTCTGCATGCAGACCACGCAGCGGAAGCCCGTGAGCGAATTGCGCAGGTCCGGGTGCATCTGGCAGTGCTCGATGAACTCCTCCTCGCTCTGCAGGGGCATCTTGCAGATGCGACAGGTGCCCGTGTCCAGGCTCTTGCTGTGGGTCACCTTGTGCTCAGTGAGCGTCAGCAGCGAGGGGAAGCGCTCACCGCAGATGGGGCACATGTAGTGCTTGGCAGGGCCACGGTGTGTCTGGAGGTGCTCCCGGAGCCCATTCTCCGAGAAGAAAGTCCGCGAGCACACGTTGCATTTGTGGCTGCCCTTGATGAACTCGGCCTTCTTGCGCGAGCCGTCGTCCTCGCCCGGCCGGATGTTGTGGTCCCGCAGCCGGTGGTTCTGCAGAAGCACCTCCATGGTGTAGGCCGCCCCGCAGATGTCACAGCCGTACATGGGCTCCGAAGCGTCCACGTCATCCTCGCTGGCCTCGTGGCTGTTGGGCGCCTCGGGGTTCTTGAGCAGCATGCCCTGCAAGTCAGCGGGCTCGGCCTTCTTGGTGGCAGCAGGGGGCACCCCATTGGCCGTGCCGTTCTCTGTGGCAGCATCAAACACGCAGTGCTTCTCCCGCAGGTGCTTCTCCAGCAGGATGATGGCATGGAAGGCCTTGCTGCAGAACTTGCAGTTGTACTTCTTGCTGTGGGTGGTGATGTGGCACTGCAGCTCCACCTCGGTGCTGAAGGTCTCCCCACAGAAGATGCACTTGTGGGCCTTGGCCGGGTTGCCCAGGTGGCTGTGTTTGACGTGCACCTGCAGGTCGGCCTCCTTGCGGAAGTCCCAGTTGCAGGCTGTGCAGCGGTACATCTTCTTCTCATTGCTGTGCTTCACCGCCAGGTGCACCTGGATGGACACCTTGGAGTCGAAGACCTCCTGGCACAGGGTGCAATGGTACAGCACGAAGGTATGCATGTCCAGCAGGTGCTTCTGCAGGTCGTCCACCGAGGAAAACTGCTTGTCGCAGCTCTCACATACATAGTGGGTGGACGTGGTCATATAATGCACTGTCAGATGCTGCAGGAGGGACTCCTGGGAGTCAAAGTCCTCTTTGCACTGTGGGCACGCCTGCTTCCGCAGCAGCAGCTCCAGGTGCAGCTTCAGGTGGGTCTGGAAGCTCTCAAAGTTGGAGAACTTGAGGTCACACTGATTACAGGGGTACTCGCCGTTGGAGATGGAGTTGGCACTGGCCGAGAGCCGCTGCCTCTTTGGGGAAGACACCTCGACGTCAGACGAGACCGGACTCTGCTCTGCCTTGGACTTCTTGCTGTGGGCCAACGGAATGTTCTTGTGGTTCTCCTTGATGTGCTTGGTAAGCTTCAGGATGGAGCCAAAGATGGGCGAGTTGGTGCAGTAGGGGCAGGAATAGACCTCCATGAAGGACTGCGTGGGCTGCACCACCGGGGACTCCAGCTTGGCGCTGCCAACACTGCAGTGGGCCTGCTGGATGTGCTCGGTGAGGGAGGACTCGGTGAGGAAGCCCATGGAGCACTGGTTGCAGAAGAAGGCGTTACTGCCATCGGGCGGGTTGGCGTTGGGGCCACAGTGGGAGACGCGAATGTGCTCCTGCAGGCTGTTGATGTCGGCGAACATCTCGGGGCAGTAGTTGCAGTGGAAGGCGGAGATGTTGCCAAACTGCATGACGGGGTAGGCGTGGCTCTTGTGCAGCTTGCGCACATGCTCGTTGAGGTTGTACAGGGTGGGCATGGAGTCCAGGCAGATCTGACACGTGTGACTCTGCTGGGGCTTGTCCGCGTGGATGGTCTTCAGGTGGATCTCCAGCACAGCTAGGCTGTTAAAGTCCCGCTTGGAACAATAGGGGCAGCTGTAGACCACCTTGGACCAGCCCTGCCCATCATCCCGCATCTTCTTCTGGCCCCGCAGCGGCTTCAAGGTGGAGTCCGGGGTGGAGCCGCGCTCCACGGAGGCGCTGGAGTCCGGCGTGGCGCTGCTCATGGAGGCCACGCTGCCCAGCACGGGGTCGGGGCTGACGCTGTGGTTGCTGGAGTCGGGCTGCCGGTGGCTGTCCAGGTGGCAGTAGACACCCTCCACCGAGGAGAACTGCTCGGGGCACATGGGGCACTTGTGTTTCTGGTTGGCGTGGGCTTGGTGGATGTGGGCAAGCAGCACGTTCTCGTCGACAAAGACCTCGGGGCAGTGGATGCACTGCAGGTCGGCCTTCTCGGAGAGCTGGGGGTGGCGGGTGAGCACATGCTTCTCCAGCTCCTCGGTCTGGCTGAAGGTGTCTTCACAATAGTCACACATGAAGTCGTCCTTCTTGGCCTCCTTCTCCGACTTGGCCAGGTGCTCCTTGTTCTTCTTGTGGGCCTGCATGTGGCTCTGCAGCGAGCTGGTGGAGGAGAAGCCCCGTTTGCAGACGGTGCACTTGAAGGGCTTGCTGGAGCTGTGGGTCTTCAGGTGGATCTTGAGGTGGTCGCTGCGGGAGAAGGCCGCCTCGCACTCGTGACAGTGGTACTTCTTGTCGCCCGTGTGCAGCTTGATGTGCCGGTCACGGCTCCTCTTGTGCTTGAAGAGGCGGCTGCAGTAGGTGCACTTGAACGGCAGCTTGTCACTGTGGATCTGCTCGTGCCTCTTCAAGTAGCTCAGGCGGATGAAGGACTTGTCGCAGAACTGGCAAGGGTACGGCAGCCCCGTGCCCCCTTCCTCCTCACCCAGGCCGAGGTCACACCCATCTCCAATCATCTGCGTGGGTGACGCAACATCCTTGCTGGAGGGAGATGAGGCCACCCAGGAGAGTTGTGGGTCGTCGTCACCATCTGCAGGGGGAAGGCAGAAAGGAGATTAGAGGCAATTCCCAGGGCCGCCGAGAAACAAGGACAGAGCCAGCTTCTCGACAGCTCGTGGGCTGAGGCTGTGCAGCTGGCCAACTGCGGCAGGGGGTGGGGAGGGAGTCCAGGGGCCCGGAAGCAAGTGGATGGACATGAGGGCCTTGCAGTCTGCAGAGGAGATGGCAGGATATGGAAGGGACGTGCCTTTTCCCTCGGCAATACCTGCCAGGATGAGGCACCCCCAGAGGTTTCTGCTTCCCCGATCGGGATGGGGGTTAGGGGGGAGGGGTGACAGCCTGGACAAAGGCACCGGAAATGACCTCACAGACCATCGGTCCCAGAAGTCAAAAGGAGGCAAGTCCTATCACCTGTTCACACAACCTGGGAACTGACTCCCCTCCAGCCCCGAGTCCTGGTGGGAATCCTGCTGGGTCCTCAGGGGCACAGGCAAAATTTTGCAGGAAAATAAAATGCACTTGAATGAATCTGTCCATACCACATTGTGTGGGGTTGGAGGGACTGGTGAAGCTGGAGCTGCTGCTTCAGGTAGCAGACAGACATAGGCGGCGAAGTCACGGCCACATAGCATCAGATCCAAGGGCAAAACAGGAAGGAAGCAAAGGGCACTTGAGAAGGGTCTGTGGGTTTCCCAGCCCAAGCCATCCTAAGCCGGGAGTTCTTCTCTGTTTCCTCTTCGCTCCTGGATCCACCCCAAGTCGACCCAGTTCCCCAGGAGATGGCCCGATGATGCAGTGATCAAACAAGGAACCAGGACCCAGATGGGCAGCGCTCAGAGCCTAGTGGGCCCTTAAAACCCCCGTGGCGGGCGAGGGAGGCGTGCCTTGCAGAGTCCCGCCGGTCATCCTCCCGGGGGACAGGGCCGCCCCGCCCCCAGCCTTAGCAGGCCCGTCCAGCCTCAAAAGAAAACTAAACAAACTAGGGCTGCTGTTTCTGGGAAAACAAAGGCACACAGGACACGGCAAATAAAGCCAGAGAGTCCCTGCCTCGGTGGGGTTGAACCAAGCGGGGAATGAGTTCCACAGCTCAAGTTTCGTGCCGGGTGGATTTAAAACTTAATAATGAATGAAACAGACCACAGGCTGCTGTGGGCAGGAGCGAGACAAACAAAAGCTCAAATTTGGCTGCACTGACCTTGCTCTTGTAACCCAGAGGGAAAAAACCACTGCCCCCGCCTCTCCAGGCCCCCGTCACCCCAGCTTAGTCTTCAGAAAAGCCTCGCAGCCCGAACCCAGACAGTCTTGGCCAGAGGCAGCCCAGACCCAGTTCAGGGTAGGCCAGGGGGACCACAGACCCCGGCATGGGTAGGTACTTGACACACATAAGCATACACAGCTCACATGTCACTCCCACAACTCACACTCACCTTCAAACACACACTCTCACGGTCATATATATCCAGTCACATACTACCATTCCCACTATCACTCACACACAAGTTGAAACATAGGGGTACACACACTCATAGGCACTCAACACACCCTCACCCGCAGGCACACACACTCACACACACTATCGCGCTCACACAACCAGAAGGGTACAACACAGACCTGGGGTCCCAAACACCCCCTCCCACCCCACTTTCCACTGTGCCTCTGCTGTTCTAGGCCAACCCCAAGACATGGAGAGAGAAAGCCCCATGCTGGGACTTTAGGGCTGGCGGCCTCCAGAGTTTACTAGGCCTTCTCCCAGGCCCCACCCACCACCAACAGCCCACAGCCCCAGGCCCTGACCGTGTGAAGGTCTGCCTGACCCCACTTGGCACCACAGGCAGGGCTGGCAGAGCTCTGCCTGGAAGGCTGCGGCTCTCCAAAGCTCCCAGACCCGAATCCTGCATCTCCCAGCAGCCTCCCACCTCTGAAGCTCAGCCACCCAGCCTGCGCGGGGCGCCTCCCAGAACACCCTCCCGGAGTGAGGGTGCCTGCTCCCCTGGGGGCCTCACATTACGGGGCCCTTTGGATGGGAAGGACGCAGCCGCTGCCAGTTCCTCAGATTAGATGCAGCGGGAGGCGCCCCAGCCATTGCCTGCCAATTCCCAGCTCCTGCCAGCTGGGCTCCGCCGGGCGCAGACAAAGGGGCCCAAGGGAGGGGATGGCTGGAGCTGGGGCAGCTGGGGGACCTGCTCGGCCCCCACCCCCTGGCCAGGCTCAACCTGCTTTTATTATTTTGATGTCTTAGCTCAGCACACAGAGCCCTTCCTATGCACCCAGGTCTCTGCTAAACACTTTTAGTCACCAATGAGGTGGGCACCAGGACCCCATGGCTGTTTAACGAGGAAACTGAGGCACAGCCACAGCATCATTCCCCAGGAAATGACAGCACCAGTCAGTACTATCCAGTCAGACCCCTTGACAAGGGTCTTGATGGGCCCCCACCAATCAGTCCCCAAGACTACGCCTGCACAGGTGAGAAAGGAAGAAAGAGGAGACTCTCAAGAGGAGACTCACAGCCCCCCATGCCTCCTTTGAGCCCTCTCTGAGCAAAGAAAGGAACCCCCTTTCTGCAATTCCAGGAGGACCCCACTGAGGCCTTGCGGGAGCTTGCTGGCACGCTCAGGTGTGGATTGCTCATGGGCTGAGCCCAGTTAGTTCAGGGCAAGTGAGACAAGGAAGACACCTCATCCAATAAACCCAGCCTGCACACAGCTTTTCTGACAAGGTTCACTTGCTCCCAAACCCTCGCAGCCCCAAGATCAAAGCCCTGCTTCTCTGTTTATGTGTCTGCCCAGGGAAGCATTCCCTCAAACTTCAGACTCTTTACATATTTGGATAAAGAAAATTTATTGTGGGGCCTCCCTGGTGGCGCAGGGGTTAAGTCTCAGAGCTATGATGCTAGCACCAGCCACTGCGGCAAGAGTTTGATCCCTGGCCAGGGAGCTGATCCACATGGTGCAGCAGACCTCTCCTGTCTCGCCCGCTGCTCCCCTCAGCAGTGTGTTTCAGTAGATCCACCTGTTCTGCTCCCCACTCTGTTTCTGGTAGATCCTCTTAGCATCTGTACCTCTGGCCTACACCCCAATCCTTATAAGCATAAATAAAATAAATCTTTTAAAAAAAAGTTATTGTGAAGAGTGGGTGAGAAAAATTAATGAAAAACCGCTATTACCCATTTACATAAAATGTCCAGAAAATGCACATCTGTAGAAACAAAGCAGATTAATGGTTGCCTTGGCCTGCAAGAAAGAGCAGATACCAACTGCAGAAGGGCAAGAAGCATCTTTCTGAGATCCTGGAAAGGCTCTGTAACTTGATTGTGGTGAGGCCTGCACAACGCTGCAAATCCACAAAAGTCGTTGACTAGTTCACTTAAAACATAAATTTTATGATAAGCAAATTATACTTCAATAAAGCTGTTAAATAAAAGCACTATTTGGCCAATAATAATAATTAGTACTAATGAGTACCACTACTGCTAATATTATTAGCAGCTCCATTTATTGAGCATGTCCCAAGTGCCAGCACTCGGCTAAGTGCTTCTATTACCACAATTAATTTCTTTTCATCCTCATAACCATCAGGAACACCCCATCTCTGAGATGAGGAAGCTGAGACTCGAGTTGGTAAGTAATATGCCTTCAGCCCCTCCCCCTACCCTCCCCCCAAGAGACCCCCAAGGGATCTGGTCAGAGCACCACGTCTCCCAGAAAGGAGAACCCTAATCTGCCTGCCAGCGCCACAATCCCTGGGGCTCATTGTGGGGCTGCCTGGTTGGCTTTATTTTTCTGCAAACAAGTTTCAAAACTAAAGCAAAGCACATTATTCTGGGAGCAACAAACTGAGCAACTGCTGAGATTATAATCATGTGAATTGAAATGAAAAATAAGGCTGCTTACACTGAAAAGGCCCAATCAGGGGAAATAGCCATGTTGACATATAAAGTCCCAAACTCAGATGGCCCTGTTGAAAGCCTTTTATTCTAATAACATTTAACCTTGGCGGCTGCTGTCCCTTCCCTCCCAGTGCATTTTGCTTCGGGAACAAGCTGGAGAGATGAGCAGGGCCAAGGCGCTGGGGTTGCACGTGCGGGAATGTGGGCAGAGGAAGGTCCCCTCCTTGCTGTATAACACCCCAGCGCTGAGCAGCAGGCGCCAGTCGGGAGCAGTTGTTAGGGTACACACAGCTGGCGGGGGTGCAGGACCTGGGTGAAGGCAGCAAGCACCACGGTCCCTTTCAACCTGAATATTCTAGAGAACTTCGACAGCAACTTGAGTGCAGGAAGAAGGAAGGTTTAAGAAAAGTCCACTTCTTTGGGTAATGTGTCTGTAAAGATGTCTTTGAGGTGCATGTCATATAGTGTTTCACCTATATTTCCTTCTATATATTTTATGGTTTCAGGTTTTATGTCTAATTCTTTAATCCATTTTGAGTTGTTTTTTATGCATGGTGTGAGGTAGTAGTCAAGCTTTTACACTAGCTAAGGATCTTTTAAAATAGCTTTAAAAGCTTTTAAAATAGCTCACTGGATCAAGAAGATGTGGTACATATACACAATGGAATATTACTCAGCAATCAAAAAAGATAAACTCATGCAATTTGCAGCAACATGGATGGAGCTGGAAGGGATCATGCTCAGCGAAATAAGTCAGAAAAAAAAAGAAAAAGAACGGATGGTCTCACTCATAGCAGGAATTTAGAAAACCTAAATAAGGGACCAGGAAAAAGACTAATTAATACAAAGTAAAAATCAAAATCAACAAGCAACTATAAACTAGAGACACACTGCGGGGGTGGGGGCGGGGAGAGGAAGAATTAGTGTCAAAATAAGGGGGGGTTGCAACTGTATGGGGAACATAACCAAAATGAAAATGCATACATTATGCAAAAATGAAAAATGATGTAAGAATTATATAAAATAAAAATAAAAAAAAGAAAAGTCCACTTCAACCAACCCACTTCTTTATTTCCCAAAAACTGCTCATATAGATTTTACTGTGCCCAACTGAGATAGGTACTATTATTATTACTCCCATTTACAGATGAGAAAACTGAGGCACAGAATAGTCAACTGACTTGCCCAGTGCCACAAGCTAGCAGGCAGAGGAGCCAAGATTCAGATCCAGTTAAGCCTGGTTCTGAGTCACTGCTTTCAGACATAGTTGCCTTGAGAGGGGGGCAGCAGCCGCTGAGAAGATCAGCGGGAAATGCAGAGACTAATGCCAGACCCTCATTGCCCCCACCCCTCCCCCTAGAATGAGTACAAAGAAATATAACAAAATGAGCAAAAAAAATCACTTTCAAAATGGAGATTAAAGTTCTTTAAAAACGACTAATCCTATAAAAAGGAAATGGGTTATATGAGGTTTTTGCTGTCTGACGCGGGAAGAGAACCCAAACAAGCATAAAAGAGTGGAGAAGTTTCAATAAAAATTCAATTAAGTGGGAAAAAATAGTCACTGGGTTTCAGAACACATCAGTGGCAGAAAGCGGGTGAGTCTCCGCTCTTGTGGCCACACTTGGTGAAGCCACAGGCTGATGCTGCTGTCTCCAGGCGCCCCACGCACCTTGTCTGCAGGAGCGGAGTGCAGGCTCCCACCCCATGAGGGATCCACCGATCTTCTGTCACAGAGCATCAAGGCCGGTGCCGGCACAGACATGGGAGAGCAGGAAGCTCACACATCCACAAGAGTGAGCCGAAGGGGGCTTCACTGCAATGAGGGCCACAGGCTGAGGAGGAAGTGAGCCTCCTCATCCTATGCAAGAGGAAGGCTCCCTACACTATGCGGGAAGGTGGAAAATGTTGATACCCAGGCAGTTCCAGGTTTCTAGAACATTCCAGGGCTAAGCAGCACCATTTGCGTAAATGAAAATGACCATCAGACTCCAGCGGGCATAAGAACTGAGGTAGAGGCAGAATGTAGGTTCTTTCCAAGTCTCCTGCGGAGGGGGCTGTGCTGACCACTGAGGGTCACTTAGCCCTGCCCATGGACAGTCCAGGCCATGCAGAAAAGATTCACTTAGTATAAGCATGGGCTCTGTGCAGGGTGCAGAGAAAAGGGCATTGGACAGACAGTCCATCAGGAGACCTGGGCTTCAGCCTTTTCTGCTGTAACAAGGGAAGTTGGAATTTTGGCCTCCAAGTTCCCTCTGGTCAAATATAAAAATCATTTTGCACAATAGTCCAACCACCTAGACTCCTTCCTCTGTAGCCATCAAAAAAGCTGACAATTTTTTCACAAGGCCCCCAAAGACTTTGTCACTCACCCATTTCCTTGGGAAAATAAAAATTGCCAAGAGGTAAGTTCCCCACAGGGCAAAGCTCTCTGGTGCACAGGCAGTCCTCTGTTCTGACCTCACCCAGAACTCCAGGAAGGAGAATCACTATGGTCCTGCCCCAAGCTCAGAGAAGTGGGACCCCAGACTCAGGAACCATCTGTTCTAATCCCAAATGATACAGAGGGAGAAGCTGAAAAAACTGGTAATGGTTGCCTAGCATACTGTATTCAGACAGATTTTGAGATCCTATCTGGGCTCAGAAGAAATGAATGTGGAAATCAATTGGTGATGTCTGCCATGAGCACAGAAGTATATGAATGGAATGTTCAAAGGGCACTCGGCAAATTCAAAGAAGGCGTTTCCTGATTCCAGGCACTAGAAAAGAAGCCATAAACCATCAAGTTTTCTACTCTAAGAAAGAAGCTATGCATATTTCTGAAAAGGGAGGCCTTAGGGCCTCCCCGGTGGTGCAGGTGGTTGAGCGCAGCACTGTGAAGCTGTCTGCAGCCTCTGTAGCACAAGTTCAATCCCTGGCCAGCCAGGGAGATACCCACATGGCACAGCAGACCTCTCCTGTCTCGCCCGCTGCTCCCCACAGTGCATTTCAGTCAGTCTGCCTGTTCTGTTCCCAGCTCTGTCTCTGGTGAACCCTCTCATCCTCCCACATCTGGCCTGTGCCCCAGTTCTTGTATAAATAAATAAATCTTTAAAAAAAAATAAAAATGGAGGCCTTGGGCAGGGTCCCCAATATCTAGTTGTTCAAAGAGAATCAACAGGACTTGGCAGATTCTGTGACATTGTGTTGTGGTCAAGAGAGAGGTCTCTAGTCGACTGATGGTGAGGCCCACCCAAAGTGGACATAGAGCAGCCTGGACATCATGGGAGAGCATAGCATGTCCCCAGAGCCTGCAGTGCCAGAGCTGCTGACATGAACATGCTCAGGGCACTAACCACAGAGGCAACCAGAACCAAGGCAGGCTTTCCAGACATGAAGTGATGCAAATCCAGCTGTGGAGGCTGTGGGGGTAGGGTAGGGTGTGTGTCTGGGCATAGTCCTGGCCTCTTTTTGGAAAATTCCAAATCTTCATCTATCCATCCCCCTGTGCCCCCAGAAGGCTGGTGCATCTGGAGGGAGGTCTGTTGCTGGCAGAGAAAAGGGGTTGGGAAGACTCAGCCACCTCTGAGGTTCTTTCCTGGGGTTGCTTCCAGCAAACTGTGAGCTTCCCTGAGAGGCCCCAAGCTCCCTTCACAGCAACTCCCTGGGCCAGAGTAAGGGCCTGGATCCCTTGGTATAAAGACCCAGTAGAGTCAGGAAGTACCCTGAGTTCCCATACCAGGTAGGGTAGCCTCACCACTAGGTGCCAGAGACTCAGCCCCCAAAGGTAGAATCCAGGCTTAAACTAGGCTCAGGGACCCACAGGCAAGAAGGGACAGGATGCCTATCTTATTCCTCACCTTCCACCAGATGCCAAAGCTGACCATCCATCCCAGGATACTCCTCGACTCAGTTACATCCATGTAGAGTTAATAACAACATGAGATGGCAGCTGGTAAGAGGAAGTTAACAGGCCATCACTCACAGTATTTCACAAAGCGGGAAACTGAGATCACACAGCAAAATGCAGCCAGGTCCAGGACTAAACTCCTAAAAACCACAACTGTTACAGCTTATGGAACAGTCTCTGTAAGCCAGACCCTTTGCTGGCATTGCCCCACTTGAGTCTCACATCACCACTGAAGTCAGAACTATTAACATCCCCTTCTTTACTACTGTGCAGCTGAGGCACCAAGAAGAAAAGCAACGTCCTGGGCCCACCAAACTGGGCCCACAGAGCAAGTGGTAGATGCCAGCTTCCCCTCCCCACCCCCAACTGCCTCTCCTAGCCGTGGGTGCCAATTCAGAAGCAGCAACCTCTTCTGTGAAGCCCACCACACACCAGCACTACGCCAGGCTGGAGGAAAGCCAGGGGGTCCTGCACTTCACAACCCCACCTGACACAGAGGCACAGCTACTTCCTAAACTGGCAGTCAGCAGTAGAATACCAGGCCAGGCAGCTCTGCAGCCGAGCGCCAGTGAGCATAGCTGACCTCTGCTCTCAGCAATGGCAGACAGAGCAGGCTGCTGAGACACTGCAGAAGCACATTTCCATGGTGTGGAAGGCCGCATGATAATAAACACCCCATCATAGATAGCCAAGTCCTAATCCCAGGAACCCTGGATACACTGCATTACTAGCAGTGTGTGGCAACGGGGGATTAAGGTGTTAATGAGCTGACCTTAAGATAAAGAGATTATGCTGAATTATCTGGGTGAGCCCAATGTAATCACCAGGGTCCTGAACGTGGAAGAGGGACACAGAAGGGACTGATGTTCTTGCTATAAGATGGAAGGTGGCCATGCACCAAGAATGTTGGCAACTTCTAAAAACTAGAAAGAAAGACACAGAATCAGAGTCTCCCGAGAGCTCCCTGAAAGGAAAGAATCCTGCCCACATGATTTTAGTCCAACGAGCACTACCATATCAGATTTCTGACCTGCAGAACGGCGAGATAATTTTGGTCTTGTGTAAGCCATTAAATTCATGGAAATTTGTTACAGCAGCAATAAGAAACAAATACAGACTATGGTACCAGGAGTGGGGAGTTGCCATAAAAAAAAATCCTGACAATGTGACAGTGACTTGGGAATTGGCAGTGGGAAGCAACTAGAAGAATTTTCAGGTGTAAGTTAGGGTCTATAGTGCCTTAAAAAGATTGTGAACAGAAAAACGAATGTTAATGACTCTGTGAAGACAGGAATCCCTGGGAGAAAACCTCAACTACCTTAGAAAACACCTAAATCATCACCAACAAGCTAAGAGAACTGGACACTAAAGGCACTGATGGAGATTGCTTACAAGAAACAGGATATTAGAAACTGAAGGAAGGGATTCTTATGCAGTGGCATAAAGCTTAGTGGAATTCCCTTCCACAGTTTCCTGGAAGTCAGAACCTGTGATAAACTTGTAATGAAGCTGAGTAGATTTCTAAGCAAAATGTTGAAGGTACAGCCCGGTTTCTTCTTGCTGCTTTTCGTAGAGAAGAGACGGGTTGGGAGAAGAATTGTTCAATAAAAGAAGTCAGGAGCTGATGATTTTGAAAATTTTCAGCCTACCCAGATTGCAAAAGACATAACTAAGAGACTCACTATCAGGAAATCATGCTCTAGAGAAAAGGCTGAGGATGAGCCTATACATTTGCTAATATCTCAGAGAAAATCACTCAAACAGTGATTAGATTTGGGAAGATTAAGGATGTGACTCATAGATCCCCTAGGTCACACCACAGAGCATGTAGGAAATTTAAGGATGTTGTCCTGAAGCCATCTGAGCAGAAACAGAAAGTACAAATGGGATTCTCTAGAAACTATCTATGGAGGGGCCACTCTTTGATGTCTTTGATTCCTGTGACATACACAGGAAACCCACAAGTTTCTCGAAAAATACGTAACAGCAAAATCACTGTCAACCTGAACCAAAACGAACAGAATATGAGATGAAAGAAGGCTGTGAGCCCCCAAATTTCAACAGACAGAAAACAGACTAATAAAGCTATTATCTGCAAACATCTGTTATCTTTAATTAAAAGGAAAAGGGGGGTGGGAGGGGAGGGTGAGGTCCAAAGCCAGTCTGGCTTTAAACTCTGGCTTCAGTGTGGAGTCCAGAGCCAAGAAGATAAGACCCTACTGAACTGGGTTCAGATTCTGGCACTATATAACGACAGGCAAGCACATCCCCTCTCTACAATTTCATTTCTCCAAGTCTTTAGAGGCAAGAAGCCATGAATTGGTCTCTGAGAGCCTTTAAGCACTAAGAGTCTGTGATCAATTAGTGAGGTCTGCCCTGGATACCAGAATGCAGAATGGCAGCTAGTAGGTATCCCAGCTTCCCGCTGGCTCCTAGTTTAGATGTTTTTTCAGTCAGCACTGTTTGTTGAGCCTGCTCTAGGTGGCTGGTCCTCTGAGAGATGAGGAAGTCCCCAGCATTCTTAGGCTTCTGTGTTCAACCTCTCTAAAGTGCTAAGACTAAACCAATGCTTTGCCACTTTGAAGCACTTTGAAAGAGAAAAGACAGAAAACAAAAAACCTTTTGTTCTGGCAACAATCAATGCTGCATCTAAATTCAATTTTCCTAAAGGGACAAATGAGGGTGTGGTGTAAAGAATAGAGAAGTCAGGAGCCCATCCCGGGAAGGAAGAGACCAGGCAGTTGCTGCGTCTTTCCTCAAGAGGTGGGCCAAGCAGCCCTGTGGAGGCTACCAGAAGCTGACGTGGCGCCACCTGAAATCCTGAATTAGAATTATGCTATTAGCAAAAATAATAGCCACTCATATTCACCCTTCCCTCCTCCAGGGAGCTCGGAGTGCCTTTGCGGATATGATCTCATCATCCCCAATGAGGCTACAACAAGGGAAAGCGGGGATCATTCTTCCAGTATGGAAAACAATAAGCTGTTGGGGGACCTGGGGGTCAGTGGACAGTGCGTGGGAGAGACCAGCATGCAGAGGTCAGCTGCACAAAGTGAGAGAAGGGAGAAGGCATGCTGATCCTTAAGGGCTGGCTGTGGTGGGCAGGAATGGGATCCTATCCCTGGCCTGGCCTCAAAGGGGCACCTGGCACACAGTGGCTGAGGGCCTGCAGGCCCCCATCAGGCAAGAACAGTGGCCAGGCATGCCTTTGCTCAGTTGGGGCTGCAGAAATGCCACCTGACAGCAAGTAACTGTCACCACAATCCTTAACAAACCTTCCAGGGAGCCAAGACTGCCAGCTTGAGCTTTGAGAGCGACTCAGTGACTTGCAGGGAGACATCTGCATGGGTAGGAGCACAGGCTTAAGTGTAGACTCAGTTACATGCATTAGCTGTGTGACAAGTTATTGCCTGTCTCTGAGCCCCAGTTTTCTCACCCATAGAACAGGGATAATAAGAGCATCTACCTTAGAAATAGGTAATGTGTGTATCCTAAGCATTCAATAATTGTTAGCTAAAGGAAATGGAGGTTACTAATGTGATCTACACTAACCCTTGCACACCCATCATCTCATTTGACGCTGGAGTAACTGCTCTTGTGCTGGGGGGCGAGGTGGTTGTTACGCCCACTTTATAAGTCGGCGGGCATGCTCCCCAGCTAGTGCCCCTCTTTACACCCCAAGCAGTGGGTTTACACAGTATGTTGGATGGTTACTCCACAGATGAGGAAACAGAACAGAGAGTTTAGGTCACATCCCCATGTCACAAAGAAGGTAAATGGAAAACCTGGGACTGGACTCCCAGCCTAGGGTTCTTAGCCAGCTGGACTGAGCAACCTGAGCAGAGGACGTGGCTCATGTTGTCGTCCTCTGCGCAGTCACGTCGGGAGCCATCACCTCATCAGTCACTTTGTAAATACGCCAACATTCAAAAATCAGGAATCCACAAAGTGTTTTTTAGAAATCCTCATTTTTCTCTGGTTGTTCTGGAAGAAGACCTAATGGCACAGGAGCTGCATCTGGCACATCCAGATGGTGCTCAGCCTCCCCTCCCCCCCTTTCATCCCCCTTTCCTGTCTGCCCACGGGGCTCCCTGGGCCCTGAAGACATGGGTGTTTGCTTAGTGGTTCAGAAGCCAGCTCCATCATTCCCAGCTCCACCGAGTTCATTAGCCTCCCTCAGTTTTACCAAGGAGGAAAGCTGCCTCAGTTTCCTCATCTAGAAAATGGAAATAATAATAGTCCCAACTATAGAGTTGCAATGCACAAAACAAGCAAATGTTTGTAAAGTGTGACATACGAGAAACACTATAACGTATAAAATAAAAGCAGTCACCAGCTACTGGCTCCCAGCTCAATATAAGGCCACAGTGCAGTGAGAGAGAAACAAAAGCAGGTCATAGCCATGAGGGTTGAGTAGACACAAGACAGGGAGGGACCCCGGACCCCTGGGTCTTTTTTAATAACCAGGAGGAACTAAGCTATGAACCAGCAGGTCCCCTCTGCATTCACTGATTTTCATAGCAAAGGACCCTCCATCTGCATAAAGGCCCAAGGGTCTCATAGACACACTAGAGAGGGAAGGACCCTCCCAGAGCACCCAGCCCAGCCCCCTCATTATTAGATGGAGAGAGGAAGACACCAGCAGCCTTGCTAGGGCTTAACAGGGCTTCCGGCCCCAGGTGGAGGGGTAGCGGGTGAGGTCTCACTTGCAAACACCCTTCTCTGCACCCACAGGGGCTGCTATCCCAAAGGGCTGCGGACCCTAGACAGGAAGGAAGCATCTGCCTTTCCCCTTGAATCTCTGACCTCCCAGAACACACAGCCTGCCGGGCTGCTCCATCCCTTAGATAAATTTACTTAGCACTGATATTGAAAATGCAATTGAGCTTGAGTTTTATTGCAGAAATTAAACAGACCAGGAAAAAAATTAAAAAGCCAGCACTAGTCAATCCACCTGAGAGCTGACTGCGATCAGACTTGGCAAGGTAGGGCGTGGGGATCATGATCAACTCCTGCCAGCAAGAGATGGGTGCTGGGAGCTAATGGAAGGGTTCCGGAAGGTTCTCCCACCAGCACCCTGGCCTGGGGCTCCCACACACCCCCACATGGCCCTGACCAATGAGGAGAAATGGCCTTCCAAAGTCACCTCTCTGAGCTTTTGTGAAACAACACCGCCAAGAGCAGGGGCAAAGGACTCTGCTCAACTCGAGAGAAAGCAAAATGCTTTCGGGGTTGAATCACTGTTTTTCTTTCCTCCCTTTGGAAATCGGCAGAGCCCACATTCGGCCGTGTTCGTGGACCTGGGACTGGAAACAGCTGCGCTCTAATTACATGTAAAGTGTACCAAAACATCCCTTTTATCACAGACTGGAAATCTGTTAGCATCTGTCTCTCCTTTGTTTCTTCCACAAGATACAAGCTTGTTTCTACATTTTTCTCACCTGTAGCGGTGATTAAAATTCATTATAAATGAAAGGAGTGAACAGAGAAACAAGTTCCTCTGTGTACCGTTCTAAACTCAAATTAGAAACAGCTGTTTGCTAATTCATGCAGCGATGTTTTGTCGTGCTCTGTGAATCAATAATAACTCACCCTATTGCTGCAGAAATTTGGGGATAATCCATATATTTAACTCGGCGTTGGATTCTCCGGGCAGGAATACGAGGCGCAACCTCCGGCCGCCTGCAGGCAGATGGGCAGGGGCTGTGGTTGGCACTGGAGACAGTCACAATGCCCTGACAGAGAACCCCAAACTCGGAGCTTCTCTCCCCCAGACACAGGCCCTGGCAGGACCAGAAGGAAACCCCGAAACAGTCTCCTTGTCTCCTCCCTTCCCCCGGAACCACCAAAAAAAAAAAAATCAACTCTGATTAAACGCAAACCACACACATCCTCCAGCCGCCGGAGGGAACAGCAAAATTAAAAGTCTAATTGGTACCCGGAACAATTTAAAACTATTAAGTATAGGTGAAGCTTTTCTGTAAGAAAATAATCCTTTGATTGGGATTAAACTTGTTTGGATAGCATTCTTCTCTTCCCTATGTTTTAGCTGCTGAAGTCGGAGCCACAGTCTGGAAGTCCTCAAAGCATCTGAGTGTTCAGGCATCTCTGCCGACTTCAGGGAAAAGGGCATGTGACACTCAGAACTGCCTCCCCAATGAGGTTTTGAAAGGGACTGGATGTTCTATTTGTGGGGAGGGAGGTAATTAACACTTGCGGAGGCCCTACTACTACCATAACACACCAAACCTGCTCTGTCCTGGTTAGCACATGCTCATCCTTCAAGACACCACCTCCAGGAAGCCTTCTTTGACTCCTCTGCCACCATCAGTACCCCTCCTGGACCTCAGGGTGCTGTCATCAGACCTTTTCTCACCCTCAATTGTGGCCCATGGTATTCCTGCCTATTTTTGAGCTCCGAGGCACCCCTGAATCCACTGCATTCTCTCAGTTCTGGGACATAGAGTGATCTATATTTTAACTTCAGACTGGTATAACATACCACTGCTCATAGCCCAGTCCCACCCTGAGCCACCAATTGCAGAGTTCTCTCTGCGGCCCAAGCACAGCACAAAGCTCTTCATAAGCCTTATCACATTAAATCCTCACTCCCATCATTTCCCCCATTGTACAGGAAGGTCAGACACCCAAGACTCAGAGGTAAAGGGCCCTGAGTTTCGCAGCAGCTAGTGGAGAGAGCCTGGAACGGTCCCACGTTTCTCCAGATAGCCATCAAAGCCACAGAGTGCACAACAGGCCAGCCCGGCCTCTGGCCTTTGTTCAGGCCAAGGTGCTCACCACGGATACCCCTCCCTACTCATGGCTCACCCAAACCCAGTGCTTACACAGACCCTGCCTCTGCCCTCCTCTCAGGGCATCCAACAGGGTCTCCTGCATATCTAAGCGTGGGGGCCTCACTTTGTGGTACTGGTCTAGGCCTGAGGAGATGGGTCCAATGTGTTCTGGGGTCTGCAGGGTATGGGCAGGGATACAGCTCTTCCATCTGTTGGGCTCCAGGGAGCCTTCCCTCAGGGAGCCTTCCCTCAGGGAGGCCAGTGGGTAGTGGGTACCAGACAGACCAATCCAGGACAGGACCAAGAGAGGAGGGCACAGAGTAGCACTTCGCTTGGGAAGCAGGGGGCACTTACATTGGGCATTGAAGAAACAGGCTCTCCACTGACCTGAGTTCCCCTGCAAAAATGCGACACCCACCGTTATCAGAACCCATGATGATTTTAGGGGGCAGCCAGGATGACCTTAAATAATGCAGACACGCGGAGTGAGAAAGTCAGTGCCCCTAAGATTCCCTTCCCAGCCTTCACCCAGGTGAGGAGAAGCCCCACTCAGTGCTGACTCTGTCTCCTCCCTGGCATCCCAACAGAAAGAAGAGAGCCAGGCCAGCTCTCAGATGCCCCAGCTGCTGGCTGGATACATGCACTCAGGGCGTTCTCCTTTGGATTTGTTTTAACTTACTTTTAAGGCTTTTGTCTACTTACAACAAATGATACCGATTTTCCATTTGCAGAATTAAATAAATGAGTTCATTTAAGAACAAAAGGAGAACTGAGTTAAGGAAAAAGATTAAGTAAATCACAGCACCTGCAATATTCAAATGTGGCAAAACCCCTGGCAGAGGGGTACGAGTGGCCAAAACTCTGGGACACTCGGCGTGGATGTGAGTATAAAGTCTCCACCAGGTGGTCACTCCAGGGCTTTACCCCTGAAATTGTTTTTGTCCCCCAAGCCCACATGGCTAGCCCTCGCGCAGCATGTATGATTGGAGCCGGACCCTACCAGGCCCAGCAGGACTTCCGGTCATCTGACCCAGGACCAGCCTCCACCTCTCCGGGTGCTGCACCTCCTCCCCTTACCCCGCCACCCCAGCCGGGGACTCCTATCAAAGATCTTGCAACTTCCCCATCCCAGCTACACTGCAGACCCTTCTCATAACAGACTGAATAGAACCTGCTCAGGTAAGGTATGGCCAGTCAACTCCAACCCCATTCCCTTCCCCAAATGCCCACATGTGGAGGGTTTTAAGGTTCTGTAAAGGCACAAACAGCCCCGGCTGGGCCCCTGGTCCTGTCATAGTCTTCACCAGCCCAGACATGACCCAATCCCTCTGACATCCCATGTCCACATCCAGGGAAGCCAGGTTCCTGGGGGACATTTCAGCAAGCCCAGCCCCAGCTCCTCCAGGGAGCAGACTGGGATAAGATGCCAGTTATGGGGTCTGGGGCTGCAACTGGGGAATACTTACCCCACGAGCCTACTGCCACACCAGGCCCGCCTCAGCAGCACCCCACCCATCAGGCCTGCCTCCAGTCCCCAGAGACCACCACTCAGCTCTCTGAGCTCACAGAAGCCAGGGCGGTGCCAGGGAGGTCATAGGCAGGGCATCTGGGCGGGGCCTCAGCCAGGTTCAGAAGGTCTCTGCAGTTCAGTGCTCCCCAAGGGAGGCCCCGAACTCACCAGCACAGGAGCTGCCACCCTCCCTTCTGGATCTGGCTGCCCCCAGACAGAAGGCGGCAAAGCCCACAGGGCTGGGGCGGCCCAGGCTCCCCCTGCAGACTGGCCCAGCTTCTTGGTTCTAGGGCTGGTTCCAGTTCCAAGCTACTATGTTACCTGGGAAAAACCTTTCACCTTAAACTCTCCTCCCATCATCTATAGAAGGCAGCTGGTGTATATGACTTATTCCTGGAGGTGTGGACAGAGGGTATTTAATGAGGATAAGAGTGAGTAAACAAATGAACAAATGATGAGATTCTTATGAAAATTTTCACAAAACCCAGTATCAGAGAAAACCACGCAGCACCTCTATCCTGGACCACTAAAGCTTAGAGAAGACACAGAAAGGTGATTAGTATGTATTTCCTATTACATAGTATACATATTGACCATCATGTATGAATATAATATATGCATAACAAATGACATTTAACATGAGCCAAACATTTCTTGAGTGTTTTCTCCATGCCACAGGTTATCTTGCTTCATATTTGCAATTGTCTGCAGATGAGAAAACTGAAGTTTCCAAAGATAAACATGCCCACCGTCTTACAAGTCAGAAGTAGCTGAGCTGGCTTGGACCAAGGGACCCCTGGCTGCAGTGTCTGTGAACCAAACCACCACGGACGTGTGTGTGAGTCACATCTGGGGGAAAGAAGTAGAGCCAGCTTCACTCAGTCCAGCCGGAAGCCAGGAATCCTGGGGAGTGTCTGGACATCCACATTTTCAGCCCTGACACCTCTTGGAGGGACATGCTTTTTGGCTGGAGAATCGGATTTCACCCCAGGCCCAGCTCAAGGGTCACCCTCTAGTAGCCCAAGAAATGGGGCCTCCCCTCAAAACATTCTCTTAACACCACCTATACTTATCCATTCGGTTCAGTTACTCTTTTTTTTAAAGATTTAGTTTTATTTATTTATTTTTTATCTATCTATTTATGCATACAAGAACTGGGGTGTAGGCCAGAGGTGCTGGGTGGCATAAGAGGATTCACCAGAGACAGAGCTGGGAGGAGAACAGAGAACAGGGGGATCTATTGAAATACACTGCTAAGGGGAGTAGCAGGCGAGACAGGAGAGGTCTGCTGTGCCACGTGCGTCATCTCCCTGGCTGGGGATCGAACTCAGGCCATGGCGGTGATAGCACTGAGACTTAACCCATGGCCACCAGGGAGGCCCCCGGTTCAGTTACTCTTGGTCAACTGTGGTCTGAACAAGATATCTAGAGAGAGACCAGATTCACGTAACTTTACTACAATCTATGGTTATGACTGTTCTATTTTACTATGTTATTGTTCATGCCTTGCTGTGCCTAATTTATAAATTAACTTCATCATAGACATGCACATGAGGATAAGAACAGCATAGTGGAGTCTTGACCTGTGAGGGTCCACTTCAGAAATTTTGTATCTGTAGGTTCCACACTCATGGACCTGACCAACTGCAGGTGCCAACTGGTTGAATCTGCACATACAGGATCTGTGGATAAGGCAACCTGAGCATCTGCAGATCTGGGTCTCCACGGAGAGGAAGGAGGGGGTCCTAAAACCCACCCCCTAAGGATATTGAAGGCTGCCATGGTTAAGTTCTGGGGGAGTCACAGGTTACACTAGGTGTGGTGCCCCAACCCCCCATGTTGTTATATGGGGTTTGGTACTGCCTGGAGGTTCTAGAAAAAGGATCCCCAGCGGATAAGGAGAAATCACTCTATGTGCCTGGTGCCTCAGTCACAGACTTGGTCCCATCTCACAGAAGAGGACACTGAGGGGTGGAGAGACTGAGGGGCTCCTGCATCACATCTCAGCCCCGTGGTGTCAGGCATGACCAATCTGAGCTGTTGTGTGCCGGGCCTGGCACAATTTGTGGAAGGTATGCAGACCCCGCCGGGAGGGTAAGACTCCCAGGATTCTTGCGATGTGCCAGCGCCAGCAAGGCAGCCTCTCCGCAGGCCACTCGCCCTTTACATGCATCCAAATCTGTAACTCAGCAGAGAAAATTCCAATTTTCCCTGGGTTTTCAGGAATTCAGCCTCCACAAGAATTGCTGTCTCGGGCTTTGTCACCGATCTTTCAAGCCTTAATGACTGAGACCACCCAGCCCCGCCTGTGGAAGGAGGAGATTAAAGGAGCCTCTCTGGCCTGGAAAGGGCCTGCTGCAGCGGCGGCAGGCGAGGCAGCCACCTGGCCAGGGCCTCAGTGAGGAGAAGCAGGTGCTGCTGGGCTGGCAATTCAGGTCCCTGAAGACTGGGGGCCAGCAACAGTCTTTTGACTCCATTTCCAAGTGTGGGGAATGATGGTTGAGGTCACATCATGACTGGGCCAGGTGACCCCCCCCAATCCCTGCCCAGCATCACTGACCCTGCCCTAGGCACCCCCCACCCCTGCCCTCTGCCTCTGCTCTCTCAAGCTGAACCGGCACCACCACCTTACACTGCACCCATGCCCACATTTCACCCCACACCATGCTACCATCACAGCTTTGAAAATCCTCATTGTTAACCGTATTCACTGTGCACGTGCTGTGTGTCACAATTATTTTTATTCATAAAAATAAAGTGTCACTGCACTTGAACCACACAACTCCTATCACAGGCACATTCACAGATGAGAAAGCTGAGGCTCAGACAGTAAAAAAGACCTTTTGGAATGCCTGGCTCACACCCATTGTACAGATGGGGACAGTGAGGCCCTTGAGTCTGAGGGAGGACCTTGTACCAAGGCCGAATCTTGCAGAATCAGGGCAATCTGGCCACTGACTCATCAAACTCACAAATTGTCAATGCTGTGGAATTTGGGGAAAAACTCACCACCATGCACACTACCCCAAGAACAGGCTGGGAAGAATGACACTATGCAGAGTGGTGAAACAAGAGACGCCACCCCAGTGGGAAGAGATCCATCACCCAGGATCCTGCACACATTTTGTCACCCTGCGGGCACTGGCAATTCCCAAAGACATCAGAAAAGGGGAGACTCCATCCCCAGCCCAGCTCAGGCCGGCATCATCCCTTAGGGGAGTGCCAAGGCCACTGTCCCCAACAGGGCTTACCCGCACTCTCTGTACCAGCCAGAGTGGCCTCGACAGATGCTGAACAGTCCATGGCTCATGCCCGAGGGCTCAGCAGGCATCGGGCAATGCTGGTTGCACGGTCTGGAAAGTATCACATACTCCTCACCATCCCCACTACACCTGGACAGGGCCTCACCTGCACTTGCTCACCTTCTTCTAAAAGTGTTATTAGCAGATAGTGGTGCCTGAAGATGACACCAAGAAGCCCTGAAATGCTAGCTCCCTGGGGATCCTACAAGGTGTCTGGCAGTAACTGGTGATTGAACAAATAAATGAATGAATGAAAGAGTGTGTTTCAGGTCTGGCCTAAAGGAAGCACTTGGTAACTATGGTATGAGTAGATGAATAAATAGGTGAATGAATAAATAAATGAATGCTTCGATAGATGGATGCATGGAAGATTGAAGTCCCAGGCCTTGGGCTGTGTGACCTCAGTACAGTGGCACATGATAACTGTGATCCAAATAAATACCTGAATGAGAAAATGAATGAATGAATGAATGAACAGATCAAGTTAATCACAAGGTGTAAGGAGTCACTCGAGGAGGCCCTGTGAGAAGGGCCAGGGGTTGGTGGGGTGGAGGGTCCAGCTGGAAACTGAGGAGCTAATGAGCTTGACCACCAGCTTGACCACCTGGGCCCAGAAAGGTCACCCCCCACTGAGCCTGTCCAGTGTCACAGAGGTCCCTGGAGCATGCACAAATTGTGACAGAATGCAATTAGTCCAGTCTTCATGCAGCCCACATTTGTCATTCTTTTATTTGAAAGAGCCAGGGAGAGAGCAAAAGCATGTGGGGGGCAGGGGGTGAGAACAGGGGGTGCAGGAATGGAGGCAGAGCCCAGCTACCCCTTTCAGCCCAAATCCCTGGAGAAATGGCATTAAAACAAAAGAGACACTGGGAAGGGAGGGGAAGGAAGATTTGGTGGGGCAGGTGGGGTGGGGAGAAAATTTCTATTTATTCAGACCAGAGCAGAACAAATGGATAGATTTAATACGATAATGTGATTTGGGGTAGGGGTGTAGTGAGAGGCTTACATTTTTGTCTGGCAAATGCCCCCCCCCCCAAGTGGATGCCTCTGTCCATACAACACACTGGAAAGTGAGGGGGTGTTTGTGTCCCTGTGCACACATGCATGCATGAGCAAGTGTGTCTTCCCCAGCTGGGACTTAAAAATCTCACCAGCAACCTCCTACCAACTACCCAAACCCCACAAATGCACGTGCCCTCCTCTGGAAGCGCACAGCCAAGCACAACTCTTGTAAGCTCTCCTGAGAGGAAGCCAGACAGGCAAGCACACGTGGCTGTCACCCTTCCTGGCCACCACTGCCCTGGGTTTCTCCTTCCCTGAGCATGGAGTCAACAATAAAAAGCCATTACTTCCTGTTTATCTTGGCAAACTCCTGGCATTCACTCATTCGTTCATTCTCCAAGTATTTATTGAGCATCTACTCCGTGCCAGGCTCTCTCGAGTGCCAGGGCGGCGACCATACCAGGCAAAGCCCTGTCCCCAGAAGCCAGAGCTCCAGAAGGCACAGGATGGTGTCCAGGAAGGCTCTGGAATCAAAAAGCTTCACTCAAATCTCAGGTCCACCACCATCCAGCTGTGTGACCTCAGGTAGGAAACGAAACTTCTCTAACCCTGCCCAGGGGGGAAATGAGCAGAGACCACCCTCTGCCTCCTCTGGTTGCAGTACGGGTTGGATCAGATAATCCAGGCGCACTTGGGCCCAGAGCCAGGTGCACGGGAAATGCTCAATACTTGGGCACTCGTGTAATTTCTAGATCAGTGACACCCCTGGGAAGCCCCTAGGTCATGGCAGGGCTCCTTGCCCATCATGGACCCCTGGTTTACCCTGCCCAGGAGCAGCCTCAGTTTTGAGCATCTTTCCAACTCCATTCCCAGGACTGGGGTGGGTGGCCCTAATGTCATGTGATAGAGAAAACATCTTCCCACGTGCCCACACAGAACCCAAACACAGAAGGACCCTCCAGGGGACCAATACAGACCTACCTAGTCCGTAAATTCTTTCTGCAATGATGACAGGGGACTCATTTCCTTCTGAGTCTCCTTAGCAAGAAGAAATGCTGTCAGCATGAGCCCTAAGGGAGGCTGACCACCTCTTAGATTTAGAAATAACAGGATCCCCAAGAGGAGACAGGAACCATCCCTTGTTATGGGTAGCCATTTTTTTAAGTGATATTGCAATTTAAACTCACCAATTCCTTCAACCAGTATCACCAAGCGCCTCCTCTGCAGGCCTCTGGGGACCGGACAGAAGCATAACAAAGTGTTGCCCTCAGAGAGACTACTGTACTGATAACAAAACAATAATCCGTCTGCGATAAGTCAGGGGCCACTAGGAATGGGGTACAGAGTGAGAGGTTGTCGGGTGCCTCTTGGACAGATGACAAGGTGACATGATGGGGGCTAAAGCGAGCCAGGGGGCAAGCCAAGGTGCGACTGGAAGGATCACATTCCAGGCAAGGGACTAGCAGGTGCTAAAGCCCTTAAGCCAGAGAAGGCTCACATGGGTCCGTTCCAAACCCCCACTTCCCAAGCTGCCCACGTGACACGCAGTGAAGGCACTTGACCTGCCTTGGAGCAACCGCAAGCCCAGCTGCTGGTTCCCACAAGACCTAAGATCCAACCCAGCATCAACTCACTGTGTGACCTGACGTTGTTCTCTCAGCCTCTCTGGTCCTCGTTTCGGCAACAGCTAATCAGTACCGAACACCCTCCAAGGAGACACTGCCAGGGGAGGGAGGCCCCCGAAGGGCCCCCGTCTGCAGCTCTGTACAAGATGCACCCACCGCTCCTCTCTACCCCATTTCGCCATTCTCACGCCCGCGCCAGCAACACCATGCAGGATTGGTACTCCTGCCAAAACAGCTATTAACCCAGTAGCCAATAATAACACGTTATCCTATCAATTTGCTTCTGAAACGCTGTGTAATTGCAGAATCCAAGTTTGCCATGTCGGTAGCCTGGTTACGACATAAACAGAAAGAAACTCACCAGTTCCTTCCCAAGCAGAACAAGTGACTTGGCCACGAGAAACCCCCGCTTACCACAGAGTCCAATCCGATGAGGCCCCACGGAATCCGTCAGGAATCATGGTCTGCCCATCAATAGTCCAGAGGCCTGTTTTGATGTCCTCTTGGCATGTCACCTCTTTGACTAGGAGGGGGCCAGCTGGCTTTGTGGGTGACAAGGTCTGGCCCAGAAGCTAGTACCACAGCAGCCTCCTCCGCTGGCCAGGAAGCCGGTGCAGGAAGTGGGGCAGACGAGGGTGTGGGAGGGGGCAGGAACCCCAGGGCCAGCAAGTGCTCGTGGTCATGATAGCCCAAAGGGCACCCAGTCTTCCTCAGGGATGCCAGCCAGGCCGCCTCACAGGAGACTAAGGGGCCAGGAGGCCCCCTGCGTGCAACACTGACAGAAGCAGGGGAGCAAAGAGAAAAGAGCCAGACCCCAAAAACAGACCCCCACCAACTGGACCCCAAGAAGATCTGACACCCAGGCCAGCAGTGCCTCCCAGGCCCTCTCTTTTCTTCTCCCACTTCAGGAAAATAGTTTCCTTCTTTCTGGATTGGATTTCACTCTCAGCAAATGCTCTGCTTCCCAGCGCGCCGGGAGCCTCTAAGGGGACTCCCGGTGCTCCTGCGCAGACACCAGTCTGTCTTGGCCGTCCTTCCCCTCCAGCCCAGCAGCCGCTCCACTTACCTCTCCACCTGCTCACCAGGGCGCCCCAGGACAAGTTGGTGGAGGGACCCAACCTGAGCCCTTGCTCCCAGCACCCAGCAGCAGGCAGGGAGGGCTGGAGAGGCGCTTCCCACTGCCCCACCGGTGACCTCAGCCCCGGGACGCATCCCCACCCTCAGCCTCAGCTGAGAGTATGCTGGGCTTGGCAGAGAGGCCAGTTAGTGGGGAGAGGAAGCGCCTCGGGGAAGAGGGGAGCTGGAGGAGGGGGGAGACAGAGGAGACCAAAGGCCACTCGGCCAGATGTTGACCCAGCTGAGGGCCCCAGGCCCCAGGGGCGCAGGAAGTTCTGACTCCCAGCCAGCTCTGGGATTCTTGCAGAGATGGGAGGCCCGAGGCAGCACTGCTCCAATGCCTGTCCCGGAGGTTGGGGTTAAGGAGGAACACAAAAAGACAGCACAGGGGCTGCCAGGACAGGGTGGGGGACAGCCGCTCGGAGGCCCCTGGGTGGGGTGGGTGGGTACTGTCTGCGGGAAGGAGCTCTCAGCAAATGGAAACCAGGCCTCAGAAACTGGCCTGGGCCAAGGCTGCTGCACAGCTTCTGGGAAAACTCCCGACTCACCAGAAGGTGCTCCAGACCATGAAAAAGGAGGTGTTAAAAGGGACAGGGTGGGGACCGAGCTGCTTAGGGGAGATCGGGGGTGGCCACTGGCTGCAACCACACAATTCCTCCTTCTCTGTGCTCAGAGGGCCCTTCGTTGCTGGCACATTACACTCCCAACACCGGCTTGCCCACAAGCACTGTAAAAATCCAACTAGTGGCACCATTTTTCTCCCCTTGCTTCCTTCCTCGGGGCCTTCGGTCAGCTTCCCAGCAGAGCTGGACTGAGCTGCACCCTGGGCCTGGGGGCCAAGGTGGGACAAGCATGGGTCCCCACTCTCATGTATTCAGACCTCAACAATGACTTCTCACCCTGGTAGAGGAAAGAGGCCCGGGGGCTGAGCAGGCTGCCCAGAGACACATGACTCCGGTTGGCAATTTGGATTCGGTAGGACCCCAGGGTCCTGACATCAGGAGCTTGGTGTGTCATGGAGTTTAGTAACAGCAGATGTCACCCACTAACTCGTGCCTTCAATCACTGGACAGATATGGATGATGTGCTCACCTCCCTGGGGCTGGGGTGCGAGGGAGAAGATGAGGCAGTGCTCGTGCTACGGAGCTTGCAGCCTAGTGAGGGAGACACTCTGCCTGCAGTAGTGTCAGCTGTCACTGGAGAAGTCCGTGGAGCTGGGGGCGAGAGGGCTGCCGGGCTACAGGGTGAGTAAGAATTGGTCAAGGAAAAGAAGCAGGGACAGAAAAAGAGTCCCAAGCAGCAGGATCAGAACACGCACCTGGAGGTGAGACAGAAGCGTCGGACTATTCCCACTCCATCTCATCTGATTCCTCAGCCATGGTGGGTAGCCCAACCCCAGCAGCTCAACCCCCAGCTCACAGACTGGGGGATCCCCTCCATGTACCCCTCTAGTGGCTAAGCCCCATTTTGCAGCCCCATTTTTCCCAGGTGAAGTTCTTGTAAAAAAATGTTTTCATGTTTATTTTTAAGGGGGGATGGGCAGAGAAAAGGGAGTCCTGAAGGTCTTTTTTCTTTTCAGAAAAAAAAATTAATAAATAAATAGAGCCTCAAGAAAAGGGCATGGAAAGGTCTCTGCATCTGTAACCACTGAACAAATTAAAATTAGCTCATTTAATCAGCTCCTAATGGCCTGGCTGTCCCGAGTGGGCCCCAGCACACAGCAAACTTCACAGCAGAAATGTGCAGGCCAATGTCAGTTTATCCTACAACAAAGGGGTTTTCTAAATAGCGCGATCAAAACACAGCAAAGGCCTCGGAGAGCTGGGGAGACAGAACACGGCCCCCCAGATCCTGATGAGCCCCCCAACTCTCAGCTTTGTCCCTTTGAATGGAATTGTTCTTTTGGCTTTTGTTCTAATTATCTAAACATGCGTGTAACTGTGCTACAAAGAGTATTTTAACCAGCAAAAAAGGTACCTCGCCCCTGCCATGCACTCCTGGGGCCCCTAACCCAAACCCAGCGCCATCAGCACATCCATCTGTCCCTGTCACACCAGCCTCCATCCAACACATGCCTAAGCATACCTACAGACATGGGGACACCTACACGTACTCAAGTTCCACACCAGCTACAGACACACAATTCTCTACACAGTCACGCATCATGCACAGTTACATACGCGGCGTTACACGCACCACACACACAGGCACACAATACACACGGCTCTCCAGTTCCTGTCTAACAGCTGGAGGTGAGGGAGGCCCAGCTCGCCAGACCCCCAGGGAGGCCGCCGCGCGCACACCTGAGTCCCAGGCTGGTGGCAAGGACTCTTATTTCCCTGGAGTAGTTTCTCCACGCAACTTGCCACCTGGGCTAAGTCATTAGAGCAATTGAGAAGGGGGAGCAAAAGGCCAAGGGAGGAGGACTGGGGGCAAGGAAAGAAGAGCGGGGGTGTGCACGGTGCCAGGATGGGCACAAGCCAGTGGCCACTCTTCTGCCAACGCCTCCCTCCCCTTCCCACAGCCAGCCCACCTGCAGCCGTATGGGGAAGTCCAGGGCTGCCCAAGGTACCCAGGCTCATGGGGAAATAAGCCAGGCCAGGTTCAAATCCTGCCTCTGCCGCTTACTGGTTCTAAGCCTTCGCTTCCTTCTCCCTAAAATGGGGGACAGTGACTGCCTCAAAAATGACCGCGATCAGCCCAGAACAGACAAGC
Organism: Talpa occidentalis; assembly: GCF_014898055.3. Lineage (NCBI taxonomy): Eukaryota > Metazoa > Chordata > Mammalia > Eulipotyphla > Talpidae > Talpa > Talpa occidentalis. The sequence goes on along the minus strand of NW_023601754.1, from coordinate 21,204,098 downwards.
ATGAGTGTGTGCTGATTTCCCCTTTACACGCATGGGCGTGGGGGCCAAGGAGGAAGATGTGACAGCTAGTCGTTGATAGCTTTTAACTTCTTACACAACTCTGATCCCTACAGTGAGGAATGGGGAACACAAAAATAAATTTAAAAAACAAAATGGGTTATTAAGCACCAGCCAGCATAGTGGGAGCCTCTGGAAGGCTTCTGACCCAGAGTCCAATAACCTTCCCAGCATCCACTCTACAACTTCACCGCCACACCCTGGTAAGTCACAGCAGAGGGAACTCAGGCAGCTGAGGAGCCTGAGCTGGGGTGGTGGGTGGCCAGTGGCAGAAGCACTTGGCTGAAAGCCACAAGTTCATGCCCTAACCAGCCACCTTCCTTCCACCACCTTGGTTTCTGCCTGGCCTGCTAGCCAAACTAGCAACTTTCCTCCAGAAGGATCCCCTGGGGGCAGGGACCAGGAGTGAACACTTACCTGAGGAGCAGCTCCAGCATGCAGGGGCTGGCAGCTGCCTCGGGCTGCAAGAGCCTCAGAGCACCCAGGCCAGACCCAGAAGGTCAACAATCTCCAAACAGAGGCCTCAACACCCCACAGCCCCATATTGAGGAGGGTGTCAGCAAAAACCCTTCCCATTTCACAGGCTTGGAAAAGGACACCTAGAAATGGTAGAGGTGGGAGGCTGCAGCTGCCACAACTCAGGGACCATTTCGGATGAGAACCAAGTCTCCAGGTTGGGACTTCCCAATATTTTCAGGAAAGGTACTCAATCATGGTTTCCAATCAGCAGGTCCCACTGGGTTCATGGTGGCTGTGACCAGTCCTACACCAGTGTAGGTGTCCCCTTCCCCATCTGATTGGCAGGGCCCAGCTGACTTCCCCCACCAGTAGCGGGGGGCCAGCCAAGATGCAGATAGGAGCAGAGGGGGGGTGGAGGTAGGGGGGAGTAGGAGACTCAGAGTCACTGATGCAGCCTCAGTATGGGCAGTGGAACTTGGGGTAACAGCTCCTTTGCCACACATTAATTTCTACAGATCCACATCGTGCAGATTCCCCCAGCCCTGCCCCCACAAGCACCAGGCCACAAGGAAAAGAGAAGAGAGCACTAGAAGTTAAACACATGGACTTCAATAGGATCATGGATTTGCCACATGTGTGCTGTGTGACCTGGGGAAAGTAACCTTCCCTTTCTGAGCCACAAACCTCAACTGTAAAATGAAGATGGTAATAATGGATACCTTCCTCCTGGACTGAGGACTGTAGAGACTGATGCCCGGGAGGTGTGTAGCTCAGTGCCTACCCCATCCCACAAGTAGTAGCCCAGAGTAAGCACAGGGAATGGGGAAGGAAGAGCAGAATCTGGTTTCAAATCTGCCTCATCTCCTATAAGGGCTTCCCTAAAGAGTGTCACATCCCAATCAATGGATATGGGTCACCGCAATAGCCATTTCTAAGGTTCATACTCTCTTAACTGTCCCTGAACTAAACCCAGCAGGCAGGCACCAGACCCAGGTGTATACAGAACTTTCCTTACAGGGTCTAAGCCCAGAAAGCAGGAAACCCCACAGGGAGCCCCAAACTTCACTCTCTTACTATAAGTTTCAAAAAAGAAAATCATCACAAGAAAAATTGAGTTGGTGCTATTGTCCATTCCCACACTGTGTCCCACACACACACAGAAGCCCAGCCCTGAGACTCCCTGATTCTAGACCGATGGGCCACACACAAATCTACTCCTACCCTGTGCCTCAGTTTCCACTCACTGAGCTGTAAGGGTCAAAGGAGAGTAATGGCTGTGAAAATGCTCTGAAGTCCACAGACTGCCATGGCCACAGGGGCGACCACTGCGGACAGGTGGGGGAGGAGAGGGAGGAGACACCAAGGACAAGCACCACCTGCCTTTCCCCATCTAACGAGGCTCCCCCACGGAACAGACACCCCCAGAATGCAGGCAGTGGCAGCTCCCCCCCACCCCCGGCAGTTCTATTGGGTGAAGTTCAAAGGCAAAGCCAAGAGGGCAGGGCCTCTCCGTGGAAAGCTGCAGCCCCCACATAGCACCAGCACAGAGGTGTCATCACCTGCTTGATGTCAGTGTCTTCCCAGAGCCCAGCCCCCAAGCAACCTGCTCCCACAAGAGGCCAGGGTGGCCACCCATATATCACAGCCAGGCAAACCACACTCCTCGCAAAGAAAGCAGACTACATCCAAGCTCAGCAACAGGTCTGGCGAGGACCAGACTCCTCAGGACCAGGACCAGGAAGGAAGAGAGGAGGACCTGCTCAATTTATGGGCCACCAGGGGCTGCCCCTACCTGCCCAGCTGCCCACGGAAAGGCTCAGGAGTCAGACAGGACCTAGGAGGCCGGGGCCTGCATTCAAGTCTGGGCTTAATTTTTGCTGCCTGTACCACCTCCAACAAGGGCATTTCCCCTAGCTTATCTGAGCCTCAGTTTCCCCAAGTGCTCCAGCTGCCTCTGCCCCCAAAGCCGTAAAACCTGAGTAAAACAGCACACTGCCTCATTCTGAGCAAGCAAAGGCTACAATTAATCTGAACCAGGGATTTTCTTAATTGCTGGGTTTTACAACCCAAACAGAAGAGATAACGTACAGTTAACTGAAGGTGCTGGCTCGAAGAAAAAGGTTTAAAGTAAGGGGGGCGGGGATGGAGCAGAGGAAGAAGGGGGATCACTCTCTTTAAAAAGCTGTTGAGGGCCTCCCTGGTGGCGTAGGCTGCTGAGCGCTGCACTGTGAAGCTGTCCGCAGCCTCTGCAGCGCAGGTTCCATCCAGGCCGGCAGGTGAGGGTCCCACATGGAGAAGCAGACCTCTCCTGTCTCATCTGCTGCTCCCCTCAGCAGTGTATTTCGTCAGTTCACCTGTTCTGCTCCCCGCTCTGGCTCTGGTGAATCCTCTCGCCCTCCAGCACATCTAGCCTGTACCCTGGTTCTTACATAAAAAAATAAATCTTAAAATAATAATAATAATAAAAAGCTGTTGAGGTGTAGGTGGAATTGTGGCTGGAGGACTGGAGCAGAGGCACTGCCCCATGAGAAAGGTTCAGTTCCCTTAGGGAGCCAGGCTGGAAACACTGGGGGGCAAGCATCTCAAAAGAGAAGTCTTATCGGGGAATAAAAAATAAATACATAAATAAAGGGAGGTTCACCTCCAATTTTCCTAATTGCCTTCCTTCGCAGGCAGATGCATTTCTGCACCCCGCTGCCCCTTTGGAAGGTGGTGTTGGAGCCAACAGGAGTCCCACTACCAGGAAGGCCCAGCATCCTCATTAGCTGCACCCAGCTGCCCGGGGGCAAGGAAAAAATGGTGTCAGCATGCACCCAAAGTGTCCCTCCACCACGGGATGGCTGCTCCTGGCAGAGGCAGGCAGGGAAGGATGAGGTGAGAGGGGGTCCCTTTTGGTCCTGTTCTTGCGGGGAGCCTCAAGCCCATAGCAGCCACCCGAGGCTGATCCTGGGTTTTTTCCTCTTGGCACACACAATGCCCAGCACTTGTGAGTCCTCCACAGTGTTATCGAATGGATGACTAGATTCAGATTTGCAGCCAAGGCAGGAAGAAAGGTTTTTGCACACATGCATGCATGCATGCATGTGTGCACGTGTGTGTACATACACGGGCACACAACTCTGCACACATGTGTGTGCATGTTACAGAGGCCATGCCAGGATACGGAGAGGCAAGAGGGGGGTCTGCCCTCTACCACCAAGTGAGAAGAAGAAGGAAAAGGCAGAGACCAGGGCAGCACCGCTGTTGAGTGCAGTGGGAAGGACCGCGTACATCTACTGAGATGACTGGATGAACCCCCTATGTGGAGTCCACAGCCCTGACCCTGACCAGGGTTCACTGTGTTTCCTGAGGATTTGGGAGCAATCGAGCTATTTCTGTAGCAAAACATACAGACATTCACTAACACCAATTAAATAAAGACTAGAAATAGCTTCACATCAACTCAGGTCAAATTTTGATGCCAGATGAGATAGCAAAACAAACTTTCCGGTATTTAAGGGATGACAGGCCCACACTGTCTCTTGAATCCTCCAGTGAGCCTATGGGGTAGGTAGTGTTGCCATTCCCACCTTCCAGAAGAGGAAAGTGAGGAACAGAGAGGATAAGAGGTGATTTCCAGGCAGCCACAAAGCATACCAGTTGGGTAGGGGGGGGGGTGCCAAAGCTGGCTGGTCTGAGGAACTGAGCTCTCCACACTCGGCATGTCCTGCAGTTGACCAAAGAACTGAGCTGAAGTTTAAAAACTTCCTCAAAAACACTCGAGCACCTGCATCTGTCTCCAGAGTGCCCATGACCCCCCACCTCACCACCACATGTGCTGTGTGTATGCCAGCCCCCGCCAGGAGGCGTCCTTCCCAGAGGTGACAAACCCCCCTCCAATCCCGGTGGCATCCCCACACCTGCCCGGGCCTTTGCCATAGCCCAGAAGCCCAGGGGCAGGTTGCTGCCAGCAGATGAGGCTCCCCAACCCCGCCCTGGTGCCCAGGTAATTACTCCCCACCTGACACAGCCTGCACAGATCATTTTACCTACAACAAATATGCTAAACACGTCCCCAGCCTGGGAGGAACAGGCTGCAGGAAATCCCATTTGACAGAGGCCAGGGGACTCCCAGAGGGCAAGGACCCCATCTCTTCAAAAGGATGCAGGAACCCCACAACTCATCAGTTGCACCCCTGGTGACCTCCAACTTCTCCTCACTGGCAGTTTTTTCAATTGCAGAAAGATTTCTGCACAGACAAAATCCTGACGCTCCATTGCCGAATAATTACATGATAATTTCGTAGGCATTAAGACACTCCCACCAGCATGAGGAGCGGCGGTTTCCAGCCCTAACACAGCCGCCCCGGACTGCGAGCGCTTGTTAAGGAGAACTCCAGCGTGGAGCAGACCCTCCAGCTGCAGCACTGCCCATTCTTCCACTGCTCTCATTTCTAATTAAAAATTAAAGCAGGCACCTTTCTTCAGAAACCGAATTAGGTGGGCGCATCAGGCTAATGGGCCAAAACACACACATGTGCATGTACAGAGTTGTGTGCCCATGTGTGTACACACGTGTGCACACATGCATGCATGTGTGCATGCAAAAACCTTTCTTCCTGCCTTGGCTGCAAATCCGAATCCAGTCATCCATTCAGTAACACTGGGAGGACTCACAAGCACTGGGCATTGTGTGTGCCAAGAGGAGGAAACCCAGGCACTGCCTTGGGAAGCTCATTCTCCCAAGGAGGCAGACCAAAGGCCCAAGGCAATCAGACCAAGGTGGGACCATGACAGGGTCCCATCAGGCCTGGAGATCTTGGATCTGGCTGGCTGATCAGGGGCACTCCCGTGGGTCACACAGACCTTGTGCTGGGCCTAAATTTGTGGGTTAGAAGGGGGAATAAAAGACCAAGGGGCAGGTAGAGAGAACATTCTGGGCAGAGGAAATAACAAGGAAAAAGGCAAGAAATGGCAACTGGGATAAGAACAGAAATTATTCTCATTGATCTATAGATAGATAAGAGATCGATATAGAAATAATGGGAGTTCTATTATTCACACTTTTAACCTATGTGAATTTGACTCTGTATCCAGCAAAAAGACAGGGACACCACTACTTAAACGGTGCCCATGATTCCTGGCTCTGAGTGCAGGTGCCAGGAACGAGAGTGAGAGGAGAACTTTGTTCTTCCTTCCACCGGCTTATGTTCTGTTGGCCTCTCCCAAAAATACAAGTGTCCCAGTGTGCCCGAGGGGCTTCAGGACAGAGAGTGTTCTTGGGGGAGCAGCAGCCCAGCTATGTCCTTACCAAGAGGCGGGGATTCGGGCCACGTGTGCTGTGTGATGGCTTGCAGCTGATATGAGCATGGTGCTAATTTAACTTTACAATCAAGAAGAGCAGGCTCCGGGGTGACATCTCTCTCCTGGAACCACAGAACCTGTAGGGGGCAGAGTCTCCATCTGACCCCAGGCACTGTGACCCCAGCGTCTGATGCCTGGACCACCAGACAGGAGGGGCGGGGAAAAAGCTGTATTTCAGCAAAGTAACCAGGCAGGGGTTCTTGAGTGCAACAGGCCAGAGGCAGTCAAGGCCAGAGGCCCAGAGAGGAAGTGGCTGTGACACCAAACTCAGGAGGTGCTACAGGCAATGGGTGACACAGCAAGGCCTGGGACAGGACTGAAGGTGGGAAACACAGAGCCTAGTATGTAAGAGATTTTCTTCAATCCACAAGCTGCTGGCACCCAATCTGCCTTAGGCAGGGACTGAGTGCAGCCATCACCATCTCTCTTGATGGGAGAAAACTCATCCTGAGAAGCCCTGGGAAGACCACCCTTCCCATCACCCAGATAGAGAGGTGTGACAGACACCTAGAAGAACTGCTCAAGGCTGAGGTGTAACCCACTATGACTGTGTCTTTATCTGCCTCTGAAATGAACAATGCATTTCCTCAGTCTGGCATTCAGGGGGTGTGGAGAGTCCAAATCTGTCGTCTCCATGTGATCATGAAGTCATCACAAAACCTTTCTGAATTTCGATTTCCTCCATTGATTCACCAATGCAAGAAACATACAGAACCCCAGGTGTTAGGCTGGCAGTAGAGAGAGGACTGTGAGTCACTTCTGAATAGCTCCTGGGCCAAAGCCCACGCTAGCCCTCTGCCGGCACCAACATCCCACCCTGTGCATTTCTAAAACCATCATCCTACTGACCTTTGACCAAGTGGAGAGGAGTCTTAGCAATTACAGGGTTCGGTCTCTCCCAGAATTTCCTCCCTCCTGGGTCAATGACCAGCACCAGAGGCTGCCTGCCCCCTCACCGCCCACGGTGCCATCAGCTGGGACTGGGCACGTGGAAACTCAGCAACCCGGCTGCCACAGCCTCCAGTACCAAGACTGCCACCGCCCCGCCCCCCTCCAGCTGCCTTTGCGCCTGCTGCCGCCGCTGCTCATTTCCAGGCAAATGTTCTAGTTAATTAAAACACACCCAAGTGCTCACACACACATGAAGCCAAGCTACAAAATCTGCTCTACCAAACAGCAGCTTCTCTTCTCCAGTCTGGGATCCGCACAGACCAGGGAGGTTTCCAAAGCTGTTGTTACTGGCACCAGGCATTTGCTTGTATGATCCAGACATGCACGCAAGCTTGTACACAAATATGCATGCACATGTGTACATATGCACAGTGTGTACACAGGTATACAACACACCTGGGCACACATGCTCATGCATGCACACAGTGTGATCTCGTCCAGGAAGACTTCTCCAGCTACTTGGTCTCCCAGCTCCAACAGCCATAGTTAGTAAACAAACACTTGCAGCAAGAGGGAATGAATGAATAACATGAATCAATCGATCAGTGATACAAATGGGAACAGCGCAGCCCTGGCCCCCACCCAATTCTGTGTGCTCGCTGGACCAGCAGAACAGACAGAATTCCCCAGGGAACAGGAAGCGCAGGTGGGACGACCTCAGGCCCCAGGACACGTACACACATGTGTGCGCACCTGTGACGTGCACCTGTGCCCACAACCAGAGAATTTACATTCCCATATCCATGCAACAAGGGCCTGACCAGAGAGGGCTGCTGTTATCCCAATCAAGGATGGGGAGCAGCCACCTTCAGGAAGGGAAGCAGAGAGGGTGGGCAATCGCTGGGCTTCCTAACATGATGAGCCTGAGATGGGGGGACACCCTCCACAATGCAGGTGATTCTAGATGACAACACAGCCAATAATGGGGCAACCCAGCCCAGCAAGCGTTTCTATTTCTAGTATTCTCCAGGTCCACCAAGATCCCTTTGCTGGTAGGAAACTTAAACACTCATGCTCTTGATTAGAGCTTGACACTCATTTAAGAACTCGGCCACTCAAGAGTCCTGACTGAGGGATGGTAAGGATTTCCTTTCATAGAGACAGTGGAAGTACCCCAAACCACATCCCGTGACATATGATCTAACTCGTGCTGTGGGGGTAGAAGCCAAGGTCTTTGCAGAGAGCAAAAGCCATGGGAAGGGGTGCCTGGAGAGGAATAGAGACGATGGACTCAGCAGTCACCTCATCACCCACTCAAAATGCAGCTGGACCGGCAGCTAAGCAGCACAGAGGAATCCAGAACTTCCAGCCCCACCTGGGCTCACTGATCAGAATCTTTACTTTTACACATTCCATCAGTCATTGTGGTTAAGAATGAAATAAGTTGCTCATGAAGGTGGTGCCAAAAATAAAGAAGGAAGCCCCTGCCTTTCCCAAAGCTGAAGCCAAAGCAAAAGCTTTGAAGTCCAAGACAGTAGTGCTGAAAGACACCCACAGCCACAAGAAAAAGATGCCCAAATCACCCACTCTGGAGGCCCAAGACTCTGTGGTTCCAAAGGCAGCCCAAATATCCTCAGAAGAGCACCTCCAGGAGAAACAAAACTGACCATCACATCATCAAGTTCCCACTGACTATCGAGTCGGTCATAAAGAAGACAAACAACACACTTGTGTTCATGGTGAACATCAGGCAACAAGCCACCCAATCAAACTGGCAGGAGCAGCTCTGTGATATTGCCAAGGTCAACACCCTGATGGAGAGAAGGTGGTATATATTTGACTGGCTCCTGACTATGAGCCTTTGGATGTTGCTCAGAAAATTGGGATCATCTAAACTGAGTGCAGCTGGCTCATTTTAAATATAAATTTTTAATCATAAAAAACAATAAAATTGGGGCCTCCCTGGTGGTGCAGAGGTTAAGTCTCAGTGCTATCAAAATATCTCCAGCCACTGCAGCCTGAGTTCTATCCCCAGCCAGGGAGCTAACTCACCTACAGCACAACATACCTCTTCTGTCTCCTCACTGCTCCCCTCAGCAGTGTATTTCAGTAGATCCAACTGTTCTGCTCCCCACTCTGTCTCTGGTGAATCCTCTTACCCCACATACCTCTGGCCTACACCCCAGTTCTTGTATGCATAAATAAATTAAAAAATTTTAAAAAAGAATGAAACAAAACCACTCTTGCTTTCTTTGAATGTATACTTTATTTTTCAAACAGCTACTAAGCTGTTAGAACATAAATACTCGTTTAGTTGTTTGGACCTGACTCCTTGAAGAAAGGAAACCACGGATCTCTTGTGGCTTGCAGGGTGCCATGAAAGAAATCACAGACACTAAGGCAGCATGAACCAAGAAAGTTGGGAGCCTCTGAACTCTGTATGAAGCACAGTCTAGGTGATGGAGACACAGCAGGGACTAAAGCAAAGCACCTGTCCTCCTGGAGCTGATGGTCTGGTGGGGGAGATGATTGCAATCAGATAGCCAAGAGTAAGATGTAACTGGAAGTGAATGAGAAAAATAAGTAAGTTAAGGTAATTACTGGCCATCTATTATGTGAGAGCCCTGTGTCCTCCTCCGTCCTCTCCATGTCACCTCTGCCGAGTACCTGATGTGCATCTTCCTCCTCTTCTCACTCCTACCTTAGCTTAGTGACCAAGTCCTATCTCCCAGCATCTCATGATTATCCACTCGCCACCACCTTCACTGCCATCACTTAAGTCCAAGCCATGGTTGGGTGTGGATCACTGCAGACCCTAGTGCACCTCCCGCGTGCAGTCTAGCAGCCTGGAGGATCTTTGTGGAGCACATGCCTATGACCTCTGAGCTCCTTAAAACCCCTCTGAAGCCTTCCCATTGCTCCCCAGTAAAGTCCCTAATTCTTCCCACAGGCCCAAAGTCACACTTCCCTTGGGCAATGCACAACTTCTCAAATCTTAGGGTCAGATTAGAACCACCATCTACATTTCTTTTTCCACACTGATTTTCATATGCTTCTCATGTTTTAAAAAAAACAACACTAAAAGCCCAGGTTTGCAAAGGTTAGATGTCATGAGAAGGCACTCAGAGCAATCTGATATAGAAATGAAGGACAACCCCAAGCCAGAGTTCATGTCATGTCCAGCAAAGGTTGAGTATTGCTGTGTTTCCTTGAAATATTAAAGTATCACACTGAATTCCTGTGGGTAAGCTGTGGCACCCTGGGGTGCCTAGGCATACACTCTGGAAGAATAGATGAACTAATGAGCAAATGAATGAATGAGAAATATATAAGAATCTGATGTGCAGCCAAAAAAAAAAAAAATCAATCCTCTTACTCCACACAAGAGATACCTGTGAGTGCCAGCTCAGACACCAGCCCTGACTGCTTCAGAGCCCATTCAGTCCTTTTCTGGGCCTTAGTCTTCCTAGTGGTAGGCAGGTCAGGAGCCAGCAGTATACAGGTCAGGAACCAATAGTATACAGGTCAGGAGCCAGCAGTATAAAGGTCAGGAGCCAGCAGTATGTAGGTCTGGAGCCATCAGCCACTTCTACAAGCACAGCCTTTAAGCCAGACAGGCACCTGTGTTGACCAAGGCCAGTGGGGAAAGAGAAAAAAATGATCGTGTCCCACCCATGCCCTTCATTCAGCTCCATGGAACCCAGAGTTGGGATAGCAGGCTTATCCAGCAAGGAGACAAAAAACCTCCCCAAACTTGAGGGTCAGGCTTTAGGTGAGCAAAGCTAAAAAACCACACGAGGGACTCGATACAAATCCTGACAGGAAGGGAAGAGAGAGACAAAGGGCAGGTTTAGGGGAAATGGCAGTGTCCAAGGCTTCCTTTGTCCTAAGCAATAGCAACAGCTGTCCTGGTTGAGGAAAATGAAATGCAACAGCTTCCAGACTCAGTTGTGCCTAAGTTAAAGAGGAAAAGGAAATGGCGGGGGGGGGGGGGGGGCAGCTTCCTCCCCAGGGGACCACAGAGCCTTGGTAATCAGTGCTGGCGTGGGGGGGCAGGAGTACCAGGAGGGAAGAAAGAACTCGCATTATTAACCCTGTATAAACACTGTCAAGTTCACGTGGTGACAGACTTCATAAAGCAGGCATGGCAGACTGCACACCTTGGCGCTGGAAGTATGCACAGGAAATTTAAAGGTGAGGTGTGTGCAACAAAGCAGAGGCCCATGAGACCTCAGAGCAAATCATTTTCCCCACAAAAGTCAGGGGCTCCAGGGCACAGTCTGCCGGACAGGAGAGACCTGGCACGCCCGCCCCGTCCTGCAGGCACGAGTTTCCACCTCCACACCCCAGCCCGGGGCTCCGCCAAAGGCTTCCAGGGAAACAATGGGGTTCTTGGGTCTGGGCACCTCACCACTCCCCAACAGGGAATCCTTCCTGTGCCTGACACAGCCAGCGCCCCTCCCTCTCACCTCCTTCCCACAATGCCTCCCTTCCAGCCCCTGATTTATTTTCCTCTAGTGACCAGCCACCCTGTGGGAAACCTCTCCCTCCTCTTCCCTGGTAGGAGCCTCCTCGAACCCCTGCCCCAAACCCCTCCCTGGTCTTTGCTTGCTCTGGTCCCATTTCCCTCTCCCTCCTGCATCAGGTCTGTCCCACCTGGGCCTGCTCCCTCTCTCTGGGCCCTTTTGCACCCCACACCCTTCTCAAACCACCAGAGAAAGGAGCCAGGGAACAGGTGCCCTTGCTGGGGCTCACTGTGCGCTCCCAGGACTGGCCAAGTAAGTCCCAACCCCAGGCTCAGGATGCTGAGGGTGCATCCTGGGCGCAGAAGGCCCACCTGAAAGGAGAAGAGCCAGGGGCTGCCAGACCCTCCCTGGCCTCAAGTGAGAGCACAGTCAGCATCTGGAGCAACAGCGGGACCCGAGACCTCGCCTCACCTTCCCCTGTAGCAACTGCCCCACGTGGCATCCCAGCAGGGACACTGCATCTGGCCCAACAGAACCCCTGACAGAGGGACGGCCTCCCTTCTCAGGAGGGCCTCAGAGGTGGAGGAGAGGCAGGGAGGCTTGTGGGGGTGCCAGGCTGAAGAAGCAGCAGGGCTGTCACAGAGCATGCGCTCTGCAGAGGGGCTGCTGGCTTAAAATACCATTTCTGCCACTTCCTGGCTGTGTGACCCCAAGCAAGTCATAACCTCTCTGAGCCTCAGTCTCCTCATCTGCAATATGGGAATGGAGGTCACAAGAGCTACCTCACAGGCCGGCTGTGATGACATGGATGCTGTGTGTTGAGAGCACACTATAAATGCCAGTTTTTATGTCATAATGACAAATGTCACAGTGTGCCCTGTGTTGGTGGCTCTGAGTGTCAGGACTGTAACAGTGTGGCCATCTGGGACACTCCCCTTTTCATACCACCCCATCCTCCCACCCCACTCTGAGCGGCCCCATCCACCTGAGCCTGTGTCAAGCAAGGGAGCCTCAGGGGTGAAGTTGCCCCAAGTTCCACCCATTCCTGATCCTGAGAAAGAAGCTTCTAGAGGCCACCGCACTACAGTGCCCTGGGGGCTTGCCCTGGCCATCTGTCTGTCTGTCTATCTGTCTGTCTGTGTGTCTGTCCCACAGATTAAATCCTGTGGACAGAGGCAGAAGGGAGCCTGGCGCCCTCCCTAACTTTACTACCTAGCCTTTTACTCAATGCTGACTGGGCCCCCTGTGCTGCCTGGGTCTTCAGAGGCCCTGTGGCCAAGGAGGCCCCTAGTGTGGGAGCAAAAGACCAGAAAAATATACCAAATAAGTGTAAAATCTTGACTGGGACCAGAGCTACAGAGAACTTAGCATGAGTATGTTCTTCCACTTAACACTCCTTCTCCACAGAAGTGTACTCCATCTTCGAAAGCCCAAATCCTGGACTGTCATAGGTGGATAAGACCAGAAGCTATCCCTGGGGAGAACAAAGAGCTCCAGACCCCACTCCCCCTGAGTCCAACTCAGAACTCTTTCCTCTCTGCCACAGGGCACATTGGAGAGAGTCCCCCCTGGGTCCAAAAAGAAACTGGGAAGAAGGGGGGGCCCTTCTGCGACTCCCCACACACAGGACATGACACTGAGCACTTTATCCACATCTTCCAGGACTCCTGGGTCAGGAGTAGTAGCTCCGGGGGCCACAGACCCTGCCTGCAGTTCAGGCCATGAACTCACAGGGCAAAAAGACAGAAGGTATTCAATTCCCTCCAGTTACAATCCTGTAAACCTACATGTGTGTGGACAGGGATCAAGAAAAGGACTAAAGAAAATAGGGTGTTTGGGTGGTGAGAATTTTCTCTCAGGATTCAACTATTGTCTATGATCTATGTCTATTGAATTCTCAAGTTATAAAACCATTATAACACAGCCAGGTACACTAGATTAGATTCTCCACTTGCCTGAAGAAAACTAAAGGAACATTTAAAAACTACCCTGAGGAAGTTCACGTCATGCCCAAACCTGGTCATGTCTCCCTTAGAAAGCCTGCTTTGGGGGTGACAGTGAAGAAAGGGGAAGCTCGGTCCCCTAAAGCGTTGGTCAGGATGAGTGGGCCCTAGGCTCCATGACCCCAGCTGGCAAATCTAGGAGCGCTGTCACCGGCCAACAGCTGGAATCAGTTTACAGAGAGTAGGGGGCCCACCCTGGAACCCCCTACTCCCCAGAAATCCTTGCCCCACCTGAGCCAGCCACTTCCAGCCCCTCCACCAGGCAAAGCAGCAACCCAGCTGTGAGAGGAGCTGCCAAAAGTAGGGGGGCGGTCATAAAGGTAGGGGCCTGGAGTCAGGCTGTGGGGAGTCCCAGGCCTGGCTGCCAGGCTCTATACACACCAGGCAATGCAGATTTGTGTGCAGCCTAAATGATAGGAAACATACAGTCCCCCAACACTTGCCCAGGAGCAGGGCGGGCATGCCATCGACACAGCTGCTGGCCGGCCCCAGCCTCACAGGCCCGGCCAGATCAGTCAAGACGATTTACAAGGGAGCAAGGAACACAGAACAGTCAGCAGAAGCTCCCTCCAGGAGATTAGGAAGGAAGCAACTGAGGGCAAAACCTTCAGGGGTCAACCAGCACCCCTGCCCTGCCGTGTCTGATCTGCTCAACACACACTAATTGGGTTAGGGGGCTCAGCTTGGGGGAGGGCCACTGCCTGCCCTCAAGCAGCACCAGGTCGTGGGGGGCTCAGCAGCAGCCCGGTGTTGGAGCCTGGCTCTCACGCCCCACTGCCCTCACCACTTGCCCCAGCTCCTTGCCCTGGCCTAGGGCTGTTAGAGCAAGGGAAGGATTTTTCTATCCCAATCCTGTTCTTCTTCCAGGCCTCCCCATTTCAGCTGAGACCTGTCCACTCACTCCACTGCCCGAGACAGAAACCCCAGGTAACCCACACGCCCTGGACCCCAATATTACTCTGTCTCCAAGTCCCGTCAATGTTGTCATGGACAAAGACTCTCCAGTATGTCCTTTGTTCTCCAGCTCCGCCACCCTCTCCAACACCTCAGCGTCCCCTGACCCACACCCATCCTCCTCAGAGCGGTGGTGTGAACTCTTCAAAGGGCAAAGATGACAATGCCAGCTCCCCACTGTGCCCGCCTTGACCCCAAAGCCCCGCAGGGCCTGGTCCCTTCCCCTCTCCACACTGTACCCCCTTGTTCATCAGGCGTCCCAGCACTGCCTGCTGACAATCCTCCAACTTGTGTTGGGATCTTTGAATCCTGTCTCTGGACCACCATGCCCTGTTATTTCTAGTCATCACCCCACCTTCGTTTTCATTGTCAGAGAAGCCCCCGGAGAAAGGATGCCTCATGCACCTCCCTTCAGACATGTACCCACCTCTCATTAGATATGTGTCTGCTGCCCTCCCCCCAACCATGGACCAGGCCTGCTCTACTCACCACTGTGTGCCCAGCCCCCAGCACAAAGCCTGGCACACAGCGGGCATTCCATAAATATCCACTGCAGCATTCAGAGCCTGGAAATCCTGGTATTTGAGTAGATGAGCAAGATGGTCAGTTTAGACCCTCCCAGGAAATGTACCATTGGCCCTGCCAAGGACCAGGCAGTGCTCACAGAGGCCCGAACCAACCACAGCAGGGCAGGTCCGTGCCCTCAGGGCCACCAAGCACACAGTGGAGGGACATGGAGCCTCAGATGTCAAGTGCAGAATCCATTCAGCTCCACAAACTCGCTGCCCCAGGAAGTCCCCACACCCACCTCAGAGCTGGCCATCTCCGCCACAGCCTCCAAGCCTGCCCCACGCAGAGGTACAGAACAGCACCAAGGCTGCCAGTCCTGCTGCCTCACCTTGCTCCGCAGCCCAAGGCTTAAGCTACCTTCACCCTCCTTCCAAATCAGGACTCCCTCACCTGCCAGCCATTGCTGCCACTGTCTCTCACCAAGAGAGACGTCTTCCTTCTTATCTCCTCTGAGAGATCCCAGAAATCCCTCAATTTCTGGCTTCTCTTAGAAATCTGGAAGCTCGGGCAACATGGGGTGCAGCCTCCAGCAAGGTGGCAAGTGACAAGAACTGAGGGGCAGCTGTAATCCTCTACCAGCTCGTGATCTCCACCTCCCACCCGCCAGTCCCTGGGCCCTTTCACCTCACCTGCCCGACAAGCCCACCATCACCTGAGCTTGCAGTCTTCACTCAGCCACCCGGCCCCCACCCCAGGCCTGGACCACAGGCTTCTTCATCAGGACCCCATCTTCTCATGTCTGTCCAGCCCACGGAGCCGGCTGCAGAGGGGGCTGTGAGTGTGCCCGGTCGGGGGGTGGGAAGAGGGAAGGGTGTGCACAGGATCATGGGGTGATACCCGCCCCTCTGCCTGCCACCTCCCCTCACCCAGCCTGGCACCTTCATTTCATCTTGGCTTATTTTATCTTGGCTACCTGAGTTACCGGTTCATATAACACCTCCTGTGGCTTGTCCCTTATAGTTTATTAACATCCACTAATAAACAGTGTGCGGGCCTCCCACAGCGCCACCAAGAGAAAACCAGCTAAGCGGGCTGAGCCCTCCCTGTCCTGCTCGCTCTCAGCACATTTTTGGCCATAAGGGAACAATTAGGAAAAACTCCCTCCGGGTTATATTTAGAAAAGGATTGGGGGGGGGAGGGGAGAGGAATGCTTCCTCTAGTAATTTTCATTCAGTTGCACAGGACTGCCTGTCCCCACCTACCCCCAGACCAGCGCCGCGGGGCACGCCACCGCCTCTCCCAGAACACGGGTTAAAATCAAGCCCAGCCTCTGCCCAGCCCTGATTATGCCCGCGTTTAAAAATAAGATGTGAAAGATGCATTATGTAAGACCTGTAACACTCTCCTGCCCACCTCCGACTCTGGAATCAAAGATCATCATTTCTGCCATCAAAAAAGAATGAAAGAAAGGCAGGAACAATGAAAATAGCCGCCCAACATGAGCCAGATCAAAGCCATGGGCACAGAAAATGAGGAGCCAGGGGGGCCTTTAATTACTGCCTGCATCCTCCGAGTCATGTGGCGAGAGGGGAGAAGAAAAGTTTTGAAGACCACCAGGTGCCGTCCTGCTGCGGCGCCCGTTTCCACCGCCAGCACCAGTTCCCGACAAACTCGCGCCTTTCATTTCCCTCCCTTTTTTCCCTCCTTTTTCTCTGCCCCCCACATGCCAGACAGGACTCCTAGACTCCTCAGTGCTCGCTGTCCACCAACAGAGAGAGCTCAAAGGGGCTCCTCTGAGACCCCAGGACTGGCAGTGCCCCCCCCCCCGAGGCTGGAGGCACGGGATGGGCAGGAGGGAGGGAGGAAGGGGCCCCCGCTCGCAGCAGCCCAGGGGCTCCAGGCGGGACCAGGGACCCACCATGGGGGCCAAAGCCATAAATCACGGTGACTTTTTTTTTTTTTTTTTTTTTTTTTTGCAAGTCTCCCTGGTTGAGAGAGGGAAAAAAAACTCTTCAAATTCACATCGGGCAGGGCTCCGTGGGGCAGCAGATCAAACCTGAGGACCGGCTGTTTGAGCTCAGCGGCAGAAAAAAGGATTGCCCAGGGACTGAGCTTAAGTAGAAGCTGGATTAAACTTCAAACGCAAACTCCCCCTTTTTCTACACAGCAGACAGTCATGGCTAATATTGCAATATGGACTCTAAAAATGCATTACAAATAACTTACTCTGGACAGGGACTTGGGTCTTTTGTATCAGGGGAGGAGCCAGGGAGATAATTTCCACAGAAAAGACACCTGGGGGCCCACCCTCCTGCCCTACTGGGGGAAGTCCTCGGAGTTTGGGGCCTAGGAGGCCAACCTGCAGGCCCCAAACAGGAGCCCATTCGGAAGAGGCCCTGCTGGTGGGCCAGCTGGCTCCCCAGGGGGCCGGACGCCCAAGTTCCGAGAATGCAGGTAGCGTTCATGAATGAAAAAAATGCAGGCATGAGTGACAAAACACTAGTATGTTTAACTGGTCCGATGATTCAAACAATGAACGCACTGGCGCTCTTAAAACACATCTACAAACAACAGGGGTCTAACTGTGTCACTCGTGCGATAATCAAGTGGCTCGCTGAAAAGAAAACCTTACAAATTCAGTCAATGTAGGTGGGAGCACAAGACAAGTTGGAAGTTGTCGGATTTCCTTCTCTCAACACTTTTAGGGTAACCTTATGGTTCTTGTGGGTGGGAAGCTCCAGAAACCACGTTGGGGCCTGGGCCAGGTTAGGACTAGCACCCCAGGGACTTGCAGAGACGCTGGCTGGGAAGAGGCATGGAGGAAGGGTCTGAGGCCCGGGAGCAGGACGAGAACACCTGCCCTCGTTTGTGGGCTGTGGATCAGGACGTGGCGCAAGGTGGGATTGTAAAATAAAGTACTTAGGCAACGGCATGCTGCTTTCCTAGAGAACACTTCTAGAATCTTTTCAGAAATACCCAAATCCCACCCTGCTCGGGTGACTCCTCCCTATGATGGTCAGAGGTTAGGGGTGCCTACTGTGTCGGTGAGCTGGCAAATGGAAGGCCCACCACTCACCGACTGCAGCCCCACATCCTGGGAGCAGCCCCTCACACTCACTAGTCCCTCTGAGTTTCTCATCACCAAACACGAGGCCCAGTTCACAGAGGGGTAAACTAAGGTTCACAAGCAAGTTAACTGCTAATGATCACAGACTTGGGGCAGAGGTGGAATTTGAACACAAGACTGCCGAGAACCAAGTCATCAATTTTTCTTTCCAAGGTGTGATGCCATCTCCCAAAGATTCGTGAGTGCTGCCGCCCCAGCAATAAGTACCTCTAAAAAAAGAGCGTGCAAAGCACACAAGGCTCTGGGGGAGGCAGCAGTGAGGCACTGACGGGTTAAGCAAGTGAGTTATACATGCTCCAAACAGAACAGGAGGCCACACTGCTGGAAGGCCTGCCAGGGGTCAGCACACGCAGCATCCCCTCAGGACAGGGTCAGAGGAAGGAAACGGGGAGATGGACCCTGAGAAACAGGGAGGCTGAAGAGTGCCCTTCTCCCCTCCCTCTCAGAGGACAGAACATCTCAGCCCCCAGTTTTCAAAGGAGCTCCCCAAGACTGAACTAGCTGTGTGGCCAGGCCCAGGCCAGCGAATGCCTGGCAGAACTACCACCCACTGCACCTGGGGAGTGCCACACAGGCTCTACCCTCCCCTGCACCCCCAGCCTGGAGAAGGCAGGCTGGGGGGTGGCAGCCCAGAGGGCAAGGGGAGGAGGCTCTAGAGCTGGGCCAGGAGGGCTGAGTGCAAACTTAATGAACCCCTCTGAGCTGATTCCTGTCTAGCCAAAACCGTGGGCCCAGGGGAGGGTGTGGAGACAGGAAGGGGGACCTCCCCCAGAAGCCAGGGGCTCCAGCCTGAAGCAGAGGCATCTGATCGGGGTCACTGATTACTTCCTTCTCAGAGGCAGACACTTTTGGCCCCTGGTCACCAGGAGGGTTCTGCGGTGGCCATTCCTTAGCAGGGAAGGCTCCATATTGTGTTTGGGGGTGGGGGAGGGTTCCTTCAGAAAGGAATAAACACCATCCACAAAGATATACTCAGAGTTGAAAGAGATAGAGGCCAGGGTTCCTGGCCTCTTGGCAATTTCTAGACTCTGAAATACCAAACCTGTAGAAAGAACATCAGTCACCTCTGGGCACACCCCCATCAAGTATGCAAACGTGCACACCACAGGACAGTACAACTTAGTGGCCAAGACCTTGGAGCCTGTGGTCAGATGGGCATTGTTTGCCACTAGGCCCTGCCACATTCTGGCTGGGAGACCTTGACCAAGTTATTAAACGTCTCTGGGCCTTGGTTTCTTGACAGGTAAAAATAAAGGACCCCCAAAGTGCACATCTAAAAGAGATGCTGAGGGCATTACAGGACTGGGTCGAGGAGAAGGGACCGGCAGGGCGGTTGGCACGAAGTATAAGCGCCTGGTAAATAGCTGTGTGTGATTACTAGCCTGAGGCTGGGCACAGAGCGACTGCATAGCATTCTCCTGGTGAGGAAGCAGGCACTTGCTGCCCCACTGCCCCACTTCTTATGCAGCACTTCACAAGTGAGTGCCCCCACCCCTGGGCTGGAAGGGACTAAATGATGAGGTTTGCTCCCTCCCCTCCCCTCCCCTCCTCCCATGGAATCCCCTCCCCTCCTCCTCTGGTGTGCAAAATCGAGGAAACCCAGCAAGACCCCAGTGAAACCAGGCCAGAGACCCCACAAGGAAGCTAGTCCCAGTGGGGCCAGGGAACAGGATAGATTGCACCAAGTAGCTTCCACCAAGGACCCCAGTGTGACCTCCTCTGCCCCGGTCCCACGCCAGAGCAGAGACCCCCTGGAGCCACTTCATCCATCTTGCTGGCAGCAAACACAGAAACAAGGGGACCAGCCACACAGCGGGTAGTCTCCAGAAAGGGAGGCAAGGAGGCCACTGGGCAAGGCTGAAGTCCTGGGGTCAACAACCCCCACTAGGCAGGCTGATGCCCATCCAGTGGCAACATGCCACATCAAAAACCACTTTCAGACTTTTAACACATTTCCACAGCTGATCTTTTTCCTCGGTCTGTGCATGATATCCTTGTCTCTGCTGTTTAGATTAGAAAATAAGAATTAATAAAGATACCTCATCCCTGTGTCCTGAACTCAGCCTAGCACTGTGCCTAGCATATGCAGGTACTCAATAATTTTTTTTAAAGAGATAAGACTTTGATTTTTTTATTTTTTAAAGATTTATTTATTTATACAAGAACTGGGGTATAGGTCAGAGGTGCGGGAGGGTGAGAGGATTCACCAGAGCCAGAGCGGGGAGCAGAACAGGCAGAAGGACCAAAGACACTGCTGAGGAGAGCAGCGGGTGAGTCAGGAGAGGTCTGCTGCGCCATGTGGGTATCTCCCTGGCCGGCCGGGTATCGATCCCATGCTGCAGAGGCTGCAGACAGCTTCACAGTGCGGTGTTCAACCCACTGTGCCACCGGGGAGGCCCTCAATAGATATTTCTTGATTAGATAATTTAAAAAGTAATTGTAGAATCCTTCTGTACATTCCACAAAGGCAGAAACTATGATTCACTCCCTTGCTTTTCTGAGTGAGAGTTCATAAATGAGTGAGTTAATGAAAATAGCAAGAGTAGCATTTATTTAAGTGCTGATTATGTGCCAAGTGATGCTCTGGGCAGTTTGCACTGGTTAACTCACTTGATTTCTGAAATCAACATTATGAGGTATGTGCTACTGTTAGCTCCATTTTACGTATAAGGAAACTGAGGCATGGAGAGTTAAGTGACTTGCCAACATCACACAGTAGGAAAGAAGCAGAAGTAGGGTGAGAACCCTGGCTCCAGCACTTGTGTGATGCGGGAACCAAGTTCCAGGGGAGCTTACAGATTCCTGGAGTAGGATGCTCCATGCTTTCATCTGTCCAGCATCCATCCCCACCTTCTGCAAGAGCAACCCCTTATTCCATCTTCCTTGAGGAAACACCCCTCCCTATGTGACTGAAGCCTCTGGGCCTGGCCAAATAGCCCTGATCACTTCCCCCACCCCAACACACACACGCACACGCACAGTGACTGCTTTGGGGATGGGCAGCTGACCCCTCTAAAGCAATAAGGAGAACCCTGTGACTTTATTACACTACAGAAAAGAGATGATCTGCCCAGGTAGGAGGACAGGAGTGTGGAGCTACTGCCGGAGGGCATTAGCCTGTCCACTCTTAGAAGATCCTGATGTAGAATGAAGTCAACATAGAGCGATGCAGAGACATCGCTCTGCAGAGAGGAGCTCTGAAGGACCCAGCCAGCCCAAAGGCCTCCTCTTAAGCCAGTTTGAGATGTGTCCCATCTCCTTGCAGTGGAAAGATTCCTGATCAATGCCGGGGTTCAGGCCAACATCCCCATTTTAAAATGAGGGCTCAGAACAGGTCAGAGACTTGGTCAAGTCCCCACAAAATCAGAGGTTAGAACTCAAGAGTCACGAGCACCTCAGTGCCGGTATCTGCAGATCCTCCTCCGCCTCTAACATGGCTCTTCCTTCTGTAGCACATATGCCTTGCGCATTTCTACGAGCCCTTATCATCAGCATAGGGGATTCGGATGTTTAATAAATATTTGATGACAGGAAAGGAGGGAAGGAGGAAGAGAAAGGATGACTAAACTCCTGGCAAACACCAACTGCTCTTACTCATCGTGGTGTCCCCCTGCGCCAATCACAGTGCCTGGCAGAGAGCAGGGTCCAAAAGCAAACCTGATGAGTGGAGAAGTGAACCCATAAAGCATGAGCCCTCATCCTGATAAGTCATTATGGAGAGGGATCCACTACATCCTAATGCTAGGAGCACGTTTTGCTAGGGGCACGTTCAATAGGCTTTGATTTGCCCGACTCCTAACTGCACACATGGTTGTGTACCTCCAGCCACACGGTTTTTAGCCCACATGGTAAAATCACCCCATCTCTGCTCCTCGACAAGCAGGCACAGCAAATGGTGCCACCCAGGCACTGAGATGTCCTTCAGCGTTTTCCTTCTCGCTCCTTTTACCTCTAGGACTCCCACAGGTTGAACACCCTGTACCTTTCTCTGCTGAAAGGGGTACTTGACATGCAGGACCCAAGCTGAGCTCCCTACAGAAGGATGGGCGCTCCCAGGACACAGCATGGGTGAAGGGGGACAAGCAGCCAAATGTTGGATGCCCCTAACAGCTTTTTGGGGTGAGGCCTCAGGAAATTCTCATGAGCCTTTCCAAAGATATAAAAGGTCTAGAATCATGTGAAGACATGAGTCTCTGCAACTAAGCCCAAGTCAGCCAAACATGCCCAACACCTGCCTATGCCAGCTGCAGGCAGGGGAGGGAGCCCCCTGATCCATAGGGGAGGCACAGCCACTCACCCAGCCCCTTCCCCTCTCTGGGCTTCAGCTCTCCAGCTCAGCACCAAGCAGGTCAGTCCTTGCAGGGTGTCTGTTTGGTCGTTAAGCAAAAAGCACCAACTGTGGAGCCTTTAAAATCCAGATGGAACGACTAGCCGGGACCGCAGCTACTGTTGACCGAGTGTGTCCTGTGTGCCGGGCACATTTCAAGCCCTGGACACGATTATCTCAAAGCTTCATCCCAGTACCCCCATGAGATTGCGTCTGCTTTTAGCCCCACGGTAAGATGAGAAAACTGAGGCAAGGAGATGTCCATCCACCAAAGTAACAAGACTCACAGAGTTGTCAGGGGTAGAGCCAGGTGAAGCCCAGTTGGTTATTATCCCCTTAAAGTGCCATTGAATTCATCTGCAAAATGGGTCCAGATGCCCAACTCTCAGTGTTAACTCTGAGAATTCAGAGAGGATGAAAAGCACCAAGCATTGTGCCCCCAGAAACGGATCCTCCCCTCATACAAAGGATATTATTATCATATTATCATTATTATTATGATTGACTTGAAAGGCTAGACAGCTCTGATCTAAATAATTGGGCCATATTCAGCTCTGACTCCAAACAAAGAAAGCGAAACCAGGCTGCCAGAGAAAGACCCCATACCAGGGGCTCCCCAAGGCGCCAGATTCCAAAAACCTGACTCCATCAGCCACGTTCTTGAGGTGCTTTTCCACCTCTGGTGGCAGTTTTGGAACAGGCGGCCTGGGGCTGCCTGGCCTGCCTGGCCTCTCCCCTCTGCTCCTTTGAAGTGCCCAGCATGGGGTGTGCTGGAAGGAAACCCTGGGCTGCAGAGGCCAGCTGTGGCAGCACCTACCCACCCCCACAGGCCGCCTCCCCTGCACAGTGCAGCCTGACTGGGTCTTTGTTGCAGGAGCCCAGGCAGGGGACAGCCAGGGACCTGGCCTCATTATGTGCCTGACCTCAGGCTGGCCCCCTCCCCCCCAGGGTGGAAGGTTAATGTGGCTGCCCGCCATGCAGGCCTGGGCCTCCGGGAGGCCTCCTTGGAGGGACAAAGGACCAGCCCCTTCCTCCTCTCCAGGCCCCAAAAACAGCTGCGGGACTGCAGGGCTCATTCAGAGAGGAGCCGAGGGCCTGGAGGCAGGCTGTCCCAGGCTTTGATGGCTCACAAATCTCCGGTGCCTCCTTTCCAAACCTCCTTCCTTCCTCCCACCCAGCGAAGGAAATACCTCCCAGGGGAGCTGACACAGAGATGCAGACAGTCCTGGGGGAGAAAGGACTGCAGGGGAGGGGCTGCCTGCACCTTTCTCTGCCCAACGGGGGAGCCTGCTTCCATGCAAGGCTAATTTCAGCCCCTCACCAGGCAGGGCAGCATGGAAGGACAGGGTCAGTAAAAAATCAGAAGCTTCTCGGTCCTGACCCACCTTGACACATGGCTTCTGGTAGAGAAAGCGTGTGGGAGGGGAACAAAAGTCCCTCCAGCTTGTGGCATCACCTTCCAACAGGAGGGTTCCTTTCCTCCATACTAATTACCAACCAAGTAGGATGCTGGAGTCTATGCCAAGCACCAGATAGAATCACCTGGAAGGCTGCTCCCAATTGCCTCCTTTATTCAATTTCTAGTTATTTGGAGTCCTGCGCCCCACACTCAGGACTGACACACAGTTTGTTCACTCATTTTAATTTCTAAAGACTCTGGGGAAATTTTTTGGAGTGTTTTATTTGCTTAAGATCCTGGGGCCGACACAGGGGGACGCTGGGCTCCAGGGGGACCGGCTGAGGAACCAGCAAGAGGCGGTGCAGAAGGCTGGGCGCACAGCCGGAGGTGTGCGCTCACGCGTGCCTCTGCAAGCAGGTGTGCCCCGACGTGTGTGCAACAAAAGGCCGGCTGCAAGCCTTACCTAGGGAGCAGGCAGGCAGCAGGAGCCCGCGGTGATGGAAACAGCCTGGTTGGCCCTTTGTTGAGAAGGGCTGCCTTTCAAGGGACAAAAGGTAGAGGGGAGCAGGACGACACCCGAGGGAGAGGCAGGCACATCTGTATAGAGCATAAACTGCGTCCCATTATCGCGAAGGCTCCCGCAGCAGCCTCGTGCAGGAGTCGCGCGTGTGCGCGCGCCCGGCCGGCATTGTCCTGCCCAGTCAGGGACAAGGCACCCGGCCCTCTCACAAAGGCATCAATTTTCTCCTTCCCTTCCAGAGTAAGATGAGCTGAGCTCCAGGGGTGACACGTCCTTAACTTTTCAGTGGGGTTTTCTTTTCCGATTTGTTTGCTTGTAATATATTTTTTTATTTTTTATTTTTTTTTAAGATTTATTTATTTTTGCAATATATTTTTTTAAACGGGGCCTCTGATTGTGTCAGTTCGGGGCCGCCTCTCCACTCCCACCCCCAAAGCGAGCAGGGCATGTGCGGATTATCTGAGCGCGCAGGCTGCTCGCAGGGCATCCTGGGCCCCGAGGATGCCAGGGGGTTAGAAATTGGGGAGGGGGGGAATTAATTGCCAAGAAAACACAAGGCTGTGCTGTGACTTTGATTCCATCAATTACCATTATCTTTCTCCGCAGGTCCGCCAACCATCCCCCGGAACCAGCCGTGTTTAACTTTCTTTGCCAGTTGAGATAGCCCGTCAGATTTCTGGCGGTGCCATGCAGCCCGCCTGGGCTCCTTCTGGGCCCTTATCAGCCTCTCCCAGTCAGCCTGGCCCGGCACAGCTGTTCCAGGCCCTCAGCCCCCCACTTTATCTGCTCGCACAGACCTCGGCCTGGCAAGCGCAGGGCCCGGTGCCTGCTCCACATTCCCCAGGAAGCCGGCTGGGAACACAGCCGCCCTGCTCCCCAACATCCTCTGGGAGTTCATTACCAGCCAGGGTACCCCAGACCGGCAGCCAAGGTGCGGGCCGCGCCGCCCAGCCTCAGCGCCGGCATCATTAAAACTCCAACCTTCTGAAGAGAAGAAAGAACAAAACCACAAATTTAGATTAATAAAGCATTTGTTGATTCTACAGCAATTTAGCAGGCCCCTAAGAAACCCACCAGAGACCCGCGGAGCTCCAGTAATTTTCTGTTATATTATCTTTCTTGTAAAATACTTCCCCAGACAGAGTCCCCAAAGGGGCTCAAATATCACTGTGACTAACCAAAATCAATGTGCACTCACCTATTGACATTTTTACATAGTTTTTGGATTTAGTATCCAGCCGAAAACACAATCAACTCCTCTGCCAAGGAACCGACAGGCACTTAGCTAGTCAGCTATTAGTGTTACAAAGGAAAAAATGCAGGCACCCAGGGGAGCAGGGCGAGGAGGCACTGACGTCAGGGGGTAATTGGGTGTCTGAGAGAAATTGCCAGCGGCTGGCCGGCTCCCCCGGGGCCGCACAAAGCTGAGCTGTAACTCTAATAAAGGAGAGGAAATTCTAGAAAAGGGGGCTCTGCTACAAAGGAGTCCAGGCAGATGCCAAAAATAGCCCCTTGGAAATAAATAAATAAATGTGGCCAAAGCATATAGATCTAAAAAATAAAATAAATCACTGTACGGAGAAGGCTTTCTGGCCTTCCCTCACTGGACATCTGTTTGGAGCTCAAGGCCTCTGCCTCCTCCCCTTCCCCTCTGGAACCACATTGGATTTTACTGCTGGAAGGAGGTTTACCATCTATTTTGGCAAAGAGGATGGGTTTTCTAAAGAACCTAAGAGTGCAAGCCCCTCCACCCCAAAGGCAGTGTCTTCCATGTTTATTTTGAGGTCCATAAGGAGGAGGCATTTCCATTGTTTAGTTTTAGGTTGTTTTTAAGGTTTTGGTTTTGATTTGTTGTTTTGGTTTTGTGTTGTTTTGGTTTTGGTTTTTTAACAGGGGTGGGTTTTATATTGGCCTCTCCATGGAGTGAAAATTTTAAAGGGTCTGATCACATGACTTGGGGCTCCCCTGGGAAAAAATCTGTATTCTAAATGGGTTAAATTCTCTTCATTTCCCACTCTCCCACCCACCACAGAGGCTCTCAAGCCTGAGGTCAGAGGTTGTGGTGCACCTGGGCAGACTTCACTGCTTCTCCAAATGACGCCAAAGTCTCCAACAGGAAGGAGGTCAGGAAAGTGGTGGCCCCCACCCAGCAGCAGCTCCTGAATCAGGCCCCAGGCCGGGATACTGGCCTCCCTTGGGGGTCTGCAGCTCTCCAAAGACCTCATGGGAAGGAGGAAGGGGTAAGTTGGTGAGGAGATTTTCAGGGCTGTAGATGGACTGAGCCCCAGAGGCTGCTGGGAAACTCAGGCCTTCTTGGTCAGGCTGGAGAAGGTGGCTTATGGAGAGAGATGGCAAAAATGGAATTCCCGGGGTCAGATTCTATTTCATCGCTTTGAAAGGAAAAGGAAAAATAGGCCCGGGATTTAAAAAAAGAAGAAAGAAAAAGAAAAAAAGCAGACTGTACTCCATCCCAAAGCTACTTGGAAATTGGTCTGAACAAAGGTCTTCAGCTAAAAATGTCAAATCAGCGCCACAGGGTTTCTTGCCCTCTAGTCTCAGAGCCCCTGCTGCAGCCCCAGGGGCCTGCTGGGAGGAGAAAAGGCCCCTCCTGGGGTCTGCCTGGGGCTGTGAGCCGGCAGCCCCACCCCTTCAAGACACTCAGGGGTTACCGCGCAGCCAAGCTGGGGTTGGGGGGAGGCGGCTGGAGCACAGGGGGACCCACTCCTTTCCTCACCGAGCGCCCAGTGTTGGCAAGGAGGAGGAAAATCAAAAATGGGACTGGAAAGAAGAAAGGGATCCTACTACAGACAGCCCAGGGGAGGGAAAGAGCTCAGGAACGCGCCAGCCAGAGCCCTGGCACCAAATCACAAACCTTGAATCAATGATGCAATTGCTTAATTAATCAGCCCGCTCAGGGTGGGTGCAGAGGATCCCTGTGAGTGTCTGACCCAACCAGCTCCTGATGGGCAAACCCCCCTCCTTGGGCCCCTCTGCTGGACCCACGGGACCACAGATGGTTGAGCACCGTCTGGGAGTCTCACCGAGGGGGGAAAATGTGAGTTCCCGAGTCCCCAGTGTGATCCAGTCACTCTGGCAGAAAGGAGGGGGAGGGAGAAAAGACGGGGGAGGAGGGAGGAAGGAGGGTCTTATCAGCAACTTAGAATTTCTTGGCCTTGGCTGCAGCAAGTTAGCTCTCTCGATGTTATTTTCTTGTCCCAGTCAATGAGACTGTAATAGAAATAGAGCGAGAGAGACCTCTTTTCAGCAAGCCCGTGAGTGCCACTTTCGGGGGTGGGGGGTGGGGAAGGCAGCTTAAATTAACCCTAAGGCTTAGCAGGTTTAAATCTTGTAACTTTTAAAAAATAGTACCAAAGGTTGAGTGTGCAGATGGTAGAGGCAGCAACACATCGCACACAGAACCTGGTGTGGGTGTGTGGGTGAGCGCGCGCCCGCACACGTGTGTGTGTGTGTGTGTGTGTGTGTGTGTGTGTGTGTGTGTGTTGGGGAACAGGAGGGCACCCCTTGTGTCTGTTCAACACTTCAGCAACAAAACACTTGCAAAAAAAGTAGTAGGCAGCCTCAGCAGCTACTATTCTGATGACCAAACTGGGAGGGAGGGTTTGAAACCAGTTCACACGGGAGATTGGACCATCTCCAAGGCTGATTTTCTCATCTTTAATGCACAGAAGGGAGGAGAACGGAGGAGAGGAGGAGAGCAAGCAGGCCAATATCTCAAACCGACCCCAAACAGTTAATGATAATGAGACAGGAGCGCGCGACAGGAGTTTAACAGCTCTAAGGAAGAGGGGAGGCCCGGGAGAGGGGCGCGGCAGAGGTGTTTTCAATTACCAAAAAGAAAAATAATTTATTTTTAAACAATACCCCTCGACACTGGGTGTTTAAAGAGAATATACTCCGGTCCCTAAAATATCAAAGTGAGATTTAAAAATAGAAAAGTCATTTCCCCCCCTTCCCCATCGCAGATTTTACTGTAGCGTTCTAGAAGGCAGATTAAATGAAGGAAGCTCAAACACACTCAATTTTGTCCTTTAGCAAATTCTTCTCTTTCACTCTTGCATGAAGAAAAAAAAATCTCCCCACAGAGTTTTTCTCTTCTTCCTGGTGTGGATCTGGGCCCCTGCAG
Source organism: Talpa occidentalis (assembly GCF_014898055.3). Taxonomy (NCBI): domain Eukaryota; kingdom Metazoa; phylum Chordata; class Mammalia; order Eulipotyphla; family Talpidae; genus Talpa; species Talpa occidentalis. The sequence goes on along the minus strand of NW_023601754.1, from coordinate 21,175,898 downwards.
TGCCCTGTGTAATTTCCAGTTCCTCAGAATTCAGGTATTAATAAAGACCCCATGGGGACTTCCAACAATATAACCCTACATTTTGAGGCATTATGAAAGGAAACCCCCAGGGGTCTGTGGCTCAAATTTCTGAAATGTAGGCATTGTAAAAGGCACCCCAGGGGATGCCCGCAATAGAAATCTGCTGAATTCAAAGCATTTTGGAAGTCCTGGTGGGAGTCATTACTCCCACTGGAAGCTTTTTACAAAACATGTGTTGCTGACATGTTGACAGATTGCTCAGTGAAGTGTTTAGGTGCATGCACAAGGCGGGCCTTTGGAGACGCTCCGCGCTGCCAGCGAGTCTCCGAACGCTGGAACCGGTACCATCCATATTTCATAACAGGGGAGGCCAAGGCAGCCGGGGACAGGAGGAGTGTTCTCCGAACCAGCAGCCAGCCTCGCACCCCTCCGCCGCGGAGCCACTTCGAGTGGGCCGGCCCAGTGCTCGCCTTTGGAAGCCGGTCTGTGCAGCACAGCTGTGACGGCCCTTGTATCCCTGCCAAGGGCTTTACTGAAGGAATCTTGAGGCGACCTCGCTGATCACTGCAAGGCGCTGGGCAGACCGAACCGAGGAGGGGGCTGGGCGGGGTGGGGGCCGACGGGACCCTCACCTCCACCCCTGGCCCTCCTGGAGAGGCTGGATGTGGGGAGGGGGTTTTGAACTGGGCCGCGCTGGTTCTTGACAGCGTTAAGCTCGAGAAAGTGATCTGTGACTTTAATAAGGCAGAGGGGCTCAGAGGAATTAGCTGCCTAGGTGATGGGGGCCGGAGATGGATGGAAATGTATTCAGGGCCTGGTGGGCCAAGGGCCAGGCTGGGGCCCTGGGGAGGTCGGCTCACCCACAGCCCCATGCGCTCTGAGGCTCGCCTCTCCAAAAGAGTTCTCAGCCACTGGGGGAGTGAGTGCCGAGCAGGCCTGCCTGTGCATACACACACACACACACACACACACACACACACACACACACAGAGTGACTCCAAAGCAGGATAATGTGCCATATGCCTGTGTTCATAAAATTTTAAAGGTAAAAGCAGATGTAATTTGATAAATGTGTACATGTGTTGATAGGAACACACACACCAACACACCCGCACCCACATTCCAATGCCGGGCCTTTTCCTTCCGCCTGGCTGTGCTTTTGCCTCTAGGACCTCCCCACACGTGCTCGGGCATGAGAGGAGCCACCGCATCCCCCTGCCATGGCTGCTGGAACACACAAAGAAACCTCCTCGAGAAATTTCGTTGGTTTTTTATTAATTTATTCTCTTTGAACCATACTATCTATTACGTTGTCAGCTTGGGGTTTTCCTTTATTGAATTTTTTTAAAGCCCGTTAAGGAATAGAAAGCATTTCTGCTTAGCACAAGAGCATTGAGAATCAGGGCTGAGGGGCATCACGGGGGTGGCACCACACATCCAGTCCAGCCCTATATTTTCCCAGGACTTCACCTTCGTGCTGGAAACTGACTTTGAAGTTGACTTGCAGGTTCCAGAAGCACATTCTCACCCTGTCTAGTCTTTTCCCTCCTTTCAGAGGGAAACTGCATTTCAATTGGCAAATAGCTTTTGAGAGTAGGGTACAAGATTCCATTCTCCCAAGTCCCCTCAAGAACTTTTGGGAACAGGGCCTCCCCTGTGGTACAGCAGGCTGAGAGCAGTGCTGTGAAGCTGTCCACAGCCTCTGCAGTGCAGGTTCGATTCCCGGGCAGCCAGGGAGATACCCACATGGTGCAGCAGACCTCTCCTGTCTTGCCCACTGCTCCCCTCAGCAGTGTCTTCGATCCGTCTGCCTGTTCTGCTCCCCGCTCTCTCTGGTGAATCCTCTCACCCTCCCATGACTCTGACCTGTACCCCAGTTCTTATATAAATAAATAAAACCTTCAAAAAGAAAAAAAAAAAGAACTTTTGGGAACAAAGCCTCCAAAGAGGGCCCTGGCAGAGGAGCCCTCACCTGGGTGTCAGCCCCAGGTCAGGCCAGGTGGGGATGAACCAGGCCCTGCTGACATTAATGCAGTCCTTCCCACCAGCAGCTCAGAGTGACAATTTGCTAAAGTCTGGGGCTGGAGGTGGGGGAGGTTGGGGTCCAAGGGGCGGGGGGGGGGGGCGGCTCCAAGGCGCTGGATGGCAGGGCTTTTATATCTACCCTGTTCCCAGTCCTGAGCTCAAAGCATCAGGCAGGCACACAGTGGGTGATCAGTAATAACCACTTACTGAGTGAAGTAAGTAAGAAATGGGTAAAGGAAAAGCGCAGGCCATGGAGGAGGCTGTCAGAGTCAACCCCAGTAGGTAGAGTCCTAAGGGAGGAAGGATAGGCTTCCCCATCAGTGTAGACTTTGGGGAACCCTCTTCCAAGAAGAGACCTGGGTGCTGGAGGCAGGTCCAGGCAGCTGAACCCAGGTCTCAGGAACCCACTTTCCAGAGGGCTGCCTTTGCCCAGACACCTGGCCATGCCATGTTCAGGGGGGATCCACCTAGGTGAGGGAGACCTGGAATGGAAAGGAAGAATCTTCCAGGGCCTCCCCATTTCTTCAATGTCACAACTCCAGGTAAAGCTCCAAGGCCAGTAACATGAGAGCCTCTCCTTGAGTTTCAAGCTCCTCTGGGAAGCCCAGTTCTACACTCAAAGTTCTGACCCCTTTCTCCTTGGATGGCAGCAATCTGTGCTTACATCTCAACAGGGCGACCAACTTGCCCAGTTTGTCTGGGACTTTCCAAATTTTAGCACTGAAATCCCTATGTCCCGGGAGCTCTTAAGTCCAAAGCAAATAAGGTTGGTAACTCCATACGCTCACCCCCAAACTGTGAGCTCCATGATGGCAGGGAGCAGCAAGGCCTGATGAGGAATAGGTGTGCATTAAACATTTATTATCACATGTGCACAAATGGCTAAGACTCACCCCCATCCCCTGGGCCCCGTTCCAATAGGTCTGAGGAGTATGAAGGTTTGTGTCTCATTGCACAGGTAACCGCTCCACAGAGCACCTGCAACCAGGTGCCAAAGGCAGCAGCACGCCTCAGCTGCACGGAGGCCCTCAAACATCTGTAGAGGCTGGGGACCAGCACAAAAACTTCCCAGCTCACAGGGACCCCTGACTAGAGCCCCACTTGCTCACTCACCACCACTAGTGGCGGTCACTTAGCCCTCTAGACCCTCCCAAGCTCCCTCTTGACCTGGAAGCCACCGATGAACAGACACCAGTACTACTGATGGGTGGCCTTCACCTCCACTCACCCCCATCTAACCTCTCCAGCCTTTTTGTTGTCAAGGCTTTGGATTTCACTTTTAAAGGTCAAACAAGAGTAGACTGGGTTGTAGAGTCTCCTCTCTGGGAGAAGATGGTAAGGGACTCAAAGTGGGAGAAGGAAATGACCTCATGCAAAGGCTCAGCTCTGGTTAAGTCAGGAGAGAGATGAGAATGGAGAGGAGTCCTTCTTTCATTTAACAAATAAGGGTCTCCCTGGTGGCGCAAGGGGGTAAGCACCATACTGTGAAGCAATCCGCAGCCTCTGCAGCACAAGTTCAATCCCCAGCCAGCCAGGGAGCTAGCCACATGGCGCAGCAGACCTCTCCTGTCTCACCCGCTGCTCCCCTCAGCAGTGTACTTCAGTCAATCTGCCTGTTCTGTTCCCCACTGTCTCTGGTGAATCCTCTCACCCCCTGCATCTCTGGCCTGTACCCCAGCTCTTGTATGCATAAATAAATAAATCTTAAAAAAAAAAATACTATGACCCCTCTAGTCAAGTGGCAGACCCAGGAGAACAAAGGTGAAAAGTCAAGGTCCCAGCCCCTCCCAAGACCCATAGGTGGACACCCAGGATGGGTGTGTCCACTCTAGAGCTAGGGGATTGCAGTACACACCCGAGCACCACCACCCCATGGCATACTATACAGCTGGTTAAAAGGAAGCTTTAGGATAAAATTTAACAACATGATGAGCTGTCTTCAATCCATGGGTAAATGAACAGAAAACCAGGTTGCAGAACAAGCACTTGGAAGGATGAATGCCAAAGTGATTGCACTGGACCTCTGGATTATGGTTGGATTTTACACTCTTCTTTTGGCTTGTCTTTATCTAATAGATCTTCTACAGCAAATGTGTCTAACAGGAATGAAATAAATAAAATGTATTTGAAACAAGGGAGGCTTGGGCTTCAGAGTCGTCTGCTCTGAAGTCAGGAGAGGTTTCTGGGGAGGCTGGAGGATGAATCTGACTTTGCCGGGAAGCAAACTAGAAATGGGGACATGGGGGGACGTAGAGGGGGGCTCTCAAGCAGAGAGAATGGCATGGGTACGGACGCCTCCGACGTCAAGGGCAGTGGCAAGATGGACAATGGTGAGCAGGGCTGCAAAGCAGGGAAAGACCCCGTCACAAATGGCCACCCAAGAGGTAAATTTGGGTTTCGTGAGAATTGGAGGCAAGTGACCCTCAAAATCCCACTCATCATGGGCCTCCCTGGTGGCGCAGGCAGTTGAGCACAGCACTGTGAAGCTGTCCGCAGCCTCTGCAGTGCCGGTTCGATCCCTGCCGGCTGCGGAGCAACCCACATGGCGCAGCAGACCACTCCCGTCTCGCCCACTGTTCCCCTCATCAGTGTATTTCAGCCATTCTCTGGCCTGTACCCTGGTTCTTGTACATATAAATAAAATATTTAAAAAAAAAAAATCCCACATATCATGGCCCTCCATCAAACATTAAGCCACAGTTTGCCTTTCAAGAACTAATTTCCATCAAACAAGCAGACCCTTAATAACAAGGGCAGGGGTGCAGCCCCAAATGAGGGGGAGCCTCACACTCTTACCTCCAAGCCGGTCATTGCACAGAGGCCCACCCTGTCCATTCTGGACCCTCTTAAACTCTGAAAGGCCTCACTGTCTCCTGAGGGCCAGGCCTCAGCAGTGCCGCTGCTCCGGACAGAGGCAGGTGGGTCTGGGCCCAAGGACCCTCTGCCTGAGGCAGACCTCCAGCTGCTGGGGGGGCAGCTGCCACCAAACCCAGAGTCCAGGTGTCACAAGGAAATTAAAACAAATGACCCGGCCACGTTTTTTTATCATCCATTCATAAAAAATACAAGCGCAGGATGGAAGAAAAATAGGTCACTTCAGTGAGATTTACAGTGACTTTAGAAATCTAAACATCACCCAAAGGTCTTCAGACTCCATCTGCCTGACCCAGAAAAGGAAGAAGGAGTCCAGAAATTCAGAGCAGAGTGGAGTGATGGCCCAGGACACCAAGGCTCCAATAGCACCTTCCGGTCTCACAGCCTCCGGGCCACATACTAGGGGCCCCAAAAGAAAAACCCAGCAACAAGCCCCCAGAGCGGCCCACAGATGAGCCGCTCTCCACACAGCAGCCACGGGATCTTTGAAAACCCACATCTGATTGCCCCCCCACCCCACCCCTGACATAGTCCTTCCAATGGCTTCTCACGAGTCTTAGGGAAAAATCCCCAGCTTCCCCAAGACATCCAAGGTCCTGTGCTATCTGGTCCCCGAAGAATCTCAGCCTGGCCCCGCACCCCACCTGACAGCCTGCCGGGCACCTACCGCCCAGGCTCCTCGCTGGCTTCCCAACATGCTGCATCATCTCTCACTCCCCAGGGCCTTTGCAGTTTTCTGCAGCCTTCAGTCACTTACCTCTTACTCATCGCAGATCAGGGCCAAGAATTTTAATAAATACAGAAAGAGTCTGCTTCACGCTCATGTAATTCAAATGAGAAAAAACACTGAAGTATAAAAGAAGTGTAAACAAGTCTTGTCAAAAATTTTATTGATTCATTTATTTATTTATGCATCTCTAATGCCTTAAAAAAAAAATACCTTAAGTCAAATTCTTGCAAAAGCATGTCTTTCTCATGAGGGAGTGGCCGGGCCTTACCGCATCCTCAGCTCCTACATGGGTGCAGCATGGTTCAGAGCTCAGTCCCAGCTCCACCACCTCCGGGAAGCTCTCCTGAACACCTCACTGGCCTCATACCTCCTGGAAAGCAGATAGGAGGCCCCTCGGCATTTTCACAGCACCGTGTACCTTCCGCTGGATGCTGGAGGGGCAGCTGCCACCAGAGTCTAGGGGTCACATTTGCAGCCGCAACTTTCCCCTTCTTTGGGTTACCAAGACACCATTCCTGGATGAATGCTGCTCCCCAGCACACCGCCAGCTCCACTGAGGGAACAGTGCTCACCTTGCTCACCTGTGTGTCCACCTTACACAGAGACCAGAACATAGTAGGTGCCCAAGAAAATTGTCAAATGAATGAATAGACCAATAATTGCATGAATGAATGGGGATGACAGATCATGTGACAAACGCAATCATCAACAAACCATAAGAAGCCCTCGCTGAGTCCCTGGGGCTGACCCCCTAGTGGATTCAAACAGTGCTTCCAACATTTACAAGATGCCTACTATGTGCCAGATCCTGAGAACCCAAGGATGAACAAGACAGAACTTATCCTCCAGCAGCTCCAGAAAGGATGGGCAGACTTAACAAAAACCCAAATGTTCATGTGCCATGACAAAATAGAGGCTCGGAGCTCCATCCAGGGGTAGGGGGAGAAAGAGATACTTGAGAATGCTCCTTCACCTTCCCCCAACTCTCAACCCCCAACTCCCCAAGGTCAGTTGGTGGTCTCCACAGTTGCCACTCAGCGGGATATAGCAGAGGCATTCCACTGGGGTATTCCTTGAGGCTGCAGGAGTTGGTAGAACTTGCACGTCCCATAGGGCTCAGCATGTCCCCTTCTGTCACGCAGCATACAATGAACAAACTCGACTCCCTGCCAGGCATGGTGCCAGGCATCGGGGACATAGAGACCAGGCTGCAATCCCTGCCCTCAACAGGGTCGGCTCGACGGCTCTTGACCAGGTGCAGCACCGCCTGCCCTTCAGGGGCATTTTTCAAGTGCTACAATAATCAGGGAGGATGCTACTGGCATCTAGTGGGCAAGGCCAGGGGTGCTGAATGTCCTACAAAGCAAAGGGCAGTCCCTCAGAATGGAGAACTAACCTATTCTACATGCCACCTGCGGTTAGAAATTCTAGCACAAATCTCCCAGCTGTAAGCAAACCTGCAAGTAATGCCTTGACTTGCACAATTCTGCCGAGAGCAGTGCGCCCAAAGTGCACAGTAAAACAGCTCTGAGAGGTCAGATCTGCCAGCTGCGACCAGCTTAACCCCTAGAGAATCCCAGTTCCCATCAAAACCCTCCTCCCCTCCTCCCAGGTGCCCCCTGATGCCACCATTTGTCCAGCGTTCCTAAAGTCCTTGCTACTCAAAATGTGCACCCCCCAGGGGTTAGTAACAAACACAGAATCTTGTCCCCCAACCCATCCTTCTTTACAAATCCCAAGAGATCCATCAGCACTTAAAAGTTTAAGAAGTTCAAGAATGGCGTGGGCTACTCTGAGACAACCTCCAGGACACTTTCTGTTCAAAATCTTCCAGGTAGCAGAGGGCCAGGGAGAGTCCATCCACTGTGCCCCTCTAGCCCCTGTCCCACGCTTCCTGCATCCCTGTGAGAGATGACCTGGCCCCTGCTTAGAGGGCAGACCAGGTGCCCCAGGATTGCTGGTTCTCATCTCTCTCTATTCAGCTCACATGTGAGAACAGGAGAGGGAACCCCCATAACATCCAAACCCCTATAACATCCAAAGGAACCCAATGGAAGAAGATTCTCACTGTGCCCCAGTTAAGGATTGACACAAGCCAGTACAAAGGCTTTTTGGGGGTAGGGGTAGGTTATTGCTGAGGGGCTTGCCAGCCTGGGAAAAACCCAAAATAAGTATAAAATGAGGGTTGAAATACCAATACGTTCCTCAGAGCCACATCAACACCTATGCCCCTACCCCCAGACTTCACTCAGGGATGCTCTGGAGTTTTGATCCAAGCCTCATTGAGGTCCACTCCCCCAAATGGACTTCAAGCAGGCTGGTTCCCTTGTGTAGATGCTCCAAGCCCCAAAACTGATCCCAGGCACAGTATCGTATCTGATACAAGTGGAGGTGAGATGAGGCAGGTCAGACTGGGACAGGATGGGACAGAACGGGATGGGACAGGAGCGTGAGGAATAGAAAAAGGCTGGGCTCAGCAATGTCCCCATTTTCTTTAAGAACCAATGAAAAATGTCTCTCTCCTATAGAGACATGGACAAGAATGTTTACTACTGTAAACTATTGGAAATGCCCATCGCCAAGGGAACAGCTGCATAAACCATGGTATATCCACACTATGCAATGTCACACAGCAGTTAATAAAAAATAAGGGAGATCTATATTCCAACGTGGATACCCTCCAAGGCACAGTATTGCTGGGGAAAAAGAAAGTTGCAGAATGATAGATCCAATATGGTATCATTTATTTTTTTAATCAAAAATCAATAGCACATTGTTTCTATGGATACACACACACACCGTATTTCATTGAATCTAAGACGCCATGGATTGTAAAATGCACCTCTGCGAAAGGTACCCCTGAAAAAGCCAACAAAAAACACTTTCAATTAAACCATGACAAGCCACTAATTATAAGATTCATCTCGATTTCAGAGATATTAAAGTATATCTTAGAATCGATGACACTTGCAGTCAGAGGTCTTGAAGCTCACAGGCCAGAATGGTAACAGCGATTAACCTGGGGGTGGAGGGCAGGAGGAAGGCTTTAGCCTTCTCTGTAATCCTTAAAATTTTACAAATAGAATACATTTGCACTGGTGACATTTAATGATGTCAAAATTTTTTAGAAGAAAGAATGACTGAATGCCTCACCCACCCTCACTTGGAGGTGAAGCAATGCTAACAATGTTGGCCAGCGCGTGAGTCACAGGAAAAGCAAGGCTGTCCTCAGGGCTAAGTCAGGGTGGGGCGCGGGTGGGTGAGCGAGGGCGTGCTGTGAGGTTTGTGAAGAAGGGCAGGAGGTTCTCTTGAAGGTCCGGTGGGGAAAGTGGCACGGGAAAAAGAAACAACGAGACGAGAATCTAATTTGGGGAAACACACAATTCTCAAACTACTCACAGACTAACACCAGGGTTACTTGGGGGGCTGGGATTGTTCCCCAAAACAGCTCCTTCACCTACTCTTGCTGCTGTCTGCAAAAGCAGTTTGGAAAATCATAATGCCATCCTGAACGCATCCCTCACAAGGGAGCTCCTCGGACTCAAGCTTCTAATTCCGCCTTAATATCCAATTCTGTGTGTCAGGGAGAGCTGAACCCCGGCCTGCAGCAGCCGCATCACCTTGCCCTGCACACAAATAAAAATAGCTTTGGTGCTCAGAGCACAGGTTCCTTGTCTTATCCTCTGGGGGTCCCGGGAGCGGCACAGCCGGCGAATGGAAACCACGTGCCAGATAAATACATAATGAACAAAGAGGCTCCTCAGAAGCATCCTTGACCTTCCTGCTTTCCTTGACTTCTCCCCCGCCTCGGCCCCAGTGAAGCCGTAAATGGAATGACACTGCCGAGGGGGTGCGGGCCACCGAGTGCCTTCGTTGCCAATTTCTCCAGTAGTTAAGCAGCAAATGGTGTTAATCGCAATGATAACCTATTCAGCTTCCATCTCTGCACATAAAGTTTTGGCAGCTCCGGCCATGATCTGAGCAGCTCCACCTGCCAGTGGGGGCTCCGGGTCCGACTGCTTCATTCCTCTGTTCCCATCATGTGAGGCACAAGGTACAAGACCCAAGTGCTGAGTGCCGTGCACCAGGAAAGGGGACCAAAGCCAAAACCCCAGCAACTAACAAAGCCCCAAGCTCCAAGAGAAATGGTGGGGCTCCCACTCCCCCAAACAAATTCACACAAGAAATTCCTCCCTTCTCAGCAACATTCAAGCTGGCCTGGGAGCAGGGTGACGCAGAGGGCACTTGCCAGTGGCCCTCCCAGCCTCCAGCCCCCCAGCTAGCCAAGTGCCCTGCTTCAGGCCCGCTGCTGGGTTTAGCGTAGGTCCTGGCAAAGACTGGAGGGGGGATTTTTTTCTCCTGGCCCCCTCATAGGGGTGCCACAGGTGCGGTGTCAGGGCCGCCCCCTCCTAGCTCTCTCTCTCCAGGTCCTGCCAGCCATTCCTCCCACTCGCCCAGTCAGGGATGTCCCTGGGCATCCCCAAGATGCTCCCCAACCCTGTTGGCTTCCCTTCACCCTGAGTACCTCCAAAAGGGCCCTTTATTAATGTTCCTCAAGTAGCCTGTTTGAGCACACCATCTGTTTTCTGTTGGGACCCTGACTGAGGGGGATCCTTTAGACAATTTTTAAGTAAACATGTCTATATGGTGTTTGTTAAGACTGTGATAAAAAGACATTAGAGGAGCGGTATAAAACATGGCATCTGTAAGAGCAACGAGAGATGGAAAAATCAGCGAAGAGACATGCAGCCCACAGCAAAGGGGGTCGGGGGCCAAGCCATTTTAATCATTTACTCCCCCAAGCCTGGGGTCCCTAGCCCCTCACCTGTGTGATGTGGCCATGGGGGCCAGTGACCCAGCACTTCTCCCTGCAGTGCTGCCACTCCTTCCATGGGGGACTGAGCAGCCCTGGGGTAACCCCACAAATGAGGTCACTTCTAAAATCCACCTCCAGGGCCACCATCCACTGCTACCCACTGGTGCTCCTCAAATTCCACCTCAGGAAACGGGGGCTCTGCCCAAGCTCTGCAGACCTTCTCTTCCTCCGGAGACAGTGGGCTCTTGGGAGGCAGGATCTGTCCATCCCTATGTGCAGCCCAAGGTACCCACCCCCCACACATCCCAGTTCATCCATCTTCTGGGGTATTCCAACTTGGGATACTTGGGATGCCACCATGTGCATTCCAGGCTGCCATATGCAGCTACCAACCTTTTTTTCCCCCCAAGATTGATTGATTGATTGATTGATTGATTGATTGATTGATTGATTTATGCAAGCACTGGGTACAGTCAGAAGTGCGGGAGGGTGAGAGAATTCACCAGAGCCAGTACGGGGAACAGAATAGGCAGACTGATGAAATACACTGCTGAGGGGAGCAGCAGGCGCAGCAGGAGAGGTCTGCGTGCCATGTGGGACCCTCGCCGGTGGCCGGGGATTGAACTGGTGCTGCAGAGGCTGAGGGCAGCTTCGCAGCCCAGCGCTCAACTGCTGCGCCACCGGGGGGAGGCCCCCAACATATTTCTTTAATGTCCATCTCCCCACCAGAGCAAAACCTTCCTAGAGACCTGCTCCCTCACTCATCAGTGCCTATCATGTTGTAGGGACTTAATAAAAACTGAAGGTCCACAATGCAAATGATTCCTGCACCCTAGCAGGACGGGATGCACCCTCTGGTTTGCTTATGTGCCCTATTCTCCCAAGACGCAGGTGGGAAGTACAGCTTCTGAGCCAGGCAGGGAGGGTGAGGGAGGTGTGGCGGGTGGCATTTGACAGGAGTAGCCTCCAGACCAGAGACCACCTACAAGATTCCTGGTCCTCAGCCACCCAAGGAAGTGACAAATTAGGCGCCACCCAGCCCTGCACCCCCCCCAAAAAAAAAACAAATCAGTCAATAAATATTTCCTGAGCACCTACTATGTGCCCAGTCCTATGCCAGAAGCAGATATAGGCATGAGAAAGACAGAGCAGGACACTGCTCTCGGGGGGTAGCTTTCTAGTGCCAAGGCAACAGTCCAAGAGCAAATCAAAAAAGGATTAATAACTGCCATGGAGGAATTAAATGGGATGATGATAGTGAGGAAAGAAGACCAACTTCAGCTGGGGGAGAGATGGATCAAAGAAGGCAACTCTAAGTGGTGACATAGGAGCTGAGACCCACAAGGAAGTGAAGGAGCTGTCCTTATGGCAACCTGAAGGAATATCCAGGTGGTGGGCAGAGGTGGTGCAAAGGTCCTGTGGCAGGAATGAACGTGGCTTACCCAAGGTTCAAGAAGAAGGACTGTGTGGTGGAGGAGTGGCCAGGAGAGGCACAGCCAGGTCGCTGGGGTGGGTTCATTCTAAGTGCAGCAGGAGAGGGGCGTTGCCAGGACAGAGCTGCCCTGGGGACAATGCTGGGAAGGGGCAGGGAATGCCAGAGGTAGATGGCAACCATTTCTCTTCAATTTCCCTACTTTTTGCCCTTCAGTCACCTTCCTCCCACCTCCAGCTGCACCTGAAGCTCAGTACCTTCCCACCCTCAGAAGGGTAACCCCGTCACTAGGCAGCAACCATACACACTTCTCAAAGCCAACACTTCCGGCACCCAGGGTGGCAGGGGTAGAGGGAGGGTCCACCGTGTGTACACCCCCAGATCAGTCACTACCCCCTACCTGCATAGCTGCCTCACGCCCTCCATCTTCCCAGATGCCCCACAGAACAATGATGTCATTTCCAAAGGCAGCCAAATTCTAGCCAGTCAACTCCAAAATAAAACTGTTTAACACAAAATGAAGCATTTTATAATCCCCTGTACATTTTTCCCTGAGTTGGCACACACACTGTTTAAAAGCTCTGCCAAAACACTCAACCAATAGTTTAGCTTTATTTTAGACCAGTGCCAGAGTTACATTTTCAGATTTCCTTGCTCTTTTCCTGTTCCGAACCCTTGCGTGCCCCCAGTCTTTGCTGTGGCACCCCGAGGACTGTCTGCTCCTCCAGGCCAGGCCGGGCAGGGTATGCAGCACCCGAGGGAAGGACGGCTGTGCCCCGCTGGCTGCACTCCTTCAACAACACATACCAGGCAGCGGAAGACGAATTTAGTTGGTTTCTCATTTTGTTTGGGGATGTTCTCCATTTGTGTGTGTCAGGGTGTCATTATAGGGAAGCCGATCACAGGATCTTGGGGTTCAGAGACACCTGAAAAATTGGCCAATGCCAACCCCTGTGCCCCCAGGCCCATATCCCACTTACCAACCCCGCCATCGTGTGATGTGTTCATCTCCAGGCTTTTAATGGTTCTTGTCACCAGGAAGTTGCTCCTTTTGTGTGGGTCAGAATGGATGTCCCTGTGGCTTCTAGAACCAGTCCTGGTTCTGTCCCTTGGTCAATGAAAGAAGGGACCAGGGGTCTCATCCCTGCTGCCCCACTGCTTTGGGGCACAGATTTGACCAGCATGCCCACTTCACAGCCCCCTCCAGTAATATGTCTTAACCAGATGCAAGGGTGAAAACAGCAACTGGGTAACTGACCACAGTGAAACTGGTGGGAGGGACTGGCCAAGCTCTTACCTGCCCCTTAATTCAGGTAACCTACTCTGGGATCTTCACTGCTCAAGGTTAAATGATCCCAGCTCCTTCCCTCTTTGGGCTGCTTTTGCCTAAAATTTCTCTGCCAGCAGCACCCTGATTCCTACTGAGGAACAACGCAGGATCTACCACTCAGAACACTTGATCTGACCTGAGCCAAAAGCCAACGCAGCATTCATCAGAGTCAGGAGATGCAGGAAAACTGGGTCCTGGGGTCTTTATCAGCATGCCTGGATCCAGCTGCACCTGAAGCTCATCCTACATCTGAAATTTCTATTTACATGAGCCTCTGAATTCCCCTCCTCCACTAAGCAAGCTAGGGTTTTGCTTTTCTGACACAGGCCACCGAACCCTAACTTCCCAACTCGCAAGCATAATTTTGGGACCCCCCCCCCCACATCTTCCCCTGAACTTCTCTCCAGCCATGGTTTCTCAAGCAACACATGGAACAGAGAGCACTCAGGTCCTCAGCCTGCTGTGCTGACGTGGCCTTGGAGTGCACCGGCCGTGCTGGCAGCGCACTGGCTGTGTGTTCTCCCATCCCATACTGCTCACGTGGACCTGGGCCCGCACTCAACTACATCACAGAAGGGACCAACCCATTCTTTAGAACAAACAGTTACACTATAGGTCAATTTAGGAATCCCTGGCCAAAAGCAGTGAGGGGCCAGGTATTAAAAAATATCAGCTCTGGGCCTCCCCGGTGGCGCAGCGGTTGAGCGCTGGGTTGCGAAGCTGCCCGCAGCCTCTGCAGCGCCTGTTCGATTCCCGGCTGCTCCCCGGCCACTGGGTGAGGGTCCCACATGGTTCGCAGACCTCTCCTGCCACCCACTGCTCCCCTCAACAGTGTACTTCGTCAGTCTGCCTGGTCTGCTCCCGGCTCTGGCTCTGGTGAATTTTCTCACCCTCCCGCGCTTCTGACTGTACCCAGTGCTTGTATAAATAAATAAATAAATAAATAAATAAATCTTTAAAAAAAAAGTGAGAAGAGAAAAAATAAAGTTTAAAAAAAAATCAGCTCTAACATTCTTCATGGGAGGGGGAGGAAAAGGGATCAAAACAGGGGAGGGAAGAGCAAAAGAGACTATGGTGATGGTTCCAGAGTGAAATGGTGGTAGGAATTTTATGGGGAATTTACAATGATGTAAAAGATATAAATAAAATAATGATAATAATAAAAAACATGGTAATTACATTTTAAAAAATCAGCTCCAGAAAGACAAGAACTACTCACTGTTTTACCCACTATTTATTCCCCCATGCCTAGAATAGCCCCTTGCTCATAGTAGGTGCTTAAAATATGATTCTATGAATGAATGAATACACACCGGGGGCCGCTATGAGTCTAAGGAACGCATTTTTTGCTCTCACCGTAATTTAGTTTGGTCTTTGAGGTGTCTGGAGTTGTAGGCTAAGGGACGTGGGAATAGGTCATCAATAGTTCTCAGCTACAACAAAGGAATCTCATACAAGTCCCCTCCATTTGCCTCTTTTACCCCAAAACCAGGTCAGGATCCAGCTGGAGGCTATTTCTATCTTCACCTACAGGCATTTCCCAAAGCTTTTTCAAACCTCAAATTGGAGGTAACCGAGATTGATTACTCCGAGAACACAATTTTCAGATCTTTATACCCAACAGGATCTGGAATTAGCAGCAGCACCTCCAGGAGAAAAGCAACAGGGCTTCCGGAGGGGCTTTGTGTCTCCTGCCCAGGGGTGAGAAAGGTGGTAAGAGGGGCCAAGGGCACAGAACTGACAAAACTGTAGACCTTGACGGGAAAGGAAAGCCGGGACCCCTGAAAAAAGCTCCACGTAGCTGGCCCTGAGTCTGCAGTGACAGGATCAGGAGCTATGTGTGTATACCCTGGAGGAGAGGGGTCAGGGGAGAAGGACCTTATCACTGAATTATCTACAGAATAAAAAACAAATCTTTTATTGTGACTTTAGCTGCACCCCATCTTGGCCCTGAAGCTGATGGTGGATAATGCGACTTCTGGGGACAGTGGGTTTCCTGGGAACATAGCCAGAGAGGTTCAGCACAGCAGAATGAGTTCAGCCTCCTGGGCATGCCCCTTGGCACCAGAGTCACCCAGGTCCAAGAACCAGACTAACCCAAAGGCAGCCATGCTGGCCACAGCCCAGACACCATGTCCTGGAGGCCCAGCCACAGGAGAATAACAGCGGCAAGACACCCTTGTGAGGACACACAGGCAGAGGTTCCGGGCAAGAAGGGAGGGCCAGTATCTGGGGGACACCCAGGATAGGAGCACAACTTCCAAAATATTTGCAAGGATTCAAAGGTCAAAGTCACTCCCCCATAAAAAGCAAACAAAGAAAAAGTCCAGTCCAAATGGGATGAGGCTGGTAAGTCCAGAAGCTTGGTGTGGGTCACCCCAGCAAAGCCAGTGAGCCAGGCAGCAGCTCCACCAATGCCCCCCACCATCACACAGGGAATGCCCAGCAGCCCCCACTCGGCCTGCACCCCAGGAATCACCAGAGGCCCTCAGCAAGACCACCACCTCCTCTGACCTTGGACAAATTCTGCCTCACTGAAGAGCCGGGCCCAGTCAGTGCTTTCAGACTGCACTGGGGCTTCACGGAGGGTCAGGGGACTCATGGAGGGTGGCAGGCAAGTCAGCACAGCACTGTGTCTCCCAAGCCCTGTAACAGAGCCCCATGCCCCTCATGGGACTGCTGTGTTTGAGCATACAGTTGGAAAGCACTGAACTAGAAGGTCACTGAAGACTCTGCGCCTGAAATTCTGAGATGAGTTCATTACATTCTAGCAAAACCCAAGTAACTGGACTTGATAAGGGGTACCCAACAATCTGGCGTTTAACTAAACGTCCATGTTTCCGGGCCACCATCCTGGGGAACCCCCCTCCCCAACTCACTTCCAGTAGTTAGTTTGGAGCTCCCCGACTCCCTCAACCCAGAGCCTATCTAACAGCATGCTGTGTCTCCCCTGGGCCACAGGGAGGCCCTCCACGATGAGCCTCAGCACTTCTCTCCTGGCATAGGAAAGTGGCTGTTCTTTCTCCTGATGCAGTGGGAAACCTGGAGGGGCTGGGTTTCTCTGTGTGCTATGGGGTTTGTGGAGACGCCCTTGAGGTGTGTCCTGGGAGCTCTGGGGGCCATGCTTGAAACCAGCTTACTTCTCAGTTTCTTAAGCCAACCAATCCATTTTTTTTTTTCTTTTTTTGCTTGTCAGTTTGCGTTGAGTCTCTAGACAGCGCATGGTAACAGCAGACCTACTATGTGCCAGACAACCACAAACAGCAATTTCACCTTCCAGCTAGATTAGCCATTTCCTATTTACAGGGACTCTCTCTCTCTCTCTCTCTCTCTCTCTCTCTCTCTCTCTCACACACACACACACATACACACACACACACACATACGCGTGCGCACGCACGCGGTACAGTATGTGTGCATGGTATCACTACTTGCTGACATGACAAGTACCCTCTAGAAACTTCAAAGGACCACAGCAGGCTGGACCCAAACCACCTCAGGAATACTCTTGCACCCAGCCTGAAGGCCACTGGCAGTTTCCTTTCCCTCCCGGGACCTGGGGGTCCTGCTGGGCATACATCCTGGGCCCAGCAACAGATAACTTTGATTGCCACCAAGAAAGGCATGGAAACCAGGGTCCCACCAGCAAGGAGCGGCCCAGCCCCAGAGTATGTCCAGGATCTGCTTACTGGGGGCATCCCCTGCGGGGGGCGAGGGGCTACAGCAAAAACATTCCTGAAGTCACCCACCACCCTTGGACACAAAAGACCCCAGGAGGCTCAAAGACTCAGAAAATCAGCAAGGTGGTGGAGCCAGCCAGCCAGAAAGAAGTCTCTCTCCACCTCAAGAAACAGACATCGACATGGTTTTTCCCATGAAACCAAAAGAAATGTGGATTCTTCCCACCTTCGCCCCGCTTTCCGGATTTGGTGTTCAACACTGGAGAGACCTGCAGGCTCAACACCGCGAGAGCAGGGTTCGCCCCACACAGTTGAGTCAAGCATGTTGTGTAAATCTGCAGACTGCACAGGAGGTGACTAAGAGCGCCAGCATCTGAAATTCAACTCCTCCCACTTAACCGCCAGGAACCAGGGCCCAGGCCTCAGACAGCACACCACAGCCCTGCAGCAGCCCTGCAGATTTTCTGGCTTCTTCCAAGGGGGACTCGAGAGGCAGGGAGCAGGCAGCATAAGGAAGGTTCCCCTCACACCCATCAGGAAGACCCAGACTAGCCCTGAAGCCCATCCCTCCCAAACAGCAGCACATTACCAGCCCACAGTCAGCATCTTCCAGAAGAGTCGTGGGGAGCAACATCACTGTACGTGAAACAACTTTCAAAGATACTAGGGAGGGAGGGGTTTTTTTTTTTAGGATTTATTTATTTATGCATACAAGAATTGAGGTACAGGCCAGTGGTATGGCAGAGTGGGGAATAGAACAGGCAGGTGTACTGAAATACACTGCTGAGGGGAGCAGCGGGCAAGGCAGGAGAAGTCTGCTGTACCCTGTGGGTCAGTTCCCTGGGCGGGGATTGAACTCGTGCTGCAGTGGCTGCAGATTGCTTCATAGTGCTGTGACTTAACCCCTTGCGCCACCAGGGAGGCCCAAGGGAGGAGATTTATGACGCTTCATCTTACAAGTCAAAGACAGTGTCTCTGAATGAACCGTTCTCCACTGCACTGAGTTACCTTCTATTTAAACAGCTCCTACATCCCTAGCCCCGAGAAGGGTCCCTGCATATAGTACATGCTTGATACCCATTTATTGTCAATATTCACTCGCTGAATGACTACTGAGTGCTGAATATTGAATACTGAATGTTGAATGAACATCTTCCTTCTCTAACCCCCCCCTTCTGTAAAACCCCGCCTTCTGCACACACATTAACTGAAGACCTACTAAGTCTGGGCACAGACATGGAACTTCTATTCTTGTCATCTACCTCAAGCCCCATATCCATGCCACTTTTGCTGTCTACCTTAATATGGACATCACTTTCCCTCATGGAGGCTTTAGTCTCCTTGCGAACAAGATAAATGAACTCCTACTATGTGTTCTAGCCACAGACCAAGGTTACCCTAGGGTGTATATTTCAGATCCACCAGTATTTCTTTTTCAGGTTCCATTTCTGTCTTTTGCACACAGGAGATATTCAAAATATTCACAGACCAGTGTGGCGCCAGCCAATCCAAGTGGGTGCCGGTGCTGGGCAGCCAGCTTGAGTCCTGCTTTTCTGTTGATTTATTGGTTATTTTCTTAGTGTTAGTAGGAGCCCCTTATACATCAAGGAAAATAATTTTTGTCTGTGATATGTGTCTTTCGTTTGATTTATTGTGGCTTTGGCAATGCAGACATGCTTTGTTTTTATATAGCTGAATATTTCTTTTATTTTATGGCTCCTGGGTTTAGGGTTATATTTAGAAAAGGCTTCCCCACTCTGATGCTATTATGCTTTTTTTAAAACTCACTTCTGTTTTCTCTTAATATTTTCAAGTTATCTGTTTGTGTTTTGATTGCCAATCCCTTTGGGATATGTTTTGGTGTTAGGAGGAGGGAGAGATCCAATTTCCTTTTCTTAGCCTGGTCACCACCTCCCCCCATCCCTGTCCTGAGGCATCCTCCTGTCCCCCACTGATCAGCAAGGACACCTGTCCCAGACACCTAACGCCCAGCTCTCCTCAGGTCCATTTCTGGTCTCTGTCATTCCCCTGGTCTGTCCCGCACCTCTTAGAATCCTATGGCTGGTTACCAGCTCATCCCTGCCCATTGTTCCTATTCCTCTCTTTCAGAATTTTTCTTCCGATCCTTGCAGGCCTCCTTTTCCACATGAACTTCAGAATCGGTTTGCCCATCTCTAAATATATCCCATTGTTACTTTTACTTGCTAATATTAAGTGAATGGACTCATTTAAGAGAAATGGACTATTTACAGTATTGGATCTTTCCACCCAAAAAACAAGTCTGCCTTTTCATTTACTGAAGTCTCTTTTGAGTCCCCAGTAGTTGATTTTGTTCGTGTGTTTGTTTTTTCCAAACATTCAGCTGCTTCCTGGCTTATTCCCTGTCCTTTGTACATTCTGTGGCTAACATAAGTGGGACCCTCTCTTGTTCTGCCCTCCAGCTGGATGCTGGATGTGGGGGTATTCATTGTGCTCGAGCCCCCAGGCCTTTTGCCCTGCAAACTGCAGGCTGACACCACAGGGCTGCGCCCGCACCCCATGGGCAGAAGGAAATCGAGCCCTGCACCTGTGCACTTGGCAGCGCATTGCCCAGCCACTGGCCTACACCCACTCCGTTTTGCCCAAATGGAACCAGAATGAGGGGTGCCCCAAGCAATGAGGCAGGGAGGGCTCCACTCACACCGCTGGAGCAAGAGAGGCCTGAGCTGACACACAAAGACCAGCTCTGGCCAGCCAGCTGCAGGAACAAGGCTGGCAAAGGTGCCAGCCTTCACACAGCCCAGCCCTGTAATTAGGGCCCACGGTCACTCTGGCCACAGCTGAACAAACCAGGGTGTAATTAACTTGCCACCCGGCTTTTTACACAGCAGCATTCACCTTGGCCAGAAAGGGAGGGTCTGATGTTCAGAAGGAGCTGGGGAAACACTCCTTGGTACCAACTCAGGGAGAGGGACACGCAAAGGGGGGAGCAGTGAAATTAACCCACAGGGAGCACACTGTTTGCTGTTGCTATTTGAATAAATTTCTCCCTCCCTTTTTTTAAAGTTGAGCATTCAAATAAGCTGAGACTGTCTAGAATTTATTTTGAAATTGCTCGCCATCCCCAGTCTGGGTGCTTAGCACAAGGTGTTCAGAGTTGGAATTTAAGCTCAAGCTCTACAACCTTGAGCAAATCTCCCCTCCAAGCCTCAGTTGATCAGTTTGTAAAATCGGGAGGAATCGTGAAAAGTAGGAGCTCCCTGCTGGGACTGCTGTAAAGACTTGGAGAGATCACTCCTTCATTCAACAAGCACCACTGTGCACCAAGAGCTGGGTGAGGATGTAATGGGCAACACAGCAGACACAGACATGGCTCTTGTCCTCATGAAGTCCAGCAGCGGTTAGGGAGACCACAGAATCACAGAATAATTACAGAATCTGATGAGCCAAATGGACAATGTTGGGGTGAGGACTGGAGAGATCACTCGAGGAGGCTGCGGTGCAGGGGAGAGGGGTGTGCCGCAGCAAGGAAACTGGCCTGGGTCGAGGGTCAGGCAATGGCACCCAAAGGAGAAGAAACCAATGCTCAGCTCTAACCTGATCCCAAAGGCAATTTCTGATCTGTGGAGCAAGTGCCAGGAGTGCAGAGTTAGAAACCTCAGTCCTTCTAGAAATTCCATCTGCCTCTCCCAAGCTATAGTGATAACCCAAGTCATGCCAGTGATGTCTTGAGCATAAAGACCAAGGACTTCCAAAAAGACCTCCAGAGGCTCCTGCCAGGAACCTGCCAGTGTCCAGGACAGGCACACAGACACCTGCCGACAGCCCACTCCTGGCACAGGAGCCTCGCTAGGAAGTCAGGTCTAACCCAGGACAACTGGGTCCTTGGGCAGTTGGGCTCATTCATTTGGGCCCAAGCAGCAGTCAGTCTAAATCACAAAGTGTCCTTAAAAGACGGTGGTTGTACCAGGAAGCACTAAAACATTCCACCAGAACCAGACAAATGCTCACGGTGACCTGCTTCAGTGACCACATAAAAAATGGCAATCAGCCACCAGCTAAGCCCAGCCTCTGGCACCTGCTTCCATGGTGCCCAGAAAGTTCTCAGAGATGCTTTCCAAAAGATGCTCAAATCCTCCCAGCTCCCAGAAGACACCGAAAAACACCGCTACAACTATTTATAGGGCCCTAACTGGCTGGGCCAACATTTCATAAGCCATGTCTGTGTGAGCTTCAGCTCACGCCCTGTGCCGACATTAAGTTAGTGAGACCCGAATTTCTATCCTCCACTCACACAGCCACCGAATGCTCTGTACATTTCTTCACTTTGTGTCCACAAACGCGCTGCATTAGGAACAGACAAGGCCAGCACAAGCATCAAGTCAGCCTCCAAGTTACAAAAATCATCTACTAGTCTACATGTAAAATTTTATTATACTACTTTAGACTATTTATTATATTATATCTAGTAACCCAAGCTTCATCTGCTTGAGGAAAGCTGTTTAAAAGAATTGCCCCACCCCACCCCACACCCAAAAAAAAAAAGAATAATGGAGAAGACCCCATGCAGTGTGGGCGCCATCCAGAAAACGTCCCATAGCAAATGCAGGATCTAAAAGGGGGTGCACCCACCGCTCCAGCCGGGAGCTGTCCCATGGACGGGAGGGGAAGACCAAGGAGGCAAGCAGCTGTTGGGGTGTGAGGGTCAGAGAAGATGAGGTCTTTGCTTATTTCAAGTCATAAGGATGCAATGCTTGAAGCCTTGAGGGTTTAAGGTTGGTTTCACCTCAGACATGAGAAGGAGACAGTGAGAGACAGAGAGAAGGAGGGAGAGTGAGAGAGAGATATGAACAGGGCTTGATGGCACTGTCTGCATTCCCGAGCCCACACTTCAGCAACTCTGGACCCAGAGTCGGGTCCTGCCGGGCACAACGGAAGGACCATCACTGGAAATGACGGTTCTTCGGTGTAGAGTCCCTGGGGTCTTCCTTCTGAATGTCATCACCACCATTCTGGCAGGAGCTCCCCCTTCCCTGGTGAACAACCCTTCCCCCTTTAGAAAATCTCCAAACCTCAGTTACTCTCCCAGATCCTCACCACCACCTCACCCCACCCCAACAGCCAAAGAAAGATATAGAAAGGACCAAGAGGTCACTCGGCTGAAACAGTCCCCACAACACACCCCACCCACACAGTGTCTCCCCAACATGCCTGCTTCTGGAAGGGCTGGACTTCCTGGGAACACCTGCTGGGGGTGGGGGAGCCTGCTGCCTCCACATTCCAGCATTGACAGCCCTCTTTGGGGGCGAGGGTTGTTCCAGGAGGGGACAGCAGTATTGACAAGTGGCACTGCCCTCAGGCCCCACATTCTCAACAGCAGAGACAACCTGCCTTCCCTCTAAACAAACTCATTTGTTCCCTCCAAAACATCTCTGAGCACCCAGGGCCTGTGGCCTCAGCAGAGCATGGCCCTCCCTGACACGGCCTTTGTTGGGCTGTCAAGTGTCCATTTCCCCCTCTGCATTGTCCCTCTGTCCGCCTGAGTCGCCCCAAGTACAGCTACGGGATGACCCATGACAAGCGTCTAGCAGACCCATGAGTCTGGCCTGGGAGGGCCTGCAATTGCACTTTTGTACCTGTTTCAAAGCAGAAGTTAATTTTCACATAATATCTTATGCTACAGTCCAGCGTATAAAATGAACCTTTTAAGGTGAATTACTCTGACTGCTGTAGGTGCCAGAGGCCTGTCAGACAGAACACCAATAGCCTCAGGGACACAGTTTGATAATCCCACAGTATTGAAGGATGTGGAGGCACCCATTCTGAATAATACGTATGCAGTTCCCAGGTTTATCCTGACTTTTTAATCCTAAGAACCTAAGACTGAAGGGGAAATACCGCCTAACATATCTCTCCCATGTTAGGGAGAATCCCAGACTGGGTCACACCTTTAGTGGGCGGTAATGAATTTCTTGGGGATGCTATTAGGCAAGGTATTTCCAGGATTCTTTCAAGGAATTTCTGACTCCCTTCTAATGCTCCAGAGTTTGGGGATATCCCTGGCTCCACGACCCCAGGGAGGTCGTTAGTGGGTTCCTATTAGAAAGGAGGCAGGAGTATCGGTGGATACCACCAGCATCCCTAAGGATGGCTGGGGACCCTGCAAACGGGACTGCCATGATTCAGTGGAAGCCTGAGGCTGTCAGAAGAGGCTGCCCTGGGAGGAGAACTGTGCTCAGGACCAAAGCACAATTAGCTACCATTTCTTATTTCTGGCACAGAACCCCACATACAACTCCAGAGTCCCCCGTTTTCCCTTCTCCACCTTTTCAAAGGAAGGTGAGAGACACAAGAATCTATTTGATTTTGGAGAACAGAAGGAAAGGGTAGCCTAAGATGGGACCTAATCCAAGAGCTGCAGAAACCCAGGAAAGCATTGCTCAGTACAGGGGACTCTTGATCAACTAGCCAAGAACAGCATGTTCTTTTATGTTTAGAAATAAAGACGATAGGGCCTCCCCAGTGGTGCAGCAGTTGAGCGCTGGGCTGCGAAGCTGCCCGCAGCCTCTGCAGCACCAGTTTGATCCCTGGCCACCGGCAAGGGTCCCACATGGCATGCAGACCTCTCCTGCCGTGCCCGCTGCTCCCCTCAGCAGTGTATTTTGTTAGTCTGCCTGTTCTGTTCCCCGCTCTAGCTCTGGTGAATTCTCTTACCCTCCCACGCTTCTGACTATACCCAGTGCTTATATAAATAAATAAATAAATCTTAAAAAAAAAAAAGAAAGAAAGAGGATAGCTTTTCATTAAAAGAGCAATTGACTATTTTTAAGGTAAGTGATAATATTTTATTCTCTTTATAGTTAATTAAGATTCCACCTCACTTATTGGCTAAATCAAAAAATACATCAGCATCTATTATTTTCTCTAATAAGAGAGTCTATTGCACAGGATCCTGAAGAGGTCCTGGCTTGGTCACCTTGGTCAAGCAATTACCTTTCCCTCTCAATGTCTTAGTGTTTCTAAGATTATAAGTAGTCATAATCATCCTCCTGTGGTTGAAATATTGAAATATCACAAATTTCAAATGAGTTTGGTTTGCAGAGCCCCAAAAAGTCCAAAACTGCAAGAATCCTCTTGGGCCTACTGTTTTTTGTTATCTCTTCCCTTCAAAGTTTGAGAACAGCAATGTGATACAGCCAGAACTGCGCAGGTATGGCTGTCACTAGAGGAAAAGTCATAGCCATGTTCTCCAACCACTTGGCTTATAAACTTCCAAGATGGTATGAAAAGTAGGGAAGCAAGGGTTTTGTATTTGTATCCCAACCTGCTTCCAGCCAGCAAATTTCCTCCCACCAAAAAAAAAAAAAAAACCAAGAGATCCCCACCACAAACTGGCATCCTAAGGGTGTCATCAACAACCATGATTAAGGAAAATATCTCAGGATATCTGTTTAAGGATGCTTCACATGCCCACAAACTGAGTCAAGAACCAAGTCAAGAACCATGTCAACCCCACCTCTACAGCATGGTTGTCACACCCCAAGAATACATATGACCCAAACCTCCATCCCACCCACCCCACAAGTCCCAGACACACAGAAGTCTTAAATTATTCTTAGAAATCTGTGGCCTTGTCCACCTTTTTGAGGTAAATGGAGAACAGGGTTATAGCAGATCTGGAAAAAACTGCTGCCAGCCACGCTTCTCCTCATGCTCAGGGAAGTGGGAGGCCAAGCACAGAGGTAGAACCAGGGCCCTTTCAGCACGAGCCTCTCTTGGCCTTTGAATTTCTCCCCATCCCATCCCAGGCCTTGCCTTGGCACTCACTCCTTCACGCGACTCTCCACACTTAAGCTGCTTAACTTTGCACTAACAACCTCTTAATTGCTGGGTTTCCAAAAAAGCCTTCTAGAAATCTGGGTGCAGGCCCGCCCACTTACGGCCCTCATACTATGGAGTACAGCTTGAGGGAGGAAGGGAGGGTCGGGGCACCTCCGCCTAACGCTTGTCTGCCAAAAAGCTCTTGCTTTTATTTTTTAATTTTATTTAAAAGCCGGATCCAGGGTACCCAAGACACCACAATAAAATGACATTAACTGTAAAATTACATTATTAATTCTTTAATCTCACTTGAGGCTTCAAGCTGTTGCTATGTCCAATTATCCATATAACCACCTGTCAGAATCCCGGAGCTATTTAGCATTACCTCCAGGACAGCGGTGGGCCCGATGGTCCGTCAGGTCTGCCAGAGACTCGAAGTCCTGCTGACAGTGATCGCAGGTGTAAATTGACTCATCCTCCATGTCTTCATCGTCCTCATTTCTCTCCTCTTGACTTGTCACGCTGTTCCTGTCTTCCAGCGCACGGCTGGTTTTTCGATCACACTCCGGCTCTCCTTCTAGGCCTCCTGCCAACAGGAAGAATACAGTCCATGTCAGCTGATGGGGTCTTGGGAAAGGGTTTTAAAAGAGTCGCCTGGCATTTATTAAGATACATTTAATTACTCTACCTCCCAGGGTCCATTATTCTTGACACCTCTCAGTATATTAATATATGGATTTATTTTGTAGCACGTGGTGCCATAATTCTCAACTAGATTCTTTAATTCTTGGTGCAAATCTTCTAGGGGGATTTCCTGTCATTTTCCCTCTGTGCGTGGCTGCTAGGGTTGGGATCCATTGGGGTAGTGAAAATGCCGTAGCATTTTGTCTCCTAAAAACCCAGTCTCTTACACACTTCCCTAGAGCCTGTATCAGCTACTCCTAACTCACCGAAACTTTTCATCTCACCAAAGTCTTGCAATTTAGAGGTAGGAGAGCTCTTAGCAGCTTCACCTTCTGCACAACAAACCTCTCAAGGTAGTAATGTTGGCTCAGTGATTCACAAAGATGCCCTGATCCTAGAATGTGTCAAGGAAGCACATGTGTTTGCAGGACCACAGTCAAACCCCAAACTTAAAATGCACCTGAGAGCTCATTTACACCCTAGGATCAGCCAAGACTAGCCTTGGGATTGTTTAACCAATTTCTTTAAAAGATGATACCTACTCCCTGCTTAGCACTGTGCACACCAGTGGGCAATCTGTACAGGAAAGTGAGTTCAAAATCATGACAATGATGCCTTGCTTTTGTGTAGTGTTCTATGATTCAAATCACAATTGCATGCCCAGAGTCCCACCTCACAGCCTCATACAGGGTAGGGCTAAAAAGAGGTACAAGTGGTCCTGTCCCCCCAGGTCGTGCCCCATGCCCTCAGAGAGGGACATTGTTGTTATTCCAATTTCACAGGTACACAACACCTGGCATCCTGCCAGGGGGCCGCAACATTCCCAGCACCCTACAGATGTTTAACTCAACATCCTGACTCCTGTCTACTGCACTTCCCTGCACAGCTGTGGGAAATGGAACACAACCTCAATCTGAAAGATTAATAGGACACATCAAGAACTTGTAAATCAAAGTGCTAAGAAAGCATGGTAAATATAGCAGGAGAATATATCAGTAATCCCAATAAATGTCAGTGGATTAAACTTGCCAATTAAAATACAGAGACTCACAGTGGAAACTCAAAGTGCGTGTGGTCTCTTTCCACAGTCTGTCCTGGAAAACAGATCCACCTGTTCAGAAACTAACAGAGATTTAAATTAAAGAGACCTCTATTATGTATAAAGATATATCTGTCCATTATACGTGCCAGCAAACATGTGAGTCCACGTGTGCGTTGCACATAGCATTGCCATGACAGAAAAACGCTTGAGCACAAAACCTTTAAACCCCCTAGGGCTGGTCGCCAAAGCAAGAAAGAGAAATGAAGCAAAGAATGTATTCGATTCGTAGTGGAAGCCACAGCTTTATAAATATATTTCAATTTAGAAACAGATAACATTATAAGGGCTCTATTTCTCCCTTCCGCACAGAACACGCGCTTCCAAGCACCTGACATCAAAAACCAGAGAACACGAATCAGCTCACCCGAGAGCCAGCTGCCGCCTTCGGTGGCGGGAACGTGGCATGACACGCTGCTTGGAACTGCACGGAGGCAGTAAAAATCAATGTTTCCATTTGTGGCCCATCAAAACATCTCTCTTCTTACCAATTAGGGGATGTACAATTTTTAGGTTCTTTTATTATCAAAACACGCCAACTCCTGGCAATACAGAAATCCCATTAAAAGCCAGGCAGCATATTTATCTCAAGAAATCTGATCTGCTGCGGTGGCGACAGTAAGAAATAGAAAGCAAAGAAATGAGAAATATCATTTGGAGCCTTCGGTACTGTAAGTCATCACACAACCATGGTTACACAATCAAGAACCCGTCTCTGAAATTCTAGTTTACAGTCTCTTCCCTTAATATATTAAAAAAAAAAAAAAAAAATGTTCTGAAGGGGGGAAAAAAGAACCATAATTCCAGCTTTATCTACTTCAGCAACTCTTGAGCTAGTAAGTTACATTCAGCACCACGCCTGTGCTACTTTACTTAACACACACAATTTAATAGACATATTTAAATTATCCTCTTGTTATTTTTTTTCTTTGGCCATATTTACTTGGCAGCACTTTCCATAATAGCTCGTCTAATCCACAACTGGAACCACAAACATTACAATGCATTTGATCTCTTTAAATCTGGTACATCCTGTCGACTCACGAGTAGATAAATCAGAATGTCAACTCTTGGGTTTTTATAAGACAAAAACCCATAAAGTCATCCAAGAGCATAAATCTGTTTTAAGGAACTGTCACCTCCCCTGCCGCCAGCTACTAATGGGAAGGCAGGGTGACTGCACAGAAAGGGGAGTCAGCAAAGGTTGGGACCTCGTCATCTGGGGTCCCAAGGGACCACATGGCTAGCCATTCTGACCCTCAGGAAGCCAGAGGGGGACTACTCAGGGGTCTGAAGAAGTTTTGGGGAGTGGAACTCTCCTGACAATGCCATCCCCCAGGGCCCCTCTGCTGTTAGAATTGGGACCCCCAGAACAGGCAACCCTTCATCCCCCACGAATTTTTGAACCTCACAATAGGGAAGAAAAGTAAACGGGATTATTTTCTCACTTGCAGAAGAGACAATGGGGCTGGAAGAGGGAGACGGGTCACCCAAAGCCATGGCGAGGAACTGAACCCTTCAGTCCTGATGGTAAAAGCAAGCCCTTCCCCCAGGCCCCAGGGACTGCTTGAAGCCCGGGCTCCCCAGAGTCCAAGAGGTGGAAGTTCTAGGGACAGAATAAAGGCGCCCACCCTCTTGGGAGCACCCTGGGCTGTTCTGCCTCCAGCCCCAACCTGACCAGCTGCATGGTAAGCCCCTGGGGGCCACATGAATGAAGCTTCCCTACACTCCTAGTTGATCCAGCTCCAGCTGGTCGCAGTGGCCCTGCCTGTCCCATGTCCCACTCTTGTCCAGCCCCGGATGCCCCTCGGGTCACTTCTGAGCCCCAATCCCAAGTGCTGCTTCGAGTTCCCAACGCCGTGACCCCCTGGGTCAGAGCTAGCATCGCCCTGCTGGTCCTGCGAGTTCCCCTATCCAATGAGGCAAAGTCTGCACTTCTTTCTTCCAAGGCTTCCAGGGCTGGGAGAGACTTCCCCAGATAGGCCAGCAGCACCTTTCCCTCCAGACCCACCCAAGTTCTCCTGAGGGTTACCTGGAGCAGCCTGAAGCAATTTCCAACCAGGCCCTGTCCCTTGGGGCCAGGTGCATGAAAAAAGAAAGCAAACTGGGGCCTGGCCTCTCCACCCACTGTCCAAGCTCCACTGGGGACAACTCAAAACCCAGCTGCAGGGAGCACCTGCTGTGCTGGCCAGGCAGCTCTGGGAGTGGGGCACCATCACATCCCCATTTCACAGGGGAGGAAACTGAGGTGACGGAGCTTGAGGGAGGCCATGGTAGCAGGTTTCAAACACAGATGTGCCTGACTCTTAACCACCTACCACACGGTCTCCTCCCAGTAGAGACCCAGAGCAAAACTGAGCCAAACGTCAAGGAATTTGTAAACCCCTTCAAAGGCATACGCACTGTCCGTGTCCCAGCAAGGTCTGGTCCTTGGTCCAGCAAGGGCTCTGATGACCTTTGACATCCTCATCTCCTCACCCACACAGACCTTCAATCCCTTGAACTGCAAGCTTGTTGCACCAAGGGCTTCTCACCCCGTTCCCTATAACTCTTCACCTACCCAGGGGGCACCCACAGGCCTAAGCATCAATGTCAAGTAGGTCCCTTGATGCATCCCTTGGCTGGGTACACATGGCAATGTGCACCCACACTTCTGTGGGCTGTGGGGAATGTACCGGCACACGTCTTCTGTAGTAAGATGCACTCTCCCTTCAAGAAGAGGGCCGATTCCTTTCCACCATTCCCCTCCGGACTGGCTGGCCTCCGAGACTCCCTTGATCACTAGAATGCAATGGAAGTGACGTCCCTGGATTTCTGAGGCCCTGTCAGAGTCCAGCTGTAGCTTCCCGGTGCTCCTGGTATCTTGGGACATGATGCCTGGGAACCCAGCAGCCACACTATGAGAAGCCCAAGTGACAGGGAGAGAGTGTGGGTGCTCCTGTTGAGCTCCACAGCAGGAGCCCAGCACCAACCGCCAGCCCCCGAGTCACCGTTTGGGACGTCCTGATGGTAAAAGCAAGCCCTTCCCCAGCCAAGCCCCCAAATGACAGCAGCCACAGCCACCATATTTGACGACATGTGTAAAAGAAATGCCAAGTGAGCCCACTAGCCCAGCACAGTCAGCCCACAGGCCTGATCCTGATTGCTGCTTTAGGACTCTGAGTTTGGGGGGCGGAGAGCGGGGGGCTTGCTACACAGCTAGAACACTCGCCCACCAACCAGATGGTCCAGGATCTACAAAGGTGGGACTATATTTGGTTTTGCTCCACACGCCTCCCCAGCCCTGGTGCAGATGGGCACACACAAGCAGGGAGCAGGGGGAGGAGGAGGCCTCCGTAAACCTTGACTAAATGAATAAATTGGTTTCAAAGAAATAAGCCTTTGAGTATCAACACAGGTGGAGGACAGGAGGAGGGACGTGGCCACCTGCTGTTTATTGTTCGTTAGTACTAGGCTGAACCATGTGGAGTCGCCATCTTAGAAGAGTCCAAAGTTCGCAGTCCCACTGGTTCCATCCACAATGCGATGGGGCCGCTCTGTTCTTCCTCAACACAGGAGGAAGAGAACACACCAAGCAGCAATGGGCCCCCATATACCACACCCAAGCACACCAGCCCCTGTGTCTAAGACAGGGGCTTAGGGAACTTTCTACATGAGCAAAGAGAAACAATAACAAAGCAGGAAGGAATGTTGAGCAAGAAAAGTGGCCCCAGAGCTCTGAAGGAAGAGGCAGCAGAGACCTCAGTGGAGAGGCAGCTCTGCTCTCCACAGCGCCCCCTGCACCGAGTGCAGCTGGCAGCTGTGCCAGTACTGCCTGGCACTGCTCTCCATTCACCTCGTCCCATTCTGTCTTCACAGTGACCCTTTGTGGCAGGGACTGGAGGGCCCCACCTTGCAGATGGGGAAACCAAGGCTCAGGATCACATGCAGCTCACACCCTAGGAAGGGCAAACACTAGATTCGAACCCAGAGCTTCTGACCACAGATCATCACTCTTTTTTTTTTTTTGAAGATTTATTTATTCATACAAGAAGCAGCGTACAGGCCAGATGGGCAGGAAAGTGAGAGGATTCACCAGAGACAGAGCAGGGAACAGAACAGGCAGACTGACCGAAATACACTGCTAAGGGGAGCAGCGGGCGAGGCAGAAGAGATCTGCCGTGCCATTTGGGCATCTCCCTGGCAGGTCGGGATCAGGTTGGGATCGAACCCGGGCTGCAGAGGCTGCAGACAGCTTCACAGCGCTGCGCTCAACCGCCTGCACCACCAGGGAAGCCCCACAGACCCTCACTCTTAATTGGTATATGGGTGGATAAAAGGGGGGGTGCCTGCAAAAGGAACGAGCTGGGAACAGCTGGGTGAGTCCAGTACCAGGAACAAGGGGAAGGGGCGAGGCCCCAGGCAGCCAGGTCTGAGAACAGGACATTTCCTACCTTCTCAGCGAGGCTTCTGAGCTCATGAGTCAGGGCTGTCGGGGCCTCACATTCCCGAGGGCCAGCTGAGAGCAGCCCTGCCTGAGTCTGAGACCCTCACCAGGAAGGCTGCCTCCCGCCCTTCCTGGGAGAGACCATGAGGGTCACCTGGCCAGCAGGGAGCCCTGAATGCCCTGAGAGCCAATGGGGGGGTCCCACATCTGGGGCCCCAGAAATTGTGTACCTGTTCAGGATATGGAACCGAGTGTGAGGAGCATGAGCAATACCAGTGCCAATAATCACACAGGTTCACCCCTCCCTTCATTCATCCCACAAACATTTCAGCGTCTCCCGTGAGCCAAGCATAACAGGCGCACCCACTACAGCACACAGGCCCACCCAGCGCCATTCATCTCGGTGGCCTCAAAGCCCACACAAAACCTGGTCCAGAAGAGCTGCTTAGTAACTGTCGGGTGAGTGAAAGCATGAGCACGTGAGCACATGGATGCCAACGGAGGTGCAGGTGGTGAAGCCTGTATCATAGCTGGGTTGGTAAGAGGTTCCCGTCTTAGCTCTGGTGCCTCCTCCCACCCCATGAGTGACCTTGAGCAAGTCACTTCTCCTGCCTGATTCCTCATATGTTGAAAGTGGAGGTCAGAATCACCTGGATAGAGGGCCATCAGTGCGGGAGAACTGTGCACACAGCTACTACCCACATACACATGAGCCCAGGAGCCCCAAGGGTTTGCGGGCGCCAGGAGGAGGCTGCAGAGAGCAGGGAGGGGAGGAGGGCTTGGGCAAAGGCACAGCAAAGGCACAAGGGAGCAGAAAGGAGTAAAAGCCAGGAATGAGAGGCAGGGGAGTCCAGCCCTGAAGGCCACAAGTCCTGGGAAGAGGTCCCCACTTCTCATTTCTTCTCCCCATCAGACGCAGACAAGAGACTGTGCCATCCACCTCCACAGAAATCAGAACTACCAGTGAATTCTAGGAGTGTCGAGGGTTTGCCCCGGGAACCCAATCATACGGGAAGCATCCGGGTAGCCAGTACAGAGGGGTCCAGTGGGGCTGATGGAACCAAGTTCTTACAATAAAAAAGGTTATTCAGCAATGACACAGACAAGCAGCAGACAGCTGGAGTCACGTTCCAGGGATTGCTGGAATGACAGGGAAAGAGTAGAAAAGAATCAGACTTTGCAGCCAGTCTGCCTGGGTTCAAATCCACATGCCACCACTTGGCAGCTGGGGACCTTGGACAAGTCACCTGTCTGAGAAGAATTTCATGACATTATTTATTTTAATAGGGCAATATGTACAATATGTACAAAATATTGTACAATATGTACAAAGCCTGATACCTGGCCCACATTTAAGACTTGAGAAGATGCTCACCACGATCACTGTTTGCTGCTCTTATTCAAGACAACACAGGCAGCTGCCTGACTTGGACAAGAGTTGGAGACACCATACCCCCAGGGGGTGCAGCAGGAGGCCTCTAGGCTCCCCAGGACAGAGACTGTCAGGTCACAGGGTCCCTTGAAAAGCGCACAGATGTCTGCACACAGAACACATCACGGGGCCAGGAGAGGAAAGTCCTGGGCTGGAGACCAGCTGCCCCTCCCATGCTGTGCGGCCCTAATGACAAGTCCACTTCCTCCAGGAAACAGCCTGATCTCCACGGTGGTCGGTGCTGGCCAGGCCGGAGAAACTGATGCAAACATATTGTCTACGATCATAAGCCCACTTCTCCTGCCCTGCCCCCTGGGTGTAGTGGGGGCCCTCAGGAAGGGGCCTGTTATTTCCAAAGTGGCAAGAGTTGTTTTAGTAAAGAAGGTATTCTCCATCCTAACAGCCCGCGTGTTTCCTACAATAGATTTCCCCAACCACATGCTCCCGGCACCAGAGCAGGAGGGGTGCTTCAGCTGAGCTGGGGCGCTGCTAACAGAGAAAGACTCGTCTCCATGAACACTTTGCCATGTGCCTGGGCAGGAGGGCATGAGGATGAAGGGCAGCAGGGGCTGGGCAAGGGAGCCTGCCGACCTCTTAGACACTCTGCTTGTGCATCCATTGCTGGCCCCAAATTCTGAGAGGCAGCCACTATTTATCTTCAGGTTTAAAATATTTGCAGTGCAGGCAGCAGGGTAACATTTAACACTCAGCCTAAAGGGTCCCCTTAGCAGCAGAGCCGTAGGCAAATATTGTAACACATAATTTGCTGTCCAAGTTTCGCTTCTTAAATAGGGAAGCAACTTCTGGGTGGGTGTCTGGGGGCACCAGTGGCTCCCCTGTCAGTGCTGAGGGTTCTCTGGATAGAATTGCAAAGCCACAGTCAGTCTGATGCCAAACCTGACCTGGGCTGCCTCACACAGGTCTTGCCAGCCCGCCAATGGCTGATGGTGCAGGAGCAGGTGCTGGGCTTCCTCTCCACGGTCCCATGGTGGACCAGAATATCTCTCTCCCCGTCAGGAATTCCTGAACCTGAGGCCAAAATGATCAAAATCCTAAAGGCAATCGCTTCCCTCAGCCCAGATCTCCCCATTTGTATTCTTCACCCAGGAGCCACAGCCAATAAGGGAGACGTTACTCTGTTATTTCACAGAAGATGAAACTGAGCTCGGATGTGTGACAGTCACTCAGGTGAGCGGGTCATGCATGGACACAGCTGACAATGCGGATGGCATAGTCACCTGGGCCAGGGAGGAGTTGTATGCCCACCCAAGGGAGCGGGGTCCTGTTCAAATCCTCTGCATAGTCACCTTATGAAAAGTGGAGCCCAGTGCAGACACATCAGCAGTTTTGTTAATAGGAAATCCATATTTTTATGTGAAATCTCTGGATTTTTAAATGCTGGCATCAAGTTTTAAGAAATGCGGTGTGGATCAAACAATAGGTCTTGGAGGGTTGGATCTAGCCTGGGGGGCACCCACTGCAGGTCTTCTCATGGGGTGTTTCCAGCAAGAGCCACTGAGCCCCCCAGAGCCCAGGGTGACCTGCTCACTTACTCCTCACCAGGCAGGGAGATTAGCTGGGCAGTGATGCAAGTGTCACTTCTTTGGAGAGTTAGGACTTGGGTTCAAGAGCACTCCTGTGTGACCTTGGTTACTTACACTTCTGGACTTCATTCTCACAACCTAGGAAGTGAAGATGATATCACTGCCCCCTGATCAGGTTGTGGAGTTCCCCTTGGGGGCCGCTTTCCAAGTAATTCCATCCCAAGTCCCAGCTCTGGTTGTCAATAAGCTCCCCAAAAGCTGCTGCCATATCAGACACAAATATATCATTAGTCAGTCAACAAACACTTTGTGAGCACCTATACTATGTGCCAACTGCTGTTGCGGGTTCTGCAGGGACTTCAGAGAACAAAGCACAGTTTCTTAACCCACTGGGGCTGGTTTTCTGTCACAGCACCCTGTCCCTTATGGGTGTCCATGAATACATGATAAATGAATTTCCCACTCCTACCCAGGGGTGTTCAAGCACTGAGTCCAACCCACAAAAGCAGAAAGGGACCTCAGCTTTCCAGGATGTGACTCCCCACTACAAAGGGTAAGCAGGAGCAGAAGGAAAACAATGGTAGGTGGGAGGGAGAGAGAAGGAAAGAGAAAGCAGGAAGGGGGGAGAAGAAGGAATCACAAACATCCTCACCGAAAGGAAAAAAATTGTGTTTTCCCACCACGTCGTTAATGGTGTCGCTCCTCCAAACCTCACCATCTTAATAAAACTGATCTCGCCGCATGCAGTAATGAAGAACAGTCGGACAAAGCCACCCTGGAACCATGAAAATTGTGCGCTGTTACCTCCTCCTGACCTCCTGAGACTGTGACCACGTTGCCCTCTCCTTGCTGTCATGTTTGTCACTGACGAACGCTGAGAAGGGGGAGATGGTGGAGCGGGCTGGGGGGCAGCACAAGGAGCTCGATAAATCCAGCTAATTTGTGACCTGGCACTCCTAATTGCTCCCGGGTCGAGAGCAGAACTCAAGGCGAGGATGCTGGGGCACAAATCACCCCCTTGTGGTCACTGCAGAAAAAGGAGCCCCATGGGGGAAGAGAAGCCCCAGAGAGAGGCTCAGTGGCCAGGCTGAGATAGCTCAGGCCAAAGGCAGACAGAGCCTGGAGCTGGGGCCACAGGGCAGTCGCTGGGGGATTCAAAGGTGATGCCCGCTCTGGGCCCCCATGGCTCCATCTGTAAATTAAGGCATGAACTGGGGAGTGATTAATCGCAGTGCCCGGGGCAGGCCCAAGACCAACATGTTACCCCCTCACACTGTCTGCTAAGACACTGGGATCCCACAGAGCAGGGCTTCATAGTGCTGTTTCACTGTGAAGCCAGAAAATTTGTGCAAAAGTTCACCCAGCCAATTCCTCCTGGCTGACCAGGCCTCAGCTCAGCAAACCTTCACCCCTATGAGGTCAGCTCCCCCATGCAAGACCTGGGCTCCTTGCACCTCTCTTTGCTGTCCTCACAGCCATGCTGGGAGCTTCCTTTGCAGATGCCCCGCTGTCTCCTGTGCTAGTGCATAGGCTCCAGGCAGACAGGCAGCACCAGTTTTGCTCACCTTGCTTCCCTGGCAGCCCCCAACACCCAGCACAGAGCCTGGCACACAGTAGGTGTTCAATAGATATTTGTTGAGTGAATGAAGTCTGGAATGTGAATCTAGCTGTGGACCTGCTGCTCTCTGAAGAAGGATGAGACAGAAAGAACAAAGCCAGAACAGGCCCCTGGTCCTGCTGCAGGCACCCTGGGTACCGAGGGTTTCCAGCTGCTGTTGTGACCCAGAGCCTGGAAAGGACCAGGAACCTACTTCCTCCAGGCACAGTGGAGGGGATGTGTAGAGCCTTTTAAAACTCACAAGTTGCCAGGCATGGACACAGCAGTGTACATGCTTCCAGAATCCTGAGACAGTGCCCGGAGAAAAGGCAGTGTGTCTGATGGAGCGGTCTGCACCAAGGTGCTGCCGCCAAGGGAGAAGTCAAGGGCAGCACACTGGCCCTACTGGCCCATTCAAGCACCCCACTATGGGAGGACAGAGGCTGAGCCCACCATAAGGGCCTGTGCAGGCATTAGGCATCTTCCAGAGACACTGGGGGTCCCCTACCACATCACCCCCTCCACTTGCTCTGGCCAGCCAGCTTTCTACTGAGTTGTCTCAGTTCCCAAGAAGGTGTGGTGTCCTGCAAGTGGGCTGCAGAACATTCTGGAAGTTTCCGGAAACCTAGAGACAGAACAATGCCAACTGCCCAGACAATACATTTGAGGGTCTCAGCACAAACACAGTCATCCCACAGGCTGCGTCCCCCTCCCCAGGGAATGGGTTTAAATGGAAGCCCTGAGACCCCACCCACCAGGGAGAGCAAGGCCTGTGGTGCCTAGGACCCACAGAGACGCATTTCTACACCCTGAGGATTAACCACAGGGCAAAGATCAAGTGGGCAGCAGGATGGAAACTTCCAGGCCAACCCCAGGGGCCCAGCCGCCCCCACCGTGATGGCCAATATTGGCGTGATCTATATGCACACACACACCCACACCCCACTCACCACCCCCAGCTCATCCTCAAACCGTCACTTAACTCGGATTTCAAACTGCTCGCGATGTTCTTTAGTCAACATGAAGCAGAAACCTTTTATTAAATGCTGCTAATTTTTTATTGATCACACTGTGAATCATTTCATTTTCCATTACCACAAATGTCTCCTATCAGGGCTCCACAACTACACTTCTTTATTCATTCTCAAGCAACTTGTCACTTTTAATCAGTTTTCAGTTTCCATATCGCTCAAAAATTGGAAAGCGGGTTGTCTGTATCATTATTGCTTTTGCTTAAAAAAAAAAAAAAAAAAGGTTTCCATATAGGAAAGGTTATTATACTTGGAATAAATAAGCATGAATCAAATTCAAATGAAATTCCTCCTTGACTCTAACCAATTTTAGTATTAGCTTTTATAATTTTTTTAGGTTTATTTTCACGGAAAGACTGTTCATAATTATTGCTCGTTGCTCTCCCCAAACACTTATGTTACTAAAGTGTGAAATGTCTTCTAACACAAAGACAGATCTCTGGGAAGTAATTACAGAAATGCATTCAGGGGCAATAATTCTATATTAGCTGTCAGCAGCAGACACCCTCTGAAAGGCACTTGTTATGAAGGAATTATTTGTGTTCCCGTTGAAGGCATGGCAGGCAAGCCCGCACTGAAACACTGGGCCCAACCAGAAGCATGGGCTCCCTCATCAAGGGTCAAATTAAGTTTAAATCATTACCTTGAAGCCAAGCAAGCGCGTACCTGACTGTCTATTGTGGAGACGGTTTTGAGACGCACTCAAGCACAACGTGGTCTTCCCGTTCCCAGCGTGGCGCAATTACCCTGAGTCTCAAAAGGATTCTGCCAGGAGCTTGTCACAATAGGGAGAGAGGAGGTGGCAGGGTGTCTATTAAATGCTAACTCATGTCACCAAACAGAATTTTCAAGAATTATAAATTGCTGAGATGCCTCACAGCTGACCCCCCTTGCGTTAAGAAGAGCCCAGAATATTATCAGGAACACGCAAGAATTTGCATCAAAGGCAAGAAAGGACTCTCCGAGGGGGGCCCACAACAATGTATCCAAGAACACCGGACCCAGTGGACTTTCTCCTTGCCCCACAGGAGGTCCAGCTGGAGTGTGGGCAGGAAAACTCCTTGAATTGAGGACATATGGACGTAGCAGCACAGGCTCCTAAAGAGATGCCTGCATCATTACCTGAACTGTGTCCTTAACTCCTGCCAGGACCTCCAGCCAGTCCAGTCTCTTCATGTGGCTGAGCCTCAGTTTCCCCAAGTGTAGCAAGATCCTGCAATAAAGGCCTCTCTGGTGGTGCAAGGGGTTAAGTCTCAGCACTATGAAACTATCACCAGCCACTGCAGCACAAGTTCGACCCCCAGCCAGGGAGCTGACCCACATGGCGCAGCAGATATCTCCTGACTCACCCACTGCTCTCCTCAACAGTGTGTTTCAGTTGATCCGCCTGTTCTGCTCTTCACTGTTTCTGGTGGATCCTCTCACTCCCCGTACCTCTGGCCTACACCCCAGCTCTTGTATGCATAAATAAATCAATATTTAAATTTAAAAAAATCCTGCAATAACCTTGTGTTGAGGGTATTAGATGAGCGACTAGAAACAGAGAATGCGCAATGTTAGCCCCTCCTGCCCTGGGCCTGTTCTCCCCTGTCGAACAGCAGGAGTCAGTAAAGGAATCAGCTGGCCTCTGAGAGTGGGGACAAAGTAGGAGAGAGCCACTTCCCCTCATGCCAGGGATCAAGCCACCCTGGGCAGTGCCCAGGTCACTGTCCTGCCCCCAACACAGCTCTGTGGCCAGCTGTCCCTACCCCACCCTCTGTAGATTCACTTGGCGCTGGCCTCACCTCCATGCCCCAGGGCCAGGGCCGTGACTCAAGCCTGGCCAAGCAGGGATAGACATGTGACCCAAGTGGGGCTCCTGAGACACAATTCTGTCATTTTCGGGAACCACTGGGAGAGAAGTTACCTAAAATGAAGCTAACAGCAGCAATGATGGACAGAGAAGGGAGTGCGCTAGAGCCACGCCCCCAATCCCATCATTCCACGTGGCGGTTCATATGCTAGAGAATTCCTGAGAGTTCACTGTGAGACTGCACCCCCAGGATTATTTGTAATCACCCCTAAAACATGGATGGCACCTATATTTCCATGAACAGGAGATGGACAGATGAACTGTGGTACAGTGACAGAGCAGACCCCAGTGAACGTTTAAAATCAATAAGATGGAGCAACATGTGTCAGCAAGGACTAATCTTCCAAATATAACATCAAAAGAGGAAAAAAGCAGGTTGCTAAAGATAAGCTATGGTAATACGGTAAGAAAGGACACTTACAAAAAGTGTAAGACAAGCACACCCATTGCACTGGCGTCATTCACACGTATTCCAAGAAGAAAGTCAGACGTGGTTACCATCCACGCCGAGACCCAGAGCAGGAAGAGGAGAGTTCTGGGGGCTCCGCTGGATGGGTGGGGGTTCATTACTCTTTTATATATCTGCAATACTTTGTAATTAAAAAATCTACGGCTGAGTCATCAAAAATTTTTAAACGATAATTTTTTTTTTAAAAACGATAAATGAATTGGGGAATTTTTACCTAGAGAAGATGCCCTAGAAAGGAACCAATCCAATCCACAGCTTTTTTAGAGTCTAAGACCCAAGATATTATTCCCAGGTCACACGGCAAGTTGGTGGAGCCAGGAGGCGTCCTCAGTACCCTCCCAGTCCAGCATGCCTTCCCATCCACCAGGGCGATGGGGATGGGCAGGGAGAAGCAGAGGAAGGGGGGAGCTTCTAGCTTCTAGAGGAAAAAAAATCCACAGTACCTAAGGGCCACGCTTTACAGGGACAGGAACTCCTGTCTGCTTTGTTCGCTGTGGAATCCCCAGCACCTAGAACAGTGTCTGGCACATAGTAGGTGCACAATAATATTTACTGAGTGAATGGATAAATGAACAAATGAAGACTGTGATGAATTAGTCATGTTCATATCCATTCCTTCAAGCAGACCCTCTTTTCTGGACAGGACCAAATTAGTCATTTTAAGCAAATGCAGATTTTCCACCTTCTGGTCTTTGAAACAAACAAACAAAAAATCAATGCTCCAACTCTGACTTCTCACAAATTTTCTAACCCTCCTGTGGGTAGGCTGAGAATGTGAGTCACGGCTGAGCTTGGAAAACCACCTTTGGGGAGATGAGAATGGAAAAGTCTAATTTAAGGAGGAGCCAGGTACTGCCTAAAATGCATCCCTGGCCCCCTTCCATGAGTGCACATCAAATGGAAAAAATTACTCGAACTCTCTCCCTAGGAGAGCGTCTGATGGCTCGGCCAACAGAATGGAGCCGGTTGCTAAGGAATCACACCAGACAATGTCAGATGATCACTTGCTACCGGCAAGATATGGCCAGGGTCAGAGTTCAGAACAGTTTCTGGAAATCTCTCCAGCAAAGCCCCTTCTCTGTTCAGAGAGAGGAAGAATAAGAGCTATATCGTCGGGCACCCATGGTGATTCCTATACTATGAAGCAGGTACTATTTCAAGCCTCATTTACAGATGGGGATACTGAGGCCCAGGGAGGGAGAGTCACACGTCTAGGTGTTGGTAGAGCAGGCATCCCAATCTCCAAGAAACCAGCGCACGTTCTGAGCGTGGAGGTGCCCCCTGGAAAATCAGGTTTTGAGGCCCTCTGGGTTCACCCCTTTAGTGCAGAAAAGGGTAAGCAGTGAAATCTGGGCCAAAGAAAAGACAGACATGACCGCGGCCTGCAACCTTCCCACATGGACAAGGCCAAGTGTCCACTGGGTCCCCGTGGTGCCAGCCCAGCTCCTCAACATTAAAAAAAGAGACAAGACAGATGGAGCATCACCAAGGTCCACTTCACTCCCTGAGCCACATGGGCACCAGGGAATGAGGGCCCACTGAAAGCAGGGCACCCAGATACACCCAACTTCCCAGACTTCCAATAAGAACCCACATTATTAACCTTGGCCTGACCCCAGGCACATATCAGGTCAGTCAGGGGTACCCCCAACATCTGAGTACCTTTCTTTCCCATAAAAATGAAGCTTGATTCATTTCTGAGTACAAAGATGGTAACTGATGTTGAAGAGACAAGTCATAGTGACAAGTGTAAAGAAAACAGTAAAAATCACCTGAAATCTCACCACCCAGAGGCTTGCGCTGTGGCCGCTCTGGCGAACACGCTCCCTGCATTTACAGACACACGAAGCAATCATTTTCTTAGAATGGGATCCTGAGCCACTCGCTGGTTTGTAACCTTCTTAAACTTTGTTCCATTCAACCCTGTGCCTGGCTTCTCTCTTCCAGGGATGATTTTTTAGGGTCTGCCTTTAAAGCTTCATCTAGAGGGAAATCTCACGGGCTCCCAACCCCCCCAGTTAACATGAACAGGGGTCAGTCACGAACTGAAGGGGTAGGGGCTGTTCTGTCTTAGAAAAGGTTTCCTAACTCTTCAAACGGTTATAGTCATCTGCCAAAGAGTATGTGCGTTAGTGAGACTCTCCACCGACCACAGGCAGGTTTCTGGAGGTGAAGGGACCACTTGGCTTAGCATCAACTGGAGGTGATAAGACACCCCTCTGAATAGGGGCCCAGGAGTCTGTATTTAACAAGCCTCAATATCTGCACTTAAATACTGTCCCAGTGTCTTTAAAATAGACCAAAACCAGAGCCTCCCTGGTGGCGCATGGGGTTAAGCACAGCACTGTGAAGATACCCACAGCCTCTGCATGAATTCGATATCTAGGCGGCCAGGGAGCTACAGCAGACCTCTCCTGTCTCGCCCGCTGCTCCCCTCAACAGTGTATTTCAGTCAGTCTGCTATTCTGTTCCCCATTTGTCTCTGGTGAATCCTCTCACCCCCCCACACACACACACACCTCTGGCCTGTACCCAGTTCTTGTATGCATAAATAAATAAATCTTTTTTAAAAATTAAATAAAATAGACCAAAATCAATAAAAAAATTCACCAATTTTAAATCTCTACACTGGACCAGAAAGCTGACAATAACCCCCAAGAAAAAGAGCTTGCTTTGAACATGAGTTTGGCCTTCCTCTCCTCTTAGCGATTAAGCCCAGAACTTCCCAGACCATCTGCGCAGAAGGCACCGGGCCACGTGGTAGACAGTTTGGGCAGCTAACCTTGAAGGGAAAGATGCCCTCAGCCCATGACCCTGCAGAGTGGCCCTGCAGAGTCCCCACTCTGGCCGTCGTTCACACACATGCACACGCCTGCACACACATATACCTACATACACACCCTTGCCACCATCACATGCCTGCTGAGGGGAAATCAAGCTGGGGCCCTTCCTCATGTCCACTGATCCCAGGGAAAGTTGAAGAAATTCCCAATCTGGGGATTCTCAGTTAGTAGCTTCCTCTCATCTTTTCTCCACCAATAGCAAGCAGGGGGTTCCCTCCCTAGACGTGACACTGGGATTCTTCTCCGGTTTTGTCACCAAGAGCTACACATGGGGCCCACCCTCCAGGGTCCAAGTCAGGAAGGCTTCCAGGCTTCCAGGAAGCCCATGCATTCTTCTGTCCTTGGGGGAGCACAGGTGGGGGAAGTGAGCTGGATGTTTCTGGGAATCAGGCTACTCTGGGAGACCCGCCCCTCTCTCTGCCAGCTGCCAGTTCTGAATCACAGAAGATGGGAGGCCATCTGAGCCCCCCACCCCCACACTAGCCTCCTCCCCATTTGCTCATGGGTGTTTCCAGGGCCCCAGTGATGCACCAGGGATGGTCCTGGGACCCAGCAGGGGAGGATCACCTTCTTTTTTTTTTTTTTTAACACTGTTCACTAAATATTTATTGACATCTCACCATTACATTAGCACTGGAAGATACAACAAACAAAAGAAGCATTTCTTCCCTTATGGAATTCAATCTTGCAGAGTTATAATCTACCTGTGTAAAATCAGTACTTTATTTTTTTTTTATTTTTATATTCCCCATACAATTGCAACCCCCTGATTTTGACCCCAAACCCTCCTTTCCCCGCCTCCCCCCAAAGTGTGTCTCTGGTTCATAGTTGTTTGTTGATTTTTGATATTTTCTTTCTTATAGTTATTCTTTTTCCTGGTCCCTTATTTAGGTTTTCTAGATTCCTGTTATGATTGAGACCATCCGGTATTTTTCTTTTTCTTTCTGGCTTATTTCACTGAGCATGATCCCTTCCAGCTCCATCCATGTTGCTGCAAATTGCATGTGTTTATCTTTTTTGAATGCTGAGTAATATTCCATTGTGTATATGTACCACATCTAATTGATCCAGTCATCTATTTTTGGGCATTTGGGTTGTTTCCAAAGCTTAGCTATTGTAAATTGTGCTGCTGTAAACATAGGGGTGCAGGTGCTCTTTGGAATTAATGTTTCTGTGTCCTTTGGGTAAATACCTAGGAGTGGAATTGCTGGAGGATCACCTTCATGTCGGGAGAAAGGCAGGTAGATAGCAGAGAGACAGAGGAACAAAAGCATTTCTTCTAGTGGTCAGCACTTTGCAGGAAATGGGAGAGAAGTGGAGGGACCCAGCTCCCCGGAGTGGGGGAGGTACTCACTGAGCGTGCGCTGCGCTGTGGGCAATGAAAAGGACCGAGGTTAACATACACAAAAATATCCTGAGGCAAAGGCGCAGAGGGCACAGAGAAACACAATGTGCAGGAGAATCTGGCCCATCCCAAGAACCCAAAGGAGGTCAGTGTATGGACAACGCAGAGCGGGGCAAGCATGAGGAGGCCCAGGACCCACCATCCTGAATCGCACGGTGCCAAGGAAGCAGTCGGGAATGAGCAACAATCTTCCTTAAAGGCTGACATGAGAACTGCAGACTGCAAACAGATTGAAGGCAACGGTGCACAAATAAAAGGTTGCTTGAAGCCTCCATACTTTAATTCAAGTTGCTCCAATCTATTTGGCAAACACTTCAGACTAAGAGTGCCTTGTCGGCAGGACATCCCGGATTCTGTGCAAAGTGGCCCCAACACAGGCTGGACGGTCAGAGCTGAGTTTGAATCCTCTGCCAGAGGGGTATTCAGACTTATCAGAGATGAAATTATACCCAAAACCACT
Organism: Talpa occidentalis; assembly: GCF_014898055.3. NCBI lineage: Eukaryota > Metazoa > Chordata > Mammalia > Eulipotyphla > Talpidae > Talpa > Talpa occidentalis. Next base: position 21,132,348 of record NW_023601754.1, on the reverse strand, counting down.
CCAAGTGTCTGGAAACAAAGTAACAGCACAACACACACACACACACACACACATGCTTCTGCTTATTGACATAAGGACTAGAATAGTCATGACAGTCCAACTGTGCAAGACAGAGGGGTGAGGGGTTGCCTAGCAGGGTAGGCACTGGAGTGACAATCCTGGAACTCTGGAGTCACTGAGTCTTAGCCCAGAAGGACACAAGTGCCACCCACCAGGGATGGTGCAGAGGCCTCTGCAGAGAACAAGGATCTTAGCCAAGATCCCCAGCAAGGAGAAAGCACACTCGTCCCAAGACCCCTAGTCCTGCCCACCCAGACTCACCCAGCTGGGACAAGGTGTTACCTCCAAATGGAGATGCTGGAGAAGATGGCTGCACTGGGGGGGGGGGGGGGAGCGAAGGGAGGCTGCAACTGCGTGACCTAGCCGTCCGTGACTCATTAGTCCAGTAATCCTAGAGTTTGGGGCCCCAGGCCAGCCACATAGCTAAGAAAGCATTTGAAACAGGTGGACACAGACATCACCCAGGTCCACCGACCCAGTCAGCAACTGCCCAAGGAGGTGGGAGAGAGTATGTTAGCTGCCCTCCCCCTCTGCCCTCATTCAGCAGCCCTGCAGTTCTCCCTCCGCCCGAGAGCTTGGCCCAGCCTTGGCGGCCCAGCACCAAGCAAAAAGACACATTCAGGGGCCTGACGAAATCAGACTGGTGCCTACCTCTGACAACAGCATCATCATCACCAGAGAACTCCAGCCCTGGACATCTCCCCCAAACATCTTATCCTTTCAAATGGGGCGGGAGGGAGCAGGAAAACCACCTAGCACTGAAAGTGGTGCAGAGCCAGCAGGCTCGTCCTCAGAGATCACAAGACACAAAACCTGACCCCACCAGCCAACTTGGAGGAGAGAAACCTGACAGTCGCCGTGAGGAGTGAGAGAGTGGGGTTCACCCTCGACAAGCAGGAGGTACACCCCTGCTTCACTGCCGTGTAGCCCTCGGCAAATTATTTAACTCCCTGAACCTCAGTTTCTTACGCTGTAAAATGGGAGGACTATAGGACAGGGGTGGGCCTGAGGATGACACAAGGTAACAGAGTGAGCCAGCTTGGGACTCACGTGTTGTCATCCTCTTTGCAATTCACGCGGGCCTACTGTGTGCCAGACAGAGTCCTTGGGCTGGAGACAAGCAGTCAACAAAACTGACCAAACCTGCTAGGTTAAGAAGGAATAAAATATCAGAAAATCTCAGATAAATGCAAAGCAGGGTTGAAACAGGATCCCTGGGACAGGATGTGAAGAGCAGGAAAGAAGCATCGTTAGCGAGGGTGGTCAAGAAAGGCCTCTCTGGGAAGGGGGGCTTTGTGCAAACACCTGAATGACATAGAGAGGCCAGGTGAGGAAAGGTGGAGGAAGGGTGTTCCAGGAGAAGGGACAGCTAGTGTCAAGGCCCTGGGGCCACCACAGACAAAGAGGGCTCAGGAATTGAAAGGCAGCATGAGGGTGGGTGGGGCCCACGCAGGGAGGGGTTTAGAAGGCAAGGCTAGAAAGTGTGGGTTTAATATCCCCTCTTCTTTGGGGCGGGTCTGTGACACTGCTACCCACGCCTCATCCCATCTACTTTCAGTTTCCAAAGCACTCGTGACCTCACTGCATATATGTTCACCGTCTCCTGACAGCCAATCCAAACGTCAGCTCCAGGAGGGCAAGGCTGTCCATCTTGGGTCACGGATTAATTCCCAATGCCTGGCCTAGGTGAGGTTCAGGAAGATGTGTTTAAGGCATTCTTGGCACTTGGAAAGTGCTCATCAACATGAGGGGAAGAGTTGCTTTGAGGTGAGATGAGCTTCCCATCACTGGAGGCATTCAAGCAGAGCCTGGCAGGACACATGCTGGGGACCTTGACGCCAGGGGGGCCCGGATGATTGGGACTTTCAGTCTCTCCCACTCTGAGAGTTGCCTGGTCTGCCAAGGGCCTGGTGGGGGCAGCCACCTCCAGGGGCAACTATGGGACAAGAGGAGACAGGCATGGCCAGGACAGAGCTCAGGCAGCCGCCTCCATTTCTGAATCACTTGAGTTTATTAGCACCACAAAGTGAACCCCTTACTCTGCTTAACGAGAGATATAATCATTGTAGGAGGGCTGTGGGGCTGGAGGGGCGGAAGGAAAAAAAAACTTTTTTTGCCAACATTGTGCACAGAGTGCCAGGCAGAATGGACTTAAATCCTCCCTCAAAGGCCCCCCTGGGCAGGGCACTTCCTGCAGACAATTGGAACTCAGCCTGTCGGGTTCGACTTCCTTTGTGTTAACTAATTTCTGACTTGGGTTTTCAGCTATTTATTTCTAGAACAATACGCTCACTGCAACAGTCGGCCAGTGCGCAATCTTCTGGCCAAGACTGCGTGCTCTCCCCTGTTTTTCTCCTCGGTAGGAGGGGGCGGGAGGTGTGAAAAGCCATCTAAAAGGGGCGGATGGAGGTGGCTGAGCCCTGTCCCTCCCAAGTGCAAGTCTCATTTTCAGCTCTCTGGAGCCTGAATACAAGGGAGGACCCCAGTGGGGTCCAGTAGACCCAAGATTTCGGGACAGGCGAGTGACAATGGGCAGGGAAGAGGATCCAGCCTCAAGAAGGAAATTGTCCCCCCACCCAGTAATTAACCGAGGCTCCCAGAACCCTTCCGCCAGCTCTCGCCTGCTTTTTCTTTTTCTGTAATCTTTTTCTAATTTGCCTTGCTGCTTCCTGCTTCTTCCAGGCCACCTTAATTGGAAACTCTTTAGTTCACACGGAAAGTTCCTCTCTGCTCTCTGAGGACACCTATCGAGGGTAGAACTGGGCTCTTCATAATAATTCTTACCAGACATGGCTAATAATGACCCTCTTTCGCTAATGAAAAAAACACACACATGCACACACTGTGGCTGCTGTAATTAAGCTTGTGACGAGTTGAGTTGGAGGGAAATTAGATTTATTTACATGCTGTTCTGTTGCTGATGAAGCACTCGCTATCGGGAAGACTTCTAATTAACCCTCGTTTAGAGGGTGTGCTCTTTTGCGCCTCCTTCCTCTACGCTCTTTTGTAAATTGCAATTGGTAAAAAAAAAAAATTAAAATAATAAAAATTAAAATAATAATAATAATTAGTCACTCTTAGAGTTCAGTTCTCTCCAGTAACTCTCTTTCATCCTCCACTTGTGTTGCCCGGATACTGGCAGTAATAAAAAGCCTAAAACATTTCAGTTCTGAGCTGCAGTCAAATCAGCTCATCAGCCAACAGTGTTGCCCAGTGCCTGCCCCTGGCCAGACCCTGTCCTGGCCGTTCAGTGCATCCAAAGTGGAGCCAGAGACAGCCCTGCCTCTATGGAGCTAGGATGACCGGGAAGGAACTGGGGGAGTGGCCATCTGAGGCAGAAATTACTGTGAAGGGGCCCTGCTGGAAGCCAGGTTAAGTTGGGGTTTGAGGTGGAGAATCAGGGAGCTGTTGAGGGTTTGTGAGGGGTGGGGTGCAAATGTGGATTTAAACAAGATCAGCTTGGAGCCCACAGAGGCGACTAGAAGGCTTTGATGGCCAGGGTTTCCAGACTCGCTGCCCACCACTGACCACGTCCTCGGCCTGTGTGTGCAGCTGTGTCTGGGAAAGGAAAGGACCAGGATGCCACAACTAGAAACGTGCGGCGCAGGCCTGGGTGTTCACATCCTGGAGGCCCTGTGTTGTTTGAGCCGTGTCCCGGGAGGCAGCGTGCATCAGCCCAGGCCTGTCCACCTCCCGTGCCCATAGCCCTGAGGGCCTAAGAGGCTGACAAATGCACGCCACCCACCAACTTAATGACAGCTGTTTTTTAGGGATAGGGGAGTCATTTCCTTAAACGTATGTTTCCCAATGTCAGAAGTGCTAGACTATGACAAAATACTTGTCTTAGAACCAAGGAAACAGGATATCAAGTCTCCGGAGGCGGTCCCTGCCCGAGATATATAACACTAGGCAAGCTCCCCGAGTCCCGTGAAGAACAAGGAAGGGGCAACCAGGTCAACTCCATGGGCAACGCCCTCTCTCTGGGTCATCTTTCCCACTCGATGTGTGACTTACATGCCCCCCCCCCCACACACACACCAGCTTAAGCATGGGAAGCCTCAAGTTTGAAGGGATCTCAGAGAACACCTGATCCAGCCCATCTCATCTCTTACCTGGAAAAGGCCACTCCCTCCTCCCTCCAGCACCCGACCCAGGAGGCTGCTCAGGGCACACCTCCAGGAGAGGAAGGCAGGTGTGCCGCTTGCCACCTCCTGGGCACTGCCAGGCACAGGAATTTGGTGATGCAGGGAGGGGGCACAAATGGTGGGGAGAGGCAGACAACGTCCATCCTGAATTTGCACACCTGTGCTGCATGACTACACGAATCTGCTTCGAAAGCACGAGGGACTTTTTAAAAGCCCAAGTCCTGCTGAAAGATGGCAGTGGTACCTAAATACAGCACAGCCCACACTCAGGACAGGGCAGATGGGTTCTCCTTCCATCATGTTGCCGACACACAGGAAACCACCATCCCTGTGCTTGGGTGTTTCCTTTTCGTTTAAATCTCACCACCACGCTAGCCAAGGAGCTATTTCTCCCTCTTAGACTGTGCAAGGCTGGGCAAGGCACACGTGGCCCCCTGGAGGAAAGACCTAATCCAGCTCTTGTATGCTCCATGCCACACAACACACACCTTCCAGCAATGTCTGTGAATAAATGAGGCCAAAAAATTTCAATCTCAAAAAACGTATTCTTCTTGGCTTTAAATATTACATGGGTTTGAGACACTTACCACTCATTCAGTAACTTGCAATCGCAACACCTCCTATATTCTCCTTCGCTTGGGAGTTAGCAGCCTTGAGGAAAAGCCCTACATAATGTCTCACATAACCGCTCCACCTTTCCTGTCCCAGGCAAGAGGCTTCAGAAATGTCTGCGAGGTGATCAAGATCGGCCCTCCCCCCAGCTCCTTCCAGCCTCTGCCAAAGGGATGGCTTTCTCATCCACCTGCTTGAAGTAAGTTTCCAGGCCATGAGGAGCCCCTACATGCTAAGGACTACACTGCCCGCACCAAATGTTAGCACTGTCTAACTGCCCAGCATTTTAAAATCACCTGTGGCACAATCCCAGAGAAATCGTCTTCCTGTAACTCTAGAATTCAACACAGTTCTGCAAGTTATTCGGGTTCTTGGGAGGCTGCAAGCCCTGTGCCTGTGTTTGCTGAATGAACAAGCAAACGAAAGAATTAATGAATGAATGAGTTACACTCCTACAAGAGCTTTCCTCTCTAGACTACACTCCAGGGATCAGGAGCCACGTCTGCCTTACTTACCATTAGTGCCTAAGCCAGGGCTCTGTACACAGTAAGTAGGCTCCAATATCTTTTTTACAAAATAAATGAATGGGAGAACAAACAAGGAAACTGTGCTAGGATGAGGACACACAGAGGACCAAGCTGTGGTCCTTCCATCACCGACCTGCCTATCCTGCCTACAAGCGGCTCAAACCAGGTAGTGTGGTAAGAGCGAAGGCAGAAAACAAGCATGGGCCGGGAACTTGCGGGGGAATCTGGGAGGGCTTCTTGGAAGAGCTGATTCTTGACAGAAAAGTCGGAAAGTCTCCTCACTGGGAGGCAGGATAGTGTCCAGAATCTCCCCACCCATGCTGACTACCCCCCAAACCATGTGCCGTATCTGCTGCTTCCACCAAGAGTCATCTGCTCCAACACCCTGCATCATGCCAACACACACACACACACACACACACACACACACACACCCCAAAAAATAAATGAATAAGGCTTTTTGTCTCCCAAATACAGTGTGACCTGGGACAAGTTACTTAACCTCTCTGAGGCCTTGGTTCCTCTACAGCAAAGCAGATGATGACCACTGTGCCCCGCTGAGAAGGCTGTCGGGGCTTAAACATGATAACCCGTGACCTGTGCTTGGGCGGTGCTGGGCACAATTCCTGAGAGCATCTTCATCCTGAGTCACTATTATTACTGAAAGGGTGGGCCACAGACGGCACACACCTGAGTTCGTGCCAGAGGCTCCGGCACGTGGTGTGGGCCTTTACCATGCACACGGCCCTCCTTCCAGCGGGTCCAAGGGTCGGGGAGACCCTGAGATTCTGTCTCTAACAAGTCCCCCACAGGATGCTGGTCCAGGGACCACACTTTGGGTAGCAAACACTTAGCCCAACTGAAGCCCAGTTTCCTTCCTTGTAAAGTGGGAGTGATAACAAGCTCCGCACAGGTTGTTGTGAGGATTAAGTGGGGCAAAGTGAAGGTACAAACCCTGTGCAGTGGGTGCCGAGGAAATGCTACCTCCACACCCCTGCTCCTTTCTCTTCTCTTACCCACAGGCTAATTTCAACAGTATTTGTCTTTGTATGCTCCCCCCGCCCTCCCAGAAGCATAGTAGCAGTGTTCAAATAAGGTTGGATGAGAGAATGAATGAAGAAATTCATATTTAAGGCCCCTCCAACAAGGAGGTTGAGGCCAGAAGTGGGGCCAGTGCCCACCCCCTGGAGGTGTGGTACATTAGTAACTGCCCACTGTGCTAGGAGATCTGTCCATCAAAATCCTCAGACCTGGTCACACCCCAGAAGGGAGTGGCCCCACCAATGAGATAAGCCTGGGAGCTTCTGTCTCCCACCAACCCTGATGGCCAGGACAGAACTCCCAGCAGGAGTCAGTGGACAGCCCCTCACAGGTAGCTGGAGCCCCTGCACTTCCCAAGCACTCAGGAGGTCCCCTGCATCCAGGTCGAGGCCCAAAGCAGCAGGGGGCAGGCAATTCTCCCAAGGCCAGGCAGGAAGAAATAGAAAAGATGGACATCCTAGACCCTATTCTAGAATGTCCGTGACCTGAACCTTACTTTGCATGGTGGGGAAGAGTCAAGGGCTCATTCCCCACAGTCACTCAGGACCCTAAAGGAAGCATCAGCTCACCTGATGCCCTTCACACCCCCCTCCCCAGACCCCCCACCCCCATAGAGTACATGGTGACCTTGGTGTATCTTCACCAACAGTCTAAAAAACTCAAATAATTTAGGGAAAATGAGCTAAGCAAAGGGCCCACAACCTCCACATCTCTGAAATGAAAATGTTGTTTCCTCTGTTCTTTTCAAGTCTTTTTTTTAAATTGAAATCTAACTTAAATGCAGTAAAGTGCCCCAAATATAAGCAAATCGGGTGTAGAGTTTCTACAGGAGACATTCCCAGCACCCCGAAGGCCCCCACATGCACCCTCCCAGGCACAGGAGGACCTCCCCCACCAGATACCATGTCGATCAATTCCCATCATCATGTTTCTTTTGGGGATCCCACGTCTTTCACCCATTACTATGTCAATGCGGGGTGTGCCAGCATGCTGCTCGTCTTCATTGCTTTTCTTTTTAACCTTTGCTTTCTTAAAGGTCAGGTCCGATCCAGTATCCACCCCCTTCATACCGCTTCACTAAGGGTGGACATTAGACCACAGCCCAGTTCACCCCATCATTTCTGTTCCCCCATTTGTCCAGTGACTGGTTAGAAGTTATAAGCACTTCAGTTCTATGTGTGGACACATAGCTCCCTCTCCCCTCAGCCTGCACCTCAAGGACCTGGAAGTGGGCAGGGGAGGGGTTGTCTGTGGGTCACTGCCAAATAGTGCAGGGAAGGAGAGAAAAGGAATGCCTCTCAACCAAGCCAGGAAGGCTGGCAGGGGCTGGCAACTCCACTCTCCCAGTGCCCCATTTCCAGAGACCGTGAAAGTCACACCTGACAGGTCTCAGCCTCTGGCACTGGTGGCCTTTATCTAGGCCAGGACAAGAAAAGACCTCGCTCTCCAGGCTCCTTCTCACCCGCTAGCAGACAAAGCTTCGTGGGAGGGTATTGAAAATGGAGCAACCACCAGTAGATAAAAGCATGGCAGTTCCTCAGCACCAAGTCTCCATCAACAAATGGGGTCCATCCACGCAATGGAATACTATTCAGCCTCAAAAAGGAAGGAAGTGCAGACGCACGCTACAACATGGGTGAAGCAGGAGCAGGTGCCGGGTAAATTAATCTGCTCACAGAAGGACAAATAGAGTAGGATCTCACCTATGTGAGGCAGCTGGCACAGACAAAATTAGAAAGTAGAGTCGGGGGACAAAGGCCTGGGAGGAGGTGGGACAGGAGGGCAATGCTGAGTGGCTATGAGTGCGTTTCAGGTGGGGAAGACCAAGGGGGGATCTGGAGATGGATGGCAGCGAAGCCCGCACAGCAGTGAGTACTTACACTGGGTACTTAAGTGACTGAACTGTGCGCTCAGAGTATTTCAGGTGGTCAACTTAATGGTATGAGTATTTTACAAAAATGTTTTGTTGGTTTTTTTTTTTTTTTTTTTTTTAAAGATTTATTTATTTATTTATTTATTTATGCAAGCACTGGGTACAGTCAGAAGCACGGGAGAGTGAGAGAATTCACCAGAGCCAGAGCGGGGAGCAGAGCAGGCAGAAGGACCGAAGTACACTGCTGAGGGGAGCAGCGGGCGGCAGGAGAGGTCTGCGCGCCATGTGGGACCCTCCTCCGGTGGCCGGGGAGCAGCCAGGGATCAAACAGGCGCTGCAGAGGCTGCGGGCAGCTTCACAACCCAGCGCTCAACCGCTGCGCCACTGGGGAGGCCCTACAAAAATGTTTTAATGGGGGAAAAGTAAAATGCTGAGCAAAGGCAAGCCAATGCAAGGGAAACTGAAGCCGTCTCTAGGTGTTGCATGAATAAATGGAATTCAAGGCAAATGGGAGTTGTTTTATAATTTTTTTTAGGTGAGGGTCTGCAGCCGCAGTAAATCCAAAGTGGGAGCAACGAGCAGAAGGATGTTGAGCCTCCAACTGGAGAGAAAAGGGAGAATGAAAGTTTCCTCTCCCTCCATCACCTACTCTGGACACCACATCATGCAAGAGAAAGCAAGGTGTGTTGTGGGCAAGAAAACATGCACACATCCATCCCTCTGAGCTCAGAAAGACCCTCCCAAGTTTCATCCACACTTTCTCGAGACTTGGAGGCTTCAGAGCAAGTCGCAGCCTCTGAATGCCTGTTTTCCTTTGGCTTCTTATAAAAAGAGGTTTGGCAACCTGTAGGACACAGGAGCTCAAAAGGCTGCAGCCTGAGCCTCAGCCACAGGGAGGCTGCCAGCCTCCAGCTGAGGACTCGTCTGCAACTAACACAGATTCCTCTGCTTCTTAGCAATAAAAGTAATAGCCCCCAGCACTGCGTGCTAAGCTCCACTCCCTGCCAGCTCAGGCTCTTTACAACGATGTTTCCCTTCACACTGCACAGTGGTGTGCTAAGGCACAGACCACTGGCTCCATTCGACAGATGAGGAAACTGAGGCTCAGAGTTCAGCAACTAAGTTAGTTCCTAAGGAGACAAAGTTGGGATTCAAATCTATGACCTGGCAGACGCCAGAACCTAATTTTTAACCATCAGGCTATATGGGGTCTTTCGGAGACACCCAAACAATGGGGGTATTTCACATCTGGACACCAGGAAAGTCTGAGAAAGCAGAACTCAGAGTAGACCAGCGCTGGGTCAGATACACAAAGACCAAACCACCCCTTAGCAACACTCTCACTGATTCACACAGAGTATTCATAGCACTCGTGGCCAAGAATCTATTTCTTCCAACAGACAAGAGGCAGAGGTTTCCTTGCCACCCACACTAAGGAACTGGAGAAAAGATCAGAGAGGGACATGGACAGCCAAAAGTCACACAGCGTGTTCCCAGAGAGTTGGGGCTTGCAGCCAACCAGGCTTCAGCCCCAGAGATTCCCAAGGAAAGGGATAAGGACACAACCTGCCAGACAGCACCAGGATACAGATGGACTTCTTAGGGGTCCACACAGCCTTCCTGCCAGGCCCCCACACACTGCCTGCTTGCCAGCCTGACGCTCAGCCCTCTATTTTTTATTGCTAATTAATTTGGATGGAGATGCCTTTAAAACAAGACTTACGTCGGGTCCTCCCCACTGTCTGTGAACCAATTTCATTACAACAGAAACCGTGTTGCCAAAATGAGAAATCCCCTCCTTTTCAGCCCTGTGCCCTTGAAGGCATCTTATTAGAAAAGACCATTTCTTAATTAACATTTTTGATCTTTAATCCATTACACATCCCTCTAATCCTGTTCGGAGGTGCGGCTGGCCCACTTCCGCAGGCTGGCTCTGGGCTGCGCAAGGCTGGCAATTTCAGCGCTGAGGGCTCGCGCACAGCTGGACTCCACCACGGACCGTCTGCCGCTCCCAGACACCACCTCTGGTCCGGCCCCGGGCACACTTCCCAAGCGGGAGCCAGGAAGGGGGCTCAGCACAGACACCCCGGGATGGGCCAGTCTGCAGATGAGAGTTCATTTCATTAACCCCTGAACCCCATCTCTTCTCGCCCCAGAATGGTTTCAAGCAAAGGCTGTTTTAGCAGGTCTGGCTCCTGCCAAGCCTGAGAGCCACTGGCCTGGTCTGTCTTCCTTCCATTTGCACAAAAGTCAAGCAACTTGACCACATCTACAGGAAAAGCTGGTCCTGTCAAGGTCACAGGACCCCACTTTGGAGCAGCAGATCCACCCTTCCTGGAAGATCACCTTCTCCTGGGTTTCCACCTACCTCCCTGAACACACTTCCATGTCCTCGATCTCTCATCCCAACCTTCCCTGTTGACACATTGCTAGATGCAGACCTCAACTCCCTTCATCTTCTGTGCTCAAGCCCCTGGGGGCGGGGCTGCATTAGTTCCACATTTAAGTGTCAACTGCACAATCATGACACCCCAATACATTGCTGGTCCCACCCTCCCCCAGACATCTGAGTAGCCACTCCATATCTAGGGGCATCCCAAACTTAGGGCCAAAGCCTCCTCTTGAGCCCACCACTATTGTACACAGAGCGATTGTCCCTCAACTCCCCATCCCAGAGACAAGCACCCCCGCCACCCGCAGCCCCATGGAAACCTCGGAGTTATTGCTGGTTCTTCTTTTCTCAGCCCTGACATCCAATGCAGCAGCAAATTCTGTTGGTCCTACCTCCAAAAGAAATTCCTGACCATGGCCTGCCCCATCATCTCTCAGGTGGACAAGGCATTTGGTCTGCTTCCCTCTTGCCCACACTCAGCTAAAGGGTCCCTCCTTCCTGCTCAGCTCAGAATAGACTCCATGGTGCCCACTATGACTCTAGGTCCTGCGTGAGCTGCCGACTCTGCCTTCCTCCCTCACCTCCCACGCCTCACCTCTTCCCCTTTGGCCCCCGGCTCACTCAACTCCAGCCAGTGACACCCCTTCTGTCCACCACAAAGCCCAGCTCATGCCCACAGTGGGGAACATCTGCTCCCATCAGGGGATCCCCTGAAGGCTCCCTCTCCGCTCAAAAGCCCCGCCCCTCCACAGAGGGCGTTAGACATCTACAACCCATCCAAAGGCCCTCCACTCCCCACCATCCCATCACCGTCCAACTGACCAAGCTACCAGTGAAAACATAAATGTGTTTGTTTACTTGGCTGGTGCCAACCATCCCCACTAGGCTGCACAGCAGGGACTGTGTCTACCACCCAGAGCAGCACCCAGCACTTAGTAAGTACTCAATGACATTCGCAACTGAAAGGAGGAAGCCTGCTGGGTCTCAGAGCAGGCACTCACAGCCCCCTCTGGCCTGCAAGGAGAGGTCCTACGACAGCACTGAGGCTCATCCAGCAGCAGCTGAGAAGGTGGTGAGATATTCAGTAGAACTTCCTGGTGAGAGACTTTCTGAGAAATAGTACACTGGCGCATAAAGGCACAACTTGAGTTTCATGCTGGATTACTAAGGGAGGGAAGGAGAGAAAATGGTCTACAGTGGCAGGGGAGATGAAGGCTGTGAGCAGTTAAGGAAAGGGGGGCACGGGGGTTCATGGGAAGGACAGGTCCGGCATGGGGCTGGGCCTTGAAGGACGCGCAGCTCTGGAGTAGGGGATGGAAAGAGAGGCAGGCATTCCAGGAGGGGGACACACCCCAGGCAAAGGCCAGAGGTTAGAAAGAGGATAGAGGGGTCTTCCTGGTGGCGCAAGGGCTTAAGACATACCCTATGAAGCTATCCACAGCCACTGTAGCACGAGTTCAATGCCCAGCCAGGGCTACCCACATGGCGCAGCAGACCTCTCCTGTCTCACCTGCTGCTCCCCTCAGCAGTGTATTTCTGTCGATCTGCCTGTTCTGCTCCCCACTCTGTCTCCGGTAAATCCTCTCCTCCCCCCAACACCTCTGGCCTGTACCCCAGTTCTTGTATGCATAAATAAATAAATCTTTAAAACAAACAAAAAAAAGAGGACAGAGGAAACAGGGTGGGGGTGGGGGTTCCTATGAGAGGTTGTGTCTGGGACTGGTGACCTCCCCTACCATATACCAGTCTCAACTCTCCCAGCAAAATGATCCAGGCAGGACCTCAAGTGGCAAGAGGTCGGTACTCCAGGTCCCACCTTCCCCAGCCCAGGGGATGATGAGGTGCTGCCAGCTGGGGGACCACAGGGCAGTGTGAACAAATAGGTTGGCCAGCTCTCCCTGCCACCAACAGTCTCCTCTTAGGGAAACACTGCCCAGGCCTGAGCAGGCAACCCCCAACCTCATGATCAGTGCTGGGGATAGTGCTAGGAGAGCATCAAGGACCACACCCATAATAAAGCACCCGCCATCCCCCTACTGGCACAGTGGTTCAGGGTGGGGTCCCAGCCAGGGGAAAGGGTGAGCAGTAAGAAGGGTATGCTAGGTCCTGAGGTCAGCCTGAGAAGCAAAAACATCATCTGTCCTGAGATACCACAGCCGAGCCTTGGGGTGCACGTGAAAATAATGGCTGTGAGGCAGACGGTTCATAGGTCTGAAGGGTGAAACACACACCTCAAAGCCCACGGGGGTCATATGGGAGCAGCAGACAGTCAGCAGCACCTCAGGCTCACCAGGCAGCCCGCAGGGACAGCAACTGCCTCTGCTCTTTGAATTGCCCTCTTTTGTGGGCAAATGCATCTAAATCGGGAGCAGTTCAATGAGCTGGAGGTGACTGTAAGTACACATATGTCGCTGTCCGCAAGGCAGGGCGGGGCAGGTTGGCCACTCACTCGCTATGTGACATTGGGCAAGACTTCTAACCTCTCTGAGGCTCAATTTCCACAGCAGGAAGGTGGGAATAATAATAACACCTATTGTCAAAGTGCTACTTCAAGGATTTCATGAGATAACACCAGTAGAAATGCCTGCTTGCCAGAGGCAGGGGGGCTGGTGAGAAGCATGCTGGCCTTGGGGACAGAGAGAGCAGAGTTCAAATCCTGCTCATCCACTTACCAGTTCATCAGCTGCCCTGGTCTCTGCGAGAGCCTGGTGCAAATGTCAGCACTGTTGCACTCAAATTCAAGGCCGGAACCAAATGTATCCTGCAGTGAGCATGGCTGTCAGCCCCCAAAGTCAGCCCGCAGTGAGTAGCTGTGGCCTTCCCTAAGGGGTGGGTCCTTGGCTGCCCAACCCCAGGCCCCTTGGGGTCCCCAGGCTCTGTGGCTTTGCAGGAGGCAGGGGCTCTGGCTGGAATCCCAGGCTGGCTGCCGCTCTTTTCTCTCTCTCCACATTTGGGGAAGGCATTTCCTCCCTCCTTGGGCCTGCAGGTCAGGTTTCCACCCAGATGGAAAGTCCCACCCAGGGGCCCCTAAAGGAGAGCTCACCATGGAAACTCCATGGGGCACCAGCCAGACACAGGGCCAGTGGTCAACTGGCAGGCCTTCCCAGGGCCACATCCACAGTCCTGCCAACTGGGAAGGGGCCGGAGGCAACTCCAGCTGGACTTGATGCTCAGGCACAGACGCTGTTCACAGGCACATGCACAGCAAAGAACGGGTGTCCTCAGGCGTGTGTGCATTTACACGTGCGTCTACGGAAAGCGTGAATTAGGAGCCCCGGCCCCAAGTCCTCTTGATGTTTCCGAGCCTCAATTTCCCTCACTGTGCCCCTCCTGGAAGCTGGATTTTATTCGGGTAAGAGGAATAAACACAAGAATCCTGTAAAGAGCGAACAAGAGCAGGTAGTGCTGGATGAAAGTTCTCAGGCTCACTCCCACCGCCATGGCGGATTACCATCTGGCAAAAGAAGGGACCGCTTAGGAGGGGAGGGGTCTCCTGTGCTGCAGAGCTCAAAACACAAGGATGTGAACAGAGCTTCCCAAAGGCTCCATGAGTTGGGGGATAGGTGATTCTCATAATAAAAAGGGGAGGGGGTTAGTTTCTGAGGTCAAAAAGCTTGAAGAACCTCCCCAAGACCCAGAGTGGTGACCAGCATACCAAGGGCCCTGCTAAGTCCCGCATTAAAGCCACTGCTGGATTGCATTTAACCAGGCACTTAGGAAAGTAACCTGAGCCCCAGGATGCAGCCCAGCTGAGGCGGCCTCATCTTTGCCCAGCTCTCTCCACCCTGCATGGCATGTAACTCCACGGCTGTGCTGTGCACTTAGACCCTGAGCATTTTTCCAGAAAGAACTCTAGGAAAGATATTTCTGCATCATGTGCCAAATTGTTACTGAGATAGTGCCTGTGTTGTTCAATGATTAATGAGAATGGCACAGTAAATTCCTCAGTATTTAGTGCCAGGGAAAAACATTTGTTGTCCCAGGCATTTAAATCGACAGAAGCAGTTACAGTGCCCTCCATCCTATTTCTCTTTTGGCTTAGGCTGCCAGGAAGCTCACCTGCAACAGTGACCTTTACCTTAATTCTTTCATCTATCATTTTAGTGACCCAATGACACATAGGCTGAAACCTTTCATTTCATCTCATCTCCTTCCATTAATAATCACCAGAGCTTGGGCCTCCCTGGTGGCACAAGGGGTTAAGCACCGCACTATGAGGCAATCCGCAGCCTCTGCAGCATGAGTTCAATCCCCGGCCAGCCATGGAGATACCCACATGTCACAGCAGACTTCTCCTGACTCGCCCGCTGCTCCCCTCAGCAGTATACTTCAGTCAGGCTGCCTGTTCTGTTCCCCACTCTGTCTCTGGTGAATCCTCTCACCCCCCGCATCTCTGAACTGTACCCCAGCTCTTATATGCATAAATAAATAAATCTTAAAAAAATAATAATAATACTCACCGGAGCTGCTATTGAATGGGTGCTTGCGTGCCAGGCTGTGAATATGGAGCAGCTACTCTCACTACCCTTGTAACAATGCCACAAGGTGGGGTGGCATTATCCCCACCTACAGATCAGGAAACTGAGCCTGGGATGGGCAAGCCCATCGTCACAGGTAACCATGTTGCTGTGTGTTCACCAGCTTGTTGTTCACTCACTCTAGAATGTGAGTCCTGGAGCATCTAGACACTGGATAATTCAGCGATGAACAAATTGGTGGGGAACCCATGGCTGAAACACCCCGGTTCTAACTTCTTTAGTCCTCAGGGATTGGTAAAAGTAAACCTAGACTTAACCTTAAATGTCACCCTAATAATCTAAACTTACTTCTAGCACAATCCCAGATGAATCAACTAATAACCAACCCATTGCTCCCTGCCTCGCCTTTGCCTCAGTTCTGTGGGGCAAATACTCTGGCAGAGGCTCGGGTGGCAGAAACACAGCCTCCCCGTGCAGATGGTTGGGAGCACTTGGGGTTTGCAGCGGGGAGAGGTCAGTGGGGACGGGGGTCAGATTTCCCCTCTTGGGAAGCTTGGGCAGACCTGAGCAGGGCAGGCACTGGCCAAGCAGGCCCGGGGCAGGCCCACCATTCTGGCCCCGCTCACAGAAGCGGCTATGTAGCCTGTGAGGGCCGGCCCAGCGGGTGGGGAGGAGATGCCCTGCCCGCTTCCTGCCCATTTGCGGCTGGCCAGGAGCCCCGCAGCCAGCACAGGAAATAACAGGGGCCCCCAGAGGCCGCCCAGGCAGGCCCAGCTCGAGGCCGCCCAGGGAGGGAAGGAGGCCATTGTCGGCCTTTGTTTCAGTTTCCCCAGCATTACCCGGGCTCCCAGAGGCCCCTGGGAGCTAACAAAGCTTCCCCCCACCCTGCAGCTGTCCAGCCTCCCCCAACCCAACCCTGGGGACAGGCCCACCAGGCCCCTGGGCTCTTAAAGTGGCAGGTGCAGGGTGGAAATGAAGTCATGTCCAAATTGGGGGTGGGGGCGCACGTGGGCCAGAGCAGGCCAGGCAGGCGAGCAGACAGATGGGCGCTGGGGTCTGTGTCTGCACCGTGTCGGCCCAATGCTGGGTCCAACAGCAGGGGTGCAAATCTTTGGATAAAAAGTATGTCTAAGGGATCTGAGGCTACAACAAAGACACTGAAGAAAGAAAAGGAGAGCAAGGAGACCTCCTGAACATCTGAACACATGTCTGGGTGGGGCACAGGGTCCTCACCCTTAAAGATAGACATCTCAGAAGCTTTTTCTGCTCATTTGCAAGCCTTAGGGCATGGGCGTATATGCATGAGTGTGTGTGTGCATCTCTGTGTGTGCATGTTTACATGCATGTGTTATGGGGGACATGTGTGTGTTTGTGTGTGTTGTGTGTTCTGGAGAAGTGCATGTATGTGAACATGTGTGTTTGTGGGTGGGTGTGGATGTGTGTGTTTGCGGGTGGATATGCTTGAAAGCAAATGTATCTGTGTGTGGTGTGTGCTGGGTGCATGCAGACAATGGGGTGTGAGTCTGTGTGTGGCTGTTGACAAGCACACTCAGGCCTGTGCCCACCAGCCCTCTCATTCCTGCACTGACTCTGATGTCCTCTCATGAGAGGTATCGCTGTATGACCTCACTGGGGCTCTTAGAGCATCCTCGTGCACCTCATGCCACAAAGACTCATTACATCTCCACTGAGTCCCCGACACTGGGAATTCACAAGTACAGATAGTGGGTGCTAGACTCAGACAGAACAGAACAAGGTCCAAATCTCTGCTCAGGCCCTAACTAGCTGTGAAACCCGGCACGTGTCTCTGAATCACTGAGCCTCAACTGATCATCCGTTAGATGGGAATGATCGCACTTCCTACCATTTAACGTACCTGCGGTTATGAGGGTTAGATGAGCTAATACATGTGGGGCACAGCCACCTGCCTGACACCAATGAATGTTCACTAAGTGGTGATTATTTTGTTATTGTTATTACAGTTGCTTGAAATAATAGTAAGAGGATTCAGCAGTATACAAGGCATCTAGCACAGAGAAGTAGGATAGCATAGGCAAAAATGTATCCAATTTAATGGCTTCAGTATCAGTCTGATGTGCTACTACCAAGCACAGCAGCACCCATGAGTTAAAAAAATCAACCACAACAAAGGAAAAAAAAAAAAGAGTTATCAGTGTGGGCAAAATATGATTTTTTTAACCAGATCGGCATCAGTTACCCATGTACAGCCTAATACATATGTGGAGTATGTGTGTGTATACATGCACATGTGCAAGAATACACGCACCCATATCTACCTGCACACTCAGGGATTTGAAGGGAATGTCAGTTGAGATGACAACAGTCTGACCCCTGTGGGCTGCTCAGAGCAAACAGCAGTACACCGGCTACAGAGAGGTGACCACAGCCAACCCAGGAGCTGGGGCCTGCAGAGTGCCAGCCCAGGAAGCCAGGACCAACCGGGCAACATAATGGGCCTGACCTTGGCTATTTCCTACTGGGCACTGACCCGCAGCTGCACAGTGGATGCAGCAAGCCCCACCCAGGGAAGGAGCCTGATCACATGACAGCCTCGGGAGCTCCGCCTCACCACCCCCCACCCATCCTACCCCACCCCAGGTCTCTCTATCTGGGAAGCAAGCTGTGCCCCACCAACCAGGGTCAGTATGGGCCCTGAGGACACAGTACCACCCAACTCTGTGTGAGGGTGACTCGAGAGAGCCCCACCCACTGCAAATTAGCCTAGAGACTGCCTGTCAAGACAGGAAGAAGAAGAAGGGTCCAGCTGAGCCTTCTCTGTCACCCACATAGACTCAGGCTGAGAACTGAGCTCCCACCTGAGCTTCCCTCGATGTGTCAGCAACAGCAAAGCAGAAGTGCGGAGCACCAGCACCCACCTAGGGGGCTATGGCTAATCCACCACAGGGCCCAAGGCAAACCCGCATAGATTCCCCATGGAGCCCTCACAGCAGCCCTAGGAATAAGGATGATTATCCCCATTTCAGATGAGGAAACAGGAAGCAGAGAGGTGAAGCAATTTACTCAATGTCACTCAGATAATAAGTATCTAGACTTTAAACCCAGTTTTTACTCTCAACAAAGTGAACAGAAATCTGACCCCGAAGTACCAAAGTCAAATACAGATGAAAAGGCAGAGATGAAATTCACCTTGGCAAACATTTGCCAGGTACCTTCCAGCTACCAAGCCAGGGCTGAGCTGTGGGAACAGAGGATGAAACAAGGCCATGGCCTCAGAGCAAGAAAAGCAGCAAGAGAACCGGGCATGTGCAGAAGGAGCATCGGAACCCAGCAAAGGGCAGTTAGGGCCAGGTAAACTCAGAGGCTCAGGAGCACAGAGGAAGGCACAATAATTATGTCAGGGTCATCATGGTGTGCTTCCTGGAGGAGGTGTCCTTTAGGCTGCGCTTCAAAAGATGAGTTCCATAGGTAGAGAGCCCAGCAAGAGCCAAGGCCAAGGGGAGCTGGCAAGAGGACTGAATTCGTCAGACCTTTGAGAGTGGTTGTGGGCCAGAAGCAGCAACTTGGAACATGTTAGAAAGGCAGAATCTCAGCCCCATTCAGGCCTGTGGAGTCAGAATCTGCATTTGAAGATCACCACTTTTGCCTGCATGTTTGAGTTTGAGCAACCACACCAGGATTGTCCAACAAAAGGCTGGACAATACATGGCAACCTCCCCAAAGTCACGCGGCCAATGTCCTATCACCTGACACGCCCACACTCATAAGCATTCCTGACTGTGGCCCTGGCTCATGGCCAGGCTTCAGGTCACCAAAGAGCTGACTTCCGCCATCCACCAGTGAGGTCCTAGGGCCTTAGGGAGAGGCCACACAACAGACTCCTCCCTGTCCTTAGGGAGCACACAAGCCTGGAGAAAATAGGACCAGCCCCTCCCTGCTATTACAATGCTCATTACTGATGTCCCCTGAAAAACCCAGCAGCACCAGGGGAAGAGAAACAGGACACGGATGGGGTTCACTGAGGTGCAGGCCCCAAGCCAGCAAGGCTGGGAGCAGGTGCCCACACAGTAAAGGGGCACTGGTATAATGGAGAGCGCCTGCAGGGCACCAGGCTGCAGGTAAGGTGCAAGAGACACACAGTCCCTGACTCTGGAGCCCAAGGG
Organism: Talpa occidentalis; assembly: GCF_014898055.3. Classification (NCBI taxonomy): domain Eukaryota; kingdom Metazoa; phylum Chordata; class Mammalia; order Eulipotyphla; family Talpidae; genus Talpa; species Talpa occidentalis. The sequence goes on along the minus strand of NW_023601754.1, from coordinate 21,113,078 downwards.
CACACATAGAGGGGATTCAGCAAGACCCACCCCACTCCATGGATATGAGACCATCAGCCAGGCCAGAGAGGGGAACAAAAGAAGTCAGAAGAGAGACACCACACACACACGTTCCCTCTCACGCGCCCTGGATGTAGGCACACTTACATACATATGCACCAGCTCTGCACACACATGTGCACAGTAGCACAGCAGCACAACACACAGGAAGTGAGGTAGCATGCAACCTAGCAGGGGCCTTCAGGCTAGTCCAGAGCCAGAGAAAAGTGTGGGCAAGGAAGGCCGCATCCCCCTCAGAAAGCGAGTCTTTGACAGCCGCGGGGACACTGGATGCCGCACAGAAGGGTGCAGAGGGGTCTGACTTATGGCTGCACCACTGGGTGCTCTCTCTCTCTCTCTCTCACACACACACACACACACACACACATGCACACGCACACACAAAAGTGCACGTGTCCATATGCACGTGAGGCACAGACACCCTACCTCGTGGGCTGCTCACCATGGTAACAGAGTGACCACTTCTCAGCTCCAGTCACCACCTGAAGGTTTCTGAGGCCTCCTGTGCCGGGGAAGCAGCTCTAACAAAGGCGCAGCCGGGGCTGGCCTGGCCGGGGGTCCGCAGAGCAGACCAGCCGGCGCATGCCTGCCACGCTCCCCCGGTGAGCTCGGGGCCACCGCGGCTTCCTACCCAGCCTGCCTGGCTCCACTTAGCTCAACTCCCCACAGACACCCCAGCCGAGCTAATGAGAAACTCCCCAGCTGGCCCCATATAAAAACACATTTCATAAGTCTTTAAAATGCTAGGAAATTCTACATCTATTTAGGACTTTTCTTCTCCTTTAAAACGTCCCCGGGTCCTCATCGAGAAGATGACTGTGTTGGGGGCTCAGCATGAGAGGTGGACAGCACCAGCCATGCCAGCTGGGAGCCAGAGGACCCTGGCAACTTCCATTGGGCACAGTATCATGATGAGAGGGGTGCAGACAGCCCCACCAATGATCCCAGGCAGAGATGCCCACTCAGAAAGGACTCACGGTGAGGGGTCCTTGGGGAGAGGTGAGAAGCGAAGGGATGGGGACAGTCTCTCCAGCCTGGATTTGAGAACTGAAAGAAAAAGAGCGCTGGGAGGCGCAAAGGAGAAAAGGCCACGTGCACAAGACGTTGGTCGGAGCATTTATAGGAGCCCCAAACCAAAAGCAATCCCAATGTCCCGGGGGAAGGGCCATTAAGAACATGAACCTCCACCCCACAATGACCTCAATACAGCTGTTAAGACAGAAGGATGTGAGGGTCCAGTTATACGAAGCTCAGGTATAGGGGGGCGCCATGGACTCCACAGCACCCACCCTGGACTGTCTAGGTGGAGGCTCCATATGCAGGGATGGAGCTGGGAAAGGCCTGAGAGCAATGTAAACAGTAAGTGTGTAGAAGCTCGAGGTTGTGGGTGGAGTTTCTGCGAAGTAGATGAAATAATAAACACAAGCAGGGTGGGGAGGCAGCTTCGAGAAGGTTCAGAAGTGCAGGCTGGGCTGCATAGAGGGGCCTCGACACCCTGCAGTGACAGGTCTACCTGGTGTCCCTGACATTTCTGTCTCCTTCACAGGCCAAAACCTGGGGGTAAAGCACTGCAGGAGGTTAGGAGGCTGCCACCTTTGCCAGGAGTGGGGACACTGACTACTCTCCATATCCCACTCCTTACCCAGAACCAGGTTCAGAGAAAATTGCAAGGCTTCCATCACCTTCCCAAGGGACCTCAGGACACCAGACACCCAGATGCTGCCCAATCTCCCACCTGAGCAGCTCCCACAGTCCATAGCTGGCTGACACCAGTCTCCCACTGCAAAGGGACCCATGCTCAGCACCCCGGCACAGTCATGAGCAGGGTGGCCAGGCAGAGGCGGCCAGGGTCAGGCTGGGTCAGGCAGGAGTCCTACAGAGAGCCTGGTGCAGTGTTTTCCAGGCCTGGGCTTTGACAATGGAAAACGTGCACAAGGCTTTCAAAACACGCAACTCCTCTCCTTCCAGGCACCCAACCAGGAGGTCCAGCTCAAAGCAGACTTTCAGACCTGGGCACAGAGCTGACCCCCTTCACCCAGCCTCTGGGTGCCCTCTAAAATGAAGAACCTGGACCAACATTCTCACAGGTGTGCCACTCACACTTTAGGTGCTACATTCATGCATAAGCTGCAAGGATTCAAGTGCCGGCTCTGCCATTTCCAACTATGAGACCTTGAAGCAAGTTACTAGCACTTCTGTGCCTTAATGTCTGTATGTGAAAAGCCCTGAAAAAGAGGACTGGCTTCTAGAAGTGGCTCACAGATGGTAATGATGACCCCATGAACCAGAACAATGAGCCCTGTCATATGGGAGGAAACCCTAAACACTAACCCTAACCCTAAACCCTGTAAGGGCTCGTGCTGTTGTGTCATCACAAACAACTGATCACATCAAGTGTTTCTCTCCAACCACAAGTGTGTCTCTGTCACCATGCCATAAAAAAAAAAAAAAATGAGCATTTGCAGCAAATTAATTGTCTCCCATCTCCTGACCAGTCCCCAGACCCTCCTCTCACTACATTCCTCAACTTGGTCCAGAACAACCATGTTGGAAGGAAGCCCAACTTGTCAAGAAACCCAGCTGGAAAAGGTGGAAGGGTCCAGTGAGACTATGGTTAGAAGTTACACAAAGATGAACCCCTTCAGCTCCAAATTCAAACTTGCTGACGAGAGCAAGGGAGTTTGGTTGGGTTGGTTCCCTCACTTAGGGGACATCCCAACACCTGCCACTTAGAGGTCTTGTTCCAAAGGGTTTGAGGAAAAAGAGGAAGTGCTGAAGGTAGAATTGACCTCATCCCTGGGTAGGAAGGAATGAGGAAGGGTGGGAGGGTCAAGGGAACAGAGAGGCCCTGAATGCCAAGCCAAGCAGTGGCGCACTGGTAAAGTCACACGTGGAACCCTTCCAATGGAAGGCCAGGCTGAAACTAGCCAGCAAAAGGACTTTCTTTGGACTGAATAATGTTTTCAAAAAATGAGTTGCCCAAAATGAGATGCTACTTTACATCTAGGGAAGTTAACTTTTTTTTTTTTTAATTTTAAATTAAAAATAACAAATTTTGGGGCCTCTCTGGTGGTGCAAGGGGTTAAGCGTCAGCAATATGAAGCTATCTGCAGCTACTGCAGCATGAGTTCAATCTCCAGCCAGGGAGGTGACCCACATGGAGCAGCAGACCTCTCCTGTCTCGCCCACTGCTCCCCTCAGCAGTGTATTTCAGTCAATCTACCTGTTCTGTTCCCCACTCTGTCTCTGGGGAATCCTCTCACCCCCTTACACCTCTGGCCTACACCTCAGCTCTTATATGCATAAATAAATAAATCTTTTTTTAAAATGACAAATATTAGTAAGATATGGAGAAACTGGAACCCTCATTGCTGGTAGGAATAAGAAATAGTGCAGCTGCTGTGGGAAAGTTTGGCATTTCTTCAAAAGATTAAACAGAGTTACCATATGACCCAGCAATTCTACCTCTAGGGATATGCCCCCAAAATTGAAAGCAAGTGTTCAACCAAAACAGGTTTACAAAGTTCATACAGCACTATTCACAATAGCCAAAAGATGGAAACCCAAATTCCACTAACTGATGAATGGACAAATAAAATTCCATATTCATGTGGTGGAATATTATTCAGCCTTTAAAAGGAATGAAAACCTGATACATGGAAAATCTAGGAAAGATTAGGTGAAATGCATGAAGCTCATCAACAAAGCCCACATACTACATGGCTCCATTTACATGAAATTTCTAGAACAGGCAAATCTATAGAGGCAGTGGCTGTTCATTGATTATGGGAGGATAGAAGATGATACCTTTGGAGTACAAAATTTCTTTTTGATATCATGAAAATGTTCTCTAAGTTGATCACAGCAATGGTGGCACATGATTCTGAATATACTAATGTCCATTAAGCTGTACCCTTTCAAGAATGAATTGTATGATGTGGAGATTACATGTCAATAAAGCTACTTTAAAAAAAAAAATGTGATTTTTTTTTTAATCTTTCCATTTCATATAAAAATTCTGTTTTCTGGCTTCTTAAAAACTCAGACCATCTGGCAATCCAGGCCCAGGTGCCTGGCACTGAAGGACAGCTGCAATTTTTTTTTTTTTGGTGGGACCCTCGCCGGCAGCCGGGAAACGAACCAGCACTGCAGAGGCTGCGGGCAGCCTCGCAGCCCAGCGCTCAACCGCTGCGCCACCAGGGGAGGCCCAAGGATACCTGCTTTGTAGCAAGGCCTGAGATATAGCTTACCTGCCCACTCACCTGGGCCACCACCCCGCCTCAGGTGGGCACTTGTGACCCGAGTGGAACATACCCAAAGGACTTTCACATTTCTTAGATGGTCAAAAACTTAGGACCTGGCATGGTGGGGAGAAGATGAGGTTGGGGATAATCCACGCAGTCCCTTGAAATCACATGCAAAATGTTCTGTGTGTTTGGAAGACACTTCCATCGGATGCTCAAAGGCATCCTTGGCTCAAAACAAGTTAAGAAATTCTCCCACTCAAATTACCTCATGAGGTATTTATTGCTTCCTCATCTCCCACTTTATGGATAAGAAAAATGAGGATCCAATGGGAGAACTTAAAACCCCACACATAAGAGGCACCCCAACTTATCATGTAGTGTCCCTCCGTTGGCAGCCCTGTATCCACCAACAGAGGCGAGAGTGGGCCTGCACTCCCTCCCCACCCCTGGCCAGGCCACAATACTGCTGTGGGCTGATCACTTGCTCCCCTCGCTGCCAGGCAGACCATGCTTTCCATCACTGTCAGGGGCAACACTCAGGGTCACAGACAGAGCAGGTCAGGGTGTTCCTGGGGGTGGTGGCCCAGGGTCCCCCGGGGCAAGGGAGGCCAGGGGAGGCCAGGGTGAGCACAGAGGATGTTGCGTGCCTTCTGCTTCTTTATTGGAGTTCTCTATCATGCTCCCAGAACTGGAGCAAAGCAGGCAAGGGGAGGGATGGGGTGAAAAGCTTATACCCCAGGTTGGCTGGGCTACTGCATCTTAAAGCACCCCTCTCCTCCTGGTAAAATGCCCTCAACCCACCCTGCATTCCTTTGGTCTGAGGAGCCAAGCCTCTCAGTGACCACCATGTGTTACCATTCCCCTCAATGCCACACCTTCCTGTCTGTGCTCTGCTATCCACTGCCAATGCCAGGCAGTGAGGCGGTTATACCACAAGCTCACACAACAGAGGGATGTGGGTTCAAGTTCCTGTTCTACGGCTCACAAGCTGGGGCGGTGGACACACTACTCACCACTCCAAGCCTCCTTCCCTCACCCACCCAATGAGGATGGTAGTTCTCAGTAGCAGTGCCAAGAGGAGGCTTTGCTCCCCCATAATCTTCTTTGGCACCGTCCTCCACCAGATGGCTGCCCCTAAACCAGTCCACGGAGATAGACTTGCTGCTGGAAACAGCACCCACCTCGCGGGGCTGTCATGGCGGTTCCATGAGATACTGTAGTAAAGTGTCTGCTCCGTGCCTGGCACCCACCGATCAAGCACTCCAGAAATGTGCCATCATCCACGTCAGGGCTGCCTCCCAAACTGCCTTCACCCTGCCACCCAGGACTCACGCCATCTCCCAGGCCCCACACTCAGGGAATACAAGCTGACTTTAATAGCCCAAGCCCAGCAAAATTGGGAAGGAAAATTTATCACAGGCATGCACTATAAAAAAGCACCAGAAACGGGCCAAAGAAAACAAAACAATCCATTCCCTGGTTATGGATAATCCCATGCCTGGATGCTTTGCCCTCCCTTTGCCCATCTCCCAGCAGACAATCCAAAGCTGACTGGCACCCCAAGGGCCGGAGGGGCCTCCTAGAGTCAAGCACCCCTTCCTGCACTGTGTGTGGAGCATGCTCAGCTCCTGGCTGGGAAGTGGCAAAACCCAAAACCTCCACCACTCTGGAGAGCCCCAGAGAGGCCCTAAGGATGGCCACCCCACTATGGACCCCAAGAGCAGCAGACCTGCAGGGCTCCCACACAGCCCCATGGCATCACCCTCGCCTCCTACAGTGTAGGAGACACCTCACCATTTTAGGGATGCAGCGGGGGCGCTTGACCCCCTGCACAGGGCTCTCCGTCCCCCACGACCATCACCAGTGCCCTCCTTGTACCCTCTGCTGTCTCCGCCTGTCCTCACTGCCTCTGGCATCACTGGGGAAGCAGCTAGGAGTGAGGAACTTGTGTGGACAACACCAGGTTGAAAGGCTGGCAACAAACCTGAGCACATGCACCCCCATATCTGTCAGTATGCCTCGATGAGAACAGAGCTTTAGAGTCTCACTATGGAGGGCACATCTCCCCTGCACAGACAGCAACAGGAACTATGAATCCCATCCCCCACTCTACCCAGTGCAGACTCCAAGGCTTGTCCTAACCCCAACTGTCTTCCCAAGAAGTTGAGTGTGCCCCCACTCTGGCTTCCAACAAGTCCCCTCCCCATGGAGGGAAACCTTATCACCAAGAGTCAGGCATCTGCAGTCACAACAGCACGCAAACCTGGACAAACCTTTGAACTCTCCCAGCAGCATCCAGATCCTGCTGGAAAGAGCACTGGCCCAGGAGTCCAGGGACGTGGGTTCGAGGGCTGGCTCTCTGGCCCCCTTCTGTCCAACCTATACCAGGATTTCCCAGATATAGTCATTGGTGAACCATCTTCATGATTTTCGCTAAATCTAAGCTTTATATACTATCACTTAAATGACTTTAGCATCATCTTAAGTCATAAATGTCCATAAAATCACAAATTAGATGTGTAACTGCTCAGGTGTTAAATGTTCGTGGTGACCTAACATCACATTTTTTTTTAAATTCTGACCCGAGCAAACCTTTCTCCTTGCCTCAGTTTCCACATCTAAAAGAGGAAGAGAAGTTGGACTAAATGACCCCCTCACAGGTCTCCACAGGCCCACAAGTCTGTGAGACTAGACTGACTTCTCCCAAGAATCCAGAGCCAGCTGATCAGCATCCTGGGACAGGAGACAAGAAAAGGAGAACTTGGCACCTGCTAGGGTCCCACTGCACAAGAAGTGCTGGCTGGATGCAGAGCAAACAGGAGGGCCATGTCCTTCACTCAAGAACTGCCAGGACTTGAAACCAGTTCCACCCCCAAGTGCCATGGAAAGAGTACTCTAACTTCCAAACTATAGAACTCTAGAGTTAGAAAAAACTCATTCATCCACCTCATTTTGCAGCTGGAGAATCTGAGGCACAGAGAAGGCACTATGTAAGAACAGAGATGAACTGAGAATCCAGAACCCCCAACTCCAAGTGACGCCCAAGGCCCCACCTACCCCCACACATCTGTTATTCTCCTATTACCCCCTGGAGGTGTGAGCTCGGTCCCTCCAGCTTGAAAGTACAAAGCAGCCCCTTTCCAGAAGGGAAATACAGGAATTCTGATTTCGATTGGACTTTAAATATCCTATTAACGTGCTTTTATGCAATTAGACTGGAATGAATGTGCAGTGACGCCCAAGGCAGAAGCTTCAAAGCCTGTCCGAGGGGGTATGGTGGCCGATCTGAATGTGCCCACAAGAAGGAAACGTGGCCTCGGGAGAATAAGAGCATATTAGTCTCTGAATGTAATAGATTTTATTGGCCATATGGAACTGATATAAAAATCGTGTTGCACAGGGTAGTCTGGACTGGAGACAGGAATGTGACACAAAGAATATAATTTCCATAACCAGTTGGGTGGCTTTCTAAGCTCCTGGGCAGCCCCCAGGAGCCCTACAACTCTCCCACCAGCCCCTAAGCATTTACCTGATGCTGTCACGGAGGAATCCCAGGCCAGCGAGAAGTCCGAGGCCTCCCCCTCTTCAACTGAAAGAGAAGACAGAGATGAGCCTGTGAGTTTGGAAGCTATAAAAACAGGTCACAGAGTGGGGCACAAGGCAAGGAAGAAGGAATATTTGCAAGGGCCCTTGGTCAGGGTGTGGGAGTTACGCCTACAAAAAGGCCTTTGTTGGTTTCACAGAGATGTAAAATAATCAGAATACAACATGAATAGCAAATAAGTGCTGTATCAGTTATGGTTACCCCCATTCTTGTGCCCCTGGCAGACATCGCTAATCGATCACAGCAATGCCTTGAACCAGATGCAGTATCAGGATCATTCTCTACACAGCTCTATAGACCATTGTTATCTATAATCAGTTTTCAAAGATGGAGTCTGTGTGTGCACATTTTTGCCTTAAACAAAGTTCCATTTTACAAAATCCATAACCCAGAACCTCTCACAAAGCGCAGTGATGTGTCCGAGGTCTGACAGTGCAAAGAGTCTCCATGCCGAATTTGGGCTGACACTCCAAAGATGGAGTCATTTATCACTGGGGGAACAGAGTAAAGTCTCAGATGGCTCCCTGATCCTGCAGACACCATTCTCCTACCAAGTGCTCAGTTGATCACCACTGAAATCTGAAGGCTCACTCCACTGTTCCATGAAACCCACAAGATCATCCCCACACTGAGACATACAAACATCAGGACATGCCAAGTTCAACTCTCCAGTGGTCAGCAGTCACAGGCTAGAGAGAGCAGAAAGAAAATGGCCTCTTACTCCATCCCAGAGCCCACAGAATAAAGCTGGGCAGGGCTGGGGTGACCCCACCATCCGATACCTGACTCTGTGAGACTCGGCTGGTGGAGATGGAAGCCAGGCACTAGGCGAACTCGAGAGAAACTCTATACAGTACAATAAAGCACTTGTCCTGGAATTAATCCCAGTCTGGGACATGTAATAATATTAAAGCTGGGTTATGGACTTTGTAAAATGGAACTTTGTTTAAGCCAAAAATGTGCACACACAGTATTTTTCACATTTAACGGCCTCTGAAGTTCCACACATATGCAGGCCGAAGCCACCACGTACCACCCAGTTCTCTGCAGCGTCTGTGTCCACAGGGGCACACTGGGCCGGGTTGTGCCAAGTGCCTCCCAGGCACCACTGCGTTTCACCCTCGTCAACAGACTCTCACGAGGTGCAGCGATGTGCCCAAGGTCTAACAGTACAACGAGTCCATGCCGAATTTGGGCTGACACCCAGGACTGCCTGTCTCGAAGGCTGCACCCGAAACCACGGTACACTGAGGCACAGAACCCAAGCAACTAGGGCCTGGACACAGCAACCCCAACTGGCAGAAGGTGCACGGTTGAGCAGCTGAGCCGCCAAGCGGTGAGAGGGGCAAGCAGCTGGCGTATGGTCAAAACCCTAGTTCAAATCCTGACTCTACCTCTCATCAGCCGAATAATCCTGGGCAAATTATTTAACACGTGGGTTTCAGTTCTTCCATCTCCATCATGGAGATAATAATGGTATCTAAGTCATGGGGTGTTTAGGAGGATTCAGTGGGGTGACAGCTGCCATCTGCTGGAACAGTGGCCCACACACTCGGATGGATTTGGTGCCATGGCTGGACCAGCACTCAGAACGAACAAGTCCTGGTCTATATGGCAATGCCCCATTTGTCAGAGACCCCTAGTCTTACCACCCCACCAGAACCTCACAGAATGTCTTTCCTTTTAACTTTCAGAAACAGTGCACCTAAGAGGGACAGCCACGTCAGTGAGCCACCAGCCAAGGAATGCTAACGAAGCCCTCGCTCTTTTCCAAGTCTGCATCTTGAGAGTAGAAACTAGGAATCAAGACAATGAAATGCAGAGGCAATCTGGGCTGGGACCAAAACCATTGTTTTACTTAGCTAGTTACAGCTGGGGTGGGTTTTCAAATATGCAGCTTAGTAAATATGAATCAAGACCTCGCGTCAGACAAAATTGATATTACTCGCTAAGCTGATTCCATCCAGACAACCTCTGAAACACAGGCGGGATAATGCTTAAAGCGATCAGAAGCAAGCCATGCATGAAAGGAGCAGTTGTTAACAGCTTTCATTGCCACACCTGAAAACCAGCCCTTCACATTTCGTTACTCATATAGGTGTGTGTGCACATATATAATTGCTTGCTATTATTATATTAAGCACTACGCACACACTGCTTCTGTTCAGGGGCTGCTGCCGCTCTGCTGGACACCTTCAACAAGGTCCCTGTGGGTCCCTAAGCCTCGCCAACCACGTGCATCAGGACTGTAAGACAGGCCGAGCTCTCCCTTCGTCGTTAGTGGACTCCAGGTATCCGGACAAGCACTTGGGGCCACTCAAGGCTCTTTGTAGCTTAGAAGGGTGACCTCCCAAGTCATTGAACTAGAGCTTAACCCCCCCCCCCAAAGCCAAATCCTTCCCTTTCTAAGATCTGGCTTGAGCCATCATGGAAGGAGAATATGCAAACACCTGCCACTTTGGAGCTCCTGGGAGGAGTCAAGGCTTGGTTTCTGGGTGGGACAGGCATTCTGAGGTGGGAAGAGGAGGAGGGTGGCCCGACACCGGCTGGATGGAGAAATTCAAAGTTTTCAACAAAAAAGATCTAGAAATCCCCCCCCCAAAAAAAAAAGTTTAAGAACTATTAGACTAATGGCTTTTATTTGGGGAGTTTCTCAGCTGGCCCCACCTCTGGCTGGTCTTTCCAAGGTCTTAAGGGACCTCTCTGTGGTTTGCTGTCTTTGGCCCCATGGACCATCCTGCCCTTCAGGAGTGTCAGACCCACTCCCTGGAGGTATCCCGCACCAACAAAGGTGGAGACTCAGGCAAGGGGCTCACCTCAGCTCATCCTTAGGAAAACCCTCTTACTCAGCCCAGGCGAGAACAAGGAAGATAAAGGATACACCAAGCGCCCAGACTCTCATTATCAAGTCAGAAACAGAGCGCACTGCTCCTGACTCAGTACCAAGCAAACTCAGGAAGCAAAAACGTAAAGCCGGGAGGACCACAGTGTACAGGTGTGCAGGTTGTGCACCAAACAAAGGGTCCGGCAGAGGAGGGAGGAGAGAGGACATGATATTTAGCCCACAATCTGTCCAACGAGAAGAGTGTCCAGATGCAGGGCTATGAATTCCCAGAAAAGGTACCTATTCCTTTGCACCATTTTTCTAGTTTTACAAATGTACTCTGAAACAGAGCCCATGACCATCTCTGGCATCAGGCTTCAAGGCAGGGTGAAACGCAAACAAACCCAACCACCAGGTTCCTCTCAGGTGGGAAGGGTTCTGGACAGAGGGTGGGGATGGGGAGTGACGGCATGGAAAAGTGAAGGTTTACTGCAGCAAGAGATAATGCTCCCCAAGAGCCCCAACGCCGACCCCCTCAGCGCCAAGATCAGACCCTCGGAGGGGCGACGATCCTGGGACAGGTTCCCACCACAAAAATCACTGATTGAGCTCACAATTCCCTCGCCACTTGTCAAAAAGAGAACAAACTAACAAGGCACAGGTAAGACCACCTGCCTGATTCCTCAAGAGCAAGCGGGCAACGCCCTGGGGCTAGGGCCCCATGCTCCCCCTCTTCAGTCTCCAGCCACAGCCCCCCTCACTGGAGCACCTCACCATGAGGAGGTTGGTCTAGTGCTTCAAGAAATCTATTTTGCAGACAAAATGGCTCCTACGCAGATGCCTCTCCCACCCCAAGTAGTGCTCTCAGCAAGAGCCAGTGGGTGGGTCTCCAAGCCAGCCCCTCCGTAAGGGATCTTCACAACTGTAACTTTCTCCTTAAACGCTGACTCTAAAACCAACACCTATGAAAATATGCAATGTAACCAAATTTTTTTCATAAACGGTTCCCCAGTCAATCCCAGGCAGAGGAACTGGAAGCCTAGACCTCGCTTCCATTCTCTCCTTGCCATGCTTATCTATGAAGTAGGGAGAATAGAATGGCATCCAGTAAGTAGTCCCAGAACTCCAAGAAAGAAGTTGGAGGCAAAGTAACCCTACAGGTAAAGTGACCCTTCCAGAAGTCACCCAACAGCACTCAATTAGCCAGACAACTAAGATCAATGAAGGTGTTGGAGAAGCTATAAAATAGAAAGGCTCCAGGAGTGGGCCCTAAAATAGGACTCCCTAGGACCAACCCGTAGCTCTGCCACTGACAGATCATTAGATCTCGGATAAGATGCTTGATCCACTCCTCTGTCAACAGGATCCCAGTAGCCGACCTCACAGGAGGGTAGAGAGGACTACCTGAATGATAGTCCCAAGGCACTGAGCTCAATGTAAACCCTCGTCAATATCAGCGCACAGGACCAGATAATTCAAGTTGCCCTTTCTCCCCAGAGGTCCCTGATTGGCTGCTGTGGTTGCACTCTGCCTGGAAGAGGGGAGGGTTGAGATTTGAACAGTGAGATCAAACTTCCTTCCCATGAGATTCACTCCTTTGCCTCCCACCTTCATGAAGGGCCCAGCCAGAGCCCTCCCCAGTGATGGATCCTTTGCCATCACTGCTTTCCCATCCCCATGGTGCAGGGATGGGGTCCTAACCTGAGGAACCTTCCAGATGTCACAGCCAAACTCAGCTTCTGTACCAACTCATCTCCCTCTCCCTTCCTGATTTCCACCCATTATCATCTCACACCCCAAAAGAAAAACAATTTCTGGGAGATATCTGTAGAAGGAGTGTTAGTTACAATCCAGAGTGTTAGTTACAATCCCAGCAGAATTTATATTTTGGGCAACTCTGCATAAATTTGATTTCTCTCCTCTGCTCTTTCCTAACAAAATAATGATGGTGATGGTGATGAAAATAAAATAATAAATGTGATTCTATAAGTACTAGAAAAAGGCCTTTCCACTAGACCAGGAGTAGAACATAAGTGGCAAACCTGCCCCAGTTCCCCTCTCGTGCACCCACAGTAGACAATGCTAATCGATCAGGGCACTCTTTCTCATCGAGCAGGGATACAGCTTCAAATGGTTCAACAAAGTGAGTTAAAATCTAATAAACCTACGCCACCCTGGTCCACAGAACTGCCCTTCCCTTCAGGCATCTGTGCTAGACACACGCATCCCTTACACTACACTTGGTCGTGTGCTCAACTTGAGCACATCTGGGCCAGGACACGAACTCTTCTCCAGGAAAGCCAACCCTCCCTAAACCCCTGTGGCACCAGGCACCATGCTGGGCACCCCACTACCAGCTCCCACTGAATCCTCCCAACCTCCCTCTGAGAGAGTCCTCTAAGTCCCCCCTTTTTCTGATGAGGGAAAGAAACCCCAGGGCCCCAGAGCTTTGAAGTCAGTCCCTGAGCTCACAGGCCAGTGGGAATGTTTCCAAGTGCGGCGTTAGCTCAAAGCCTTGAACACCCAGCTACTCTCCTCTCTTTCTCCCCGCTTCAACCCAGTCATGGAATAGGCAAGGAAGAGGCCCCTGCCTGCCACAGAGCTAGCTGATGTGTCTAGTGAAAAACAGAAATGAGTACAAATCAGGAACTGAGAAGTAAAGACAAAGCAAGAAAGTGAATTAAACTGTTTTGCTTTGTTTTGTTTTGAGCTGACCATAGATCTGAGGTATCCAGAAGCGGAGGAGGGGGTGGGAGGGGTGAGAACAGGGTGGGGAGAGCACAGTGGCCTGTGGGGAAGGACAGTGGCCTGTGGGGGAGCACAGTGGCCTGTGGGGAAGGACAGTGGACTGTGGGGAGCACAGTGGCCTGTGGGGAAGGACAGTGGACTGTGGGGAGCACAGTGGACTGTGGGGAAGGACAGTGGACTGTGGGGGAGCACAGTGGACTGTGGGGGAGGACCGTGGACTGTGGGGGAGCGCAGTGGCCTGTGGGGAAGGACAGTGGACTGTGGGGGAGCACAGTGGACTGTGGGGGAGGACAGTGGACTGTGGGGAGCACAGTGGACTGTGGGTGCTTTGGTGATGGGAGGGCTATGGTGACCACACCTGAAAGGAGAAACCCTATGCTGTCAAAAAATTAACAATGGTACTTCATTGAAATTTTTAATAAGCTAATAAATAAAAAGATCCAAAAAATGAAAATCAAACAGCCTTTTTCTTCTTTTGTTGCGAAAAGTCCCTCAAAGCTCTGTCAAAAGAAGAGCCAGGCCTGACTAAGTCGGGAATCCCTGGAGAGTCATGTGCCTGCCCCTATGTGCCTGCCCCAAGTGGGTGAGGAGGAAGATGCCAGCGCAGCCTGAGGCACAGCCTGAGGCACCTCATAGCCTTCTCCACCACCCCAACCAGAATCACCCCACATCAGAGGGTTTGGACACATGTCCCTCAGTTGCTGCCTGGGATAAGAAAAAACAAGACTTTACTGACCCATTTCACAGAAGGGGAAATAACACCTCCAGAGAAGTGCAATGGCTTCCCGGGGGCCCAGAAGAGGTCATAGAAGTGCCCTGGCTGCAGCCTGGAGCCCCGGCAGACAGTACCGTACCCTACAGGGCTCTATGTGAGCAGGGGAGTGCTTCTGAGCCCTCACCAGAGCCAGGCTCTGTGGTGATGGCACAAAGCAGCTTCTTTGAATGCAGTCCCCAGACCACAATGGCAGCTGAGGCCATGGACTTACTAGAAAAGCAGAATCTTAGACCCCACCACCACCACCACCACCCCAAACAAAGGCTGAATCTTGGGTTGTGGGGGCCCAGTAAACTGTATCTTACAAGCCCTCCAGGTGATTTTCACACAAGCAAGAGTTTAAGAAGCATCAACCTGTGAGATAAGTACATTTATCAACCCCATTTTACAAATGAGGAAAATCAGACTGAGCAACTAGCCCAAGGCCATGGAACTAGGATGGGGTAGAACTAGGAAGTTAACCCCTTTGTTTCACATTTGCCTTCAGAAGCAGAACTCTGGTTCCATTTAAGAGAGGTCAATCAACATAAGAATAGACTCAGTGCTCTCACCCAGCCATGATTCAAATTACCAAAGAAGATTCCTTTTGTCCCTCCCTGTGTCAGCTCCAGGGAAAATTCTTCTTCTGGGGTCTCCCCAGGCACAGGCAGCTTGGGGCGACAAGAACCCTGCAGAACAGTGGTGGGCTGGTGCTGTTTAACTGCTGGCTCTCAGGGAGAAAGGGGCTCTGATGTGTGGTGTCTGCTGCTTCCTATGGTGTAAATACTCCACCACAGCCGCTTCCAGTCAGCAAACAGGACCAGCTGATCTTGGAGCTGGAAGCTGGGAAGCATGTACAGTCAGCCCCATGCTAGATAAAGATGCTCTGTGGGGCACCAGGCTGGGGTGGGGCTGGGCTGCAGCCCCAACTGGGAGCCCACGTCTCACTGTTCCCAACTGTTCCCCTCCCAGGCTCAGGGCATCAGGGCATCATCAGAAACCTACATGACTCAAAGAAAAAGCAGCATTCTTATTAATTGGTTTTATTATGCTACATTAAGCACCTTTTCCTTTTTATAAACATTTCTGACATAATCTATGCATAAGGTAGACAACTAGGAAATAGGAGTGACTAAAACTGAAAGCACCTTTTTCCCTGCCTACAACAACATTGTTACAACTTAACCAAAAGTCGTGACAATACATATATTGAACACCACAGTTTTGTAATCTGCTTTACTAACTCAGCAGTGCATAGTGAACGTCTGTCAGTATTAATGTGGGTCTGGCCCCAGGACCATTGCAACTGATGCCCTGATGCTGGACACCTCTGCTACTCCCAGTTGCTTCTACTGTAGGAGAAGCCATGGGCAAAGCACACCCTCACCCATCACCATGGTCGCGAGCCTATTCAATGACTTTTCTGAGGATTCATTCCAGACCAAGCATTTCCATTTTTAGGCTTTTGAGACATGCTGCCAATGGGTCTTTTCCTCCTTTGAAAAACACTGGCACCTCCAGGTGACCTGAAACTCTCAGCTAAGTACTATGAGAGAGATGCGAAGAGGGACTTTGACTTTGACCTTCAACCATTACACTGACTCCCCAGGGACAAGATTTACCCATCCTGGTGCCCCTTAGGGCCTGGCACATAATAGGGGACTGAATGAATGAATGAGTGAGTGAATGAATCAGTGAATCAGTGAAAGACTATACGATGATGGAGTATGCTAAATGAATTCCAACCTCAAAAGGAAGTCAGAAATAAGAGGAAATAGTAAGAATCCACATAACGGACATAAGGGAGGTGGAGGGAGCTAAGGAAGGTGAAAGGCAGGCCCAACCACCCTGCACTACAGTCCACAGTCCAGAGCTCAGAGGCAGACCTTTCTGTCCACAGTCATGGCCCCAGAAAAGACTCAGGTGGGGGAACCAACGTAGAACCAGGTTATCTACTTTAACCACAGATAAAAGTCTGATTTCCTTTTACACTAGCAAGCAAATCCCATTTTAGGAAGAACGGTAACTGTGGACAAAAATCTTAACAGTCTGTGGGTCTCTCTCTTAACGCATAGAAATTCTCCTGCTCAAAGATGACGTTCAAGAAAATCAAATCAAATTACATTTGCCAAAGAAAGAAATGATAAACTAGGGGAAATCTGAGGCAGCCACACCCAGCCCAGCCCCGCTCCACTTTGGATACTGCCTATGAGGAAACCTGGACACTGGCCAGGGTTTCAAGTTTTTTTGTCCAAGCTCCAGGGTCAGTCTGACCACCAGATCCAGAGCCACCCTGCTCCCCTGATAGGAAACACGACCCAGAGTTCAGGATCACCTTCTCCAAGAAGCTCTCCCTGACCACCTCGGCCCTGGATGAAGGGAGCCCTCAGCCACAACAGGGCGTGGCAAAGGCTTAGGATCAAATCCCTATCCACCACGTTTGCTGTATGACCTGGGTACATTACGTAGCCTCCTTGTGCACAGCGACCAGGTAACGTAGCTCTGAGAGTAAACTGAAAAGGTTTATAAAATGCACAGTGCAAAAAGACAAATTCCAGATGGTATCTTTTACATGCAAAATATAGAGAAACAAAACAAAGAGTCAGGCACAAGCAAAGCATAACAAACCCTAGAAATCTGACTGCAGAATTGACATTACCATGGACAATGGTGGAAGAAAATGGTTGCCTTGGTGTTGGGTGTGTTGTCATTACATATATCTGAAGGGGTGTGATCCTATTCATTGGAATCATATACAGTGTTGTAAACCAGTATTACCTCAATTAAAAAAAATTAAGAGGGCCTCCCTGGTGGCGCAGGCGGTTGAGTGCAGCACTGTGAAGCTGTCCACAGCCTCTGCAGTGCCGGTTCCATCCCCGCCGGCCTCAGAGTAAACCACATGGCAAGCAGACCTCTCCTGTCTCGCCCGCTGCTCCCCTCAGCAGTGTATTTCGTCAGTCTACCTGTTCTGTTCCCCACTCTGTCTCTGGTGAATCCTCTCACCCTCCCGTGCAACTGGACTGTACCCCAGCTCTTGTATAAATAAAATAAATCCTTTTTTTTTGTGGGACCCTCGCTGGTGGCCAGGGATCGAACTGGCACCGCAGAGGCTGCGGGCAGCCTTACAACCCAGCGCTCAACTGCTGCGCCACCAGGGGAGGCCCTAAATAAAATAAATCTTAAAAAAAAAAAAAAATTAAGAATAATTTTTTTTCAAATGAGCAAAAAAAACAAAAAAGCAGAACATTTTGGTTCTGAGGCAGCAGGAATTTATGGAGAGTATGGGGGAGCACAAGCAAGGCAGGGGGATATGAGGCATTGGTACTCCCCCCCATGACGCCTATCCTAAAGTCTTCTCATTTACACCAAGGTTTAGACTCCCTAGGAGATCAAGAAGATTGAAAAAAAGCAAAACTAATAAATCAGAAATAACAGCTCAAAAAAAAAAAAAGTGCACAGTGCGAAGCACAATACCGGACAAGAGAACCAAGGTACCACAGCACAACCAGTTGCCCCAGCAATACTCTTATCTTCCCCCAACCTCCAAGAACTTAACACACAACTACATGTCAGTGACACTGTAAACAACCACCGCTTACCCTGCGCACATGATGAGCTTACGCTGCACACCTTACCAGCTGTCTCACCTCCCCACGGCTCTACAACGGGGTGGGAGATGGTGCCCATTATACAAATACGGAAACCAGGACCTACATGAATTTTTTTTAAGTTATTTAAGCAGTGGGAGGCCGAGCTCAGATTAGAACCAGGTCTTTATGTGAGCCCAAAGCGCACATGCTTACCACCACCCCAACCTGCCTCTCTGCCTGCACAGAGCAAACACAAACAGGCACTGTGGCCGGGGCCTCCCTGTACCGGCTTGCACGGGTCCCAGCCGGGCTTGAGATGACTCCTCCTTCGGAACCACCAGAGATGGGTCAGTGAGGTGCGAGGGGAGAGCCAGCCAGGTCAATCCCAGCTCTCCCTCCCACTTGCTCTCTGAGCCTTGGTTCCACATCTATGGAGCGGAGGTAATAAAATTCCTATTCGCTTTGAAGACAAAGTGAAATAACACACACAAAGAGCTTTGCCCAGTGCCAGGCACACTCAAGCGCCAGTAAGTGGGATCACTGTTTCTATGCCCCCAGCAGATGCTGGGGTGCCTCCTAAATGTCTTTCTAGGGAACTGCCTGCCTGAGTCTTAACACTTGGCAGCCCCAGGCCTCCCAGGCTGCCCTCATGTTTAATCCCATCTCTCCCTGAGCTTAAGCTCCTTGTTCACATATATATTTCATTTCATACAGTCACCCTGCAAGGTCTCGTTAACGAGAAACGTGCAGCATATAAATGCGGATTTACGACGGGAGCTGCTCCCACATCCTGCTTTGGTGGCGACACCAGGTTCACACCGCCCGGGTGGGTGTCCCATGCTGACAGAAGGGGAGAAAGCAGAGAGTTCACTGCACACAGAGCCCATAACAATAGCCCCACAGGGGGTAAGTGGCGCACCCTTTGTGCGTTAGGAACCTGAAAGTGGGTGCTGGGCGTGGGCATCAGTGAACACCAGTCTGGATCCTGGAGCCTCCCTTGAGAGAGAAGGGGACAGCCCCAAGCCAGATCAGTCTGCTGTTTAGGGGGGAGGAAGAAGCGGATGAGACCAGAAGCTCACTCTCTCCTTTTTATCCACTTTCATTCAAAGAAAAGCACCATAAAGTAGAAACTAATATTTTTTTACAAGTCCTTAACAACTTATCCTCTGTGCTAACATTCTGTAAATAAATGTCAGTGCCTTGTTATACATGTGGTTTATCTTAAACACAAGCAAAGAGGAAACTAAGTCTCTTATTGAAAACTGATGTATGTGTGCATGCGCGCGCGCGCGCGCGCGTGTGTATGTGTGTGTGTGTAAGTGTTTTCATCTGGCTTTGAACACATAGATCCACATTCTCCATCTCTTTCTTCATATCAAAAGATCCAAGCCTTCCAAAGGAATGAACTGTACTGACCATTTCCAAACATTCTGTAATTCCACACTGAAGTTCCAGCTGGAGGGGTGATCGTAACACTTTACGGTTTCAGGAGTCAATACTTCTAATAAGTCTGATTTGAGAGGGGGTGTTTCATGGGCACAGGCATGTCCCCTGGCTCTTCCCCTCACCCACCCACATAGTCAGATTGCCCAGTGAGGCCTTTAGGGCCTTCAGCTTCTCCACCTGGCAGCTGGTACCCTCAGCCCCCCCTGGCATCTCTGCAGGCTCTCCAAGGCTCCCCAGACTTCCCAGGACCACGCGCCCACTGCGCTAAGAGCTAGGAGTGTTTTTCTTAACATCAAGTCCCTTCTTTTATTTAAATACTTTTACTTCTAGCCTCCTTCTACCAGCACTACTCATGAAACTACCCATTTGGGGTGCTAAGAACAGTTTTTCTAATAGAGATTAGAATAAACATGTAAAATATCATTTTCTAATAGAATATATATAAGTGTTGGGGAGGGGGAGCTCATTCACCTATCAATCACCTGAGTCACCATAGCATTCGGGAATGTGAGTGTCACATTTTGGGGAACTCAGGCATGGGCAGTGCTGGGCAACCTCTGATTAAAAAAAACAATGAGGGGGCCTCCCTGGTGGTGCAAGGGGTTAAGATGGACCCTATGAAGCTATTTGCAGCCACTACAGCATGAGTTCGATCCCTGGTCAGGGAACTACCCACATGGTGCAGCAGACCTCTCCTGACTTGCCTCTCCCCTCAGCAGTGTATTTCAGTCAGTCTGCCTGTTCTGTTTCCCACTCGTCTTTGGTGAATCCTCTCACCGCCCCCCCATACCTCTGGCCTGTACCTCAGCTCTTGGATGCATAAATAAATAAATCTTAAAAAAAAAAAAAAACTAACAAGGAGGCAAGGGAGAGGGCAGACCCACATCACTTCCTCCCAACCACAAGTGCACACACATGTCCTACATGGAGCTCGGGGGATCCATCCAGCCTTTTTAGTTCAGTGAGGGCTGAGAGGCAGGTGGCATGGGCAGTGCTGGGCCGGGAGGGCAGGGGACATGCCAACTACAGACTCTCCCCCGGCATGTGGCTCACTGGCCCACCAGGGAACAGATGGACGGGACATTCTGACAAGTGAAGCTGCTCCCGACATGCACCTGGTCACCCCCCAGCACCAGGGCTTGGGCACTTGGGCCTCACCAGCGTGGGCTGGTTTCACAAGCTGCACTTTCAGTGCAAGCACCAGGCCAGACCAGGTCAGGGAGAACCAGCATCAGAAAGGCCGCCGGGGCCGATGGGGGCTGAAAGGCAAGGCCCCAGAAAAGGCCAGGCAGACAGCAAGGGATGCAGCTGAAGGCAGCCGCCCACAGCCCCCCAGGCACAGAGGCTGGCACGGAGCCCTGGAAGGAGGCACGTCCCTGAGTAGGGGGTACACTGAGACTTCCCACCCCCAAGCACATCTGCCTCATCCCACAGCCCTGAGAGGCCCAACACTTGCCAGATGTGGGCCGCCCGTGGGGACCGAGTTCATTTTCCTCGCGTCCTATGATAATACTTGGCTGTGTTTATTTAACTTTCTGCTTTGGATGGCGGAGAGATGGGCCAGGAAAATCAGTTTGGCTTCCCTTGATCAAAACACAGCAGCCCACACATCACGCGAGGACACCCACACAGAGCAGCTTCCCTACACCCTCCAGAACAACACATCTGGCCCACTGCTGGCAGGGCCAGCGTCGGGCCCTCAGAAGGGCTGCTTGGTGCACAGCAGGGCAGGCTGCTGCTTCTGCCCATGCTCCATGTGCCAGCCCAGGGCTAGGCAGCTCACGGGCAGGCTGTCACGCTGTCCCCTCTATCTCTAACCAGGCATACAGGCCTTAGGGGGCTGGGGGGACACCATGGTGCTGTTTGTAGGCAGTGGAACCCACGTTCACACCAAGTCTCTCAGGCCCCACCTAGGCAGGTAAAAGAGGGGGAGCAGGAAAGAGTGTCCACGAGAACGGTTCCGAGGCCCCAGAGTCACGTGCTGCACCTGCACATACAGATGTGCGCCACAGACCCTTGTTGGAGGGGGGATAGCGGGGCGCACTGGGTGGGTTTGCACAGCAGGAGAAACCATTCACACTCCCTGTTATCATGAAGTATCTTTAGTGCTCTACCAGACCAGCCCCACAGCACAGGAAGTACATGTAGTCCTGGGGTGCATGCACATGAGTATACACCCAGGAGCATGTGTCAGGGCAAACATGGGAACCCTCCAGTCCACCAGGCAGACACTAGTTGGCAGGACCCAGCACCCCCCAACCCAACCCCCTTCTCTTTCCCCAACCTCCCAGACGCCTTCCCTCACCAAGAGGAAGACCCATCCCTCCATGCCCTGCTCCCTGCAAACAGCACTTTCGGCCCCCCCTCCATCCCAGGGCCATGCACACGGAAGGCCCCATCCTCCCTTGGGAAAAGGAACACGGGAAGAGGCCCCCAGAGCATGGGGTGGTCTAGGGCCACGTGGGCAGAGGAATCCCAGGCACCTGGAGAACTGTCTGGCAGAGGGGGCAGGCACCTCACCCAAAAAAGGGTCTCCAAAACAGAGAGCTCAGCCCAGCTCCCTGTCCCGCCCTGCAGCCCCCAGCTCTCCAGCCCAGCGCTCCTCAGGTTCCACGCTCCCTCACGCTTCCAAGGGAGTTGCTAGGTGCGTGCGGCCTGAGGGCATGGGCCTTGTAACCAGACCTGAGCTTCGAGGCCTGGCACCGATGAGCCAGCGGGCATGTGGTTTCCCTCTCTGGGCCTCACACAGTCCTATGGGGTGATGGGAATGTTGACCCCCTCGGAAAGCAGGGAGGCAATGAGATGATGCAGAAGGAGGCAGAGTTAATGGCCAATAAACGGTGCCCACCAAGAGGCAGGGCGATGGTCTTAGCTCAAGGTCCCTGGCTAAACAAAGCCACTGACATTTGGAGAGTTGACCTCATTTGACACACTTCCACGCCGCAGGAATCACATCTGCATCTCCAGGGTGTTGGGCTCGGATGGGCAGCACCATGTGTCACATGTCACAGAGGAGAAAGCTGAGGCCCAAAGAGTAACATGCTTGTCAGGTCACAAGCAGTGTCCAGCCAACAGCAAGGCCAGGCTCTTTCCACAGTCCCTTGGGGTGTTCCTTGTTGCTATGGTTGTCCCGGCTGGTCACACAGTGCAGTTTGTGGGTACGGGGGCACAGGCAGGGTCCCTAGAGGTCAATGAACCAGCACTTCCTCTCTGGAATAGGCGTTCGGCAGCAGCCATCTCTACACCCACCCCTGGGCCCCTCTGCAGCCTGATGGCCCCAAGGTGAGGAGTCCACTGCAGGACATCTATCTGGAGCCCAGGCCAGCCCTGCCAAAGGGAGGAGGCGCCAGAGCCACCAAGGCCAATGAACACCTGCAAGAGCCAGGGCCAGGCAAGGCAGAAGTCTGCAGCCTCTCTTCAAGCTGTTCCAGCCCAGAACCCCCCACCCGTGGAGCCAAGGGCAGGACGTCAGCTCACCTCCTAACAAGAGGAACCATTCCCCACTTGGGCCTGGCACACGCTGCAACTCCCCAGCCCTGCAGGCCTGAAGAGGTATCTGAACCAGGCACAACCTCCAGGACAGGCATCTCACCCCCAGAACGGTCAAGAGGTGGGGGCACAGTGGAAAGAGCTCAGGCATGGAGCCCAGCAGAGCCAGACATCAGCCCTGCACCTGACTCAGTGCACACGTCTGTGAGACCGGGAGGTAACGGCAGCTATGCCCCGCTGGGCGGCGGAGCACTGGAGAAGCTCTGCATGAGGCTGGGAGCACCTAACACACACAGAAGACCCAGGAAAGGCAGCAGGATTTTGAGGGACTGGCACAGGCACCAGACAGGGGGCTCAGCACTTTTTGTGCATTTGCTTGTTTAAAGCTCACTGCACCTTGTCCCATTTCACATCAGAACATTACATGACTTTCCAGGGCACAGACTGGGAGAGCCAGACCGTACCCCAGTTCTGCCTCCAGAGACGGCACACTGCCGCTTTTGTGATTATCCTCACTTTGGTTGTGCTGTCACCTTCATAACAACCTTCGGAGTCTTCAGTCTGTGTCCATCGCCGCCACCATCCAGCCGCAGTCCCTCTGCAGCCAGCTCCCTTCCCAGGTCTGAGTCTGCACCCTGCCTTCCAGGCAAATGTTTTCCTACCTCTGCACCTAAAGACACCCTTCCACACCAGAGCGCACCAA
Source organism: Talpa occidentalis (assembly GCF_014898055.3). Lineage (NCBI taxonomy): Eukaryota > Metazoa > Chordata > Mammalia > Eulipotyphla > Talpidae > Talpa > Talpa occidentalis. The sequence goes on along the minus strand of NW_023601754.1, from coordinate 21,089,613 downwards.
ACCAAACGGCCTTCCCAGATGTCCGAATAATTAGACCCTGCTCCCCGCTCCTCTGGGTCCCATGGTCCTCTCTCAGTGACCAGCTCAGCTGAGATACTGGTGAGGCAGAGCCCCGGGTCGTGTGTCCCCCGCCTCTCTGGGAGGATCCTGTTCTTCCTCCTCCGCTCTCCTCATTCCTGGCCAGGCCCTTGCCTCAGCAGACACCCACCATCAGCTAGTTAAAATAAATTCATCCGAAATCCTTTGCTTTTTTAATTCCCCAAATTTTGGGGGGAGGGAGGAATTAATACTGGTGGGCACACAGAGAAAAACAAAACTGATCCATAACGCCCCACTTAGAAACGCCGTGGGTATTTGGGGTGGCTGATACACAGAACACTTTCCATCACTTACTTTCCTTTCCTTTTTTTTTTTTAAGATTTTATTTATTTATTTATTTGTTTGTATGTTTGTTTGTTTGTTTATTTATTTATACAAGAACCAGGGTACAGGCCAGATGCACGGGAGGGTGAGAGGATTCGCCAGAGACAGAGCGGGGAACAGAGCAGGCAGACTGACGAAATACACTGCTGAGGGGAGCAGTGGGCGGCAGGAGAGGTCTGCGCGCCAAGTGGGACCCTCGCTGGCCGGCCAGGATCAAACCGGCGCTGCAGAGGCTGTGGACAGCTTCACAGTGCAGCGCTTAACCGCTGCGCCACCAGGGGAGGCCCCTTACTTTCCTTTTCTTAATAGCAGTGGGCCCCCAGGTGCATCTGGGTGGTCTCACCGTCCTCGAGGTGTTCAGGCAGAGCCAAAAGGTCCGGCTGCACAGAGTTCACGGCCCATAGGGAGGTGGGCAAGGAGGGGCGCTAGGGTAATGGGGGGTCTTGAAACCACATCTGAGGAGGGAAAGCAAAGGAACAGACACTATTCAGCCCAAAGGGGCAAGCTCAGGGGGCCTCCGAGCTGTCTTCAGACATCTGAAAGGCTGTCACGGGAAAGAGGGACTGTATCTGCCGTGTGGCCTCAAGGGGTCAAACCGGCACCAACCAGCGGAAGGTTTCCAGGAGGAGCGGATAGGATTCCATCAGCAGAGGCCACGAGAGGTCTGCCCGGAAGGCCGTGAGGAGGCAGGCACAGAAGGGGTCAGGCAGAGCTGGAGAGACCCCCGGGGAAGGAAGGCTCAGAGGAGTAGTGGTTAGAGTTGACCTTGACTGAAGGATCTAGGCCAGGCTCTCAAATGATGTCAGGGGGTCCTAAGATGAATAGGGGGTGGGGAGCACAGCTGGACGTGAATGTCCCTCACCCTCATCTCAGTCAGAAATGCCACCAGGAGTATCTTCACCGGGGTCAGATCTTCTGGCTTTTCCCAGAAGGCCGGAGATCTGAATGTTTCTATGAATCATTAAAACTTTTAAACAGGCCAAATAAACTTGTCACAGGCCAGAGATACCCCTTGTGCTGCATGCTGGAGACCCCCAGTCTAACAAGAAACTCACAGGGCAAGAGCCAATCGAAAGAAAAGGGAGCCGTTTCAGAGCCTGGAAGAGCAACCATCCCCACAAGAACAGAATGGGTTAAGGGACGATTGGCTCTCTGCTCCACTCTGGAGCTGCAGCTGGCCTCCTAGCCCCCAGGGAGGCTCTGTCAGCTGCCCAAGCCCCCGCCCAACCTGCCCGCCTCAGTCACCCAGTCTGGAACCCCGGATCTGGGAACAGGACAGCTGCCCTGGGGTTGGCCAGCCACAGCCAGCCAGGAAGAGATTCCGTTCTCTGTGCCCTGCTGAGAGCCATTTGCTCATTTGGGATGGATGCCACAGGGGCTGAGGAGCAGGCTTCTGCCCCTGCTCTCCTCTCCTGCTTCTCCAGCCCCAGGCCGACAGGCGGGGACAATCTCCAGCAGCTCAATAATCAAAACGGTGGCGATGATGACTGTTCACTGAGCATGGATACCAAGGACAGGGTTGGGTATTCAATTCACAGTGGGTACAATCACCACAGTAACCCTGGAGAGACTTTTTTTTTAACCATCCTCACTTGTCCTAGCTTATCTAAGCTCAGAGAGGTTAAGACACTCACCCACGGTCACACAGCAAGGAGCAGAGCTAGATTTCAAACCCAGGCCTATACAACACTAAAACCCCACACCAAACCACTGGTCCAGGAGGTTGTTTCTCAGTTGTAACCAGGTTATGTTCCAATGCCAAAGAGCACTGAGAAGCCAGAGGAAGGAAGGGGAAGTGGGTGACTGGGGGCTCTTTTATGTTGTGCCTGGTGCATTTGTTACAGGTATAACTGGAACATACCAGGTTAGCAGAGGAGAGGCTCCCCTTGGCTTCCCCTCCTGTCCTATGGGGGTGTCCACCCCAGATGAGCAATGCTTTGTAGGAAACTGGGAGACTGGAGTGGAGGGCAGTAGCGGGAAGCAAGGGCCCCACACCCCGGAGGTAACCCCAGACTTGTCCAGCCATCAATCCCCCTCAACAATGATACCTGGGAAATCTCAAGTTGGAGGAGCTGGCTACAGTTTTCTCAAAAAAAAAATACATGAAAATAAATACACAGGCAGTGAGAGCAAAAGCTTTAGCGTGAGAGTAGCTGTTCCCTGGGGCTCCAGAGGCTGCTGCTGCCTCCCTGGCAGCGCTCAGGACCCTTCACCAAGTGGCACATGCTAACGGGCACATGAAACTTCATCGTGAAAAGTTTACATTAAAAGTACCAAAAAAGCTGATTTGGCATCATAACCAGCCAGTGGGAGAGTGAGGGAAGGTGGGGGTGCAGGGTAGGGAGTGCTTCCTTCCATGGGGGAGCTGAGAGAACACGGTCTTTGTCTTCGTGCACAGCCAGAACTGCTCTGGAACTGGGCACAGGAACGCCAGCGGCCTCCAGGGAGGGGAGGTGGGTGACTGGGGACTTTTTTTATGCTGTGCTTGGTGCATTTGTTAGCAATACATTTTTTTCCTTAGGTTTATATGTATTCTACTTCAGTGCCCTGCCACAGCACCAGGCATGCATGCTGCACTCTGGGAAGCAGTGCCGGGCGGCAGTCCCTTGTTCCCTGGCCCCAGTAGGATACAGGACTGGGGACCCAGGGCCCCCAGTGCATAAGGAAGACTTTGCACTGGGTCTCACCTCCGTCCCTCTCCTCCTGGTGCCTTGGATGTTTCACTGTGTGAAGCCCAAGCCCACAGCCCAAAGGCAGACTGCTGGGCCATGGTCCACCTCACCCCTTGTCCATCTCGCACCCAGACCCTGGCCGACCTGAGCCATCCGACGTACCAGGGCAGCGTGACACTCGGGCAGGGGTACTGCACCCAGGCACCCACTGCCCCAGCCCCTGCTACCAGTCCCTGCTGTGTGCTAAGGAACTACTTCTCACCCATCAGGACCTTGCCCATGGAAATGCCCTGCCACGCCCCGGACACGACCCTGACTGCATGCTCAGCTCTTCTGAGAGAGGCAGCCTGGAGCACAGCAACACAGGAGACAAGGAGGTGGGGCCCTCCCCACAGAGGCAGTTGCCTGCAGGGAACACCCTCCAGCCTGCTCCACCAACAACTGGAGCCATCCTGGGATCTCAATTTCTCCTTCCTTTCGAAAATTCCATCAGCTCCCCTTTACTCCCTTGCCCCCCATGAACTCCCTTTTGGCCTGAGTTGTTCAGAGTTCATTTCTGTCATGAGTGATCACTGAAGCATGCTAGACAGGAAAACACGCGGTGGCTGAGACCAGGGGGTGGTTCCACCATTACCGCACCCAGAAACGCACCCAGGAAAGGCCAAGAGCTCTGTACGGAGAGGCCGGGGGTCCACACCCCTCCTATCCAGATAAACATCTTCAGAGGTGGAAGAGGCCACACTTGGGCTTCCCCAGAAGAAGCTGAAGGAAAAAAAAAACCCTCCTGAGTCAAGGACATTGGCAGGATTAACTGAACCCCCACCTCTTCCTCTGGAAACCCCGGAGGACTCAGGAAGCAACAACTCAAGGGAAGGAGTGGGGCTGTTTCCAGGGACTGGCTGAAGGATGCCGGGGCCAGCTGGGTCAGCACCACCAACGCCATGTTGAGGAGCCCAGACTTTGGGGAGAAATGCCCAGTGCCATGGTCACAACCCGGCCTCTGCAGCTGCGGAGCCTTGGACAGGCAGTGACACGTCACCTTTTCAGGCACAACCTGTAAAGTGGACATGGTTGCTCTGCTTCCCCAGGGGCTGCCATCAGGGCGAATGAAGTGCCAGCATGTCATGAATCCTGCTAAGTCACCCAAAAGTAGTGCAGGATCTGGAGGGCTGACAAGGAGAGAGGGGCGTTCCCTTTCTCAAGTGGGAACCTAAGGCTCCAGCCAAGCGTGCTCTGAGAACTACTGAAATGAACCCAAACTTCCAGGCCCTCCTAAACAACCAGATGATTAACTGGCTTGGTTGCAGTTTGATCCGGAGAGTTTTGCACATGCGCACGCACACACAGTTTATAGCTTGCCAGGCCGTACCCCACTGAACCCAGGAGCACGGTCCAAGACAGGGCTCTGAAGGAGGAAAGCCTGGAGTGAGAGCAGGGGCCAGCAAGAGGCCAGAGTCCCGGGAGAGTGGAGGGCCATGGAGAGGAAGGAGCAGGGAGAGGGGTGTCTCTAATGAAGCAGCCCCAGAGCACCGACCTCCCTCCACAGTAGGCATCTCTCCCAAGGTTCTCTGTCCTGCACATCTAGATGGGGATGCCCCTCACAGCTTCCCCAGCCCAGCCACCGCCCCCCCACCACCACGGTGGAGCTGCACATGCTCAGGGCCTGAGGGGCTTGCATGAACCAAGCCACACCTCAGCCATACGACCTTCAGCACTCACCAGCAGCGTCAGCACTGCCAAGTTACTCAACTTTCCAAACCCGGTTCCTCACCTGCAAAATGGGGGAGAGAACAGTGCTGCCCAGGCATGTAGCCATTATCATCACCAATGAAAGTAATATAGTCCCTTTCCTGCCCCTCCCAACAACTCTTCTGCAGGAGAAAAACAAGCCCCCTGGGCAGCAGTTGGATAAAGGCAGATTGTTTTTTAAGGCGCTCTCTCACCTTTCCATGAGAAGCTTAAGGCATGATCTAATTCACAAAAGAGATAAGAGGTGGGGGTCCAGCACCTCTCCCCTCAGACTCCTCCTGGTTGGTTCATCCAAGCACCATGGAAAACAGATGCTCCTGTCGAATGCCCCACTGGACAGACAGGGAAGCTGAGGCACAGAGAGGTGGTGTGGCTGGGGCAAAGTCACACAGCAAGCAGGAAGCAGGGCTGGACCAGGAGCTGCCATTGTCACAGCTCATTTAATCCTTGGAGGACTGGCAGTGCTTGAGGCCATTAAGCTGATATAAGGGTGTGAAGGGGGCTTGTTGTTATACAACAGGGAGCGATGGAGACTGTGGTAGCACCCAAGCCCATCCTTGTGCAGGAACTCAGGCCATTACCACCAGATCCTCCAATTACGTTGAAGAAAAGTTAGAAGTCTGGGTTTCTGTGCAAACTTTCCTGAGTTTTAAGTGCTACATTCTAATTCCAAACAAATTTTAATGCTGAGCAGTCAACACAACGAAATGATTCTGGATGCTGGATGGGGTCTTCAATTACCTGCTTGCAACCTCCATTTCAGTATTTCAGTAAAGGTCCTGAGTTTGTCTTCTGGCACTGAGTCAAAATGACAAGAGAGGTGCTTGGAAGGCATCTTTCCCCACAAGTCAGTGTCTTTCCCACGTAGTTCAAGTTCTACCATTAGCTATTCATTCCTCTAAATCACACAGTGGTCTCCTAGGATATTATTTTAAAAAGAAGATTCCAAAGAATTTATGGTAAGTGCCTCTTGTCTAGGAGAGACCTGGGCAACATTCCAGCCTTGGGAAGACAGAAATTAATAATAATAACAACAATAGCAATAACTAATCTATACTCAGCAATAACTGCTCAAGGCACTCCCCCAAGTTCTGAGGAACACAGTCAGCTGAGCGATTTCTGTGAGGGAAGAAAAGCACATGTCTATTTCAGATAAGAAGCTGCTAATATCCCCCCAAAACACCACCCCAAGCTGAGATCAGACACTTGGTGTCTTTCCAGAGAAGCATCCACCACATTTGTGATCTCAAAATAAGCCTGGCGTCTTCCAGGGACAAAACTTTCGGCTGCCAAATAGCTGGGGCTCCACTGGGGCTCGACTGGGGCTTGGGCCACCTGACGTTCTGGAGGGAAGGAGTGTGTGGCGTCCTGGCAGTGGGAGGGGAGGGCAGAGGGAGGCAGGAGAGAGTTTATCTCGTCACTTTTCCCTAAAATGCTGATCTTAGGTCTAGACAACAGAAAATATGCTGCTAAAATTACCACGAAGTCTTTCCCAAAAGGCATTTGGTTACATCTGATTTTAAAACACACTTGCAGAAGTCCACTCCCGGCCCATCCTGGACTTCCGATGAGGACTCTGGAAGGGACCGCCAAGATTATAAACTCAATCAAGAGAAGCAGAGGCTTGAAGAGGATTTCCCAGGAGTGGGGACCAGGAACTGGAGCACAGGTCTCCGACCCAACCAAGGATTTGGATCCCAGGGCCACAGGGCCTTAGCCTGAATGAGAAGAGCTGGGTGGAGTTTGGAAGGATTCACAGGTGGAGCTGTAGAATTGGAGAAAGGGTAATTAGAGAACAAGGGAAAATAAAGAAAAAACAAGAGCACCAATCCAGCCACTTAGCCCAGCAGCTGTCTCTGTACATGCAGTTTTACTCTACCTGTTCTTTGACCCTATTAGATAAGTAAGAAGCAAAGGAAGGCTATCATCATTTTATCAATGAAAAAACATGCTATCCAGAGACGTTAAGACACTAGCATAGCATCACACAGCTGGCAGTACCAAGTCTGCCAACCTCTCTAACCTCAATTTACAATCCCCCCTTGTCTGTGCTCCAGCACACTGGCCTTTTCTGAGCTTATCAAAGGGGCACAGAGTACTGTGCATGTCTATCAACACCAGCAACAGCCTGCCCCAGGCCCAGCCCACTATTGTCAGCAGTTACTCATAGTTCAGTCTTAGCTCTGTCACCCTTATTTCTGGGAAGCCTTCTGTTAATCTGAAACCCAAGTCCCCCACTCCGAGACACACTACTCCCAACTGAGTCGCATCCATCAATAGCCTACCTATGGCTGCACAGAAATCACCTAGAGACATTGTTAAAACTCTGATTCCTCAATTCCACTCTCAGAGACTTCTGATTCTGCAGATCTGAGTTGGGAGTTGAGAATATGCATTTCTAACAAGTTCCCAGATAATGCTGTTGCTGATCCTGTGCTATCCGATCCAGTACCCATAAGACTCATGTGGCTACTTTAATTATAATTAAATAAAATTATTAAATATTTCAAGCTCAATGGCCACTTGTGGCTAGTGGCTACCATATTGGACAGCTCAGATATAGAACATTTCCTTCCTTATCAAACACTCCACTGGACAGCATTGGTCTAGATTCCAGAGAGAGCACTTGATATTGCTGGGAATCACAAGTTCATCTGGGTGAGTCTTTGATGACTGCCATCTCTTCCACAAGACTATATACCACATGAGGACTATGAATCTTGTGCCCAGTTCATAGTCTTCAGCAAAAGGATGTTGGTTGATTGGATGGATGGATGGATGGATGGATGGATGGATGGATGGATGGAAAAATGTAATGGATGGACAGGTGGATGGATGATGGATGGACAGATGGGTGAATAATGAATGGGCAGATGGATGGATGATGGACAGATGGATGAGTGGACAGATGGATGGGTGATGGATGGAAGAGGGATGAATGATAAATGGACAGATGGATGGAGATAGGTCCATCCCCCATCTAACCCCACTCTGAGAGGATGACCCCTGTCAGTTGATCGAAAAGTGAAGCTTTACACGTTTACCTCTACTGATTGTCCTACTGAACGTGAGCCCTCAGTTCAATCAAAAGTCCCCGACCCCAATATGAGCAGCAGGACTCCCCCAGGTGCTAGATAACCTTATCCTGCCTAACTGAGCAAGCTGCATCGGAAAAGAAAGTCAATTCTCAGATGCTTTTACTATTTTGAGTTCTTGGATACCTAGCAAATAAGCTGACAATCTGCCTTTAATAGCTCCAGTTTTGAGCGTCTTCAAGACATTTCTTTCCAACTAAGTAACCCAAATAAATTTAGCGACTTTTTTTATAAGGAGAAATAATTAAAGAACAGATGGTGTTGCTTACTTTGAAATTTTTGCTCTAAAATAGATTTTGTGTGCACCTTGGTTGGAGTTCAACTCCCCCCTTCTCATCCGTGTGTCAGAAAAGCAGATCAGCTCACTAATTACCTGGCTGTCTTTTCCCTACAAGATCCCAATTTAAGAATCTCGTTTCATTCTAAGAAAATTAATTCAAAATGCCAAATAATTTAAAAATGTATTAAGATTCCCTTTAGACTAGAAAGCAAAAAAGGAGCTTTCATTTGTCTGCTAAAAATCACCTTGGGTAGTCGGATTGAAGTTTAGCGCTTAAGACTTGATCCCCAGAATTGAGCTTTTGGCAAAGCTATTGGTTCCATATGTCCACAAAATGTTTCATTGAAAATATATGTGCTTTTAAATTGGTCTCTGACCATTTCTATGCCACGGTCTCTAACCTCTCCAAGCATTTCCCAACCCTTGGAGCCTTGTTCTCCTCGGAAGCGAGGTTCTTTTATTTGCATTGGAGGTAACCTATTTCCAGCATGCCAAAACCTGTTCACTTTCAAAGCCACTTTTGGAAATTTTATAGCCTGAAATGGAATAAAATTTAAATTTAATAAAATTTGAGACCTGAACCAAAAAAAAAAAAAAAAAAAAAGAACTGGTTTAAAAGCCAGCTACCCAGACGTTGAGGAAAATAGTCTGAGAAAGCCCACAGGATGGAGGGGGAGAAACCAGACCATGGTTGGCCTGCCAAATGTCATTTGGGGCTGGTTTTAGAGAAGAACCAGAGCTGGGGATGCAACACAATTATTTAAATCCAGAAAGAAAAATGTTTGCTCCGAAATTTGGCAGGGCTGATGGCCGCCGCTTCTCCGTGTTTCAAACTGATTCCACACATGGGCGGAGGAAGCTCCCCAGCCAGAAGAGTCTGCAGACAAGGGAGTCACAGTGGGCTCTGAGGGGTGGTAGAAAGGTGGTGAGGGTTTTTTTATTGGATGAACTAAGAGTTTCACCCTAAGGCATGGTGGGGTAACAAGCCACGTTTTTCTTTAAACCACAGGTCATAACAAGAGGGGATTTTCTCTCTTCCTTTGTTTCTCTCTGTCTCTGCCTTTGTCCCTGGCTGGCAGCCCCCCTCTGCCCCTGTGCTCGCTCACTCTTTCCCTCCCCCTGGCTCCCCGTGTGTGAAGGCCTCGTCTGGCTGTCACTCAGACCCCTTTGTGGGCCCAGGGAAGGGGGCCAGGGCTCCACAGGCCTCAGGGTATTACAACCCCCCACAGCCCTCCTGCAACCTCTGAGTCCATGCTCAAAGGCGGGCTGTGAGATCTCTTTTGACACCCACAGAAGGACCTCTAGGGGATGTTGGTGGAGAAAACCAATCAGCACCCCGTCTTTCGTCTTCCGTCCCACTGGTGGAGAGAGCTGGGAAATAAGAAAGAGTTAAGATGGAATGCCCCAGCTGTCCCTGTTGACTTGCTGATAAATCAATTCCAACAAGAGCATGAGTAGAAACTCCAGGGTGTACAGGGGACAGCGCTAATTCGTGAAATTGCATTTGGGCTGAAGAGTCACTGGTATGCCTAAGTCACCCTTTCAGGAATTTTTGAAGACAAGTTAATTCAGGACAAGAGGTTGCTGCTCCCTCGTCCTGCCTGCTGCAAAGTCAGGTCCCACTGCAAGACACCAGTCTGGATCAGAAAGGACAAGGCCCACATTGTTAGTGAGAGTTGACTCTTCTAGCACCTTCCATCTCCTTGATCCCCCACCTCCCACCTCTCAGCCCAGTGCTCTCCCTGCCTCCTGCTCCTCCATTCACCTCTTTCTTCACATGGCTAAGAAGGGTCCGAGCCCTCCTCCTCCAGGAAGATTTCCTGGGAGAATAAGAACAGGGCTGTCTACCACAGGCTGTCAAGATGGTCTATCCTATAACATCCTCAAAGCAGCCCTCCAAGAGGAGATACCACTGCTACCCCCATTTAATAGCTGAGAAAACTGAGGCTCTGACTGGTAAAGTGACTTGTCCAGCTAGTCAGCTACAGAGACAGGATTTAACTGCCTTTCCTGATAGGTAAATGGATCCTCAACCTCCTGGGTGAACCACACCATGGATCTTTTGCCAGCAAAACATTGCCCTGGGGTGTGGCCCAAAAGGTCAGTAGAGGCAGCACTGAGTCATCCCCACTCTCATCAGGCCCCCCTGGTGACTCAGGACTGAGCAAAGCAGAGGCCCATGTGGGAGATGAGGTCTGCGATCGACCTTGAACTTAAGAGGCTGCAAGGCCTGACCAGCGTTGCTAATGGGCCAGGAGTAACCCGAGCCAGCCGTTTGGATGGGAGCTCAAGGCATTATGGCTGGCTGGCCTGGCGGCTGGCTGGCATCACTACCTCACATCTCCATTTCACAGGCCTCTGTTCAGCACAACCTTTTCTCATTCAACAACAAAGCAGTTCCCATTTATCAAGTGCTGACTAAGTGCCAGCACTCTGCTAAGCACTTTACACACATTATCTTGTTTAATCTTCACTACTGTGCAGAAAAATGGTGTTAATGCCATAGTCTAGGCAAGGAAACTGAGGTTCAGAGAGATCAAGGGGGTCCTCCAGGGCACCCAGCTAGTAAACCTGAAGCTGGTATTTGAACAGTTTCCTGACCACAGCCCTGAGCTGCCTTTGGAAGGAGATTCTTGGTTGAGGTTATGGGTGATTTGTTATCTTCTTTTCATTTTAATATGTTTTCAAAATGTTCTGCAACATTCCAAAGGGGAAAAAAGGTTGTAACTTGATAGGAAAAAAAAAAGAGAGAAAGGTTAGGGAAGAGTGTTAATATCATTATGGTAAATGGAAAAACTTCACACACACACACACACACAAGCACGGGTATGCATATGCATGTGCGTGTGTGCACAAACAAACACACATGCACACACAGTTTTCAATCTGTGGTTTATTGGGGGTTTTGTGATTGTCAAAAATTAAAAAACCAAAAGGCTAACTTTTCTCATTCAAGGCTTAGATAATCAGCTTCAAACCTGGGCAAAATGCTCCAGACACAAACTCTTCCTGATCACGCCTCACAGTTACCCAAGAGGCTTCTGAGCCCAAAGGAAGGCACTGGAGCCTCCTTCATAGATATTGGAGTCCCCCTCTCACAGGGCTCACACAGCAGGGACCATGTCCACTGTCACCGGACCTGCAAGTGGCAAAGCCAGCTTTCCCACCCAGACCAGCCTGCTCCCAAAGTGCAGTCACTGCATCCTAAAGAAAGGCTGGCCCTGAGGTCCTGGGCCAGGGGAGCACTAGAAGAAATGCCACAGGGTACTTGCGGTGGGTGAAGGTCTCTCAAGTCCTGAGCCCTGGTCAGGAGCTCAGGGAGGCAAAAGCACTGGGCAGGGAGCCCTGGGTTCCGCCAGCGCGCAAGGATCAACCTGTAACGTCCCTTCACCTCCCCAGGCTTTCTAGACCTCAGGTCTCAGCTATTTCTGCAAAACGGGGCTTTTCTGGATCTCCCTCCCAGAAGGAAACTTGACTCCTTGCTTTCTCTGTCTGTACCCCACCTCTCTGACAAATACTGGGCTACTTAAAAACCATTCTAGGATGACCCATAGCAGGGGCTTTAAGAATCCACCAGGCTGGCACCCTCACCCATGGCAGCTGCCCTCCTCCTGGATGGGAAAGAAACACGTGGGTAGGTTTTTAAGGCTCGAAATAAAGTTTAAATATTACGTGGAAATTACTAAACAAATCAAATCACTGTTAAGTGGATGTCATGGGCTTCCTCTAGACAATACGTTTAATGAAGATTATTGTCCTCCTGGTTATAGTTTTAGATTTGCATTTTATTATCAGAGAACCACTTATGCATTACTCCAGGATTTTCATTAGGTAAATAAATTTTTATGTGGATTTCATTATATTCCCTTGGCTGAAATCCTGATCACTTAACAGCAAGAATGCTGTTCCTACATCCTGTGTGTCAATCAGGATGTAACTGTTTCCTCTGGTTGTTGAAAAGTACTTTTTAAAAAATCTAGTGTTGATGGCAAAAGGAAGAGGGAAGGGGTCAGAACTCAGAGTCAAGTTTATGTGCAGTTCTCTCCCTGAAACATTCTACTTAGGTAGATGTAATCCTTTCACAGGCAACATTTATATTGAATGTTTCTATATAAAATTTATATAGGATATAAATTGTTTTCTATAAACTGTGTAAACATGCTTTCTCTATAAAGGCTCTATCAATTCCTGGTGACTTCTCCACCCTGCTTCGGTCACTCAGATATAAGCTAATCAATAGTACGGGACCAATGGTGCCGAGGAGTAGGCCAGTACCTGGGAAATAAAGCTGAAAGAAAAAAGCTTGGGGAAGAAGCAGGAAGGAAGAGAGTGGAGGGAGACATTCCTGGAACCACAGCCATCAGCAGGGGAAAAAAATCTTTTCTAAGAAGTCTAATATGAAGCAATTAAGCTAATTGGAATCTAGATTGTGCCGGTGCCTCCGGAAACTTGAGACCAGGGGAATCTCCTTGCTGGGAAAAAATCACACCTCAATATGAATGAGTGAGGGAGTGAATGAATGAAGCAGCTAAAGGCCAACCCTAGCATCCAGATCTGATCCACTGTGCCCAAAAGACACAGGTGGTTCCAGGTGTCCCTTCTCTAAGGCCCAACAAGATTCCAGAAGAACTCGCTAATAATAAAATCTCCTGCTTGTTACAAAGGGCTGCGGCATGTTGGGAGGGCTGGGCTAAGCCACGTGTACAGAAGGCCTCCGCCACTGCTCCTTCCAGCCCCAGGGACTAATAGAAAACTGTCCTTCCAAGATGCCTTTCCTGAGCGCACATACAGAAGCAAACATCTCCAAACAGCCCAGGGAAAAACAGCAGCAGGGGTCACACAGCAAGTCATTGAGGGGAAGAAGAATGAGTAAGGAAATTGCACTTCGTGAGGATGCCCTAAATGCCTTCACATGGGTTTTCATGAGAATGTTCTGATGCATCTTAAATCTTAACTTCTGCCCAGGAACAGGATTCAAATGCTGAGGTCCCACTATCAGCTCTGTCCCTGATTAACTGTGTGACTGACTCTCAGATTCTCAATTATAATAATGACAATGACTTCACAGAGTTGTGAGATTAAAAGAATGAACGCAGAATGGGAGAAAATGTTGACAAGATCAGAATATAGGAAACCCCTAAAACTCAACAAAAAACAAACCACCCTATTTAAAACTGGACCATTTTGTCAAAGAAGATACGCACGTGGCCAATAAGCACATGAGAAGATGCATATCACCAGTCACTAGGGAAAATGCAAATAAAACTAGTGAACGCCACTTCACACCCACTAGCATGGCTACTAGCAAAAAATAACAAAGTTTGGTGAGGATGTCAGAAATTGGAACCCTTGTACACTGTGGGTGGAAATACAAAATGGTACAGCCACTATAGAAAACAGGATGGCAGTTCCTTAAAAATAAAAAATAGAGCCACTGTATTAAAAAAAAAAAAAAAAAAACAGCAATTCTACTTCTGGGTGTATATTTCAAAGAATTGAAAACAGGGTCCCAAAGAGATACTTGTATACTCGTGCTCACCAGCATAAGTCACAGTAGCCAAGAAGCAAAATATCCCAACTGTCCAAGGGCCAATGAATGAACAAAATGTGATATATACCTGCAGCAGAATATTAGTCAGCCTTAAAAAGGAAGAAAATTAAGACACATGCTGCAACAGAGATGAACCTTGAGGATATTATGCTAAGTAAAATAAGCCAATCACAAGAGGACAATACTGGGCCTCCCTGATGGCGCAGGGATTAAGTCTCAGTGCTATCAAATTATCGCCAGCAACTGCAGCCTGAGTTCCATCCCCCGCCAGGGAGCTACCCACATGGCGTAGCAGACCTCTCCTGTCTCTCCCGCTGGTCCCCTCAGCAGTGTATTTCAGTAGATCCACCTGTTCTGCTCCCCCCTGTGTCTCTGGTGGGCCCTCTCACCTACTGCACCTCTGGCCTACACTCCAGTTCTTGCATGCATTAATAAATAAAATAAATCTTTAAAAAAAAAAAAAAGACAATAGTACATTGTACTCCACTTCTTATGAAGCCTTAGAGTACTCAAAATCCTGGAGACAGAAAGCAGAGTGGCAGTTCCCAGCAGCTGGGTGCAGGAGGGAATGCGGTTCGTGTTTAATGAGTAGAGTTTCAGTTTTACAAGATGAAAAGAACTGAGGAAATAGATGGTGTTACGGCCACACGACCGCATGATTATTTAATACCACTGAAATGTACACAAAAATGGTTAAGATAGTACATTTTTATGTCATGTGTATTTTACCACAATAACAAAAAAAAAAATGAAGAGAACTGAACCAAGAGTCCTTATGTCCAGGCCTGGACACAGTAAGGACTCACACGTCCCCTTTACAACTGAATGTTGTCTACACAAAACCATCAGCCCCCCAGTGGTTCACTTTTCAACAGTTTTTTCAGCTGTTGACAACTTTCCAAAACTACCCAAACTCCAACTTCAAGAGTTTTAGGGGCACAACAAAACCTTTACCTTCAACCCCAAAAGTCACCCATGATACTGTCAGGACTTGATAAGCATTTCCTCATGGCCTTGGCTGGCCTTGGAGAAAGACAGCAGGAAAGGGAACCAAGGAAGATGATGAAATGAAGATCCTGACAAGAGGGTCCCCAAATGTAACAGTGGTCTTCCTCAGGGAGAAGTTTGGGGTGCTTTTATTTTCCCCTCTGTACTTTAGTGTATTACTCTCACTGTCTGCAATTGAGTGACCCGTTGCAAAATGTTAAAGCCTTTTCAGGGGCTCCCTGGTGGCACAAGGGGTTAAGACGCAACCTATGAAGCTGTCCGCAGCCTCTGCAGCAAGAGTTCGATCCCCGGCCAGGTAGCAACCCACATGGCGTGGCAGACCTCTCCTGACTTGCCCACTGCTCTTCTCAGCAGAGTACTTCGGTCAGTCTACCTATTCTGTTCCCCACTCTGTCTCTGGTGAATCCTCTCACCCCTGACACCTCTGGCCTACACCCCAGCTCTTGTATGCATAAATAAATAAATCTTAAAAAAAAAAAAAAAAGACTTCATTCTGGGAAATAAAGGAAATAAAAGTGAAAACTGGCAAGCAACTCATAATAATAAAAAAGTGATTCAATTTCCCTGCCCCCCAACCAGCTCTACCAGGTCAACATCCACGTCCCCCAATCGCTGCTCAGCTCTAGGCACACAGGTCACCACTCAGACACCCACACTCTTCTGCTCAGGGCCTTTGCACGTGCTGCCTGGAAAGTCAGCTCCCCCATATCTTCAAAGTCACCTCCTCGGTGAGACCAACCCAATCTAACCCTGCACCTTCCCAGCCTGGCTCCCCACACCTCTTGTTCCTTGCTTTCCCCCTTCACCCTTAACTTGTTTACTGTCTCCCCACCGAGACTTGGGCTCCAGGGGCGCAGGGACTGTTGATGCTCCACTCACGGCTACAGCGAGAACCCCTCTGGCGCGCATCAGATGCTCAGTGACAGTGGACTGCATGAATGAATGGACGTCAACAAGAATGATTATTCTTGGCCATTTGGCAGCATCAAGAATTTCCCTTTTTCACGCTCTCTTAGTAAGCCTAGTGCAACTGCTGAAAAAGCTTGACAGAAACACGTTGACTCTTCTCTGATTCAGACTTTAATTCAGAGTAGCCTCCTGCCCACGGACATTAACATGAACACCATGGATGGCCTGTCTCCAGGGTCCTGACCCCACACTCCAAGTCCGGGGCATTTTTCTTGAAGAGCATTTATCACTCAATCAAGCCACCCACCCTGCCAACCCTGGTGAACACCACTTACAAGAGGCTCGCCATCACTGCTGAAAATCTCACTTGTCCTCAAATATCTCCTGTTTATCTTGGGAACAGTCTACATGAATAGTCCGTTTGTTGGAAGAACATAATATTTTCCTTGGCTTTTAGGCAGCAGTCTGGCAAATGAGCTTTCCCCATGTAACTTTCTGAGGGCTTTATGCAAGCAGTTAATTAGAATTATACAGACATGTTTATAGAAGTTTAAATGAAGCATAGTTTGAGTTTGTGAAAATATATATAATTACTCACACCGACACTTCCCACTGAAAAAGAAAAGGCAACATAAGCAAAATCCCTAAAAGCAACAGCAGGCGCTAGCAAACCCTCCACCAGCTTCAATGGTTCCACTTTGGGGGCCTTGGGGAGACTGAGTGCTGTTGGGGAACCCACAGCCACACCACCTAACACTTTGCTCATTAGGTTAACACTGCAGCCGGAGCATTCCTGAAAGGGTCCCCAGGCCGGGCGGGCGGCAGGCAGGCCGCTGTACCCGGGTCCGCACGCCGCGTCCCGCCTGCGCACGGGTCTAGGCCATAATTTGTCGTGCAACCAGCTATGCAGAAGAGGTCGGGAAGCCAGGGAGGTTCCTTCTCGACCATAAAGGAGGAACCTGAGCTTTCTGAATTGAATGATGTTTTTTGGCAGCCTCAGACCCAAATTAGGGTGAGCTTTGTGCTGTCTTGTCTGTGACCTTCAGGTCCCTTCCTCATCTGGTTCCACCCACAGCCCCCCTCCATCTGTGCCTGGGCTTGTCTTTCCTCTGCCCCTCCCCTGGCCCACGTGGGGGTGTCCTACCACCCACCTCCTGTGCCCCATCCATGTGGAATCTAACTATTCCAATCCAATAATTCCTCAAAATTATTCTGATTCCTGGTCTTCCAAAGAATTCTTGTAAAAGAGCACACCTCTGTCTAGAATGATCAGCTGGCTCATGTGCCAGCTCAGCGACTACTTTCCCAGGAGTGGGATGGACTGGACACCCCTGAAATGGGATGACTCTGTTGCTCACAGGCAGAGGGAGTATCTGGCAGTGAAAAAGAATTGTCCTCAGGGCAAAGTGGACAGATCTACAAGAGCAAGGGTCAGGTTCAGAGGTCCAGATGTTCCGGTGTTCATCCATGCTGCCCGCTGGCTTCAGCCACTGGGACAACCAGCCAGACAGATTGACCCACAGCTCCCATTCCCAGCCTACCCCATAGGCCTATCACATGCCAGGGACTTTCCAAACCCCTTCTCCTCCCCTCTGGCCCTTTCTTGGAGTCCTAGGGACACAGGAGTGGACAAGTAAAATCTGGTCCTGTCCAGATAGAGCTGGGAGTCTAGTGCAGAAGGAAGACTGTAAACAAGTAAATACATAAATAAATTCCTACCAAGAAAAACTAATATGATATTCAAAAAGAGAGAGCACACAACTAAAAGCAGTTGGTCCACTTTGGGGGAAAGGTGGTCTTGAAAGGAGACACTGAACCTGAATCCAGAAGGGCAGAGGCTAGCTGGGCAGGCAGAGAAGAGTGAGTCAGAGAGAGGATAATGATGTGGAACCGTGGAACCCTGGAACACGAGGTAAGGAAAGAGGGACTCGGAAGATCAGATGGGAAATGCAATCATGAGCTGGGGGAGGTGTTCCAGAACCCTGCCTGGGAAGAGACACAGGCA